>NC_092375.1:48423483-49057121 GCF_030028105.1 Mobula birostris | reverse complement strand
GCATTCTTTTTCTTCCTTATTCACTCTCTCCCCATTAAATGTTTAACTCCTCTGCTTCCTTTTTCTTCTCTATTCCCGAATGACATACCCATAATTTTGATATTGTGATGTCTGGTTCTAAACATCCCAGCCAAGGGAAACATCAGCTGTTTTGAATATATCAAGCCCCTTAAGAATTTTGTAAGTTTGTGAAATCACCTTTGTTACTTCTAAACTTGGAAAAATATAGGCCTATTTTGCTTAATCTTTCTTCATATTCAAATCTCAGGAATCAATGTACTGAATTACTGCTTCATCTACTTTATTATATGTGTCTCCTTCCTTATATTGGCAGATCAGACCTGAAACTAACAGTCTTAGAAGGCTCTGCATATTTGAGACATTTCTACTCTTCTACTCAAATCCTCTTGCAATAAAGTTTAAGATATCATTAGCCTTCATAATGATATCATAACCGGTTATGGTCATTTTACAATTCATGTACAAAGAACACCGACATTACTAAGAATGCCAACACTTTTCACTTATCACTTAAAAAGCATTCCTCCTTTATTTTTCTACCAAAATGTACTTAATTTTCCCACATTCACTCAATGTCAGTAAGACCAAGGAACTGACAGTTGACTTCAGGAGAGGGAAACCAGAGGTCCATGAGCCAGTAATCATTGGAGTTTCAGAAGTGGAGAGGGTCAGTAACTTTAAATTCCTGAGTTCACCATCTCAGGGGACCTGTCCTGGACCCATCACATAAATATAATTGCAAAGAAAGCAATACAGCAACTCTACTTTCTCAGGAGCTTGCAGAGATTCAGAATGTCATCAAAATGCGGGACTTCTGGTAGAGCTCATGGAGTGAAGTCGTGTTCTTGACTCGCTCCATTACCTCTGAGTTTTTCTTCTTATGATCAGCTATATTTTAATTAACCATTAAGGCATCGACTTTTACAATATTTTGAAATAAATTGGGCTCTTTGATAATCGGATGCTTTTAAGGTCTGCTAAGTCTAAGAATGGAAAAAACTGGAAGGACGGCAAACTTCCGGTTAGACCGAAAGGTACCGATTTTCCTCCGACTGAACCACTGGTGACTGTGAAAGCTATATCGGATCTAATTCAAAGGGAAATTTCAACCTCTATTACGGAGCTGATTCGTGCGGAAATTTCAATTAATTTCCAGAAAATTGCTGATTCAATCGATAAGATACAATCATCTATTACGGAACATCAGTTGGCTATATCTGATCTTCAAAAATCCATGCAACAAAATGAACTTAAGATGGAGAAAATTGAAGAAACAATTAATGTAATGAAGAAACTTGACTTTCTGACCTTTAAAAACTCTGACTTAGAATCCAGAATGCGACGGCAGAATCTTTGAATGATTGGGTGCGTGAAGCTGTGGAATCTGATAACCCTATGAAGTATTTTTCTCAACTTTTAAAAGATGCATTTCCTACTGTATTTCCTGACCAACCACCGTTATTGGATCGTGTTCACAGAGTTCCATCATACTCATCTAAGTCAGATAAACCTCGACATGTCATCTTACATTTTCATTACTTTCAAGACAAGGAGAAACTGTTTCGTTCGATCTAAAGGTTACATTGATTTTTTGGATCTTAAGTTCCGATTCGTGGAGGATTTCAGTAAACCAATTCGGGATCAACGGGTTCGTTACAGATCTGTGATGTCGGAACTCTACAAGATGGATTTAAAACCAGCACTGCTTTACCCAGCACGTCTAAGGATTCGTACGTCAGATGGAGCCCTCCGTTTTTTTGGAATCTCCATCGGATGCCCAGAGTTATCTGGATCAATTTTCACCTTCAACATCTTAATCGTAATTTTTAACTATCTCCATTTGATCGGAGGTTGTGAATTTGTCGGCCTTAATTTTTTTTTGCCTTAGATGGGCAGAAAAGTTTATTTTTGATTAATTAATATGGTTGCTAAACTTTCTTTCTATCTGCGTCATTCTTTTCTTTTTCCCAGGGGATTCTGGGTGGTTATTCCCCCAGCGTCATTCTACGTATTTCCTTTGAGGCCTTAAATTTTGTAGTTTTTAAATCTACTTTTTTTTGTAGGTTTTCATAACTAGTTTATGTTAATAATTTCATTTCTTTTTTTGTTTATTCATAGGGTCTGGGGTTTGTTGCGGTTTTTTTTAATATTTTCTGGCTTTTTCTGTTATATTAAGTGTTTGTTTTAACTGATTTACTTTTTTATTCTTTTACTGTTTTATAACTAGCTGATCTTTTTTATATTTACACTTTTTTTTAGGGAGCGTCTATCGGAAGTCATAGGGGTAGTTTTAGTGCTTGCTCCTTTCTGGCGGGTCTGTGTTAGATTTAGCCTTGGGGTCATGGGGTGGGGGGTGGTGGGAGGGGCTTCACATTTTAGTTTTTTTCTTCTTGGGCTATGTACACTATTGAAGTATTGGTTGCATTCTTCTTCCCGGTATCTCTTATTTGTTCTGTTCCCTTTCCGGGTTCGTGGGTCGAGCCTATCATCAATCCTCCTTGTTGCAGGTTGACTTTAGGGTTTATGGAGTCTATTATTAATTTTGTCTCCTGGAATACTAATGATCTTAACCATCCTATTAAAAGGAAAAAAGTTTTTAAAGTGTTCCAGAGACTTAAAGCACAAATTTTATTTTTACAAGAAACCCATGTGCGGAGGGGGGACAGACTATGTTTTTTTAAATTCTGGAAGGAACAACAGTTTCATTCGAACTCTAACGCTAAGATTCGAGGCGTCTCTATTTTTATAGACTCCTCAGTTAGTTTTATACAACATGATATTATTTCTGATTCGAATGGTAGATTTCTACTGGCTAGTGGTCTACTATTTAATAAAAAGGTAGTTTTGGTTAATGTTTATGCTCCCAATATGGACTGTCCAGAATTTTATAAATCATAATTCAATCAGTTCCCCAATTTGAATGAGTTTTCATTGATCTGGGGCGGAGATCTTAATACCTGTTTATCTCCAGCTTTGGACCGTTCGGCTCCTCTACGGACCTTACCTAATAAATCTGCAACTTTGATTAATTCATTCCTCTCTGATTCTGGCTCGACGGACATTTGGTGTTTTTTGCATCCTCAGGAAAAAGAGTTTTCTTTTTTTTCCACATGTTCACCATTCCTATTCAAGAATTGATTATTTCTTTATTGACTCTCATCTTATTTCTTCAGTGATTAAATGTGATTATGACTCTATAACCATTTCAGATCATGCTCCACTTAAGCTTTCGATTAAAATTCAGGCCAATACACAAAATAATAGACAATGGCGTTTTAATTCGCTGTTGCTTCAGGACTTGGACTTTGTTAACTTTATGAATGATCAGATTGATCTTTTTTTTTACAATCAACTATACAGAGGATATTTCTGTGAACATTCTTTGGGATACTTTTAAAGCTTATATTCCTGGTCAGATTATCTCGTATTCTGCTGCTTTGAGGAAGAAGCTGAAGCAGGAGGAGTTGGTAATTGTGGACAAGATTAAGGAAATTGATAAGAAATATGTTACAGCTCCCTCTGAGGAGTTATATAAACAAAGAACTGAACTTCAAATGGAACACAGTTTATTACTTTCGTCCTCGATTGTAAACCAATTAAAGAAAACAAGAAGTGAATTTTATGTACACAGTGACAAAATTGGCAAACTGTTGGCTAACCAATTGAAGTCTAATTATGCTAAATCTCAAATTAATCAGATTTATAATCAAAATGACCGACTGATACTTGATCATGCGGGGATTAATCAAACCTTCTTTGATTTTTATTCTTCCTTATATCAATCAGAGTCTCCTCGAGACTCTAAATATATGAATGATTTTTTAGATAACCTAGACTTCCCTGAGATTTCACAGGATATGTCTTCTATGCTAGATACTCCCATTACCACTGATGAGATTAAGAATGTTATTTCCTCTATGAACTTGGGGAAAGCTCCTGGCCCTGATGGGTTTACCGTAGAATTTTATAAATGTTTTGCACCTTCATTAATCCCTTGGTTCTGTAGGGTTTTCGAGGCTTCATTAAAACTTGGTAAACTTCCCGAATCTTTCAATAGAGCGTCAATCTCTCTAATATTAAAGAAGGATAAAGATCCTGCTCAATGTGCATCTTATAGACCAATATCTTTATTAAATGTTGATTCTAAAATTTTTTCTAAGTTATTAGCAAACAGATTAGAAAAAGTACTTCCTTTTACTATTTCGGAAGACCAAACGGGTTTTATTAAAGGTCGTTACTCTTTTTATAATATTCGCACACTGTTAAATATTGTTTATACCCCCTCACAAAATGATCCTGAGTGTGTTATCTCTTTAGATGCTGAGAAAGCTTTTGATAGAGTAGAATGGCCTTACTTATTTAAGGTGCTTGAAATGTTTAATTTTAGCTCGAAATTTATATCCTGGATCAAACTGTTATATCATTCTCCTGTGGCCTCGGTCTGTACTAACTCTCTAAGCTCACCTTTTTTCCCTCTTTTTCGAGGTACTTGACAAGGTTGTCCTCTTAGTCCTTTATTATTTGATATTGCATTAGAACCTCTTGCAATTGCCATTCGAGAATCTCCAAATATTACTGGGATAACTCGGGGCTTAAAGTCCCATAAAATATCACTCTATGCTGATGACTTACTTTTATATATTTCTAATCCTCAAAAATCCATCCCTGCTGTTTTAGAGTTATTAGCACAATTTAGTCTCTTTTCAGGTTATAAATTAAATCTTAGTAAGAGTGAACTTTTCCCGATTAATAAACAACTTCCCATATATCATAACTTTCCGTTTAAATTGATTAATAATTATTTTTCATATCTTGGGATTAAAATTACTTGTAAATACAAAGATTTATTTAAGATTAACTTTTTAACCTTACTTGACCATATTATTCAACTTTCATCTAAATGGTTTCCTTTATATTTAACTTTGATTGGTCATATTAACGTAGTTAAGATGTTTTTTCTACCAAAATTTCTATATATATTTCAGGCATTACCAATTTTTGTTCCAAAATCTTTTTTTGATAAAGTTGACTCAAAAATTTCTTCATTTATTTGGCAAAATAAAAACCCGAGACTGGGTAAAATACATTTACAGAAAGCTAAGAGAGATGGAGGCTTAGCATTACCTAACTTTAGATTTTATTATTGGGCAATTAATATTCGACATATGAAATTTTGGTTACTTGACCAGGATAAACTATCCATTCCTAAATGGGTAGCATTGGAATTACAATCTGTTCAGGGTTATACACTTGGCTCTATTTTAGGTTCCTCTCTTCCTTTTGATTTGGAACGCCTCAAACAGGTATCTAACCCGATAGTTAAATATACCTTACGTATTTGGTTTCAATTCAGAAAATTTTTTGATCTTAACCAATTTGGGCTAGCGATTCCTATTTTGGGTAACATTTTTTCCTCCCTCTTTTACGGATCGTGCTTTTCAAATTTGGAAGACTAAGGGTATTTCACGGTTTTTGGATTTATTTTTAGATGGTTCCCTTATGTCTTTTGAACAATTATCTAATAAATATAATTTATCAAGAATACATGTTTTTAGATATCTACAAGTTAGAAATTTCCTAAGTACTATACTTTCTTCTTTTCCAATGCTTCCTCCTACATACATTTTAGATACTATAATTAACCTTAATCCATGTCAGAAAGGTGCATCGGCTATTATTTATAATATTATTATGAAACTTAGGAAAGCTCCATTTGATAAGATTAGGGTAGATTGGGAACAGGAATTGGGGTCTATCATTTCCGTGGATGACTGGGGGCAGATTTTACAATTAGTCAATACTTCCTCTATCTGTGCTAAACATTCCCTAGTTCAATTTAAAGTTGTTCGTAGAGCACATATGTCCAAAGATAAATTAGCTCGCTTTTATTCTCATACTAATCCTTTTTGTGATAGATGTCCGGGGCAGATAGCCTCTTTAACGCATATGTTTTGGTCTTGTCCTACTCTGGAAACTTTTTGGAGAGACATTTTTAATATTATCTCAAAGGTATTGAATATAGATATCTCTCCTTATCCTATTACTGCTATCTTTTGATTACCTAAAATTTCCAGTAATCTTTCTCCTTCAGCCCGTAGAATGATTGCATTTCTTACTTTAATGGCGAAAAGATGTATCTTACAACATTGGAAAGAGCTTAGTGCTCCAACCACCTTTTTTTGGTTTTCTCAGACGATATTATGCTTGAATTTGGAGAAAATTAGAAGCAATCTTTATGATTCCTCACTTAAATTTGAACAGACCTGGATATCTTTTATTCAATATTTTCAATTAATGTAATTTTTTTTTCTTTTCTTTTTTGCTCCATATTTATATACCCTTGTTTTTTTTTTTTTTTACTGTTTTTAATGAGGTCGGGTTTGAGGACGTGATTTTAAGTTCTTTAACTCTACTTGGTTCCAAGTTAGCCCATTGCTTTGCTTTGCTTTTAGTTAGTTGCACGGTGGTTTTTTTTTTTCCTTTTCTCTATTGATATATATATAAAATTAGTATACTATTATGTTACCTTAGTATGTTATGTTTAAATTACATTGTTTGTATCTTTTTTTTTCTGTATTAATATCTCCTGTAATTTTATTATATTCTAACAGTGTATTAGTGCCTATATGGCTTACTTTTTTGTATACTTATTCAATAAAAAGATTTAAAAAGAAAGAAAGAAAATGCTTGGCAAACTTCTATACATATGTGGTGTAAAGTGTGCTTACTGGCTGCATTATGGTCTGGTACAGGAACACCAAAGCCTTTGAGCAGAGAATCCTACAAAAGGTAGTGGATTCAACACAGTACATCACGCGTAAAACCCTCCCAACCATTGAGCATATCTACATGAAACGTTGCTGTAGAAAAGCAGCAGCTATCAAGATCCTCACCATCTGGGGCATACTGTTTTTTCACTGCTGCAATCAGGTAGAAGGTACAGGTGCCTCAGGACTTGCACCACCAGGTTCAAGAACAGTTAGTAGCCCTCAACCGTCAGGCTCCTGAACAAAAGGGAATAACTACACTTATTTAAAGACTATTTAATCTTATAATTTCATATTCTTTATTGCTATTTGTTATCTGCATTTGCAGTCTGTTTATAGTTTACAGTTCAGATCTTGTTTACTGTTCTTTAGATTTGCTAAGTATGCCCACTGAAAAAGAATCTCAGCGTTGTACGTGGTGACATGTATGTACTGTGATAATAAATTTTACTTTGAACACCTGTCACACATTTAGCTATTCACCAAGCCAGACCACATTTTTCCCCTGAAGTACTGCTGTGTCCTCCTCACATTCCACATGGCAATCCAGATCAGCTAACTTGAATATAATACATTTGATTCCCTTATCCCTGATTAATCTAGACTGTTTCAGCTGGGGCTGAGTGCAATACTCCCTTGTATGATTCATCATTATACTCAGGATTTTCATGCAAAGGATCACACTATTCAGTTAAAAGCAGAAAAAAATAGAGCAATAGAACATGAGAATACATTGCTAACCCACTCAGCACACAGGATCGGTTCTGATGACAAATAGAGTTAGCAATAAAATGAGTCTTCACATCATTACAGTTTGAGGATAGAGGGAAAGCCTTTTAGGACCGAGATTAGGAAAAACTTCTTCACACAGAGAGTGGTGAATCTGTGGAATTCTCTGCCACAGGAAACAGTTGAGGCCAGTTCATTGGCTATATTTAAGAGGGAGTTAGATATGGTCCTTGTGGCTACGGGGGTCAGGGGGTATGGAGGGAAGGCTGGGGCGGAGTTCTGAGTTGGATGATCAGCCATGATCATAATAAACGGCGGTGCAGGCTCGAAGGGCTGAATGGCCTACTCCTGCACCTATTTTCTATGTTTCTATGTAGAGAAATATATTACCAACAGTGCTGCTATGCTGGGAACGTGGTGTGAAGCCACCATGCCCTACTGCTCAAAGAATCTGGGTGCCAGGAACAGGATGAATCCCTACTGCATACTACTTTACATGACATTACAATTTTTCTCTTCACCCCTTGCTGATGAAAGCTGCTGTCTCCCCTCTTCCATGATATCAGAGGAAGTGTGTTAAAGTGAATTGAAAACTGTGTCATAGAAAATAAAGCTGGAATAAATGGGTCCTTTTCAAAATGGAAGCAGCAACAGGAATTAGCTCATGGCCCACAACTTCACTATTTACATTAATGGCCAGGGAGAATAAAAGAACATATTAGATTTCCAAATTTGCCGAGGATATAAATATAGGTGGAAGATCTTAGTTTAATATCATGCGTAGCAAGATAAAGTGGAACACTTTTGTTTTATGCCCTACAGACAAATCATTTCATGTACAAGTACATTAAGGTAGTTAAAGTATTGCTGAATTTAGAGAAAAGGTGCCAGGGTCAGGGATGTCTCAGATTGGGTCCATGGCATTCTAAAGGGAAAGCGTTAGCAGCCAGAAGTTGAGGTACATATTGGTACCAATGGCACAGACAGGAAATAAGAGGTGGTCCTGAAAAAAAACGAGTGATATAGAAAGCTGAAAAGCCAAGACCTCCAGGGTAGTAATCTCTGGATTAATGTCTGTGCCACGTGCCAGTGAGTTAAGAATAGGATGATTGTGTGACAGATGAATGTGTGGTTAAAGAATTAGTGTAGGGGCAGGGTGTCAGATTTCTGGATCATTGGGATCTCTAATGGGGAAGGTATGACCTGTACAAAAAAAGGCAGGTTACACATAAACCTGGTGGAGGGGGTAGAAACTAATATCCTTTCAGGCAGGTTTGCTAGAGCTGTTTGGGGAGCGGGGTGTTAAGCTAATTTGGCCAAGTGATGTGAACCAGAGTAATAGGGCTGAGGATGAGGCAGATGACATACAAATAGATGCAGTGTCTAGTGAGGCTGTGAGGAAGGTCAAGCAGACGATATAGAGCAAAACTGCAGTTGGTCAGATGAGTTAAAGTGAAACGGGGGGGGGGGAAATCAAAAAAGGTGATGAGTAAGGTGTTATATTTGAATGCATGCAGTATACGGAATAAAGTACATGATCTTGTCGTCGTCGTGGCTATCCAACAAAATCAACAAACTCATTCGTAAGGCCAGTGATGTTGTAGGGATGGAACTGGACTCTCTCACGGTGGTGTCTGAAAAGAGGATGCTGCCTAAGTTGCATGCCATCTTGGTCAATGTCTCCCATCCACTACATAATGTACTGGGTGGGCACAGGAGTACATTCAGCCAGAGACTCATTCCTCCGAGATGCAGCACAGAGCGTCATAGGAAGTCATTCCCGCCTGTAGCCATCAAACTTTACAACTCCTCCTTTGGAGGGTCAGACACCCTGAGCTAATAGGCTGGTCCTGGACTTATTTCATAATTTACTGGCATAATTTACATATTACTATTTAACTATTTATGGTTCTATTACTATTATTTATGGTGCAACTGTAATGAAAACCAATTTCCCCCGGGATCAATAAAGTATGACTATGACTATCCCTCGAGGTCGAGGATGATGGTCTTCGTTCTGTTGATCTACTTATGGGCTCTCAAGTGGCTTATGAGTCCAATCTTGGCTTTGAAAGTTCTTCCGCATTCAGGACAGGTAGTTCCAGATTGCAGATCGGGCTTTGGTTGTTGCTGCCTCTCTTTCCATTTTCTTCTCTTTTCTGCTAATTCTGCACATTTGTTGGCTTCGAAAGTTGCTGTTCCTTCTCGGATGATGGCTCGCCAGATTTTCCTGTCCTTGGCATTGGTTTCGCAATTGTTGATGTCGATGTTACGTTTCTTCATGTTGGCTATTAAGACGTCTTTGAATCTCTTCTGTTGTCCGCCTCTTTTACGTTTGCCTTCTTTAAGCTGGGAGTAGAAGATTTGTTTTGGCAGATGTTCGTCTTTCATCCGACAACATGACCGCTCCATCTTAGTTGGTTCTTGATGACGTAGGCTTCAATGCTTGTTGTTTTTGCTTCATTTAGCACACTTACGTTGGTTCTTCTATCTTCCCAGCTGATATTTAAGATGTTTCGAAGACAGCATTGATGGAACTTTTCAAGTGCCTTCAGATGTCGTCGGTATGTTGTCCAGGTTTCTGATGTATACAGGAGTGTTGGGATTACCACTGCTTTGTACACTAACATTTTGGTGTCTGTTCGGATACCACGATCATGAAAGACTCTTGTTCAGAGACGTCCAAAAGCTGTTCCAGCGCATTTAAGACGATGTTGGATCTCATCATTAAGGTCGACATTGGAGGAGAGGTGACTTCCAAGATAAAGAAAGTGGTCCACGTTTTCCAGGGTTGTTTCGCCAAGTTGAAATGATGGTTCTATCCGATTTGTCTCAATTGGTGACAGCTGATAGATGATCTGAGTCTTCTTGGAACTGATGGTAAGTCCAAGTTTCGCGTATGCACGGTTGAAGGCACTCAGAATCTGTTGTAGGTGGTTTTCTGAAAGAGCTGCAACACTGTTGTCATTTGCGTATTGGAACTCGATGAGGGAACCCGTGGATGTCTTCGTTTTGGATTTGAGACAGGCAAGATTGAAAAGTCTGCCATCTGTTCTGTAGACAATTTTGATTTCTGGGGGTAGGTCGTCCTTGATAATGTGGATGATTGTCGCAATGAAGATGGTGAACAAAGTTGGGGCAATCACGCATCCCTGTTTTACCCCTGATCTAACTTGAAAAGACTCACAGATACTGTTGCTGACCATGACTGTGGCAAGCATGCCATCGTGGAGGAGTCTCAGGATTTGAATGTACCTTTCAGGGTATCCATAGGTAGATAGGACACCCCATTGGAGTTCCCTTGATACCGAGTCAAAGGCTTTGGTGAGGTCAATGAATACCATGTACAAAGGTTGAAGTTGTTCAAAACATTTTTCTTGTAGCTGTTGCATTGTGAAGATCATGTCGATTGCTCCACGTGATGGTCTAAAACCAGCTTCTGTCTCCGGAAGGATCTTCTCAGCTAAAGGCTTGAGCCGGTTGTTCATGATGTGGGTGAGGATCTTTCCTGCTGTTGCTAACAGGGAAATTCCATGATAATTTCCGCATTCGGATTGATCGCGGTATACGGAATAAAGTACATGTTCTTGTAGTGCGTAAGAGACTAGCAGGTGTGATGTTGTGGGCAGAGAGTAATGGTTGAAAGATCATAGTTGGAGATTGATATTCAAGTATACACATTGTATTGAAAGGACAGATAGGCAGACAATCGGGGCGGAGTGGTTCTATGAGTAAAAATTAAAATCAAATCTTTAGAGGTGTCATAGGATTGGAAAATTTAGAATCCTTGTGGATAGAGTTAAGAAACTGCAAGGGTAAAAAGACCCTGATGGGAGTTATATACAGGCCTCCAAACAATAGCCAGGATGTGGGCTACAAATTACAAAGAGAGATAGGAAATGCAGGTAAAAAAGGCAATATTGTGATAATCATGAGGTATTTCAATGGGGGGGGGGGGGAAATCGGGTTGGAGCTGGATCCCAAGAAAGGGAATGCCTACGAAATGACTTGAGCTCACTTGGTAAATGACAATTCTAGATCGGGTGTTATATAATGAACCAGATTTTTATTAACAAGCTAAAGGTAAAGGAACCCTTGGAAGGCAGTGGTCTAATATGATAGAATTTACTTTGCAGTTTGAGGAAAAAACTTTAAAATCAGATGTATCAGTATTATAGTAGAGCAAGGGGAATTACAGAGGCATGAGGGAGGAGCTAGCAAAAGTTGATTGGATGGGAAAGGAGGAAATCTTGTCTGACAAATCTATTGGAATTTTTTAAGGAAATAACAGACAAGATAGACAAAGGAGTCAGTGCATATTGTTTATTTGGATTTTGAGAAGGCCTTTGACAAAGTAACTCATACGAGGCTGCTTAACAAGAATCCATGGCATGATAAGAAAACTACTAGATTGGATAGAATATTCGCTGACTGACAAGAGGCAAAGAGTGGGAATAAAGGGGGCCTTTACTGGTTCGCCGCCAGTGACTACTGGAGTGCTAAAGGGGTCGATGTTGGGACCTCATCTTTTCACGTTGTACGTCAATTATTTAGATGAAGGAATTAATGGCTTTGTGGCCAAGTTTGCAGGTGATATAAAGATTGGTGGGAGGGCAGGTAGTGCTGAGGAAGCAGAAGGTCTTAGATTGGAGTAATGGGCAAAGAAGTAGTAGATGGAATATAATGTAGGGAAGTGCATAGTCATACAATTTGGCAGAGGGAATAAAGGCGCGGACTATTTTGTAAATGGAGAGAAAATTCAAAAAGAGATGCAAAGGGACTTGAGAGTCCTCGTGCAGGATTCTCTCAAGGTTAATTTGAAGGTTGAGTCAGTGGTAAGGGAGGCAAATGTAATGTTAGCATTTATTTCTAGAGGACTAGAATACAAAAGAAAGAATGTAATGCTGAGGGTTTATTAGGCATTGTTTGGACTGCACTTGGGTGTATTGTGAGCAGTTTTGCGCCCCTTATCCACGGAAGGATATGCTGGCATTGGAGAGAGTCCAGAGGAGGTTCACAAGAATGATTCCAGAAATGAAAGAGTTAACATATGAGGAGTATTTGTTAGCTCTGTGCCTGTACTTGCTGGAGTTTATAAGAATGAGGGGGAGGGGTTTCTCACTGAAACCTATCAAATATTGAAAGAGTGGATAGAGTGGATTTGGCGAAGGTGTTTCCTATAGTGGTGTAGTCTGGGAACAGAATAAGGGACATCCATTTACAAAAAAGATGAGGAAAACTTTTTTAGCCAGAGAGTGGTGAATCTGTGGAATTCTTTGCTACAGACAGCTGTGCAGGCCAAGTCATTGGATATATTTAAGGCAGAAGTTAAAAGGTTCTTGATTAATCAGGATGTCAAAGGTTTCAGGCAGAAGGCAACAGTATGGAGTTGAGAGACATAGTAAATCAGCCATAATGGAATGGCAAAACATTTTGATGGGCCAAATGGCCTGATTCTGCTCCCAAGTCAACGAAGGGAAGGCTAGTTTAATGTGATGGACAAATGGAATACACAACTCTTTGCAATATAAGGATATTGTGATTTTACAAAGGGATATATAGAGTTTGAATGAATAGGCAAAATAAAACTGGCATATGCATCTTAATGTGAGGAAATCTGAAGCCTTGCATTTCAGTTAAAGAAACCCAGACAGATGATCTAAATCTAATATAAATAGAGAGACTGATGTACAGAGGTATTCTATTGCATGACTTACAAAGTTTGCAGGCAGGTCAAAGTAACATGTTAGATTACAGACATTTTGATCTTCGTTGTAATGGGATTGGGGTTTAAAACACTGAAGTTTTGCTGCAATTTTATTGGACACAGATGCTATCTCACCAAAAATACCAAGCAAATGTTCATCCCCTACCTCACAAAATAGAGTAACATTAGAAGTTGTGCAAAGGAGATTCACCATTACTGGGATGAGAAGGTTATACAAATAAGTTGGGTCTCCGGTTCTTGGAGTATGGAAAAATGAGAGGCGACATTGGTCATAGATGAAAGATCCATAGTGCACTTGACAGCATAAATTTTGGGATGTTTTCATCAATAGAGGGATTTGGGGAAACAACTATAAATTAAGAGGCTGTCACTTAAAACCAGTACATAGAAATTTCTTTCCAAGAAAGTGGTGAATCTCTGGAATTCTCTGCCCTGGTAGTAGCAGATTCTGGATCAAAGGTATTTAAATTGCAACTGGTATTGGATTAGAATCCTGAGTGTTTTTTGGCCATTTTAGCTTTCACTACACTTGCTTATATGTTTGTATAATCAACTAGTTGTTTGCAAGTTTTTAGTTTTATACTTCTGCAGTTCTCTTATCTGCAAGCTGAAGTGTGACTCAGACAGAACCTTTTCCACAGGTTTCCTTACCTAAACTGGTTTATGCAGGCTTGCAGTATAAAGCCAGAGCATGTGGTAAAATTCTTTGTTACTTTACTTGCCAGTTCATGCTGACCTTGTCTGGTCTGTACTATCTAATAAAACAGCTATAACCACAAGATTTGTGCCTCATTCTTGATTTCCTAAGAACTTTCTGAACAATATCCCCAGGTCTAACAACTTGGTATCAAGAATAGGATAGCTGAAAGGATTAAGGATTAAATGAATTCCAGGTGAGATGGAAAGTTCTAATGTACACATTCTACAGAAAGATAGACCTCCCTCCTTCCTTCCCTAAATTCCATACACTATTTAAAGGAAGTGTAAGAATAAAGTTAAAACCCAAGGTTCCTCTCCTCAACTCTGCTCTATGTTAAGTGAAGTTAAACTGTATATATGCTGTGCATAGCTTTTATTTTGACAAACTGGCATATCCATTCAGCTCTGTTTGGTCCATTTGAATTTTGATTGATCTAACTGCTTCCGCTATAGGCTCCCAATAAGCAAATGAAAGTTCTATATCTACACATATAGCAGAAGCCATGGTCAAAATGAAGAAGAAACCTATCAGAGAAAAAGATGGTACTGAACCTCCAGTTGTTCCATGAGAACAGGGTTTTCAGTTCTTACCTAAATTATGTATTTTAACTGGATAAGACTTTTGTTCCCATTTCTTTACTAAATATATCAATGTGAAACTGAATTACTTTCTTGATTTCTGAAGAACATTTGGACAACATCACTTCCAGGTATAACAGTGGATAAATATCTGATAAACAAATGAATAGAATAATAAGAAAAGGCATAGAAAAGGAGTTGAGGCAACCATAATCAGCCGCAACCATAATAAATGGAAAGCCTACTCCTGTTCCTATTGTCTTCTGTTCATTATTTGAGTGCAAAATCATCCTCAGCCTGTAAACTTCTGCAGTAGCAGCACCAATGAGTATACCACAGAGTTGGAGACAACTTCAATCATTTCCAACAGAAGGTGACTGAGAGACCATAGTGTGATTTGTCATTGATGTCAGTTCCCAGCAATGGCTTGCATTCAACAAGCCAGCTAGTGTGCAGTCATGAACTCCACATCTCAGTGCTAAGCAGTGATGTCTCTTGCCTCAACTCAGCTGACGCCAGTACACACACAGCCTCTTCACACTAAGCCAAGGGTGATTCATGCTTTGGAGGTGTCAGCATGGAGACTGGGTATTCTCAACAGGTTCCTGGCACAGCAGTGTATAGCAACAGGTGGATTAGGTAGCACACTATATATCTGGTGCAATAAAGTCCAATACTTTCTTTTGAAAGTGAGGCGGGAAGAAATACCTGCAAGTGCTCAAACTACCAAGATTACTATATCGATTCGGTGCTCACCAGGATAGTGCTGAGGCAGGTTCACCAAATTAACAGGTGGATCTGCAAGGCAGGGGACACTGAAGAGGGAAATCACCATGCTACATTATTGACATTGGTTTTGTTCTTGTATTTCATGAAGAAACTCCATGCCTTGTTACAGACATTGCCCAAGAGACCTGGCAATAGATGCTGACAAGATGTAAAATCAAGGGAGATGCTGGCATTCAACATCAGTGATTACCAAAATTTAAAAAGCCAAGTTAACAGTACATTTTTCTAAACTAGTATCTCATTTGTACAAGCAAAATAGTTAGAAGCTTCTTAAAAGTACATTTTGAAACATATTTTGGAAAAAAAGGAACTGAAATCTACACATCTAGGCCCAGAGCATTTAAGTGGTAATTATGACTGGGCATGCCATTAAAAGCTTTTAATACAAGTATGAAAATTTAAAGACATTTTAAAGATAATGCATTTTACAGCAGCCTTTGAAGTAGTACAAAATCACTAAACTTAACTTCAATTTGAAATTAAACTATATCCAGAGTCCAAAGTTCTTTAAATTTTATAGTGCAATGAACTATGTAGTTTGTGTTTTACATCCACAATTCCCAACTCAATGAACTTATCAGCAAAACCCACTTAGAAGAATGAAAATTTTAAAAAGTCTGCAGATTCTATACATAAGACATGGGAGCAGAATTAGGCCATTTGGCCCATTGAGTCTGCTCTGTCATTCAATCATGGCTGATCCTTTTTTCCCTCCTCAGCCCCACTCCTTCCTTCTCCCTGTAATCTTTGATGCAGTGACCAATCAAGAACTTATCACTCTCTGCCTTAAATACACCCAATGACCTGGCCTCCACAGCTCTCTGTGGTAACAAATTCCACAAATTCACCACCCTCTGGCTCAAGAAATTTCTCTGCAACTGTTTCAAATGGATGCCCCTCTACCCTGAGGCTGTGCCCTCTTGTCCTAAACTCCCCCACCATGGGAAACATCCTTTCCACATCTACTGTCTAGACCTTTCAACATTTGAAAGGTTTCAACGAGATCTCCCTTCATCCTTCTAAGTTCCAGTGAGTACAGACCCTTTCATTCCCAGAATCATCTTCGTAAACCTCCTCTGAACCCTCTCCAATGCCAGCAGATCTTTTCTTATATAAGGAATCCACAACTGTTCACAATGCTCAAGGTGAGGCCTCACCAGAGCCTTATAAAGCCTCAGCATCACATCCCTGCTCTTATATCCTAGACCTCTTGAAATGAATACTAACATTTTCACCCCATTTGGAAAATAGACTGCACATTTATTTCTTTTACCAAAGTGGATGACCATGCGTTTTCCAACATTGTATTTCATTTGCCACTTTCTTGCCCATTCTCCTAAACCAGGGGTCCCCAACCTTTGTTGCACTGCGGACCGGTTTCACATTGACAATATTCTTGCGGACCGGATGTCCTTCCTAAACCCTGGAGACCAAAACTGCGCAAGATTTCCTTGCTCTTGTACTCAATTCCCTTTGTAATAAAGGCCAACATTCCATTAGCCTTCTTCACAGCCTGCTGCACTTGCTCATTCACCTTCAGAGACTGATGAACAAGTACTCCTAGATCTCTTTGTATTTCTCCCTTACCTAACTCCACAACGTTCAGATAATAATCTGCCTTCCTGTTCTTGCTCCCAAAGTGAATAACCTCACACTTGTTCACATTAAACGCCATCTGCCAAGTTTCTGTCCACTCACCCAGCCTATCCAAGTCACCTTGAATTCTCCTAACATCCTCATTACATGCAACACTACCACCCAGCTTAGTATCATCAGCAAACTTGCTGATGTTATTCACAATGCCTTCCTCTAAATCATTGACGTAAATCGTAAACAGCTGTGGTCCCAATACCCAGCCCTGTGGCACCCCACTAGTCACCACCTGCCATTCCGAGAAACACCCATTCACTGCTACCCTTTGTTTTTTATCTGCCAACCAGTTTTCTATCCATGTCAATACCTCCCCCCAATGCCATGAGCTCTGATTTTACCCACTAATCTCCTATATGGTACCTTATCAAATGCCTTCTGAAAATCAAGGTACACCACATCCACTGGATCTCCCGCGTCTATCTTCCTGGTTACATCCTCGAAAAACTCCAATAGATTAGTCAAGCATGATTTGCCCTTGGTAAATCCATGCTGGCTCGGCCCAATCCTGTCACTGCTATAAAGATATGCCACTATTTCATGTAAGGGGGTTTTGACTTTTATGTTACTGCGGAGGCTAATTAAAATGGCGTCTTTGTTATGTTAATGTGGGGAATGCGGCTTTGTTGTGTTAAACACTGAGAAAGTTTGCGCTAGCAGCTTGTTTTGGTTTAGAGGGTGATAAGAGGGTGCTATTAACCAATTGGGATAGTTGTTATGGTTTTGGTGTATTTGAAGATACTGTATGCGCGGGGTTTTGGGGCAGAAGGCGGGAGAGCGAGACAGAGGATGGACGAGGTGCTGTGATGTCCGCTAACGGGGTCGGACCCCAAGGAGGGCATTCAGCGAGGAGACGGAGACGGACTCGTGTGAAGCGTCTGGTCGACCACCGTTGTTGGTCCCAGGCGGCCGGTCAAGGTGGTCCGAGGGGTCGCAGGGTGAAGAAGGTGGTCCTTGAGCTCCAACTGTTTTGTGCACGAAGAGATTGAACTTTGATAAGTGTGGCGCCTTTTATTTTCCTTTTATATTTTATTCTATCAATTATATAGTTCCAGTAATATCTATAAACTGTTTATCATTTAATTGCATCTGGTGTATTTGTCTGTTATTTGGGCGGGGTGGGGTACCTCACACAGCATCCAAACAAACTATTATCCAGTTTGGCGGGGCCGAGGCTGTTTCCCTAGACGACAGCGAGCCAAGCAACCCTGAGAGTGGCTGGGGGGACTACATTGTGTAGGCTTTGTCCGGGATTGAGTCTGCTGGTATGCTGTGTGGGTGCCCTGTTTAAATCTGTAATGTGTGTCTCCGTGGGTTATTTGCTGGTGATTGCTGCATGCATGGTGAGTGAGGTCTTTGTTCAAGTTCAGACTAGCATTGACGAGTTGGAGGTGGCACTCGGGGCTGTCCATGCGGTTGGGAGAGAGAGGAAAGAATGATCTGATTTGGAGGTAGGGTCTGCGAATAAATGTTCTAGCTCTGGCAGGCTCCGCCTGGCACTTAGGCTAGTGTCCACCCCAAGAGGGGCAGAGGCGTGTGAGACATAGGCGGAGCAGATCTCGCAGTTGTTAGATGAGTGGCAGTGCTCGGTTGAGGGAGAACGACAGGGATTGGTTGAAAGTTTGAGTAGGCGGGCTGGTGACGGTGTTAGAGCTGTCAGGTTCACTTACACCGTAGTGACAGCTGTCAGTTATTTGAAAGAGGGGGGTAAGTTTTCAGTGTGTCTTCTCTGGCTAGGTGGGCAGCTAAATTGCTTGCAGTGCCAGGGGGATCAGCCCCTCCTTCAGTTGTTCAGCTGATCAGAGAGGTGTCGGGAAACTTAGTGGAGGCCCAGTGAGAGGAACAGCTTGGGGTCTCTGGGGAAACACGTTCCCAGCAATGTACCGATGAACTTCCAAAAGGAAAAGACCCTATTCCTGAAGGCCTAGAGGGGCCACGCCCCAGGGTGTTGCTATGGATAGAGGGAAGCGATGCTAAAGCTATCCTCGACTCCGGGGCACAGATCAAGTTGTTGTACAGTTCGTTTTACAACCGGTGTCTGAAGCATTTATCCTTGACAACCGCAAGGGCACTGGAGACTTTGGGTACTAGTGGCAGTAGTTATCCAGAAGACGATGATTGGTTAATGACCCTGGAAGTCATGGAGGCATTTTCTGGGCACCCAGTGTGTCGAGTTGCTTCTGAGGACATATGTAGCAGCCTTGAGCCAGTACCGAATTTAAACGAGACCCAGCGGTGGTACGGCTTGGGGAAAGTAGCTGAGGGTGAGACCCTCTTAGTAGATGCTCTGAACTACCACGAGGGAGGGGAGTTGACCGTTGAAGACACCTCAGTGAGAGAGAGGTCACGGCAACTGGACCCTGGCGGCGTGGAAGAGGAAGGCAGCATGTGTGTGGATGATGCGACGTGGTTTAGTGTGCTGCATCTGAGGAGCGGATGTTGCCAGATCCCGAGGAGTGCGGCTGTTGAGCCGAAGACGGCCATTACTAGTTCCCTAGGATTCTTCTGATCCGAAAAGATACCCAAGGGCATATCTGGAGCCCCTACATCCTTCCCGCAGGGCATGAGGAAGACCATGGGGGAAGTGAAGGTGTGTGGAGTTTTGACGTATGTGGATGACCGCCTAGAGCTTGGATTCGCCTGCGGGGACTATGAGGCGAGACGAGTGGCTGAGCCCGGGCGACCGAAGCGAAGTGTCAAATGTGGAGGAGTTTTTGGCCGGAAGAGTTTGGTGCAATGTGAGAAAAATGACCCGACATACCAGTTGAACTTCCTGGTGTTGGGACAGACGGTGGTGGACCAGGGGATGGAAACCCAGGTCGTCAATCTGAATGAGACACAGGGAAGCGAGGGGATTTGCACCACACTGCGGTCATGTACTGATGAATTAATCCAGCGAGAAGAAACAATGACCCACCTTCGAAGGGATCAGCAGAAACTCAAGACGTCCATTCAGAACAGATTGGAAGACTTACAAGTCAGGGAAGATCAAGTAAGTGTTTCTGACTAAGGTCAACAGAAAACCGAGAGCCCGGGGAGGGGAGTTTGACTACACTCCTGAGGAGGTGAAGAAATGGAGGACAGATCTCGGAAAAGGAAGGTGGACGCTTGAAAGGAACCTGAAGGTGACTATCGCGAGTTTAAATGAAGTGGAAAAACTGAAAGTTGACCTGGAAGACGTCCTCAGGAAGAAACAACCGGAGGCTGAACATTCTTTAACTGCTGCTTTTCAGGTCAGGGTGGAAGAAGCTGGTGGGGTAACTGCGTCCCAGATTGAGATGGCCAGGAACCCTGAGTCAGAACTGCTGAGGCTGTGGCGAGAGTTGAAGGAGTCCCCGAAGAAGCTGACGTCTCGACTGCAGGAGGCTGAAGGGGTAGCCCCGGCTAAATGTTTCAGTTTGGAGAAACTCAAACAACAGCTACCGATCGAAGGAATGAGGAAGGATACGGATTCGAAGGATGATGTGCTGCACATGTGGTACATGCTGCCTTTCGCTAACTTCCCCGTGATTGAGGAAGAGACCTTTGGCCCTTCTCCCACTGAGTCAGGTGTAGTGGGGAGGGCTAGCTGTGGGCAGTCTGAGTTGCGGCAGGATTGGGAAGTAGAGGTGGGGCCCCGGACACGGGGCAGGGGGCTCCGAGCTGTAGTGGTGGCCTGAGAGAGAGGAGTTGGCAAGTGGGCCCGAGGTATCCCTAGTAGTGTCTGAGCCTTTTGGGTTTAGGTGAGGGGGTATGGAGGTCTCAGAGGGTTAAGAAGCTCCCAGATAGGTTGGCCTATGTAGCGCCCGTGGGACAGGAGTAAGGTCCACTGTTTGGGAAGCACTGTCACTGTGTGTGTGTGTGTCTGCAGGACTGGTTGGCGAGTTATTTAGAAGTCATGGGGACATGACTTTATTTGGTGGGGGGAGAGTGTAAGGGGGTTTCAACTTTTATGTTACTGCGGAGGCTAATTAAAATGACGTCTTTGTTATGTTAATGTGGGGAATGCGGCTTTGTTGTGTTAAACGCTGAGAAAGTTTGCGCTAGCAGCTTGGTTTGGTTTAGAGGGTGATAAGAGGGTGCTATTAACCAATTGGGATAGTTGTTATGGTTTTGGTGTATTTGAAGATACTGTATGCGCGGGGTTTTGGGGCAGAAGGCAGGAGAGCGAGACAGAGGATGGACGAAGTGCTGTGATGTCCGCTAACGAGGTCGGACCCCAAGGAGGGCATTCAGCGAGGAGACGGAGGCGGATTCGTGTGGAGCGTCTGGTCGACCACCGTTGTTGGTCCCAGGCGGCCAGTCAAGGTGGTCCGAGGGGTCGCAGGGTGAAGAAGGTGGTCCTTGAGCTCCAACTGTTTTGTGCACGAAGAGATTGAACTTTGATAAGTGTGGCACCTTTTATTTTCCTTTTATATTTTATTCTCTCTTAATTATATAGTTCCAGTAAAATCTATAAACTGTGTATCATTTAATTGCATCTGGTGTATTGTCTGCTATTTGGGTGGGGTGGGGTACCTCACACAGCATCCAAACAAACTATTACCCAGTTTGGCGGGGCCGAGGCTGTTTCCCTAGACGAAAGCAAGCCGAGCAACCCTGAGGGTGGCCGGGGGGGCTACATTCATCTTTAATAATGGATTCTAGCATCTTCCCCACTACTGATGTTAGGCTAACAGGGCGATAGTTCTCTCTTTTCTCCCTCTCTCCTTTCTTAAAAAGTGGGATAACATTAGCCATTCGCCAATCCTCAGGAACTGATCCTGAATCTAAGGAACATTGGAAAATGATCACCAATGCATCCGCAATTTCCAGAGCCACCTCCTTTAGTACCCTAGGATGCAGACCATCTGGACCTGGGGATTTGTTAGTCTTCAGTCCCATCAGTCTACTCATCATCATTTCCTTCCTAATGTCAATCTGTTTCAGTTCCTCTGTTACCCTATGTCTTTGGCCCATCCATACATCTGGAAGATTGCTTGTGTCTTTCCTAGTGAAGACAGATCCAAAGTACTTATTAAATTCGTCTGCCATTTCTCTGTTTCCCATAACAATTTCTCCCAATTCATTCTTCAAGGGCCCAACATTGTTCTTAACTATCTTCCTTCTCTTCACATACCTAAAAAACTTTTGCTATCCTCCTTTATATTCCTAGCTAGCTTGCGTTCATACCTCATTTTTTCCTCTCCGTATTGCCTTTTTAATTAAGTTCTGTTGCTCCTTAAAAATTTCCCAATCATCCGTCTTCCCACTCACCTTAACTTCTTTTTTAATGCTATGCTATCTCTGACTTCCTTTGTCAACCACTGTGGCCACTTTCCCCCATTTGAATCCTTCCTTCTCCGGGGGATGAACTGATTTTGCACCTTGTGCATTATTCCCAAGAATACCTGCCATTGCTGTTCCACTGTCTTTTTTGCTAGGATATCCGACCAGTCAACTTTGGCCAGCTCCTCCCTCATGGCTCCATAGTCTCCTTTGTTCAACTGCAATACTGACACTTCTGATCTGCCCTTATCCCTCTCAACTTGCAGATAAAAACATCATATTATGGTCACTACCTCCTAATGGCTCCTTTACTTCAAGATCACTTATCAAATCCTGTTCATTGCACAACACTAAATCCTTATCCCTGGTCGGCTCTCGTACAAGCTGCTCCAAAGATGCATCCCGTAGGCACTCTACAAACTCCCTATCCTGGGGTCCAGTACCAACCTGATTTTCCCAGTTCACCTGCATGTTGAAATCCCCCATAACTACTGCGACATTTCCTTTGCCACATGCCATTGTTAACTCCCTATTCAACTTGCACCCAATCTCCATGCTACTGTTTGGGGGCCTTTTGACTTATATGGTTATATAAGTCAATAGCATCATAACATTTTAAGTAACGTTTGGATATTAAACACACAGCACATATTTTCCCCCTGTGAATATATAAAATCATTGCAACACACCAATATCGCCGAATCATTGGGAGCCCCGGGCTTGTTTTCCTGCAACAAGACGATCCTATCGAGGGGTGATGTGAGACAGTGATACTCGAATGGGGTTCCTTATGTCCAGTCTATTCCGCAATTTAGTTTTCGTTGCATTCATTGCAGAGATATGTTGGAAATGGAAGCAATGTTTTCAGTGCTTTCGTGGCTACCTTAGGACAGTCAGCCTTGACTTCGATCCAGAATGCTGGCAGAGATGTTATGTCAAACATACTTTTCAGCCCGCCGTCATTTGCAAGCTCGAGGAGTTGATCTCCTTCCCACGCTGATATGGATGACGCCCAGGTAATGACCTCACGTGCATAATGGCTCAACAGTGGGCATGACAGGGAATGAGGAAAGGTGCAGCTGACTCGTATAGCCAAAACATATCATTTCCTCGTGGCCCGGTAGCGCATACTTTGTGGCCTGGTACCGGTCCGCGGCCCGGTGGTTGGGGACCGCTGCCCTAAACTAAGTCCTTCTGCAGCCTTCCTGTTTCCTCAACACTACCTCCCCCTCCACCTTTGTATATCATCTGCAAAATTAGCAACAAAGCCATCTATTCCATTATTTAAATCTGATATACAGCATAAAAAGCAGTCCCAACACCAACCCCTGCGGAAGCCCTGACTGGAATAAAACAAAATATTGCATCAAAGGAGAGAGAAACAATGTTTCAGGTCAAAGACCCTTTGTCAAAACTAGAAGCAAGTTTTCTCTTTTCTGACAAAGGATCTTTGAGTTGAAATGCTGACTCTTTCCTCAGGTATTGCCAGCCCTGTTGACACCACCCAACATTTTTTCCATTTTTCTCTGATTCGAACAATGTCAGCTGAAAGATGCCGAATCCAACTTCAAAGAATTACTCTTAATAGGTCTTTGTCAGTAATGAAAAGCTAGGGTTGGTTTCCTGTGAAATCCAAAAGGGAAAAATGGCAGTCTAACGACTGAAACATTTATAGGCTTGCTTCAAACTATATTATTATACCCCTTGACGCATGACAAATTCCAATTAATATGTAAGTTCTATGAAGGAATTGATCGTATAAACATATGAAACAGAATACAAAAGAACAATGGCTTTTCAAGCTTTCCTCACATTCATGGTGCTTCAAGCATCTTGCTAAAGCTTTCCTTATCTCCTTCCGCTTTTTAAGCATCTCGAAAAGCCACGACAGAAACTCAGAGCCAAGAAACTAATATATTTTTAAAATTCGCCAAAAGAAGTGGCTAATGTCAATTCAGAAAATCACGTGAACCAAGTACTATCTGTGAAGGCATAAAATATAATAGAATATCTGACGTTGTCATCAGCTTCTCTCCTGAAAACAAGGGAACTATCAACCATCACAGGTTTATGGATGTCTGTGAAATGAACACTTCGTCATTTCAACTTCCACTCCTGTGATATTTAAACTTATCTCCGCTGATACGCCCCAATTTTAATTAAGAATAATCCATGAATAAGATTATAACTTGGCAAGCGTTTGCTTTCTTATTTTCAAGATGGCTGCTAACAGTAATTATTCAGATACATAAAAAAGGACTTTTCCAGTTAAATATTACTGAAACCTTAATGAGGTTTCCTACTGCTTCATTCGTTCTCTTAATGCAGGTAATAAAATTAAGATGCAAATATTAGACTTTAATCTCTCAAAGGAAACAGATTAGAAGTGAAATACTGTAAAATTTAACTTGAAATTAAATACCCTCAGAAATATCTAATCAAGCAATGCTCTATGTGTATTGTATCTTTTAGTACCTGGACATTCATAAACATCCTCAAATTATACAAAAGATCTCTCCTTTCAGATGAACTAAAATTGCCAGTTTAGCTGTTGTGACCATACTTCAGAAATGTTATAATACTCCAACATTACTGTGGGGAATTCTCATTCACGTACTTTGAAAAACAGCAATGATAACAACCAGATGCCTAGGCTGTTATCAAGAAAATTTACTTCAGCCTATGGGGCTCATCAGGAAAGTATAGGCACTTATGATACTTAATATTTTTTAAATTATGTATCTATATGCTGGATACACTCTGGCCAACAGATTGTACACCGCCTATTTAATGAGTGGGAAATAGGTCAAAAACCTCTAAGTCAATTGAGAGTTCAGGGACAATTATTAGTTTATATAAAATACAAGTGTTCCTGTTCATAATTAGGGTCTCTTTAAGGCACAGCATTGCATTTTGGATTGCTTCCGCCCCACGTGTGTACTAAAATTCATTCAAATTACCTGGCAATACCAGATATCCAATTCCAATGAGAACACTGTACTATTAGTCTTGTTATGAAGTATAATACCAACATAGTAAAGGATTACTCCAAGTCTGCTGATCAGAGAGTTAACGTGATTTTAACTTAGTGATAACCAAAGAGGTGGCAATGCTATTCCAAGTCAGGAATATTTTGACTCTGATGAGAAATTGCAAATTGTAGTGTTCCCATACACCTTAGGACACAGAACAGGCCTGTCAGCCCAGAATGTTGTGCCTAACTTAATTAGTAATCAGATGCCCAACTAAGCTAATCCCTTCTCAGATTCAGATTCACCCATCTATCACATGTATACTGGAATATAGTGTCAAGTGTGTGAATATATTTTGTAATGATCATGGACCTTAGTTGATCCAAGGAAAATATGACAGCCTCAAGTAGTTAAGCCTCTTAAGAGAAAATGGGAAGTCATTTTATTTAAGAAAGACGTGATATGATGGCTTTAAAGTGATGTGGGTAGTAAGGATCAAGTAAAAAAAATGTACAGTGAGAATTTGATTATATACTTTGATACAAACTATTGTTGAAGTTTTTGGCAGGCACAGATTTTCACCAATTATAACAGAGTAAATGTCACCAGTTGCTTTTATCTGGGTTTTGTTAAATGTCTGGCTGGATAGGAATTACTCCACATTTTGTTTTGTCAAATTGCGAAAATGGCGAACACAGATTTAAAGATTTGAAGAGTATTAGACAAAGGCATCTGCTATCTTCATTGGATGGACTGAATAGATGAAATTATTAGAGCAGTTGGCCAGAGGATGAATACAGTATTTCTTTCCACATTTAGTATCACTCAGACAACTTCAGAAATCCTCAATACTGTCCACTATTCTTCACAGCAACAAACTAAGCTACTTGAACAGAAAAGTAACTGAAAAAAAGATGCTCACATAGAAGTAAACAAGGAGGCAGTTACAATTTCAAATCTGTAAAAATGAAATGAAGAGGAATCTTAAAGCTTAGTACAGTAGTACTTACAGAAAACAAACGAGCAGTCCACATATGAAGAACCACAGGTTACAGGAAAAAGTAAGGGGGAAAATAAAGGCAACTTTCGTTCAGTATTACCAGTATCTAAGGACTCAAGGATTACTAATGTTTTGCCTGTTTAGAACAAATAAACCTGATGTTTAAAGCTAACCAGCTTCAAGTTAGCAAGATCCTCTCTCAATGAAAATTGTGCATTAGAGTAACATTCTGGGAACTTAAGATGCATTTTCAGAGTAAGAAGCAGATAAAGTATTTATTTTAAGAAGCTATTTTTGAAGTTACAAAAGCCATGTTCATAATTTTACAATTAAAATTTATGATCATATACCTTCTGTACTCAGACCAGGACTGGAAGTGAATTTGGCCACATCCACAATCTTCACAGCAAACTGCTGTCCTGTTTCTCTGTTAATACATCGTCGCACAACACTGAATGGTCCCCTGTAATTCAAAGATTTTAAAATTTAACCATATATTTCTGGAAAACCCAAAAGATACACAAATGTTCATAAGCATAAAAGCATGAATGAACAACACACAAGCCTAAAGGAGATGATAATTCACAAGAAATTTATGAAGATTTGCTTTCTTCGATGTGATAGTTATATACAAAACTTTCTCACCTTACAAAGAGTGTCAGTAACTACTTTGATATTTTTGGTGATTTAAAGCAAAATATTATTTGCATTGTCCTCAAATATTAATCTACCCAAAACAGATATATGGAGGTATGACAAAAAAGTCCAAACTTAATTTTAAAAGCACAAGTTCATATCAGTAATGGATTAATTCTATGAATTTCACACTTATTCAGTTGTACATACAGAACTCCAACATTCCATTCATTGTTAACAATTTCACTCTTCATATCCTATTGAATCAGCAAGCTACTTGACAAGGATAAATGAGAATTGTATAACCAGCATTGTATCAGATGCATGCAGAAAAAACTCAGTAAAGTATATTGACTTCAGGCAATAACATACTTTCATATCTATCGTATAAAATGATCATTTGGCCCAGAGTCTATACTCGTTCTCAGATCATCCCAAGGTTATGACAAGGTTCCACTCCGATGAACTGTTCACAACTCAAGCAAGTCAGAAGTCTGAAAAGTAGATGTGAATAAAGCTCCCAGGTAGAGTTGATACCTATAGTCTCATAGCAGCCAGCAAATCCATAATACCAGTTTCCCAAAAGCTCAATCATATGTACAGTCTGCCAGTTCATGCTGTCTTCTCACTGCTGCTATCAGAGGAAGGTACAGGAGCCTCTGGACTCACTACCAGGTTCAGAAACAGTTATTTCCCCTCAACCATCAGGCTCTTGAACCAGAACCAGAGGGGATAAAATCACTCAACTTCACTTGCCTCATCACTTAGCTGTTCCCACAACCACAACTGTTCATCTCATGTTTTCAATATTTGTTGCTTATTTATTTATTATCTTTTTTTCCTTTTGTATTTGCACAATTTGTTCTCTTTTGCACACTGGTTGTTTGTCTACTCTGTTGGGTGCAATCTTTCATAGATTCTATTATGATTTTTGGATTTACTGAGTATGCCCACAAGAAACTGGAACTCAGTTTATATGCCGACATACATGTACCTTGATAATAAATTTACATTCAGCTTTGAACATAAGCCAGGCATTTATTTGTCAGGTAGGGAGTGTTATGTTCTGTAACTTCAAAATATTAAATTAATTCAAAGGAAAACAAGAGAGCCAGGAGATGAGAGCCTAACTTTGTCTTTTACATTAAGCAACGTATGCACATATCACATGGTGGCGTAATGAAATGCGCAATTCACGTATTTTTATATATAACCTGTAGTGAATTATTTAAATGAACACAAATGCTTAACCAATAGCATAGTTACAAGATTACTCAAATATTAAATACACAACACTCCTCCTTGCTTCGTTATAAATGTCAACTTAATATAGAATACACAGTATACTATATAATACAGCTATTATACATACATCCATGGCATAATAAATTTTAAATTGTCCCATTCAGGCCTAAAGATTTAATCGTTGTGAAATCTTTCTTGTACTTGTGGGATAACGTCTTTACTGACAAGGGGATAACTCTGCTTGGCAGGCAAAACTTGTGGCTGTGAAAACAATTTCAGGTTCTGAGGCCTCTTCCATGGTTACTGCAGGAACCAACTCTGAGACTGCAGGAAGTGGCCCTGAGAACTTTGGACACCTTTCTTCCTTCTTCTAATATGTGCATCTTGATCTTGAGAAGGTCCATTTCATTCACTGGCATATTCTCTTTTTTCATCTCTCCTCTTTGTTTCCTCATCCACAACATCTGACAAATCCCATTTTTGTATTGTAAATCTCAAGGCTAGCCAGCCCTGTGTCACTCTCATCATTATCAAATTTTTCATCAACAGCATTAAGATTGGTGCTCTTTTTGAAATTGTAACTTGGCTTTTTATCTTCGTCTCTTCCCTGTGCAGTCCATTTATTTTTGTCTGTGTCTCACTTTGTTGCATTTTCTGCATGTTTTACCTTTAAATCTGCATTGGTCTGATGCATGTCAGCCCTTGCCATAATGGTAACACAATTTGTTCAGCCATGCAGGTTTCTGTTTAAACAATGCATTTTTGTTCACGCTCACTTTCATTCTAGACTGCAACTCAATTGCATCTGTCTACTGTTTCCATTGTACGAGGGTTTATTGATAAGTACATGGCCCAAGGTAGGAGTCAATTTTAGAAAACCTAGCACATCTATTTTTCAACATAGTCCCTTCCTACATGTACACACTTAGTCCAGCAGTCATGGAGCATACGGATCCCTTCTTTGTAGAAGTGGTCCACAGCAGGGGTGATTGATAAGTTCGTGGCCTAAGGTAGAAGGAAATTAGTTATTAACTTCAAACTTTCTGCATTATCACTCAAAGTGTTGAACTGCACGTGCATGTAACAAGCGCGTCCTGAACCTCCAGGTGGTCCATAGCAGGGGTGATTGATAAGTTTGTGGCCTAAGGTAGAAGGAGATGAGTTACGATGCAGTTCAACTCTGAGTGAAAATGCAGAAAGTTTGGAATTAATAACTCATCTCCTTCTACCTTAGGCCATGAACTTAGCAACCACCCCTACTGAGGACCACTTCTGGAGGTCCAAGACGCCGACTTCTACAAAGAAGGGATCCGTATGCTCCACGACCGCTGGACTAAGTGTGTAAGTGTAGGAAGAATAAATGTGCTCGGTTTTCTAAAATTGACTCCTTCTACCTTAGGCCACGAACTTATCAATCACCCCTCATAACAACGATTTCCATTACTCTTTTAAGTGCAAGTCGTGTTTCATTAAGAAGCCGTTTTTGAATACCTTCTTGTAAGATTCCACACACAAAGCAACCTCTCAGTGCATCATTAAAACCATCATTGAAATGACAACGCTCAATTTTTTCAATTCAGCCACGTACGCGGAAATGAACTCCCCTTCCCCGAGTCCACTTATGAAACCTAAATGTTCTATAGTCAACAATGGTTTTGGTTCTAAATGTTCCTGCATTATTCACACAATATCAGCAAAGCTCATTTCTGCTGGTTTGGTTGGAGCAGTCAAACTTCAAAGCAAACTATGTTTTTAAACCCATGCACTCAGCAAAATTTTATCTCGTTTCTTATTGGCTATTACATTTGCTTCAAAATACTGTTCAAATAGCTCAGTATACAATATCCAGTTATCTTTTGTGCAATTGAACACATCTATCTTTCCAACGTAGCCAGAAATGTTCGCTCTTTTTTTTAAAAGTGATAATTATCACCTGGTACACACTGTTTATGAATTTGTGAATGCTTCAATTTTCTGCCTTTTATTTAAATCTCGACCATATCTTCCCTTCCAGCAAAAATACATCTATAATAGCCAAAATAACTCTAAATGAAGCAGAAAGGACCATTTCATTCAGACTACTTGGTTTTGATTCCATACCAGAAAGATATTGTCCAAATAAATTGTTACTGTGTTCAAATAATAAGGAATTATAGAATTTTTTAAAGAATTAAGTTGTAAGTTCAACTGTGAAGAATGTAAAAGGCTACATGTATGTTTACAAAGGAGAAATACAGTTTTTTGCACACACCGCCACTCCCATGCCTGTTCTAGTTCTTAGAAATAGCTTTCAATTAGTTCCACTTTTCCGCTCTTCATTCACAGACAAGTTAATCCCATTCAAGTACTTCCTTTTGAAAATTACTACTGAATCATTGTTTTAGCGCATGCGTCCAGATCATAAGTCACTCTGCAAAAGAAATTCCCTTCTTGTTCTTTAGCCAGATATTTTCTATCAATAACTTCTGCTTATCAGTTCAATTGCCAGTGGATGTAGTTTTAATAAAAATAACACATATTCCATTACATGCATTGTGTAGTCTTAAACCTGTCATTGAAGATATTGAATACCATCATGGGTCAGGATGAGTACCACTGTAGCAATCATACTCTCAGGTCACATATGTTGGAAAAAAAATATGAGGAATGCAAGTTAGTTGCTTACTGCACAATAAAATGAGAAGCATTAATTTGAAGATGGGTGTCCATTTTTATCAAATTTACACTCATGATTACGAACGATACAAAAGCACATAATAAGATTTATACTGCAGGGATAGAGTTAAACACGTTCAAGCTCACTATCATAAATATCTGAGCCTCAGCAATTCTCTCTTTTTAAAATGTTAGTGAAGCCTCAAGCATTTGATGATATTCGTTTGTCTTACTTCTCACAAAAAAAAACTTGCTTTTTCCAAAATACATGGCTGGTTTGGGTAAACATTCACTCAATAGCTTTGATATCGCTGACAATACAAACTTAAAAGTTAATATTTAGAAATTATTAATTCAAATGTAATGCCAGTTACTTTAGTTGAGGGGAAAAAAAAATCAGAATATGATATCAGGAAACAGACTTGAAAGTGAATTAGAAATAGTATAATTCATTTGATTACAATCAATATTAATCGGGACAGAGGGAGCAAATAGAAAAGGTGAACAAGTCAGGAAGCTTGAGGTTTTTTTTGCACAAGTGTGTAAATCTCTTTAGTGGGAAATCAACGGGACGGATGTGAGTACAATGGGATGGTAGCCTCAATGACTACTGTCCCGTTGCACTCACATCCATCATCATGAAGTGTTTCGAGAGGCTCGTTATGAGGCACATCAAGACCCTGCTGCCCCCCTCACTGGACCCTCTGCAGTTCGCACACCGTCCCAACCGTTCAACAGATGACACCATTGCCATCACCCTCCACCTGGCCCTAACCCACCTGGACAAAAAAGACACGTGCGTTCAAATGCTGTTCATAGACTTCAGTTCAGCATTCAACACAATCATTCCTCAGAAATGGATCGAAAAGCTGAGCCTACTGGGCCTGAACACCTCCCTCTGCAACTGGATCCTAAACTTCCTGACTGGGAGACCTCAGTCAGTCCGGATTGGAAGCAGCATCTCCAACACCATCACACTGAGCATGGGGCCCCCCAGGGCTGTGTGCTCAGTCCACTGCTGTTCACTCTGCTGACCCACGACTGTGCTACAACACACAGCTCGAACCACATCATCAAGTTCGCCGATGACACGACCGTGGTGGGTCTCATCAGCAAGAACCATGAGTCAGCATACAGAGAGGAGGTGCAGTGGCTAACAGACTGGTGCAGAACCAACAACCTGTCTCTGAATGTGAACAAAACAAAAGGGATGGTTGTTGACTTCAAGAGGACACGGAGCGACCACTCTCCGCTGAACATCGACGACTCTTCTGTAGAGATCATCAAGAGCACCAAATTTCTTAGTGTTCACCTGGCGGAGAATCTCACCTGGTCCTTCAACACCAGCTCCATAGCAAAGAAAGCCCAGCAGCGTCTCTACTTTTTGCGAAGGCTGAGAAAAATCCATCTCCCACCCCCCATCCTCACCACATTCTACAGAGGTTGTATCGAGAGCATCCTGAGCAGTTGCATCACTTAGGACCTGGTCAAAGGCCTTGCTAAAGTCCACTTAGACAACACCCACTGCCTTGCCTTTATCAACTTTTCTTGCAACTTCCTCAAAAAAATTCTCCAAGATTAGTTAGACACAACCTACCATGTACAAAGTCATGCTGACTTACCTTCCAATAACTAACCCGCTGCTGATGTCAGGTTCATCAACCTTTAATTTCCTAGCTTATTCTTGGAGCCTTTATTAAACAACTGAACCACATTAGCTATCCTCCAATCCTCCAGCACCTCACCTGTTGCTAAGGGTGTTTTAAATATGACAGGACTCCTGCAATTTCTGCACTAGTCTCCCACAAGATCTGAGGGAACACATTGTCAGAGCCTGGGGATGTAGCCACCTAAATTTGCCTTAAAACAGCGAACACCTCCTCCTTTGTAATCTGTATACAGTCCATAACCTCACTGCTGTTCTGTCTCACTTCTATGGACTCTGTCCCTCTTCGAAGTAAATTCAGATGTAAAAATCCATTTAATTTCTCCCCCATCTCTTTCGGCTCCATGCATTATTAACTACTCTGATCTTCAAGAGGACCAGTTTTGTCCCTTGCTATCCATTTGTTCTTGTCATGGTTTAGAGACTTGCATGCCTCAAAGACCTGGAGAGTCATGTTGGCTTTATGCTTTGACTCTTGGGAGAGTCACCGATGCCAAACAGGTCAAGGGGTAGAGGACAGACTAAGAGAGGCACACCAGTTCTACAGGTTCAGAGGTTCAGCTCAGGGCTAACAACTCTGACTGGCAAAACAAAAGTGTTATAGAAACCACAATGAAGAACTTTTCTACATCTGAGCACAAAAATGTCCATCCAGGACTTGCATGACTGATGACAGTGAACAGCGAGAGAAAACTACTGAAATGATAAAGGAAGCCCTGAACACTGCAAGAGATGAAGGAAGTCCATTGCTGCCCTAAGCTCCAGCAGCGTAACAGGCAGAATCCATTGTCTGCTTGAGCAACCTCATGTCTTCTTTTAGCCTTCCTGATTTCCTCAAGTGATCTCTTGCATTTCTTATACTCAAGTACCTCATTTGCTCCTTACTGCCTGTATCTGCTATACACCATCTTTTTCTTAACCAGGGCCTCAATATCTCTTGAAAACCAAGGTTTCATTAACCTATTATCCATGGGTTTTATTCTGATAGGAACATACAAACTCTGCACTCTCAAAATATCACCTTTAAAGGCTTCCCACTTACCCAACACAATTTTTCCAGTAAAACGACCTGTCTCAATCCACACTTGCCAGATCTTTTCTGATGCCATCAAAATTTGCTTTTCTCTAATTTAGAATCTCCACCTGAGGATCAAACCTATCCTTCTCCATAATTATTTTGAAACTAACGACATTATGATCACTTGATGCAAAGTGTTCCCCAACACAAAGTTCTGCCACCTGCCCAATCTCATTCCTAATAGGAGATTTATTATGACACTCTAGCTGAGTACTTTAGTTACTTATTAAGAAAACTTTCTTGAATACATCTGACAAACACTACCCATCCAGCCCTTTTGCAGTATGGGAATCTCAGTCAATATGGGGAACGTTAAAATCACCCTACAATTACAACCTTATGCTTCCTGCAACAGTCTGTGACTTTGCTACAAAATTTGCTCCTCTAAATCCTGCTGACTAATGGGTGGTCTATAATATCAACCCATTAACATACTGAACCCATTCTTATCCCTCAGTTCCACCTATCAGTAGACAAGCTCTCCAGCCTTTCCTATCTAAGCATGACATTTTACCTGACTGATGCCAGACCTCCACCTTTAATCCCTCTAACTCTATCATGTCTAAAACAACAGAACCCCAGAACACTGAGCTGCCAGTCCTGCCTTTCCTGCAATCAAGTTTCATCAATGGCTTCAATGACAATTCATAAGACCATAAGATATAGGAGGAGAAGTAGGCCATTTGAGCTATTGAGTCTGCTCCACCATTCAATCATGGGCTGATCCAATTCTTCCAGTCATCCCCACTCCCCATACCCTTTGATGCCCCGACTAATCAAGAACTTATCTATCTCTGCCTTAAATGCACCCAATGATTTGGCCTCCACAGCCACTTGTGGCAACAAATTCCACAGACTTACCACCTCTGACTAAAGTAATTTCTCTACATCTCTGTTCTAAATGGACGTCCTTCAATCCTGCAGTCATGCCCTCTTGTCCTGGACTCCCCTACCACGGGAAATAACTTCGCCATATCTAATCTGTTCGGGCCTTTCAACATTTGGAATGTTTCTAAGAGATACCCTCTCATTCCCCTGAACTCCAGGGAATACAGCCCAAGAGCTGCCAGATGTTCCTCATACAGTAACCCTTTCATTCCTGGAATCATTCTCGTGCATCTTCTCTGAACCCTCTCCAATGTCAGTATATCCTTTCTAAAATAAGGAGCCCAAAACTGCACACAATACTCCAAATGTGGTCTCACGAGTGCCTTATGGAGCCTCAACATCATATCCCTGCTCTTATATTCTATACTTCACTTCTAGAAATGAATGCCAACATTGCATTTGCCTTCTTCACCACCGACTCAATATGGAGGTTAACCCCAAGTCCCTTTGCATCTCTGCATTTTGAATTCTCTTCCCATCCAAATGACAGTCTGTCCATTTATTTCTTCCACCAAAGTGCATAACCATACACTTTCCAACATTGTATTTCATTTGCCACTTCTTTGTGCATTCCCCTAAACTATTTAAGTCTCTCTGCAGGCTCTTTGTTTCCTCAACACTACCCGCTCCTCCACCTATCTTTGTATCATCGGCAAATTTAGCCACAAATCCATTAAACCTATAGTCCAAATCATTGACATACATCGTAAAAAGCAGTGGTCCCAACACCGACCCCTGTGGAACTCTACTGGTAATTGGCAGTGGTCCCAACACCGACCCCTGTGGAACTCTACTGGTAATTGGCAGCCAGCCAGAATAGGATCCCTTTATACCCACTCTCAGCTTTCTGCCGATCAGCCAATACTCTACCCATGCTAGTAACTTCCCTGTAATTCCATGTGCTCTTATCTTGCTAAGCAGCCTCATGTGCGGCACCTTGTCAAAGGTCTTCTGAAAATCCAAGTACACCACATCTATAGCATCTCCTTTGTCTACCCTGCTTGCAATTTCCTCAAAAAATTGCAGTAGGTTAGTCAGGCAGGACTTTTCTTTCAGGAAACCATGCTGGCTTTGGCCCATCTTGTCATGTGCCTCCAGGTACTTTGTAATCTCATCTCTAACAATAGATTCCAACAACTTCCCAACCACTGATGTCAGGCTTGATAAAGTTTAAGGGAATGGGGGATTCTCAGGTCCCTGTAAACAATGAATTAAATACTGACTATGTCTGTGACTGCAGGGTGTTTGAATAATGTCTCATAGCTGCTTTCTTTGGAGCAAGATAAGGGTTAAAGTTCACCCAGATCCACATAAGATGTCTCTGGGCTTTTCACACCTTTTGATTTTGACAAAAAGCAGTACCTGATGGAAATTAGACAGAACATTCCTTTCTTAATTCAAGCATAAATTTGACAGATGTTCTTATCTTTGTAATTAAGTTGTGGCTCCAGCAAACCAGGTAGGACATTCTTTTCTTTAATTAACTTGGCCGGAATGGTTTTCAAATTGATTGTTCTTTTGTATCGGTGGCCTCATAACTTCTGACAATTCTGACATCAGGCAGTGGACTTGTAGAACCGCCAGGGAGATGAGAAAGGTTCTCTCCCTGATGTCGGGTCCGAGTTCACTTGCTGGCTGGGCTCGAAGAAATAAACCGGTGAAAAGATAAGTAACAATCTTTTTGTGCTGTCGTTACTTGATCCAGTAAAGTTACGCTTACAGGCTAACAGATCTATAGTTTCCTTTCTGCTGCCTCCCACCCTTCTTAAATAGCGGAGTAACAGTTGCAATTTTCCAGTCATCCAGTAAAATGCCAGAATCTATTGATTCTTGAAAGAATTCAATGTGCTGATCCATGCTCTAAAGCTCATCCACCTTACCTACAACACTTGCTTTGAAATTACATATCTCAGAACACTAGACACACCACGCTCAGCCTTTCCATTCCTCTCTTTGTATGAAGGTGTAACAACATTTTCCCCCGACAACCTCCCCATCATCTCCTCCCCATCCCCCACCCTAGTGTAGCACTAGCAAACCTTCTTACAAGGATATTAGTCACACTCACAACATGTTGGAGGAACTCAGTAGGTCGGGCAGCATCCGTGGAAAAGATCAGTTGATGTTTCAGGCCGGAACCCTTCGTCAGGACTGTAGAGGGAAGGGGCAGAGGCCCTATACAGAAGGTGCGGGGAGGGTGGGAAGGAGAAGGCTGGTAGGTTCCAGGTGAAAAACCAGTAAGGGGAAAGATAAAGGGGTGGGGGAAGGGAGGCAGGGAGGTGATAGGCAGGAAAGGTGAAGAAAGAATACGGGAAAACACAACAGGTAGTAGAAGGAGGCGGAACCATGAGGGAGGTGATAGGCAGCTGGGGGAGGGGGCAGAGTGACATAGGGATAGGGGGAGGGAAGTACCGGAAGTTGGAGAATTCTATGTTCATACCAAGGGGCTGGAGACTACCTAGACGGTATATGAGGTGTTGCTCCTCCAACCTGAGTTTAGCCTCATCATGGCAGTAGAGGCGGCCATGTATGGACATATCTGAATGGGAGTGGGAAGCAGAGTTGAAGTGGGTGGCTACTGGGAGATCCTGTCTGTTTTGGCGGACGGAGCGGAGGTGCTCGACGAAGCGGTCCCCCAATCTGCGTCGGGTTTCACCAATGTAGAGGAGGCCGCACTGGGAGCACCGGATGCAATAGATGACCCCAACAGACTCACAAGTGAAGTGTTGCCTCACTTGGAAGTACTGTTTGGGGCCCTGAATGGTGGCAAGAGAGGAGGTGTAGGGACAGGTGTAGCACTTGCGCTTACAGGGATAAGTGCCAGGTGGGAGATCCGTAGGGAGGGACGTGTGGACCAGGGAGTCGCAGAGGGACCGATCCCTGCGGAAGGCAGAGAAGGTTGGAGAGGGCAAGATGTGCTTAGTGGTGGGGTCCTGTTGAAGGTGGTGGAAGTTGCGGAGGATATTATTCACCTTTTAGACAAGGCACAAACCACCCCTTCTGTACATCCCACCTTCCATGGAAGGAGGGCCCAATGGTCCAAATATCTGAAGCCCTCTCTCCTGTACCATCTTCTTAGTCACGCATTAACTATACATTATTCTGGACATTGTTCAAATTATTTAGCAATACGGCTGATATTTTTCTTAGTTACATGACAGAACTTCCCAGAAGATAGTTAAAGTACTCACTCTTTAATTTGCCTTCTGGAAATATAACTGTGTCCCTTGGGTTTCAATGCTGAACTGAGAAGTTCAGAGAGGTTTGCATCAGCTTGCTTACCACTGCATGGAGGTACATAATTTTTGGGAGTGCTACAAATGTAAATGTGTACTATGCATTAAATATTCTTATGGACACAAAACCTCACGGTAACTATACTTCAACCAGAGTTTATTAGTTTGTCAGCTGTGAAATGGGTACAGCTTAAGAAAAAATAATAGGAGTCTCACATACCAAAAGGAATTTGATTGAGTTGAAATACTCAAACATTCTTAGTATGTTGAAATACTTAGACCAAGTTAGCAAAATTAGAATTTTTTTAAAGTACACCCTTACATGTTAACAGTACAAATCAACCACTGTGCACAGGCCTCAGATCATCAAGATGCACAACCACCACTCATCCCTCCCCATCATCCTGAACACAGGTTCTTCCCCCCGCCCCCCACCTAGGGCTGTGTGCTGAGCTCATTGCTGTACACTCTGGTCAGATATAACTTCATAGCCAAACACCACAGCAATCAGCTTGTCAAGTTCACCAGTGACATGACAGAGGTGGAGTTAATCACCAACAACGATGAGACAGCCTAAAGAGAGGACGTAGAAGAGCTTGATGCCTGGTGCCAGGCAAGTAACATCTTCCTCGATGTCAACAAGACAAAGGAAATGGGTTATTGACTTCAGGAGAACTTGCACCACTCACACTCCCCTTTACATCAGTGTCACATTAGTGGAAACTTCAAACTCCTATTGGTGCACATTACACACAACCTCTCATGGCCCCAGAACACATTCTACACAATCAGGAAATCTCACCCATATCTCTACTTTGAGGAGGCTGAACAGAGTTGGACTATACACATCTATACCCATGTCACTCTACAGGTGTCTAGTAAAGAGCAGCCTAACAAGCTGCATCATTGCTTGGTACAGAAACTGCACAGCGGCGAACAGGAAGGCTCTACAGCAGGTAGTCAAAACTGTCCAACGCATCAGTGGCACCAGCCTACCTGCTATCAAGGACATGCACACAGAAAGATGCCAAAGAAGGGCCAGTAACATCATGAAGGATCCCACCCACCTTGCTCATGGACTGTTAGTCTCACTCCCATTAGGGAGAAGGCTATGTTGCATCCACGCCAGTACCACCAGGTTTCTCCAAGCAGTCAGGCTGATCAACACCTGCACCCACTAACTTCTACCACTACTTCATTATTTCCCAAAGTCACTTAAGGACAGACTATCAATGTATATAAGCTATCTTATGCATTCATAGGTGTTGTGTATTTTATTTTATTATTTCTTCTTTATCCTATTACTTTTTTTGTACTGCATCAGATTCAGAGTAGCAATTATTTTGTTCTCCTTACACTCGTGTACTGGAAATAACATTAAACAATTTTAAATCTTAACTGATAGCATGTTTTGTTTTGAACACAGATGTTAATTACTTCAGTTATGGTATTTATAAATATTACCTATGAAAATCAAACTTGTATTTGTAAACAAAAATTCTGCAGATGCTGGAAATCCAAAGCAACACACACAAAATGCTGGAGGAACTCAGGTCAGGCAGCATCTATGGAAATAAATAAACAGTTGACGTTTCAGGCCAAGACTCTTCTTCAGGACTGGAAAGGAGGGGAAAAGGCAGAAGAATAAGGTGAGGGGAGCAGGGAGATGATTGTTAGAAGATGATAGGTGAGGGCAGGTGGGTAGGAAAGGTAAAGGATTGGAGAGGAAGTAATCTGAGAGAAGAGGAGAGTGGATCAAAGGAGAAAGGGAAAGAGGAGGGAACCCAGAGGGAAGTGATGGGCAGGTAAGAGGCCAAGAGTGGGGAATAGAGGGAATAGAGAGTGGGGGGGGGGAGGAGGAGGGATTTTTTTTAAACTGGAAGGAGAAATCAATATTCATGCCATCGCGTTGGAGGCTACCCAGATGGAATACAAAGTGTTGCTCCTCCAACCTGAGGGTAGCCTCATCATGGCACAAGAGGAGGACTGACATATGGGAACAGGAATGGAAATTGGAATTAAAATGTTTGGCCACTGGGTAGTTCTACTTTTGGCATATGAAGCAGAGATGTTTGATGAAACAGACACCCAATTTACAACGGGTCTCACCAATGTAGATCAGCCTGCATTGGGAGCACTGGATACAACAGACGACTCCAGCAGATTCTGAGGTGAAGTGTTGCCTCACCTGGAAGGACTGTTTGGAGTCTTGAATGGAGGAGAGGGAGGTGGTGCATGGGAAGATGCAGCACTTTGGCCTCTTGCAGAGCTAAGTGCCTGTAGGGAGATAAGTGGGGAGGGATGAATGGACAAGGGAATTATGAAGCAAGTGTTTCCTGCGGAAAACAGAGTGGGAGGTAAAATTATGTTTAATGATAGACCCCCATGGAGATGGCAGAAGTTGCGGACAATGATGTGCTGGATGTTGAGGCTCAGGCAAAGACAAGAGGACCGATCATTATTAAGGAGGCGGGAAGACTGTATGAGCGCAAAAGTTCAGGAAATGAAGGAGATGCAGATCAGGGGAGCATTAATGGATATATTCGCATATTTTCTTCTTTTAAACATTCTAAGGCACAACGCTTCACCAAAAAGATGATTGCCATATACAGGTATCAATTGTGAGTATAAATCATTAGCTTCTTGTCACACAAATTTGAATTTATACAATGCTTATTGCATTCTAACCTCAAAGACACTTGACACACGACAAACTGATTCTGAACCAAAGGTCTTAATTTGTATGAAGTCCCTAAGAATGAAGAATCATACGGATTTAAGGATACTTGCTTCTTTATTCCAATGTATTGCAAAAATGTGGAACTACAATTAATCCAGATCTTCCTCATTCTTCGATATAGCATGGCACAGATACTGCACTCAGGTCCTGGATTCTGATTCCATTCTGGAGTGAAGTTGAATTCCAATGCTTAATTGCTTTCACATATTTGAAACAGTCACCTGTTCCTTTCACCAAATGTCTTGCACATTTCAGTGTGTAATGAACACAGATGGCAAATTACGAGGGAAGGTGTCTTTTAGGAATAACAGAAAAGAGAATTAAGAAAATAAAAACCAATCAACACTATGTCAAGAGTCAAAGAAATAGATCATTTTGAAAACACAGTCTCCCAGGTCAACCACGCAGAGCTATAGTCTGGTTGGGGGGGGATGGGGAGAAGAGGGGTTGTAGTAATTGGTAAACACAGCTGAGTGCCACGTCTTTAAACTTCCTGTATCAAAGCAAGTCTGAAGATCAACACGTTGGCATGCTGGATGAGTGGAACTTAATTTGTTTTGGTCAAACTGTCGTGTAATCCAAAATTTATATGGGGTATGTGATGGGAAGCAAGGAACAAGAACTTTGAAATAGTCACATGTAGAAGTGGATGGTTGGGAAGGGAAATTGAAACAGAAATGGGGGCTGGATTAAAAAAAAACACACAAGAATGAGAGGAAGCGTGAGTGGAGATTTCTGAAGAGTGAGAATCAGCCTCAATACTTTCCAACTGCATTTGCAATAGAAATGTCGTGTAAAAAATTACTGTTGAAAGAACTCAGTGGGTCAAGCAGCATCTGGGGAAGCAAAGGATGGTTGGTGAATAGGTCAAGACTCTGAAAAATTACAGAATACAAAGGAATGATAGCCAGCATGTTGAAAAGAATGGTGATGGGAGCAGAGGAGTGTGGCAACAAAAGGTTGGCAGGTAATAGGTAGAATCAGATAAGGAAATGGTGATGGGCAGATAGGCCAGGAGAGCTCAATCACTGTTCTGAATGGACAGGGGTTGTCACCTCATCTAGTAAGAACTCCCCTGGACCTCACCTTTTACCCCACTGACTCCAATTCTTCATCCTTTACCCCTTCTGCCAGCTTCAATGGGATTCCAACACCACATAATCTTGCCCTCTCCTATCTTATCAGTATTCCATAAGGAATACCCTCTTCATAGCTCCCTGTTCCACTCATCCCTCCTCACCTACTCCTCCCAATCTCCTGAACTTTCCACACTGTACTGTATAGAAGGTGCAACAATGTGTACTCACTTCCCTCATCTCCATCTAGGCCTTCAAAGAGAAGCAGAAATTCAGGAGCATCTTCTCCAACCTGGTCTATTCTCCTTGGTAATGTAGCAGAGTTGTAATGTGTTGCAACTCTGCAACTTTACCACTACAGTGGTGACCACACATACTGTACATTAGACAACCATTTTGCAAAGCACCTGCCATTGCCAATCTGAGGTTACACGTCATTTCAATTCCCCTTTTCATTCTGACACACCTGTCCTTGATTTTCCACGCTGCCATCACAAGGCCAAATGTAAATTAGAGTAATAACACCTCATTATGCTTGGATAACCTACAGCCCATGGCAGTTATTAAAAAATAAACTTCAGATATCCCATTCACCATGTTCCTTTTCTACTCCCGCCAATCCCTCACATTTTAACCTGTTATACCCTCTCCACCATCACTTCTCTTAACACCCCCCCCCCCCGTTACCTTGACTCATCATCTCCCCCAACTGGTTCCCTCTGCCCCTCATCTACATTTGGTTATATTGAAAATAGCCCTCCTGCAACCCCCACCCAATAAGCCACCACCTTACCCCCTGCTCCCTTCTTAATTCAATATACTGCGCACCTTCCCTCTACACTATCGGATCTGATGCAATGTTTCAATCCAAATTGTTAACTGTCCCATTGCCTCTAAAGATGCTGCTCAATCTATTGAGTTCTTCCAGCAGTTTATATTTTGCTCTAGATTTCAGCATCTGACACTGCTTGGACCTCCAATTCCCATAAAGAAATAAGAAGTGGCTCTGCACACTGAATGCAGCAACATAGCAACATCGGTCAAAGCAGAGGAACAGTGAATTCTGCAATATCATGCAGAACTTCTGTTGGCCCAAAAACCATGAAGTAGGTTTTTGTTAATCATATTATTAAGATTTATATTTATAAAGCAACAGGGCATTAATTCTATCTGACTGCAGCTACACAGCAAGGGAAAACAGGGATTGACAATGAGATGTTGCCTTGGCAACAACATCCTGAAAAATATAATAGTAAAAATTGAAATTTAAGGATTCAACTTAATAAATAATTTTAAAAAAGGGCTTTAATTGCATGAAACAAAGACAAATTTAGGGTAGAAATAAAGCCAGTCATACTTCACTAAAAACAATAGAATGCAAAACATGAAGCACAGGATTACTGAATGGAATTATACCTTAATGCAAATGACTGAGAAATTTGTCTGATATTTTTAATCAATATACAACCTTACACAAGATCTAATGCATGTGTATTCTAATTAATTATGAAATAATACATTATTGCAGTTCAAGTTGTATCTAACATTCAAGTATAAACAGAAATCAAAAACATAGTATTCAGGGTCAAATACAATTGCCATATAAATTAAAGATTAAGGAAATGGTCAAAGCTCCAAAAACAATTCCCTGGGATGTTATTTGCTTGTGCTAATGGATGGCAGATCCAAATCTGCTTGCCATATGACATCCATGCTTATTACTTAAATGATTGTGCACAGGAAACAAATAGTTGTGCCAAATAGTTCTTGACTAAACTAAATACATTGTTACTGCTTTTCCCATCAAACGTAACTTATTCAACTGAATGCAAGTTATTGATCTCATCTGTACCAGGTTTATTTCATATTAGCTTTGAAGGCAACCAGAAGGCTTGGATCTTATAGTAATAATGTTGGCAAAATCTGTATTCAGTTGGTACTTCAACAAACCGATAGCAACGGGGATTTTTACACATGTAGTTTTTTGTGCAACTCAAGCTGTTGCTAGTGATTCAGCAACCTTCCATTAACTGTGTTGTTGCACCTTTATCATTTGAATTGATGCAAATTTAAATTATTCACAATCTATTCTGAATGTAAATTATCCTGAAAATTTTAGGTTTTGATGCCTGAGGTCCAAGTTTTTAAAATGGTGTGTAATCTTACAATTACTGACAAGTACTCATTCTCACATGAGAACTTTTAAATCATTCTTCAAACTTTTGAAGTTATGATAGCTTAATTGTTTATTCTCAAATCATTAAAATATTGAAAATACAAGCGAACAAGAGAAAATCTGCAGATGCTGGAAATCTGAGCAACACACACAAAATGCTGGAGGAACTCAGCAGGCGAGGCAGCATCTATGGAAGAGAGTGCAGTTGACGTTTCTGGCCGAAACCCTTCAGCAAGACTGGAGGAAAAAAGCTGAGGAGTAGATTTGAAAGGTGAGGGGAGGGAAGAGAGAGAGGCCAGACAATAGGTGAAACTTGGAGGGGGAGGGATTAAGCAAAGACCTAGGAAGCTGATTGGCAAAAATAAAAGTAGTAGTAGACTACTTGGCCAAATCCATCATGTGTTAAAAATCACAGCTAATTCTAACATCTATTTTCAAAGATTTAACATACTACATTTTTTTTAATCAAACAACTGCTTTTTTTCTTAATCATGTATATATGCTTTGCAAGAGCAACTTAACGTGGCTGTCTATGCATCAAGTTTCATGTCATTTTCAGCTCCTGAACTGCAGGGCTCCCTTTAAGCATCTGACAGCAACAGATTTCACAAACACTAATGTTCTTGACAGCGATTGTTGGTCCTGAAAGATCAATAATGAGCACTACTGCTTTGCAGCTGATAGCAAATCCATCATAAAGCTTTAAAGTACATGTTAAAAAGTAGTATTATAAAAATGCTGCTTTAAAAAAAAAGTTCAAAAACAAAAACCTTATAATCAGTTGTGTAATTACCAGATTAACGGTTTTTTTTAAATTTGAAACTGCAAATAAAGTTTTACATATACATTTCAAAAATTAAGATTTTATTCTTCATTTACTGGGTTACATCTGAACCCGAGGGGGACAAATACCTTTGCAGGCAGATTTGCTAGAGTGATTAGGGAAAATTTAATCTAAGTTGAAAGGGGGATGGGAACCAGAGTAATAGAGCTGAAGATGGGGCAGCTGGCATACAAATTGATGTTGTGAGTGGTGAGACTTTCAGGAGAAGCAGATGATAGGGCAAAACTGTAGCCAGTGGGATGAGACAAACTGTAACATGGAGACAAAAAAAAAATCAAAAAGAGTGATGGATACAGGACTGTAGGTATTAGATTTGAATGCATGCAGTATACAGAACAAGGCAGATAATCTTGTAGCGCTGTTAGAGACCGGCATTTATAAATGCTGTAGGCATCACTGAGATGTGGCCGAAAGAAGATTATAGTTGGGAGGTTAACATCTAAAGATACACAATCTACCAAAAGGGCAGCAGGTAGGCAGAGGTTGGGGTGGCTCTGTTGATTAAAAAAAAATATCACTGAAATCCAATCCTTAGAAAGACGTAACATAGGATCGGAAGATGTAGAATCCTTGTGGGTAGAGTTAAGAAATTAAGAGTAAAAAGACCCTGATGCAAATTACAGTGCCTATAAACAAAGTATTCACCCCCTCCCTGATGTTTTCATGTTTTATTGTTTTACAACATTGAATCACAGTGGATTTAATTTGGCTTCTTTGACACTGATCAACAGAAAAACTTTTGTGCCAAAGAGAAAACAGATCTCTACGAAGTGATCTAAATTAATTACAAATATAAAAAAAATTGATTGCACAAGTATTCACCCCCCTCCCTCTAATATGACACACCAAATCATCACTGGTGCAGCCAACTGGTTTTAGAAGTCACATAATTAGTTACTGTAAACGGAGATCATCTGTGTGCATTCAAGGTGTTTCAAATGATTGCAGTAAAAATACACTTGAATCTGGAAGGACCATTTGCTGGTGAGTAAGCATCCTGGCAAAAACTACACAATGAAGACAAAAAAACACTCCAAGCAACTCCATGAAAAAGTTATTGAAAAGCACAAATCAGGAGATGGATACAAGAAAATTTCCAAGTCATTGAATACTCCTTGGAGGGTAGTCAAGTCAATCATAAACACAAAATAATCTGCAGATGCTGAGGTCAAAGCAACACTCACAACACACTGGAGGAACTCAGCAGGTTGGGCAGCATCCGTGGAAAAGATTGGTCGACATTTCGGGCTGGAACCCTTTGTCAGGACTGTAGAGGGAAGGGGCAGAGGCCCTATAAGGAAGGTGGGGGGAGGGTGGGAAGGCGAAGGCTGGTCAGTTCCAGGTGAAAAACCAGTAAGGGGAAAGATAAAGGGGTGGGGGAAGGGAGGCAGGGAGGTGATAGGCAGGAAAGGTGAAGAAAGAATACGGGAAAACACAATGGGTAGTAGAAGGAGGCGGAACCAAGGAGGAGGTGGTAGGCAGCTGGGGGAGGGGGCAGAGAGACGTAGGGATAGGGGAAGGGAGGGGGAGGGAATTACCAGAAGTTGGCGAATTCTATGTTCATACCAAGGGGCTGGAGACTACCTAGATGGTATATGAGGTGTTGCTCCTCCAACCTGAGTTTAGCCTCATCATGGCAGTACAGGAGGCCATGTATGGACATATCTGAATGGGAGTGGGAAGCAGAGTTGAAGTGGGTGGCTACTGGGAGATCCTGTCTGTTTTGGCGGACGGAGCGGAGGTGCTCGACGAAGCAGTCCCCCAATCTGCGTCGGGTTTCACCGATGTAGAGGAGGCCACACCGGGAGCACCGGATGCAACAGATGACCCCAACAGACTCACAAGTGAAGTGTTGTCTCACTTGGAAGTACTGTTTGGGGCCCTGAATGGAGGCAAGAGAGGTGGTGTAGGGACAGGTGTAGCACTTGCGCTTACAGGGATAAGTGCCAGGTGGGAGATCTGTAGGGAGGGACGTGTGGACCAGGGAGTCGCAGAGGAACCGATCCCTGCGGAAAGCAGAGAGGGGTGGAGAGGGAAAGATGTGCTTAGTGGTGGGGTCCTGTTAAATCAATCATCAAGAAATGGAAAGAATATGGCACAGCTGTAAACCTGCCTACAGCAGGCCGTCCTCAAAAACTGAATGACCGTGCAAGAAAAGGGACTAGTGAGGGAGGCCACCAAGAGACCTATGACAACTTCGGAGTTACAATCTTCAGGTGGTTGAGATGGGACAGACTGCGCATACAATAACTGTTGCTGCATACTTCACCAATCACAACTTCATGGGAGAGTGGCAAAGAGAAAGCCACTGTTGAAAAAAAACTCACATGAAATCTCGGGTGGGACTGCCAGGAGGCTTGTGGGAGTCTCTGAAGTCATCTGGAAGGTGGTTCTGTGGTTTAATGAAACCAAAATTGAGCTTTTTGGCCATCAGACTAAATGTTATGTTTGTGCAAGCCAAACAACGCACATCAATAAAAACACATCATTCCTACTGTGAAGCATGGTGGTGGCTGCATCATGCTGTGGGGATGCTTCACTGCAGCGGGCCCTGGAAGGCTTGTAAAGGAAAAGGACAAAATGAATGCAGCAAAATACAGGGAAATCCTAGAGGAAAACCTGATGCAATCTGTAAGAGAACTGCAACTTGGGAGATTTGTTTTGCAGCAAGACAATGACTCCAACCATAAAGTCAAACCTACTCAGAAATGGCTTAAAAACAAAGTTAATGGCTTGTATTGGCCAAGTCGGAGTCCAGACCTCAATGCAACCGAGAATGTGTGGCTGGACTTGGAGGGCTGTTCACTCACAATCCCCATACAACCTGACAGAGCTTGAGCAGATTTGTAAAGAAGAATGGGGGGAAATGGCAGTGTCCAGATGTGGAAAGCTGATAGAGACCTACCCACACAGAATCAAGGCTGTTATTGCTACCAAAAATGCATCTACTAAATAATGACCTGAAGGGGGCGAATACTTTTGCAATCAATTTTGTGTTTAATAATTGTAATAAATTTAGATCACTTTGTAGAGATCTATCTTTACAATGACCCAAGTCTTTTTTTGTTGATCAGTGTCAAAAAAAGCCAAATTAAATCCACTGTGATTCAATATTGTAAAATAATAAAACATGAAAACTTACAAGGGGGTAAATCCTTTTAAAGGTATTGTATATACAGGCACCTGAACAGTAGCCAGAATGTAGGATTACAGATCCCAACAGGAAAGAGAAAAGGCATGTAAAAAAGGTGAATGTTCAAGTTCTTGAGTGTCAGGATCTCCGAGGATCTAACCTGGTCCCAACATAACAATGCAGCTTTAAAGGCAGCAAGAGGGTGGCTATATTTAATGAGGAGTTTGAAAAACTTTGGTTTGTCACCTAAAACACTGGAAAACTTCCATTGATGTACCATGGCGAACATTCTGATAGTTTGCATCACTGTCTGGTATGGGGAGGGTGGGGGTGGGAGGGCTACTGCACAAGACCGAAAGCTACAGAAAGTTGTAAATATAGCTCCACCTTGGGTACTAGCCTCTGTAATACCCAACACATCTTCAAGGAGAGGTACCATTATTAAGGACACTCATCACCCAGGACCCCCTTCTCATTGTTACTGAAGGAGTAACAGAAGCCTGAAGGCATATATTCAGTGATTCAGGAACAGCTTCTTCTCATCTATACCATCCGACTTCTAAATGGACATTGAACCCATGAACTCTACTTCATTTTTTAAATGTATATTTTTTCTGTTTGGCACTATTATTGATCTACTTATTTAATATACAGATGCTTGCTGTAATTGATTACCTTATTTTTTTATTTCTATATTATCATGTATTGCATTGTACTGCTGCTGCTAAATTAACAAACTTTACATTACATGCCAGTGATAATAAACCTGATTCTGATGTTATGAGAGTCATGGGAGAATTCAGTATGCAGGTAGATTGAGAAAATCAGGTTGGTGCTGGATCCCACTAGGGGAAAGGCAATTCCAGATTGGGTGTTGTACAATGAAGCAAATTTGATTAGGGAGCTTAAGGTAAAGGACCCTTGGGAATACACCCTGCAATTTGTGAGGGTGATGATAAAGTTAGATGTATCAATTACAGCAGAGAAAGGGAATTACAGATGTACAAGAGACAAGATGGCCAAAGTTTGTTGGGAGGGGACAACAGCAGGGCTGACTGCAGAACAGCAATGGCTAGAATTTCTGGGAGCTATTCTTAAGGCACAGGATAGATACATCCCAAAGATGAAGTAGTATTCTAAAGAGAATACGAGGCAACTGAGGCTGCCAAATCAAAGACAGCATAACAGCAAAGTGGGGGGGAGGATATAATATAGCAAAAATTAGTAGGAAGTTAGAGGATTGGGAAGCTTTTAAAAACCAACAGAAGGCAACTGAAAAAGCCATAAGAGAAAAAAAATGAAGTGTGAAGGTAAGCTCGACAATAAAACCAAAGATACCAAAAGCTTTCTCAGATGTGTAAAGAATAAAAGAGGGGTGAGAGTGGTATTGGACTGCTGGAGAGGTAGTAATGAGGGCCAAAGAAAATGCAGACAAACTCTGTAAATATTTTGCATCAGTCTTCACTGTGGAAGACTTTAAGTGTTGGTTAATGTATAACTGCAGTTGATAGCCAATTCATGATAAGGCAGCACAATGATACAGCTAATAGACATGCTGCCTCACAGTTCCAGTGACCCAGGACCATCCCTGGCCTCTAGTGCTGTCCAAATGGAGTTTACACATTCTCTCTGTGAGTATATGGATTTCACCAGACACTCTGGTTCCCTCTCAAGTTGGTAATTGGTTAATTAGCCATTGCAAATTGCCTGTGGTATAGCTGACAGTAGAACCTGGAGGTAGATAATTGTGCCTGGAAAAATCGGGGAAATTAAGAGGAATGGGATTGCTATATTGAGAGCATATACTCGATGAGCCAAAACAGGCTTCTTCTCTATCACAAAGGTACACAGAAATATCCAAAAATCAGAGAATGAAAATATTTGAAAAGCATTTAGCTAGTATTGCAATGTCTGTACAATATGTACAATAAGGAATATAAGAAGGGAAGGTTTAGAAGGTTATGGGCCAATGCAGAGAGATAGGACTAGCCCAATTTAGGCAGCTTGGTTGCTATGAACAAGTTGGGCTGAAGGGCCTGTTTTCTGTGCTGCTGCATAGCTCTATTGAATACATCTAAATTACAAATGTTGGGAGAAATAAAATGTGTTCCAAACAACAGGAAAAAAATACAACTTGACAAAACTATTCTCAATAGTTCCTGAAGCTTAGAAACAAGCAGTTAAATTCACGCATAAATTTGTATAACACACTTAATTCAAATCAGAGCCTCATTATTTTAAACTCATTTTTCCTCTGTTTACATTTCTAAAAAGAAGTAATTGCCTGGTCCAAATCTGCATTGTTCTAGTAGTCATAGAACAAAACACTATAGCACAGCACAAGCTCTTTGGCTCAAGACGTAATGCTAATCTTTTAACCTACTCAAAGATCAATCTAACCATTCCCTCCGACATAGCCCTCTATTTTTCTATCATCATGTGCCTATCTAAGAGTTTCTTAAATGTCTCTATTGTATCTGCCCCTACTGCCACCCCCGGCAGGGCGTTCTACGCACCCACCATTGTTTAAAAAAAAACAACTTACCTCAGACACCCCTTAGACTTTTCTCCAACTCATCTTAAAATCATGCCCCATCATCTTCGCCATTTCTACCCTGCATCTTTCCACATTTTAAAAGCAAAACTACATTTTCAGGTGTGCAGGTGTGGGGTCTATAACACAATAGCTGAAATGGCCTGAATACTCCACAATATAAATTGCCAAATAAACCTCAACCTGAATTACTCTGTGCAAAATAATGCATTTCTGCAACAGAATCCAAAGTACACTAACTGATAGTAAATATTTATTAGTTCCCAAACCTCTTTTCTTTACTTTTACACCATCTTCCTACAACTTTGTCACCATTTATTTTGCAGGCAAGGATTACCCTTCTGTCTATCCATCTTCTAATGTATAAGCTACTGCTGATATGGCTGATCACAACCGTGATGTAAAACAAAACTACTGTATTTTTCCACTAAATTTTGTAACATTTCAGGGAAATCTACAAATACACAAGGATTAGGGAATAGCATGACAAGGGTATAGGGTGCAGTTAGAAATTCAGAGTGGAAAGTGGTTAATAGAATAAACACTGGTGTACTCTGTATGGTCTTTTTCTGTTCCTTCCAGTAGGAAAAACACAGATCCAATGCATACTGTGAACACCACTCTATTTCAACACACTACTATACCTGTCACTTATATTATCCTTACTCAGCACTACAATCAGAATTTGGTCTCAGCACACTGCTGCCACTTCTGTGTAATTTTTGTGCATCACTTTCCTGAATAATCTGTATCACCTCCTTGAACAATAATGCACAATATGCCTGCACTTCCTAAGGATATTGAGGCAAGCAAGGCACCACTACATCCTATAGACACCATAAAGAGCATCCTGACAAGTTGCATCTCCATCTGGTATGGGAACAGCCGAGCACCAGACTGAAAGTCCCTGCAAAGGACTGTGGAAACAGAGGATTATACGAGTCTCCCTACTATTCATTGGGGACACTTATCAGGAGTGCTCTGTACGCAGGGCCCTTAGTATTATCAAGGATCCCAGACATCCTTCTAGCTTTCTCTTTGACTTTCTATCAGGCAGGAGACTCCAAAGCACAAAAACAAGAATAGTCAGGATGAGAAATAATTTTATTCCCTGAAGCTATTAGGCTTCTGAACTCTCTGCTGCATCACATTCAAAGTGTCACCGATTAATCTGCTTTGTACCATACAACATTTAATTTACGCACTTTACTTTGGTTATTTATGCGCAATTCATCTGTAGATTTTATCTTTACTTTCATAAGTTACTGTGTTGTATGTGTACTACTGTGCTTTACACCCTGGTTCAGAGAAATGTCTCGTTTGACAGTATACATATACATAGTTAAATAACAATAAGCTTGACTAGATTTATAGTTTAACTTCAACTGAAGAACTATCTTATCCTGCGCTGTCTATCTACAGGACATACTTAGATCATCATATTGCCCCCACTTGATTTTCTTTTACAAAATCCTTGCTAACATGGAAACAGATTAGAGGATGACATTGATGTGCAAAGCACATTAACCACTTATTTACAGACAAATAGCAAAACACTCACCAAACAAGTACTCATCTAAACCACCTCGTTAAAAAAACAATGACACGAAACATTCAAACTCAACAGATACTTTAAGTCTCTAAGTTACACAACTACAAAAATAAACATTCAACAAACCGGTACTTAGCCAAGAGTGCGCATGGGCCCTCCTATATTTACAGCACACTTTCCCAATAGTTCTTCACCACTGGTCATGACCTCAGTGTGAAGATGAGCCCCTGGAGACATAAGAAAGAGAGCAAATCTCTCACACATGATATTCTTATACCCCTGAGGTGCCTGGAACCAGAATGGGAAAGAGCTGCTGCATCCTTTGAATGAGACAATCAACAACCAGCACAGCGGAAGTGGCTTTCGACTGGCAAATAAATTAATCCTTCACATTACACTAACTAGTTAGAAATTAGCTTAGACCTCCAAAAGATTCACTGGCATGACCTGATAACGGTAGAATTTTTTTTAAACCAATGCGGTTCCCTTACCCACAAAGCTTTTTAAATATAACAGTATTTATGGTTCATCTACTTCACCAAAATGAATTCTATGTAAATAATAGTAATGGTAGGTGATGCCCACAGTATGCATTGGGTTCAGTGCTTTATCCGGTGGAAAGCACAGAACAAACAGATCATATGGCCCATCCACATGGCACTAAAATATTTTAACTCAAGGTTGATTTACATGAAGGAATAAATACTAATATGTTTTCTTTATATAGTCACTATCTTTGGTTTTGTGGATTTCAGGTTATGAACGTTTTCCATACATAATACAGTCAGAGTTTATACAGTGAAGAAACAGATCTTGCAGCCCATAACTATGCAAACCATCATGCCCATTTATACTAATCCCACTTGCCTGCATTAATTCCATACCCTTCTGCCCCTTGCTTGTTCAAGTATCTGTCAAAAACCTCCAAATTATCATTACTTATATGAAGCCCCATCATCTGTGCAATGTTGATTATCTATTTTGATTGCATTGTACAGCACCATGTATTTCTCCCATACTTGACTGGTTATATATTAAAAAAAGTCAATCCATCTGTATATGAACTGATTCTTTAAAAAACACTTATGTTTACGTGCTGTATCTCACAGAAAGGGAACATTCCATACCACTTCAGAAGTTCATTCCATAGTCTAGATGTGCTACAAAGAAAATATGGTTGCCAGCTTGATGAAAATAAGGCTCCTCAGAATGGAAAAAGATATATATTTTTTATTTTTATATATCAATGTACCTATTAACAGTGGGTTAAGGAATAAATTGTTCAACCTTTGAGAGTTTGTACACCAGAAGGAAAAACAGGAAGAATGAAGGCTGTAATCGGCAATTTGCTCCAGCTACGACACCTTGTTTTACAAACTCTTGATTGGTCACAGTTTGACATCTGCAATAATTCTCTTCAATAATGTCATCACAGTTCTGCTGTATATAAGCCTTCAAAAATCTTTCCAAAACTCTTGGGTACAAGTTGCAAAATACAGGAGTGGTCATACACAAAGGACGAGTATGCAACCTTACATGGCCACTGTTTTTCACACTCTCATTATACTCTATTCTTAATTTAAGCTGCCTTGCTATAAAGAGTCAATGACTGAAGTATTTCCCATGGGCTAGAGCAAAACTCAAAGACACAAATCATGCACTTGCCAGCCATAATAATAACTTTATTGATCCCAAGTGGGAAATTATTTTGTTACAGCAGCAACATTTAAAAACACACTTAGCAATAATAAATATAAGTACAAAATATTAATATAAACAATAATATACCAATATGCAATAATTATGTACAAAATAATAAAAACAGACCATTGTACTATGATATGTTCTCCTGTTGTATACGCATATTTCATTTGGTAGGTAAGATGCTCTGTAACGATCCTTGCGACAATGGAGCTGAATGACCCTGTTTGAAAGGGTGCTCTGCTGCTTATTCAGTAGATCACGGAGAGGTCATGCCTGATTGTCCATAATGGATAACAGTTTGTTTAGTGACCTCCTCTCCACCACTAACTCAAGAGTTTGGGTTGTAGCCAAGGACGGACCCAGCCTTTTTGATGAGTTTATTTAGTCTTCTCACAACACCAGCACCGATGATGCTCCTCCAATATAAAGCCGCAAAGACAACTGTATTTGCTACAACAGGCTGGTAAAAGATCTCCAACATCCTGCCGCACACATTGAAGGATCTCAGCTTCCTGAGAAAATAGAGTCTGCTCATCCCCTACTTGTAAACAGCCTTGGTGTTGGTTTTCCAGTCAAGTATGTTGTTGAGGTGAACACCCAAGTATTTGTACTCCCCCACCACCGTAACTTCTCCCAGAATGTTAAGAGGACATCACAGTCCTCTTCCTCCTAAAATCAATCACCACCTCCCTGGTTTTGGCCACATTCAGGCGTAGGTGACTCCTCCCACAACAGTTCACAAACTTGTCCACCAGTCCTCTGCACTCCGACTCCTGCCCATCTCTGATACACCCAACCATCGTGGAATCAGAATTTCTGCAAGTGAAAAAACTCAGATTTGCACTGAAAGCCTGAGGTGCACAGGGTGAACAGAAACGGAGACAGAACAGTCCTACGTAGCGTTTCAGTGCCACTCACCACCATCTCAGACAGAGAACTACCGAGCCGTATAAATCTCAACAACTACATAATTGCAAGTTCAGGACCATGCCCAAGTGATTGTTACTTTGAAGGTGGATTTAGTATTACTCTGCCCTCCATGTAGGTGAGAGAGTGAGAGAGAGAGAGTGAGTGTGAGAGTGTGAGAGTGTGAGAGTGTGAGAGTGTGAGAGAGTGAGAGAGTGAGAGAGTGAGAGAGTGAGAGAGTGAGAGAGTGAGAGAGTGAGAGTGAGAGAGTGAGAGTGTGAGAGAGAGAGAGAGAGAGAGAGTGAGAGAGAGTGAGAGAGAGTGAGAGAGAGTGAGAGAGAGTGAGAGAGAGTGAGAGAGAGTGAGAGAGAGTGAGAGAGAGTGAGAGAGAGTGAGAGAGAGTGAGAGAGAGTGAGAGAGAGTGAGAGAGAGTGAGAGAGAGTGAGAGAGAGTGAGAGAGTGAGAGAGAGAGAGAGAGAGAGAGAGAGAGAGAGAGAGAGAGAGAGAGAGAGAGAGAGAATAGATAAACTCTTGAATTAAATCCTGACAAATTCTGTCTTGACCATTATTTCATATGCACTCATTGTTTCCATCAATACGTCCTTTTATGGCCACAATAAATACTCTGACAAATTAGAAATATAATGAACTCAGTTTCTAGGCATTTGGAAGACCCATGAGAAAATAATCATTGTCACTGGATATGTAGAAATTAGTTTATTTACAGTTAACAGTGCAAGACCTACATGAAACAATTAACCATACTCTGCTAAAGCATTAGCACTTGCTCAGTTACTGTTAATGTGCTACAGTATCTTAGAGGGAGAAATAAAAGGTGGGAGAAGATTAAAAACAAACATCTTATCTAAACAAAAAAAACTGTGAATTTCAACTATTAGCTGCAAAACCAGTGCTTGAAAATAATATTTAAGTTGTCTGAACACTGCAAGTGTTAGTTTAGCACAGTTGGTAGCATTTATATTAGAAACAGAAGGCTGAGACAAAACAAATACTACTTCGCTTCAGGAGATAAACTGAACATGACTTTGGTACAATATTCTTTCTTTAAGTATAATCTATTAATTAAGGAGAATAAACCAAAATGCCAGACACATTTCAGATCACTGCTGAAGACCATTATTTTATTCAAAGCCTGGGTAGGGAGGTGTCAAACCCCTACTCTACATCAGTACCAACAAACAGGTTGCCTGGTCATTTACCCATTGTTGATCACAAGATATCCGTCATCCTTTGCCTCAACAACATGCAAGAGAAAGGAATTCATTAAACTTGTGCATACTTAAGTATTTTCAAAAGCATCAAGCCTACCAGAGAACACTAAACATTTCTCTGCTACAGGTGTCCCCTGCTTTTTGAATGTTCGCTTTACAAAACCTCACTGTTACGAAAGACCTACATTAATTACCTGTTTTCGCTAACAGGTGTTTTCACTGTTATGAAAAAAGGCAGCGCGCGAAAAAAGCAGTGCGCGCCCCGAGCAGCCGCTCCTCCCCCGGATTCGGAACTGCATTCTAGCCGGCATTGCTTAAACACGTGCCTGTGAGCATCCGTTAGCAAGATGAGTTCTAAGGTATCGGAAAAGCCTAGAAGAGCTCGTAAGGGTGTTACACTTAGCGTAAAACTAGACATAATTAAGCGTTTCGATCATGGTGAACGAAATAAGGACAAAGTGAGTTTGGCTTGTGGAAGTTGAAGAAGATGTTGTTGAAGAGGTTTTGGCATCCCATGACCAAGAACTGATAGATGAAGAGCTGACGCAATTGGAAGAGAAAAGGATAATAATCGAAACCAAATGCAGTAGTGAAAGTGAACTCGTCCAGGAACTGAATGACAACCAACTGCATGAGATTTTCGCTGCAATCGACAACAATGATTGCAGAAAAGTACAACTTTAATTTTGAAAGGCTACGTAGGTTTAGGGCATATTTGCAAGATGGTTTGAGTGCTTACAAAGAACTGTATGATAGAAAAATGCGCGAGGCTAAGCAGTCAAGCAAGCCTTCCACATCAGCCACAGCAGACGACCAAATTCGACCTTCGACATCGAGGCAGGCAGACATAGAAGAAGATGACCTGCCTGCCTGTCTGGCTCTCTGCTTGAGCAACTCTTTAGTTCCACTCACCAGCTTTTTGTCTACAACTTTACAAAAGTTTTCACCACATATTGGGTGTTCTCAGGTAATGAACACCTGATTATGGACACCCTTACATACAAATGTGCTCACATTCGAAAGTCCAATGTGTATATAGACATCAGTTCCTACGAAGAGCAGATCAAGTTTGGTTTTGATGCCATTCACCAAAATATTGTGGATATATGGTTCTATAATCAACTTATTTTTTTATGCGTTATCCAACTTACAAAAAACTTCTATAAAAGTAGAACCAGTTTGTTATCTAGGGATAGCCAATATTTATCCAACTTGCCCTGAATGACCACAATGGAATTTGTCTCCACCAATTCTGCAGGGAAGACCATCCCAGATTCCAACCACATGATGCATGAGAAAGCTTTCCTCGTGACTTTGAATTTTGACCCATTTATTTTATAACTGTTACCTCAAGTCCTTGACCTCTCTACAAAAGCCAACATATTTTCATCATCTATCCTGTCCAAATTCCTTATTATTTAGGTACTTTCATTGATTTGATAAAATCCCTTTGGCTGTCTCCAAATCAAACAAGTCTAGCCTCTCTAATCTATCCTCATAACTGTAGCCCCTCAGCATTCAAGTTCTTGTAAATCAGGGGTTCCCAACCCTTTATGCCATGGATCCCTACCATTAACTGAGGGGTCCATAGACCCTAGGTTGGAAAACCCCATTCTAAATATTTTCTGGCCCCCATCTAATGCCATTACACATTTCCTTTAATGTAGCAATCAGAACTAACAACAATATACAATTGGAGGTTAGACCGGTGTAAATACAATATTCAGCACAACTTTGCACTATCAATAGAAGTGTAAAAGTCTAGAACCGTGTATGCCTTATGAACTGTTTTCTCAACGTTGCCTGTCATTTTCAACATTTGTACACATATATTCCCAAGGTCTCTGGACACCAACCTTTTTTAGAATAATAAGCTTTATTCCAGCATCTTACAAACTAAAGAGAAAACTTGCAGATGCTGGAAAATCGAGCAACATCCACAAAATGCTGAGGAACTCAGCAGGCCAGGCAGCATCTATGGAAAAAAAAGTAGGGTCAACGTTTTGGGCCAAAACCCTTCAGCAGGACCGGAGAAAAAAAGCTAAGGAGCAGAATTAAAAGGTGGGGAGAGGAGAGAGAGAGAAACACTAGGTGATAGGTGAAACCTGAAGGGGGACGGTTGAAGTAAAGAGCTGGAAATTGATTGGTGAAAAAGACAGAAGGCCATGGAAGAAAGAAACTGGGAGGAGCACCCAAGGGAGGCTATGGGCAGGCAAGGGGATAAGGTGAGAGAAGGAAAAGGAGATGGGAAATGCTGAAGGGGTAGAGTAGATGTGCACCAAATGGAAAAGGTGCAGTTGAGGGCAGTGTTGGTGGTGGAGGAAGGGAAGCTCCTTTCTTTGAAAAAGGAGAACATCTCCTTTGTTCGAGAATGAAAAGCTTCATCCTGAGAGCAGATGTGGTGGAGATGGAGGAACTGAGAGAAGGGGATGGCTTTTTTAACAAGCAGCAGAGTGGGACAAGGTGTAGTCCAGGTAGCTGTAACAGTCCATGGATTTGTGATAGGCATCGATGGATAAGCTGTCTCTGGAGAGACAGTTAGATCGAGAAAGGGAAGGGAGGCATCATAAATGGACCATATGTATTTCAGGGTAGGGTTCAATTTTGAGGTAAAGTGGATGAAGTCAACAAGTTTAGCATGGGTGCAGGAAACAGCACCAATGTAGTCGTCGATGTAGCATAGGAAAAGTGCAGGACAATCACCAGTGTAGGCTTGGAACATAGACTGTTCCATGTAGCCGACAGAAGGTTATGTGTTGCTGGGGACCACATGAGTGCCCATAGCTACCTGTTTTGTTTGAAGTGGGAAAAGCCAAAGGAGAAATCATTTAGAGTGAGGACAAGTTCCACTAGACAGAACAGAGTGGTGGTGGAGGGGAACTGGTTAGGTCTGGTGCCCAGAAAAAAAAAATGGAGAGCTTTGAGGCCTTAAGTGCCTAAACAGTCCTTCCAGTTGAGGCAACACTTCACCAGTGAGTCTCTTGGGGCCATTTACTGTGTTCAGTGCTCCTGATGTGGCTTCCTGTACATTGGTGAGACCCAATGTAGACTGGAAGACTGCTTCACCGAGCTTCTACACTCCGTCCACCAGAACAAGCGGGATCTCCCAGTGGCCACCCATTTTAATTCTACTTCCTATTCCCATATGTCCATCCATGGCCTCCTCCACTGTCATGATGGGACCACACTTGGGTTGAAAGTACAACACCCTGTACTCTGTTTGGGTAGCCTCCATACTGATGGCATGAACATCGATTTCTCAACCTTCTGGTGATGCCCCCCCACCCCACCCCTTCATCATTTCCCATCCTCTTTTCCCTTTCTCACCTTATCTCCTTGCCTGCCCCCCTCCCTCTGGCACTCCTACCCTCTTTCTTTCTTGCATGGCCTTCTGTATCTTTCACCAATCAACTTCTTAGCTCTTTACTTCATCCTTCCCTTCCAGGTTTCACCTATCATCTGGTGTTTCTCTCCCCTCCCCACACCTTTTAAGTCTACTCAGCTCTTTTTTCTCCAGTCCCGAAACATCAAATGTACTTTCTCCAATAGATGCTGCCTGGCCTGCTGAGTTCCTCCAGCATTGTGTGTGTTATTCCAGCATCTGCAGATTTTCAGGACTTTATTCTTTACCCTATTGCTTCAGAATAAGAATCGGGTTTATTATCACTGACAGGTAGTGAAATTTGCTGTTTTGTACAGTAGTACAGTGCGAGAGAAATTTTACTATAAATTACAAAAATAAATATTGCAGAAGAGGAATAGAAGGTAGTATTCATGAACCATTCAAAAACCTGATGGAGAGGAAGAAGCTGTTCCTAAAACAATGAGTGTGGGTCTTCAGGCTCCTGTACCTTCTCCTCAATGGTATAAATGGGAAGGGGGAATACCTCAGATGATGAGAGCCTTAATTATGGATGTTGCCTCTTGAGGCAATGCCTTTTAAAGCTGTCCTTGATGGTGAGGAGGGTTGTGCTTGTGTTGGAGTTGACTGAGTCTACGACCCTCTTTTAATACTGCATATTAGAGCCTCCATAGCAGACAGTGAAGCAACCAATCAGAATGCAATCTATCTGATCCTTTTGGATGTTGACACCAGGAATTTGAAGCTACTCAACCTTTTCAACACTGACTTCTCAATGAGAACTGGTACATGTTATTCCCCTTCCTGAAGTCAACAGTCAATCCCCTCCTCATTCTTCCCATTAAAAGGTTCCACATTAAACTTCATCTGCTGTGTTTGCTTATTCATCCAGCTTATTTATATCTTGCTGGAATCACTATCCTTTTTGCAGTTTTGTGTATCCATAAATCTGGTAATTGCAGCTTTCCATCCCAAGTCCAGGTCATTAATATACACTACAAAAAGGTGCAACTATTCCTCTTCCATTTCAGTAGTCCATTGCTGTCAGTATGAACGGAGTCTTGTAGGTTCTGAAGTACTTGATGAGTCTTTTGTAAGAACTAGTGACCCACAAATGAGGCAGGGATACTTAACATAATGGGTAGATAGAGAGGCATGGGTGCTGTCTATTCATTCCAACATTGGCACTTGGCTTCAATGTGCTCTCTTTGACCATTCTGATTCTCAGCATATTACAAAAAAGTTTCCCACTTGTTTGGTATCCACCCCCAGACCTTGGGCTGGGGCTCCACTGGCCCAACACTGTACCTTTGGGGTGATTTTGAGAATGGTCCTTAAGTGTTTTCTGTGTTCCTTTAAATTACTTGCCATGACAGAGTCTGAACAAAGGACTTGTTTTGGGATTACAGTTACAAGCCAGCAGACCTGATTGTGTGCGATCCTTCCCTTGACATTTGAGACGTCAGCCTAAATAAAGTCCCTGACAATCATTTGGCAGGACGGGTGAACCTAAGGATTTTTCCAGATTTGATGATACTTTTCCAGTACTTCAAGTTTATTACAAGTTGTTCTTGTATCTACCACTCATTTGAAGTTGGAAATTAACACCACTCAGTGGACCACAAGTTTAAGTTTGTAGTCTTCATACATGTTCTTCCTCAGATGGGCATATTATGATAGCTCACCACAGGCAGTGATAGCTTTCATTTATCAATGGTTGACCTCAGTAATTTCCAAGGTAGATAATATTATCCATGTTTCCCCAAAATCTCTTCATGGATTTCAAATGCAGTGTGGTGTGAATAAAGCAAGGACAGGAAAATTGAAGAGCTTTCTCTTTTAGATGTTTAATGTGAGACACATTCCTTCATATGCTGTAGTGAAATTATCCATTTTAGCTTAGAACTGAACTTCTAAGCATGCACTAACACAATGGCCATCGCATGGACAGATGGAGGAGCGATCTTTGTTTAGTGTTGGTGGCGGAGAATGAAACTTCCCACTTGTCCCAGAGATTACTCTTCACTGTAAACAAGGAAGACTGAGACAAAGGTTGATGCAATGACACAACATGCCTTAACACTGATCTTCACTGGGATTTCATCCAGGACGAATCTATGAGCAAGGATCATGGCTTGTATTTCATCACAAAGGAAAGAGATGAAACAATCTCTTTAGGCAGCTAGACCCCAGAATTTTCATAATTCCCCTTGCATGAAGATTGTGATTACTTTTGAGAGATCAAAAAGCTTAAGTTTAATTGTCATTCAACCAGACAAATACAGCAAAATGAAACTGTGTTACTCCAGGGCCAATGTGCAAAACACAGTAACAACAGTCATACACAGTATAAGGTACATACAGCACATATGATAGCAGTAAAATATGTCATACAAAAAATGTATAGTCCAAGTTCGAGTCCATGACTGTTGCAGCAGTCTGCAGTCCAACACCATACATCTCGCCTGCTTCCAAGTCAACACTAGAGGGCAGCACTGACTCCAACATGTACACCCCACTACACCACCTCCAGTGTTCCAGTGGAGCTCGCTGATTTCAATGCCTCTTTCCTGATCGGCTGCATATGTCACTGCAGCTTAAAGCTTAGTCTTTGTTATAGAGGCCACACAGTTCCCCTTCTGTCCGCCACTGGTGTTCACCAATAAACAAGTGACTCAGACTTGTAAGTATTCCACATTAACAATGTCTGGCAATCACAAGTAAAGTGACTTACATGATCACTTGTTGTTAGACTGCACAACGCCACCCACCCTCTCAGACAACTCTCTAACGCAGGCAGCAATACCACCTGCAGCAAATGCAACTTCTTCACTATCTCTGCAAATGAGCAACTCGTTGAGGGGCTAGACCTGCAATACTTTAAGTTCTAATGTCCAGTTTAAAAAAGACAATAAACACATTTGGTTGGCCCTGTGTAAGTTGCTCTTTCAGACGCGCTGCCATCTTACTAGAAGCATAGAGGTAATAACCCAACCTCACATTTTCCTGATTTGTCCAATTGCAAAAATCATATGGATGCAAATCTGGAAGGACTCTTTGGTCACAGGAAGAAAGTTGAGGAAGAATCTTACATTGGCTTTGATTGAACTTATCTGGTTCAGACACCACCTTGTTTTTCAATAATTGAATGGACTTTTCTATCTTATGCAGTGTTGGGATAATAAAAGTACCAAGCAGAGGGGAGGACAAAGTGCCTTGATCAAGGAGATCTCTGAAGTATTTCTTCCAGTGGGAGTTATAGTGTCAGAGCTGATACAGATCTTTCAGCTCAACCAGTCCATGCTTTTAACGGTGACACCAAGCTAGTCCCAGTTTTCTGTGTAACACCTATATTTCTATAAGCCCCACCCTTCTACCCACCTACAAGCGCTTGTTAAATGAAACTTTGTATCTCAACCACTTCTGGCATATAATTCTATACATTCCACTCTCTGCATGAAAAAGTTGCCCCTCAAATCCCTTTTAAATCTCTCACCCTAATCAGGACCTAACAAGCTTATCTATGCCGCTCAATTTTAAATATTTCTATAAGGTCACCCCTTATTCTCCAAAAGTTCCAAGGAATAAAGACCTTGCCTTGCCAACCTTTCACTGTAATTCAAGCCCTCTTGACCATGCAACACCTGTGTGAATTTCTTCTTTCAGTTTAACCTTATCAATGACTTTTACAATTGCAACATAATATCTTAACTCCTACACTCAATGCCCTGACTAAGGCCAGCACGTCAAACACACTTCTCACTGTCTCCTTGTGATGCTGCTTTCAACAAACTACGTACTTGTACTCCTAAGTTCCTATGTTTCATTACAGTACCTAGTGAACTACATTAATTGTAAAAATCCTACACTGGTTTGACTTTCCAAAATGCATCACCTCATACTTTCTCTATTGAACTCCATTTTCCACTCCTTGGCCTACTTCACTAACTGATCAAGAATCCTTGTAATCCTCCTTTGCTATCACCAACATCTGCTAACTTCATGTCATCTACAAACCTACTGATCAAGTCTTCAGCACTTAAGTATTGGCTGTATTACTACCCTCGACGAGCTCCTTTCTATCTTTGGTCCTAACAGGTCTGGTCATAGATGTCACCATCAATGGTCACCATAGGTCTGGTGCTAAAGAACTGAAGCTTCCACACCTACACCAAAAGTTCGATTTGGACTTGGGCCTTCAGATTCTAGCTGCTGCCTGTAAGGAGTTTGTACATTCTCCTCGTGATTGTGTGGGCTTCCTCCGGGTGCTCTGGTTTCTTCCAATTGTCCAAAGACATACCAGGTAGTAGATTAACTGGTCATTGTAAACTGTCCCGCAATTAGACTAGGATTAAATCCGGGGGGGGGATCTGGGGGGTGCGGAATGGCTCAAGGCCCAGAAGGGTCTATTCCGCCCTATATTTCAATAATAAGTAAATGTAGTATGTCTGCTCCCCCACTTCCTTAAGCCTTCAGTCACAGCAATGCTCCCCATACAAAGCTTTGCACTTTCCATTCATAAGCTTCTGGATCTTCTGACTGTTCACATTAGGCCAAATCTGTCTGCTTCTGATAAGGAAGCAAAGTTTCTTCACGAGTGCAGATTATGGTAGAATGCAAGGCAGATGAGGCACGATGGACAATATGTCACTGTTGTTTGTCAAATATAATCAGGTAAGCTACAAAGCAATAACTGAATTATCCTTCTTTGCAGAGTTTTAGAATTGTGTTCCTGCAACAGTTTTATAGTGGCCTAGTGATTTTAAAGAAAATTCACACACCAGTACACAAATATCTAATAATTTCAAGCATTTGGTGGGAATACAATACACAAAGTTCATATTGCACCCACAATATTAACCCTTAATAACGACAACCAGAAAATAATCAAAAAGATCCAAAATTTTATACAGCCACACATTATTCAAACACAAACATTGGCTGTAAGAGACTATATGGCTCCTCAAGCATATTTTCCAATGCAATAAAGATCGTTGCCACTTTGGTTTTCCCAAAATTCATTTTTCTGTTTTCCAAGATGTTCTATAGACTTATAGTACATAAATTCAGCAACTGTGGTCTTGAATATATTCAGTGATTCAGTAAGAAAATAGCAGGAGCAAGTCTTCTAGCTCCAATATGAACTAATTGGATCTACCCCAGGCCTCGTGCCTTAGAGCTCTCAATTCCCTGAAATCTCAAAAATATATTTAACATCTCTTTAAATAATTTTAAGATCAAATCTCCATAGTTCTTCATGCTAGGAAAATGACCATCCTCTGCAAGTAGTAGTTCCCACGTACTTCTTTTGCATACTTCCCTTGTATCTTACAACAGTATCTCCTCACTTGAATTTCACCCACTGGTGGAAACATCTTTACATTCTAACCTGTCATGCCCCATCTTCTCAGAAGGCACTGTGTCAAACTACCTCAGAATCATATGTTTCAATATGATTACATTTCATTAACCATACTCTAATGAATGTAGATCCAACCTTTTCACAAAAAAGAACCCCTTCATCACAAAGACCAACCTAAAGAACCTTTCCTGGACTGCCCCCATTGCAGATTATCTAAACATTATTTTCCACTTTAATTTTTTTTTCTACCTACCACTCAAGCTATTTCTGTAGATACTATCCATTCCTCAACTTGCTTTTCACCTATTTTTATGATAAGCAACATGTTTTCATCTACTGCAGAAGAATCAGAGGATTGCAAGAGTTTCCACAGTTATATATAACAAAAATTAACAAAAGTGAATGTTAGCCCCTTAGGGGGAGAGACCAGAAGACTGAGAATTAAAAGATAATTAAGAGATTATCAAACGATCTCTACAACTTGAGAAAGTACCATGCAAATGAATTGAGCTGAAAGTCGATAAGTCCCTAGTTGTGATGAACTGTATCCTAGGAACTTTAAGGGAATATGTGCAGAAGCAGTGGACACGTTAGTTGTCATCTAGCAAAATTCCTTGGACTCTTAATGGATAAAGGAAATAAAGAGATAAAGGAAAACTAGTAAATGGTGTATTTGGATTTCCAGAGACACTATGCATCAGCACAGAAAACAAACGCTTCAGCCCAACTTGTCAATATTGATCAAATAGCCTAGTACCAGTTCCCTGCATTGGGTCTATATTCCTTAAACCTTAATTAGCCATGTACCAGTCCAAATGCCTTAAGGCATCACATTAAAGTTTTGTAATTCTTTGAAATTCTTTACTCTAGAAACTGCCAAGCTCAAATTGTTGCCATTATCAAGGCAGAAATGACATATTGGAATAAGAAGGAAATCAAAAGGGATGGTAAGTGAGCAAGAAAGTAATATTGAGACTAAGTTTAGAACAGACATGATCTTGGTGAAATGCAGTACAATCTTACAATAGTCATAGTCATACTTTATTGATCCCAGGGGAAATTGGTTCAAGACCATGTTCCCTACTTCTACTTATGATCCTACTCTCCATATTTGAAAACAAAAATTGCAAATGCTAGCTTGATGCTGTTCTTTTCTATTTTCATGCAAGTCCATTAGTAATCTCCCCAACAAATTTCTCTTACAATATGGCATCTTCCATCTGGAAAGATTAACAAAAGATGTGGTATCCATTCTTATAACATGGGCCAATGTGATGCTCTATTTCTTAGATTCCAAATAGCAATTTAGATATAGGAATATCCAAACTGACGATCAACAAAGTCATCTAAAACATTTTCTTTTTTTCTCTACAGATGCAGCCTGGTCCATTGTTTCTAGTATTGTTTTTAAAATTTAGCTTTCCAATATACAGCTTTGTTTTTGCTTTACAAAAAAGTAAAAATTGGTGGATTTTGATACAGGTGTCCCCCACTTTTCGAACATCGCTTTACGAAACCTCACTGTTACGAAAAACCTACATTAGTTACCTGTTTTCGCTAACAGAAGGTGTTTTCATTGTTAGGAAAAAAGGCAGCACGCGAAAAAAAGCAGCGCACACCCCGAACAGCCGCTCCTACCCCGGATTCGGAACTACATTCTAGCCCGCACTGCTTAAACACGTGCCTGTGAGCAGCCGTTTGCAAGATGAGTTCTAAGGCATCGAAAAAGCCTGAGAGAGCTCGTAAGGGTGTTACACTTAGCGTAAAACTAGACATAATTAAGCGTTTCAATCGTGGTGAACGAAGCAAGGACAAAGCGAGTTTGGCTTGTGGAAGTTGAAGAAGATGATGTTGAAGATGCTTTGGCATCCCATGACCAAGAACTGATAGATGAAGAGCTGATGCAATTGGAAGAGGAAAGGATAACAATCCAAACTGAATGCAGTAGCAAACGGACCAAAAGTGAAGTCGCCCAGGAACTGAACGTGAAGCAACTGCCTGAGATTTTCACTGCAATGATAAAGTACAACTTTAATTTTGAAAGGGTACGTCGGTTTAGGGCATATTTGCAGGATGGTTTGAGTGCTTACAAAGAACTGTATGATAGAAAAATGCGCGAGGCTAAGCAGTCAAGCAAGCCCTCCACATCAGCCACAGCAGACGACCAACCTCGACCTTCGACATGGAGGCAGGCAGACATAGAAGAAGATGTCTGCCCTGATGGAAACAGACGACAAGATGACACCCCAGTATCCCGCCACCCCAACCCCCAGGCTGCAGACAGATACAGATCCGCGACGAATGCAGCGGTGGCTGGAATTCACCCAGCTGTGTACATACATCTATTGATGCTTCTGGACACATCTTCAGTGATGCTCCTGGAATCATCGGGTGTTTCAGGTCTTTCAACATCATACAACCTCCTCCAGGTGACCCAGCCGGGGCTGATCAGAACCCAGCTTGTGTCCAGATGGCTAGCTACTTATGACTCCATGGCTCCCCTCTTTTGAGCCACAGCCATGTTGAGGCCCTCTCTGCCGCATCGGTGGTACTGCGGATGGCTCTCCTCTTCCTCTCTCCCTCGATGCCCAAAATGCTGAAGGCTCTAACTAAAGAATGGGCTACGAATCGCCTACAACCAACCTCCACTGGGAGACACCTCGCTCTCCATCCAGCCTGCTGACAGTTGCTGACCTGTCCTGCGTACTTGGAGAGCTTCCTTTCAAAGGCCTCTTCCAAGCTATCTTCCCATGGGACTGTCAGCTCCAGCAGCACCACTTGCTTAGTCGACTCAGACACAAGGACAATGTCTGGTCGCAGGGTGGTGGCTGCATTATGGTTGGGGAACTTCAGCTGCCCTTCGAGGTCCACCAACAGCTGCCAGTCCCTTGCAGAGGTCAAAATGCCTGCAGATGTTCTTTTGGCAGGTATTGGCTGCTCCCCAGCTCTGACAAAGGCAATGGTCTGCTTGGAGGGTCGGGACCGCTTCGCCCACTCAACTCCTGCACTGACGGCTTCAGCGATGGTCTTCAGGACCTGATCATGCCTCCACCTGTACCGTCCCTCACCAAGTGCCCTTGCACAGCCGCTGAGGATGTACTCCAGGGTTCCTCGCTTGGAGCACAGTGGGCACGCAGACGACTCTGCCTTGCCCCATATGTGCAAGTTTGATGGACTTGGAAGCACATCGTACACTGCCTGGATGAGAAATTGGACGCGGTGTGGTTCGGCTTTCAAAAGATCAGCCCAGGTCACTTTCCTCTCAACCACATTCTCCCATCTTGTCCAAGCTCCCTGTTGCTTCATTCCCACCGCCTTGCAGGCTCTCATCTCCTCCACTACTGCTCTCACCTCCTCCTGAACTAGACGGCGCCTTTCCTTCCCTCTGGTGTCCATTTGGGGAGTTGGAAAGGATCCTAGCCCAGCTCAGCCTCGTATGACCACTCCCACCAGCCTCCTGTGATGCAGCCTCGCCTCTGCCTCCTGAACAGCTTCCTCTGCCCTCCACTTCCTGCCAGTACTTACTTGGATCCCTGCTCTAGCCACCTTCGGGTCACTCGAGTCTTTAAGAAAAAAGCCGAAATAAACAAGCTAATTAATTAGGTGCTGCCCAGCACATAAATGTCGGCCCAGATCAGAAGCGATTGCGTGAGATTTTCGCCACGGAGAACAGTGCGGCAATGGTTGTGGAAAAGTATTTCTACTTTATATAAGCTGTGTATTCATCATATCATTCCTGTTTTTACTATATGCTACTGTTATTGTAGGTTTTGTGTGTTATTTGGCATAATTTGGTAGGTTATTTTTGGGTCTGCGAACGCTCACAAATTCTTCCCATATAAATTAATGGTATTTGCTTCTTCTCTTTACGACATTCTGGCTTACGAACCGTTTCATAAGAACGCTCTACCTTCGGATGGCGGGGGAAACCTGTACTTAATCAGACATGGCTTAAACTCTTTCTTAAACTTTTCCTGAAAGCTATTCTCAAAATTGGCAGCTCCAATCTAACCAGCAAGATCTTTAATAATGTAAACTGAAATTCTAAGCCATAGAATTGCTTTAACAGCCAGTCAGTTGGGGATTTAATGTTTATGATGTTAAGAAATCATTTAAAAATTAAACAATTTTGTATTTTAAAAATATCATAAAAATTACTGAAAATGCATTAAAACATCTAATACACTAATATTAACCCACTGAAATCAAAACAAAATATCTTGCACTTTTTTGAAATAATTCTCCATTTGAATGAACTTGCTGTTACTGTGACAGTTTTAATGGCAGGACTAAGCAAATAGACTATCCAGCATTAGCACTGGGAAATCTGTAGAAGTCTGCACAGATAATTTCTACATCGTCATGTAGGTGACATTGGCAATGCACTTATGGGTGAGCATAAAACCAGAATATAAAACAATAATTATTAGCAAATTTATGAAAGAATGAGAAAATTCTTAACCTCCAAGGCAGTTAAAATGTGATGCTCCAGTGGCTTGGCAAAAAAAAATTCAGCTAGATTTGATAGATTGCTGTAGGTTCCAATTTATTGTTTGATAATAGCTGTGCACTCAACAATATGATCAGCATATCCATGCTTTATAGTTGAGTGCATAACCTTGGGATCTTGAATGCAGCAAATGCTTTTATTAGAAGCAAATTCAAATAGCATATTAATATTAAAAAACTGTGATACAAAAGACTTCAGCTGTACTTTGCTTAAATTTCAAACAGCATTCACTGTTTGAGAAAAGAATAGCTTGGATACTTCACCTGAAAATTGGGTAAAGCTGATATACAAAATATCTCTGGAAATTAATCAACAGCCCTAATCCAACTGCTTTAGCCAGCTAAAGATTAGATTATTTGTCACAGGTACATTGAAACAGAGTGAAATGTGCTGCTTGTGCCAATAACCAACAGAGCAAGAATGTGCCGGGGGCAGCCTGCGAGTTATCACCATGCTTTCAGTGCCAATTTAGCATGCCTACAACTTACTGACCCTAACCTGTACGTCGCTGGAATGTGGGAGGAAATCAGAACATCTGGATGAAATCCAAGCAATCATGGGCGAATGTACAAGCTGCATACAGACAGCATTGGGAATTAAGCCTTGATTGCAGGTGTTGTAAAGCATTACACTAACTGGTGTGCTACCATGCTGCCCGACATAAAGCAAGCAGTTCTCGCACAATCCATTCAGGGTTTTAATACAAGATTCAGAGCAGAAGAGATTTGTTTTAAGATTTGGTTTAAAACACAACTTTAGAAGCTATTCAATATCATTTGGTAAATGATACTGCAGCAACAGAGTACTGATGCAGGAAAGCAGCATCCATCAACAAAGACGCCCACCATCCAGGCCACGTTCTCTTCTTGTTGCTGCCATCAGGAACGTGGTACAGGAGACTTAGGACCCACACCACCAGGCTCCTGAACCAAAAGGAAAACTTCCTTTTGAACACCTATGGCTGTGTGGCTAGATACAACTCCAACATCATATACAAGTTGCTGACGACACCACTGTTGTGGGCTGCATCAAAGGTGTCGAATCAGCATACAGGAGGGAGATTGGTAATAACAACCACCACCTCTCACTCAAGCTCAGTAAGACCAAAGAACTGATTGTGGACTAAGGGAGAGGAAAACCAGAGGCTCATGAGCCAGTAATCAGAAGCAGAGAGGATCAGTAACTTTAAATTTCTGGGTGTCACTATCTCAGAGGACCAGTCCCAGACCATCATAAATATGATGCAAAGAAAGCACAACAGCACTTCTATTTCCTCAGGAGTCTGTGAAGATTCGGAATGTCATCAAAAATCTTGGCAAACTTCTACAGACGTGTGGTGGAAAGTGTGCTGACTGGCTACGTTATGGCCTTGTATGGGAACCACCAATTCCATTGAGCAGAAAATCCTACAAAGGGTAGTGGATTAGGTACAGTACATCACAGGTAAAACCTTCCCAACCATTGAGCATATCTACATGATGCTGCCATAGAAAAGCAGCAGTCATCAAGATCCTCACCACCCAGGGCATGCTCTTTTCTCTTTGCTGCCATCAGGTAGAAGGTATAGTTGCCTCAAGACTTCATACAACCAGATTCAAGAACAGTTACTACTCCCCAATCATCAGGCTCTTAAACAAAAGGGGGGGAAAATTGACATGTAAATTTGGGTTAGGAGGGTTACAACTTCCAAACTTTAAAAACTATTATAAAGCAAATCAACTTAGATTTATTGCATCTTTCTTCGATGACCGAAAACCAGCATGGATTAAAATAGAACTAGACAAGATAGGAGAAAATAGACCTGAAGATTTTATATATAAATGGGAATCTAAATTGATACGGGAAAAGAAAGAATCTCCTATATTAACAAATTTGATTGATCTATGGAATAAGATAAATATTGATAATGAAACACAGAAATCTCTATTAGCAAGGTTCCAAAACAGACTTATTCCTTTTACAATGGATAATCAATTTTTATATAATTGGTACCAAAAAGGGATTAAATTTATAGGAGATTGTTTTGAACGAGGTATATTGATGTCATTTGAACAATTAAAGGATAAATATAAAATATCTAATAATACTTTCTTTTGTTACTTTCAATTAAGGGCTTACTTAAAAGGTAAGCTGGGTCAAACAATGTTTTTGCCAAAACCTAATGAAATTGAAATTTTAATACAAAAAAGGAAAATTAAAAAATTTATTTCTTGTATAATTTGATTCAAGAACAGACAATTAAACAAGGAACCCATAAGTCAAAGCAAAAATGGGAAACAGATCTGAATATTAATATTGATGAAACAAATTGGTCAAGACTTTGTCTTGACAGTATGACAAATACAATAAATGTTCGACTTAGATTAGTACAATATAATTTTTTTACACCAATTATATTATATATTACACCGCAAAAAATAAATAGATTAAATTCAAATCTATCTGATAAATGTTTTCGGTGTAATCAAAAAATTGGTACTTTTTTACATTCTACTTGGTCTTGTTTTAAAATTCAACCCTTTTGGATAAATTTAAGAATCTTATTGGAACAAATTACTGGAACTCAACTTCCACATAACCCTGTATTATTTCTATTAGGTGATATTGAAGGGATAAACCCGAAACTTAAATTGAATAAATATCAGAAAGAATTTATAAAAATTGCATTGGCAGCAGCTAAGAAGACTATAGCAGTTACTTGGAAATCTGATTCGTATTTAAGTATGGATCGTTGGAATAATGAAATGGCTAGTTCTATTCCACTCGAAAAAATTACTTATAATTTAAGAGACAAATATGTAACATTTTTGAATATTTGGCGCCCTTATTTACAAAAGATAGGATGGCATATTTAAGTGCTCCGATAAAGACTTTGGTCACTTGGGGAAAGTAACAAATAATTATACCAAATTTATTTTGAATCCCATGGAGCATGTGGAAACCTTCCAATACCCAGGCGGTTCTTTTCTTCCTTTTTTTCTTTCTTTCTTTTTAGGTAGGACTTTATATGGGGGGGGGGAAGAGGGTTAAGGGGAGGGGGGAGGGTAGATTCTTTTTTTTTTCCATGTATTCCTTTTGAAAATCCAATAAAAATTATATTACAAAAAAAAACAAAAAAAGATAACTATAGTCATTCTACTTCTGGGTGTTCCCTCAATTGACGGTCTCACTTTAATTGTTATTTCATGCGTGTTATTTATTTATATTTGCAGTTTGTTATCCATTGATCCTGTTTACAGTTACTGTTCTATAGATTTGCTAAGTATGCCTGCCTGTAGAAAAACAATCTCAGGGATGAACGTAGTGACATCTATGTACTCTGTGAACAAATTTTATTTTGAATTTTACTTGCTCCATCACTGAACTGTTCCCACAACCTATGTACTCACTTTGAAGGACTCTTCATCTTGTTATTGATATTTATTGCTTATCTATTTATTTATTATGTTTGTGTTTTTTTTCTTTTTGTATTTGCCCAATTTGCTGTCTTTTCCACATTGGTTGTTCTTCCATCCTATTGCTGCAGCATTTTATTTTTGCTACTGTGCTCCATGTATTTACTCATGGTTGTACAGTGTATGGTGACATATGTACTTTGACAATAAATTTGAACCTTGACATGCTATCAGACTTCTGCTATCAGAATAAGATTAAGTATTTGACTTGAATCATGATAGAGTATTTATTTGCTGGGAATGAATTGCTTAAATATTTTTGAAAGAGCTAAATACACTATACTGCATGTTCCTCACTGAAAGTCAGGGGCAACATCCACCTTTAGAGTTAGAGATGGATGTAAGCAATTCACGTATTAAATTTTACAAACACAAATTTTAAAGCTTTATTCCCCAAAAGCAAAATAAAACATGTTGGGGATAATATTGTCTTTATTCCCCATTTATTTTGCACCAGCCTGAAAAAGGAAAGCAAATAAGGAAACAAGTTTTTTTTCTCCTATAATTGACTAACTATGCAAATAGGAAGTGTTATGTTAAGAGGCAATACAGAGATGATAACAGAAATAGAATATTGTAGAAATTAAAAATCTGAAATACAAACTCTCCCCTCCCCGGACCCAAGGAAATAACATTGATCAGATGATAAGTTAGTACTTGTGGATAGCAAGAGTTAACAAATCAAGTCAAGAACATGCCATTAGTGCTGAAAAAAACCAAAATACCAATAAAACAAAAGTGCCTTTAAGAAATAAAGAATAAAAGGAAATTTAGCAAGCCAGAAAGCAGAACGGAATAATGACCCAAAGAGCATAGAGGTAAGGTAAACAAAAATCAAAAGATATACATCTTATAAATAAAATACCCTATTCAGAGCTTTGAAATAGTTTTATTTTTCATATACAACTGCAACATAAATAACCTAATACCTACAACCTATTAAAATAAATATTGAGTATATAAAAGAATAACTAATTGACAAATAAAAGATCTTGCATCTAATGAAAAATCTTCATAATGAAGACTACAGAGGGTGCAGTCATAGATGTAATTGAAAGTTATAAGTGGGTCACAAGCCAAAAAAGTTGGGAGAACCATTGGTTTAAAAGAACAACATGAACTTTAAGTAACCTGACAGTTGATGATTCAACAGATGTATAATGCAACCATACCACTAAAAGATTGAACTAAAATTAAACAATCAGATCAGGAAACCTTCAGAACAAATAGGCTTCGCTGAATTAATGGAATGCCACCATGGAGCTGATGTTATCAAGTGTGAAGTCCAGAGAAGTGAGCTACAACTGAATTTTATGAATCCAACATTAGAAGCCATCAATAATTATTTTTCTGCAAGTGTTTGGAATTATGCCCCAGGAAACCAGGAGAACCATCACTGCTGGTGAATACTTATGGCAGTTTGGTCCTCAATGGTCAAGATCTGGAACAAAGTCCAGGAGTCTTGTTAGAAATATAGCCATGAAGTCAACTGAATCCATTTGCCAGGAAAAATAAATTGACCACTACAGAACGGAGGTTCCATTTATGCACTTAATGATACTTGTGTAGTCAAAGAGAGGAGCATTCAACTGGTACCAAAGAACTGAACGGTCAGCATATTTATCAAAGCTATTTTCCACAGCCCAGTAGACATTAACAAAATGTTCTTGTATACCCAGTCTTCCAAATATATCTGCTTTAGTTATCCCAAGCATTGAAACTATAGCTGTCCTTAACAGTCCTCGTACACTGGGTGGCTATCAATACATTAATAATGTTATAATCAAGGCACTAACATTCTATCCTATTGTTGTGCGATAAACACAAGCAAACCCTGAGAACTGCTTTAATAGTTGTATTAAATATTAGATATACAGTACTTGTAAAAGTGTTAAAAACCCTAGATGTTTTTAGTTTCCAATGGTATGACCTCGACAGAGCCTTGATCTGATCATCGAAACTGCCTGTTATTACCTGGCAAGATAGAAGCAAAATCTACAGTAGGACTGCACCAAGTTTTCCAAGATGCTTGGACAATCTACTAGCCAATTTTCTTATAAAACTGCAGGACAGCGTATCTAAGAGAATCAATCCAGTTTTAAAGGCAAATGGTGGTCACACCAAATACTGACTTAATTTAGTTTTTTTAAACTGTTTACTGCTCTTTTACAGGGAACTTTTTTGATATTTAGAAACTTTTCATTTCATTAACTTTGAAAGCATCTTTGCTTTACAGAATGTATATTCTACTAAAACTCCCATGTTCTGTCTGTTTGTCACCTCCAATTAGCGCAAATGGTGCATTACAGCTGCACTTTTTTTGGCTAAGTCCAATTAAAATGTGCTAACTTACAGAATGCAGGCAAAGTTCAGGGTTATATATTCGTATAAAATTGCCCATTCACAAAAATCAACAGGCTCCCTTTTAACCTGAGAGCCGATCTGCCATCATGGAAACGGGACGCGACAGCCCGACGCATGCGCACGGCCAGCCTCAGCAGCGACACCTACCAGAGCAAAATGGCAGGGCAGCGCTATTTTGAGGGGTCACATTCTGTTCATCATCAGCATGTGCAGGATTGGGACAGATCTATCTGCCACCCATCAATAAGAGATAATTAAATCTTATTGTAATGACGTACTTCGAGACACCCATAAAACCCTTTGCTGCAGTCAAAGGACAGTGGTGACTAAGTCACGTCCATTTAGGAGAGCGCCAACTATCATTAAGAATAATCAGCATCCTTTGGTGCTACTGCTTCCTTTCTTCTATCCAGCATTAGGGTTAAAGAAAAATGGTCAGCCTAATTATGCTGTGTGGAAAGGGAAGGGGGACATTACGGTCAAGAGATGATGCCAAACGTCGTCGGGAAGCGGCAAGGAGAGGGAGAGAACAAGAATCAGATGAGGCCAGGGCCATACGACTCCAGGATCAAAGAGTCAGGACAAAAAAAGATGAGAGAAGAAGAGACCGAGGAGGAGAGGCATACACGTCTCCAGGATCAGAGACAAATAACAAACGGAAGAGATGAAGAGACGGGGGAATGAAAGGATTGTACATCTCCAGAATGACAACAAGAGGCACAAGGCTGGCAGATCAACCAGAAATGATGCCATCAAAAGTGTCCTTCGTTAAACGAGGAGCTATATTTGCCTTACTACGCGTCATTCTTCTTTAATAAACTGAAGTTTTCTTCTTCAATTTCCAAAGCAAAGTGATACCAACAGCATTCAGGAAAATTTAATGTTCATTCTGTTCACATCAGACTGCACTACCCTTCTCTCAAAGGGTGCCCCAACGGGTCACTCCATTGTCTAGTTTGCTTTTAAACATGTGCCTAAGATTTTGCACAGTATGGTGGCAATAGAGGCAGAGGAAGCACTTAGCATTTAACATCTTTTTCATTAAAATTACCAAGGTATTTAAAAAAGCTAGGGGAAAAACAGCAAGGGTATAACCATCATTTCCTAATTCTCTATGGCTATGAATGAGATGGCAGGAAAAACTGAAGTTTGTCAATATGGTATCACTATTTGAAAGAGAACAGGATTATAGGAGAGATAGCCTAACATTCGTGGTCATGCCCACTAATCTGGTTGCCAAATCAGACAAACAGATTTTTCAAAACAAAGTGGCACCATCCCCTTGTCCTCATGAAAAAAAGTGCCACATAGCAGGAGCAAGCAACGATAATCAGGGAAGATAGTGCACTTGTATTTCTTCACCCAAAAGAGCAGCCAACGTTGGACACCATTAAGTTAGTCACTAGAGAGTCTCTTTCAAATGGCAAGTAGCATGGAGCCCACATCATGGCATAGGGCTTTGCATTTTTCTAGGTCAGCCAGCGCACAATAGGCATGCAGGTGTCACCTTTTTTTCATTCCAATGCTCTTATGCACTGCATAGTTGAGTACAAGAACAACTACCTCTTGGTCTTAAGATTGTGCAAAATGCCAGACCATTAAAATTTGTCCAAGGAAGTTGAGGCAGCAAAGGAACATTTCAGAATGCCAATAATCTGCTATACAAGGCCCTGCCTCTGGATGTGCATGCCCGTAACGAATTTTCATCACACAGTAACCTGCCAACAGTTTACAGTAATAGCTCAAAGACAAACCACCAGAGAACATTAGAATTGTGACTGCTACCAGATGCTGGGGATGAAACCTCACAGACCAGAATAATGGTAAAACTGCCTTCAGTTGCAGCAAATTGCTATTGTAAATATCTCCATCTTTAGTCAGGATATATTAACCACATTTGTAAACTCAAGATGCCTCAGTCAACTTGATAACTGTGAAAAGTAGGGTGCTGTAGCACTAATTGCACTGAAACAGGCAGCATATTTCTAGCAGATGAGGATATCCATATTGAAGTGCAGATGTCCAACATATTGCTTTTTGTTGAGAAGTGGGAGAATTGTTTCCAGAGTATCTGGGGAGAATTTGATCTCTTGCTAGCAGCTCTTCCTCTTATAACAACTTGCTGTATGGTATGTGGCCTTTGCTCAGTCTCGTGGGTTTGAAGAGGAATGCGACTGGAAGACTAAAGCTGGGAGTAACTAGCTTAAATACAAACCTCAAAGACGAAGGTCCTACAACCTTACCATTTGAAATTACATAAAACACCAAACATCAAGTATGATAATACCAAAAGTAAATTACTAGCAACTAATCTCCAAGTGTCCTATGATCACTTTAAACAATGTTGATGGAGTACTTCTAGTTGTTGACTTCACAACTCAGCCATGGGAAGTTAAGAGCAGAATTGCTAGCTCCAAAAACAGCACTGATGTCAATTTGTATTTGTCTGCTTTGACTACTTCCGGCAGACTTTACTGCATAAACATTAATGCTCTTAGCAATATGGCATATGGCACAATTGCCCATAATTTTGTGCAGTATTCTTTTGGCAGTTTATGTCACTCTAAGGATTGGCACTCTGGAGCCAAATTTCATTGTTATTGACTTTCTAGAGCAACAGCAGTACTACGGTTAGCTACAAAGGAATTAAGCTATGCACATTCCAATTTTAAAATGTATTGGAAATGGCCAAATTAGTTAGTCCACAGAAACTCAAGTGTAACTGAAATTTATGATTGCTATCAAATTCAATCTGACTTCAAACCATTAAAATGACACAGAAATCTGGCTACTTTTTTGACAATCTACAAGTTGAAAGTTCCACAACTAAAGCCAGTAAACTGTAAAATCAACAGTAGGTTTTGTACTTCCAACCAAGTTTGCTAGTGCTAATTTATGAAAACCAAGATATCCTAAACTCAAAAGAGAAAGAATATGGAGCAAATATCTGTGGGGTATCACAATACCATATTTAGAATGTTATATCTTTCTGTTGACATAATTTTCCTTCATTGATTAACTGAAGCATTTATAACTCTTCTAAAGAAGAAACTGAAACAAACTGATTCTAAACATATATATTTAAATTTTTGTTGCAGTATTTTTTGCAGTACAGGTTTCTCCCTCTATCCGAAAGTAGAGCCTATGAAACCTCTCGTAAGCTGAACTGGCGTAAAGTGAAGAAGCAATTACCATTAATTTATATGGGAAAAATTTTTGAGTGCTCCCAGACCCAAAAAATAACCTACCAAATCATACCAAAAAACACATTAAAACCTAAAATAACACTAACATATAGTAAAAGGAGGAATATGATATGATAAATACACAGCCTATATAAAGTAGAAATAATGTATGTACAGTGTAGTTTCACTTACCAGAATCAGGAAGACAGCGAGCACACTGGAAGGTTCACACATTTTTCTATCATACAGTTCTTTGTAAGCACTCAAAACATCCTGCAAACCTGCCCTAAAACTATGTGCCCTTTCAAAATTAAAGTCATACTTTTCTGCAATCACTGCAGCACTGTCAACCGTAGCGAAAATCTCACGCAGTTCAAAGCTTGATGCTGAGTGTAGTTCCCAGGGAAGGAGCTTGGTGGCACCACTCGCGCTGCTCAGGGTGCGCGCTGCCTCTATAACGGCTCGCTGCAAAACAAACGCTGTATGCTATTTTCGCTTTTCGCCTTTTTTTGTAAAAGCGAAAACCCTCTAAGGATTTCTTTCGGTTAGCAAAAACAGGTACTAATGTAGGTCTTTCGTTAAAGCAAAGTGGCGTAAAGCGAACTTCCGAAAAGCGGCGGATACCTGTATTTTGAATTTCCTGTAGTTACTTTACCTTTACTACTTAATATTTCGGAAAATCTTCCAGTCCAGTACCAAAGGAATGAGCAGCTGTGTGATCAGAGTTGCACTGCATTTTGTTGTTCTTTCTCCATTTATATCATAAAACTTCTACACTGGTTGGAAATTATGTATCAAATATGATTTGGGGATTGTGATTGCACAAAGAAAAATCAGTAATTTGATGAGTCAAATAGGTTGCATCTATGTTATGTTCCATTGCCACCACACCAGCAGCAAGGTCATTTCAATTTCAGGTCATCAAGCTGCATTACACAGTTGTCATTTGCATCGGTGCATATTTAGAGGCCAAGCTACAAGGCAACATTCACTGAAGTATGGAATAAGAAATAAGCAATAAGCAATGATCCTTCGCCAACCAGTCATCATGACATCAGATGGCTCCCAACAGTAAAGGCCAAGGTGCCTGAAAACTTGAGCAAACACATGAGCAATGATGAAATCCATCATTGTTTCCAATAATGGCAGCAAGGTCTTTGCCCACCTGTGAATCAACTATTTAAAAAATAGACTTCATTTAGAAAAACATACAAAGGAAAAAATGCAAAAAACTTGTATATTCTTGGTTGATACAGTCAATTAATGTCTTTTGAAAGAAAAAAAATCAAACATAACATCACGCCACTCATATTGCCCATGAGGTGATACAACCTTAATACTGTTTGAGGGGCTTCTCCACCCAGCTCCGCCACTCCAGGTACAATAATGGAAGGACCTCAAACAGCAATTCTTCCCCAGATTGCAGTCGCTTACAAACATGTTTCTGGCACCTCAAAACCATTTTAGAGAGCAGGTCCATCATGTATTGTGTCTATAAAAAGTATTGTGTCTATAAAAAGTATTCTCCCCCCTTGGAAGTTTTCATGTTTTATTGTCTGACAACATTGAATCACAGTGGATTTAATTTGGCATTTTTTTTCTACACTGATCAACAGATAAAGATTCCTTTGTGTCAAAGTGAAAACAGATCTCTACAAGATGATCTAAACTAATTACAAATACAAAACTCAAGATAATTGATTGCAAAAGTATTTGCCCCCTTCAATATGACACACCAAATCATCTCTGGTGAGCCAGCAGGTTTTAGAAGTCACATAATTAGTTAAATGAAGATCTGTTTTTGGAGACCTATCTTCAGTCAAGATGTTTTAAATGATCACAGTAAAAATACACCTGCATTTGATAGGTCCAGCTGCTGGTAGTTAGTATCCTGGCAAAAACTACACCATGAAGACAAAAGAAGACTCCAAGCAACTCTGCAAATAGGTTATTGAAAAACACAAGTCAAGAGATGGATACAAGAGGAAAGAATATAGCACAGCTAGAAACCTGCCGAACGCAGGCAGTCCTCAAAAACTGTCACCATGCAAGAAGGGGACTTGGGAGGGAGGCCACCAAGAGACCCATGACCACTCTGGAGGAGTTATAAGCTTCAGTGGCTGAGGCAGGAGAGACCTGCATATACAACAACTGCTGCCTGCGTGCTTCACCAGTTGCAGCTTTATAGAAGAGTGGCAAAGAGAAAGCCACTGTTGAAGAAACTCAAATTAAATTTTGGCTAGAGTTTGCCAGAAGGCATGTGGGAGACTCTGGAATCATCTAGAAGAAGGGCCTATGGTCTGATGAAACCAAAATTGAGCTTTTTGGCCATCAGACTAAATGCCATGTTTGATGTAAACCAAACACTGCATGTCATCAAAAACACACCATCCCTACCGTGAAGCATGGTGGTGGTTGCATCATGCTGTGGGGATGCTTCACTAACAATAAAACATGAAAGCACTGTATGTATATGTGCGAGATATCCTATTGAAGGCCTTCTCCTAGTCCAAGCTAACCGCTAACCAATTATCTACTTCTCTGTCCTCATACAAGTGATAGAGTCCTTGAGCAGTGCAAGGTTGTCAAAGATTTTCCCCCCAGGCAGAGCACAGGGATGGGTGGGTCACCTGTCCCAGCTTGCAACGGTCTTGCACAGGATCTTACATTCCACATACAACAGGGAAATGGATCTCCAATTCCCCCCACCTTTTTTCTTGTTTTGAGGGTAACCATATCCTTCCCCTCATGGAGTGTGACATGCTGCCTGCCAGAAGCACAGCATTATACATCTCCAACAAGTCCTGGACCATCCAGTCCCACAGAGCAAAGTACAGCTGTGCTGGTAAACCATCACTTCTTGGAGTTTTATTTATGCTAGGAGAACAGATGGAGCCAGTCAGCTCCTCCAGGGTCATGGCTGATCCAGACTCTTTCACTTACTGTCAACTAGAGGACAGGAAATTCTAGGAGTCTGTGCTGTGATCTTACCATCTGTGAAAAACATGACTAAAGATCAAGCAGGCAAATGAGCCCACCTTGCTGTAGAAGCAGGCACCTCAATGTACTAGAGATGTACCACTAATGCTGTCACTAACGTCTTCCTGGCAGGATAAGTGAACCAATTTCAGCATGTTATGCCAGGCTGACATCCACAGCATCACGAACTATCAGTAGGCTGCAATGGACAAGCCACATTAATGGCATGTCTGATATCAGAAACCTGAAACAAACACACTACTATAAGCTCCATCACAGCAAGGAACTGTCAAGGTAGAGGAAATGATTCAGGGTTGTCCTCACAGATTCCCATCACTAATTTGTGAGAATCCCTGCCTATCACCAATTAAAATGGAGAGCACATTACGATGGCATTGGGAACAAATGCCTTTCAGGACCATAGGGTGGACCACTGAGACAAAGGATTGCAGCATTTCCCACGGTACTCAGCGACCTGTTCCTTCATGTACTTTGTGCGCAATTTGAGAAAGAGTATGTGGATTCTACATTGGCCTCATCAGCTACTTCAGAATCTAATTCATATTAAAAGGTCTTTAACCTGACACATTAACTGTTTTACCTTTCATAGATGCTGCCTGGCCTGCTGAAATTTTTTTTTCCTAGCAATTTCCCTTTTTAATTTTTTCAATCTACATTGACAGTTTTGAATTATAAATTAATTTTACAACCTTGTATTCAACATCAGTAAGACTAAAGAATCAATTGTGGACTTAACGAGGAGAAGTCGAGGGAACATGTACGATCGGGAGATCAGTAGTGGAAAGGGTGAGCAGTTTCAAGTTCCTGGGTGTAAACATCTCTGAAGATCTATCCTGGTCCCAATATATTGATCTAATTACAAAGGCAGCACAATAGCATCTATATTTCATTAGGAGTTTGTGGAGACTTAGTATGTCACTGGAGACTCTTACAAATTTCTACCAATGTACTGTGGAGAGCATTCTAACTGGTTGCATCACCATTTGGCACTGAAGGGCTACTGGACAGGATCGCAAAAAGCTGCAGAAAGTTGTACACTCAACCATCACTGGCACTCGCCTCCCCAGAATCCAGGACACCTCAACAAGTCGGCATCCATCATTAAGGACCCCCCATCATCCAGGACATGCCCTTTTCTCATTGCTTCCTGAAGAGACACAATATTTCAGAAACAGCTTCTTCCTCTCTGCCAGTTATCTAAATGAATCATGAACCCATGAAAACTACCTTAGTATTTTTTATCATTTTGCACTACTTAATTTTCTGTTCTTAAATATGTACTTATTGTAATTTATAGTTTTTTATTATGTATTGTAATGTACTGCAGTTGCAAAACAAATTTAACAACATATTCTATTAATATTAAACCTGATTTTGACGCTCACACTTAGCTGAGTTAAAACCCATTTGCCCTTCCTTATTCCATCAAAGTGGTGGTACAGGAACCAGAAGAGTTTCAGGAACAGCTCATTCCCCTCTGTCATGAGATTTGTGAATGGACAATGAACCCATGTATGTTAGCTCTTTTTTTCTTGCTCTTTTTGCACTACTTATTCAATTTAATATTTTTATTTCTGTCTGTAATTTAGATTTTTATTATGTATTGCATTGTACTGCTGCTGAAAAACAGCAAATTTCACAACATATGCTGGTGATATTAAACCTGATTCTGACTCAAAGCACTGGAGAGGACAATCATTCTGATTCTGAAGGGGTACCTGAAGGGAAGATATGTATTGTGCATTGTTATTTGGTCAGAACCAATTTATATCTTTCCATAAGTCATCATCATCATCTATATTGACTGCTCTTATTAGTGGTCCTGAATTATGCCTACTAGACTTTGTTGATCAGGCCATGTCATTCCTGTATATCCCATGTGACTCCCTATTCCAAGACTCTCTCTGCAACAGGAAGAGATTATCAAAGCTGATAGAGGAAAATATTCAAGGTTAAGCTCAAAGCCTTTTATGGCAAAAATGCAACACCCCTAATGATTCCAAGAATTCTGGTCTAGGGCTGCTCAAAGTGAAGGAGAAGCATATGGGAGGATATTGAGAACAGCAAGTCGTCATCAGGAACACAGTTTAGACAACTTCAGGGGTACAGCAAATCAGAGATACCACCCAATAGTCCTGCCAGTCACTCCTGTCCTGGAGCATAAGCGAGTCATTATTGATCCTGAAGGAGGATCAAAAACAATCAAATCTGACAGGGTTACTGACCTGCCGAAGGGTTTCACCCCAAAACATCGACAGTGCTCTTTTCAATATATGCTGCCTGGCCTGCCAAGTACCTCCAGCATTTTGTGTGTTGCTGTGACATCACTGCTATTATTTTTGGCCTAGGTAATTAATACAACTTGAAAACAATTGGGATCCAAATATCATTACCAATAGGAGTAGCCATTACACATTAGTTATAAAGTAGAAGTCAAAACCTCATGGGCGCCATCATGTTGCTCATTACTGTTAAAAGTCGAATCTGAATAAAACTCCGGAGACCAGCTTCTTATAGTTACAATAGTTTATTGCGCATCCTCCTGCAGGAGTTGGAGACCCAGCTGTCAAAGGGAATGCACGTAATTACTGCCACCATCCGACAAGTGAGCTCACTTAGTCAGGTTACAGCCGTATATTTATACATAGTAAGTCCCATACATTACTGTTGCAAGATGTACATTCACCAAGTCTGTTGGTGCAAAATTTAGTTACAGATAAGAGAGTCCACTAAATCAAGGTTTAATTACAGATGGATGTGCTGTCCATTCCTTATCAGTTATTCCCTTTGCTAGGCCCTGACTTAATTACGGATGGATATTCATTCAAATTCTCAATGTCCCTTTGCAAATTAAGAGAGAACTGGTATAAGCCGGGTTTTTTGCTAACTGCTGAAGACAGTTCAGTTCAAAAATTCCTGTTCAGTCCCCATTATTCTTTTAGCCAGAGGTTACATAGTTCAAAATGATTTTTTATATCCTCAATTCCTCATTACCACATGCTAAATAAAATATTTTTGAAACAAAAGATCCAAGCAACTGCAGACACTGAAATCTAAAGGGAAAAGTAGCAGATGAACTCAACGAGTTGATCAGCATCTCACAGTTCAAGGTACATTCTCCTTCAATCTTGAGATGCTGCTCATCTGTGGATACAAAGGCAAAGGGATGGTCAATGTTTTGATTTGAGACTCTGCATCGTGGCTGAGAATGTGGGAAGCCAGAAATGTAATGGAGAGGTGAGACAAAGGCTGGTAAGTGAAAATAAATGGTGGTGAGCCCAGGTCTCAGCATGTATGAAATGCCAGTAACATTATGCTGCTTACTTTATAACTTGTGTCATAAATGCAACTTATGCTCAATGTCAATCTTCTGGAATATTTTATTATTGGTTTACTTATTTGTGGTAATATTACTGTGTTGTGCACCTTGGTTTGCACGAACGTTGTTTCGTTTGGTGGTGTACATGTATATGGCTGAATGACAATAAACGTGAACTTGGAAAGTCAGCAGGCAGATGGGACAAACAGGGCATGGGAAGTTGAAGCACAGAAGAACAACATCAGGTGGAGAGTTATGTGGCTGACAGGCAGCCGGAATCAGGTGGGAAAGGGTAATGAGTAGGTACCTGGGAGGGGCAGATTAAGGAAAGGAAAAGGAGAACAAAAGGGGAAAAGCAATGGGTAGACTGGTAGGAGACGGGAAGGAACATAGGGGGTGTTGGTTAGCTATAATTAGAAAACTAAATGCACAGAGCATTAAGCTGTCGGCCGGCCAAGCAGAATGAGGCTCTGTTCTTCCACTTTGCATTTGGCTTTACTTCCCTCTTCTTCTATTACCCACTCTGACCTCTTACGCTTCTCACCTATCACCTTCCTGGTGCACGTCCTTCACTTTCTCACATGGTTTACTCTCCTCTATCCTTCCTCTCTATCCATTTACCTTTCCTACTCACCCAACTTCACTTATCACTTTTTAGCTATCCTCCTCCCGCTCCCCCACATTTTTTAAAAATTTGGGCATCTTCCCCCTTCCTTCCCAGTCCAGAAGGTGGCCTCGGCCCAAAATGTCAAGTATTTATTCATTTCCATAGATGCCACATGTCCTGCTGAGTTCCCCCAGCATTTTCTGCACGTTGCTCTGGATTTCCAGCATCTGAAGAATTTTTTGTTTATTGAAATATATATTTACATTGGAAGTTCAGAAAAGTGAGTTAATTTGTATGATTTGGAGGTCGTCAGACACCTCTGAGAACTATGCAATCTGTAGTTTAGAAGGAAGGTTATTTTGAAAATGGATCTAGTGGTTTTATTGAAACCAACAACTCTGAGTAAGCTTAAACAAGTGAACATAAACACAAAATAAGAGGTTAGCTGATTAAGATAGAAACAGAGGGTCTTTAAAGTTTTGAATTCATTATCCCCAAAAATTAAATAATTCAAGGCTAACACAGATAGATTTGGGATCAATTGGGAATGGTTATGGGTAAATGAAATAAACTGAGCTAAGGTCAATCAGAACATTACTGTAAGGTGGAGCAATCTCAAGGGACAAAATTGCCCATGCTTTCCTAAATAATTTGATATATCAGCTATGATTAAGATATGTATTAATGATACTAAATTGCTACTGCAGTTGATAGGAAGGAAGCTTTAGGTTGCAGAAAGATAACACAGGAGTGTTTAGATGGGCAAAACAAGACAAATGACATTCAATCCAGAGAAGCAAGATAATGCAGTTGTGGAGGGAAACAAGGGAATAACTCATAAATGTAGAGGAACTGACAAACATTGGTGTGGAAATCCACTGACGAGCAAGTAAATTATATAGTCAAGGTGATATCCATGACATTTACCCTTGATGGTCAACACAAAGAATACAAGAGCAAACAGAATTAGGTAAATGTTATTTAGATTAGAGTACAGTGTACTTTCAGGTCATTATTCTTTAGGAAAGGATATGTTAGCACTAGTGCAAGGATGTTTTACTATATCTGGTTATTTGCTCTAGACCACAATACCACGTCCTTCCAATATGAATGTGGTATAGGACACTCTGAAAGTCATGGAAAAATCTGTAATGATGGCTGAAAGATACTACTCAGTGCTCAGATATACCTGTTGTTAAATAAATATATCTTGACCAAAAAATAATTTGCCATTTTCCACTTTTTCTACTTCAAAATTGTGTCATAGATCTTTTAGATCCACCTGAATCCATTATAGACCACAATTTTAAATTTGTTGTTGGTATTGCATTGCTTTTCCAACAGTTGCTCAACTGAGATTTGTATTCAAAATCTCTAATGAGATTTGTACCCACAATTTACAGATGCAAATACAATACCAATAATAAATTAAAAGTTAAAATCTATCATTATAGATTTTACTTAAAATTAAATGCTGTCATGAACTGTTCAGCATTCCCAGTTATTAGCTTCATTGATAGAATCTGTTTTTCTACATAATCCAGTCACCACTGAAAATACGTAATAGCATTCCTCTCTGCACTTTGTGGCGCTTCGGGCAGCAACCTTATCATTTCTTTAGCATTTGTCTTCTTTTTGTAAAAAAAAACAGGGCTGAGTTGCGAGCATAATGCTCAACCCAGCATGAATGGAAAGTGTGCAAGAAGCCAGCCAGATTCGAACCCCCAGGACCACCCGCCTTGAAGTCCGGTGCAGATACCACCACACCATCAGCAAGGATTGACTCATACCAAACACTACATAATAGAAACGAAGCTAACCAGAAGACAGCTCACGGTCCACCATCCACGAATTCCTCATTTGCCAAATCAGGGCTTTATGTTAATCATCATGTGGTACTTTGGAGGTCCCATCACTCATGAGCAGACCCAGTGTAGAATCATTTGATGCAAAAATATTTGCAACTTTCTAATTAGGTAACATATCTCCTGAAATATTTGTTGTACATGGGTAACTTTAAGGTGAAAACACAACTCTTTCCTGATCCTCTGGTGGTAACTTCTCTGAACATTTGTTCCACCTTCAAGCCTCACGTTCAAACTATTCATTCTTTCTCACTCAACCCTTATTATAAGAAAATATCCATCAATCAATACATTATTCCTCATCTAATATTTTTTCAAATGTGAACATAACTCTCCTTGCCCTCTTATTTCACTTCCATCCATCTACTCTCCATCTCCTCCCCAAACAAGCTCAACTCCACCCCTGAAAACTTATTTCCACATTTATGGTCTCAACCATATTAAACAATTTCCATCATCCACATCTATTTTCAAACTACTTGTGTCTCAAGTCAATACAGCAGTTATTTAAAACTCCCAATATATAGCCTTTGAATTATAATAGACATTTATCTGCCTTGACACATGCACAGGAGACCACTTGGCCAAGCAATTCTGCCTTTGATCATTTAAAAAAAAATTTTTTCCCTTAAACTTAGTGGTCATTTTCCTACCAGTGACTAGTCTTCATTTCTCAAATTCAGGGATTACAGGTTTGAATGCATCCAACACTCCATCACCAAACCATTAACCACTAAAGTCAATGTCTACTCAAATACTCGAACTGCAAGACCATGCCCACTTCCATCTTGCCCACTTCCAATAAATTGCAGTTCAATATTGATATTTAACCTAGCAATCCAATTTATACTTTTACATGTTACAAGGTAAAAAATTGTACAACTTTTATCTTCTTCAATGATATCCCAGTTCCTTATGATTCACGTCCAAGACATCTACTGATTTTTCTGATTTTGAAACTACCATTACAAACAATTTTCCATTTCTTCTTGAAGGCTCCTGTTGTCTTCCAGATTCTTGCCATCTTACCTCACGTATAAGCCCCTGCAATTTTGTGCCAAAGAACTGAAGTAGCTCCAGAGGCCATAAATTATCACCTCAAGTGCAGCACATTATTCTTATAGCCCATCTCAAATCTCTCCAGTTTTTGTCACACTGACTATACCATCGTTCTCCTCCATCTACTATCCTAGTCAATCTAGGCAATGCTTGACCAGCTCCATATATGGATTTTCTTTTCACTTCCTCTAATGAGATCAATTTGTCTCCACTTTCTGCTATATTTCTCTTACTTTTATTTTAGGATTACCAGACAGGCCTTCAGTCACCTGAGCCTACTTTCCGAAGTTTACTCTAAACTTCTTGGCCCACATACTGAAGTTGACTTCTTCCATTTCAGCATACCAAGTGTCAATTGAAATTTTCAGAGTTCTGTCAGCATTGCAACCAAACCTTTAAAGATAAAAGTATTGTTCACTTTCCAGAATTAAAAACAGAAAGATTTGACTGTTATCTCCCGTACCATCACTGCCCTTATCAACTCCGAAGACCTTCCATCCTCAGCCACAAAACTCATAATTCCCACACACCGTACTGCTCGGTTTTACCTCTTCCCCAAGAACCACAAGACTGACTGTCCCGGTACACCCATAGTTTCTGCCTGATTCTGCCCCACCGAACTTGTATCTGCCTACCTGGACTCCATTTTGTCACCCATAGTTCAGTCCATCCCCACCTACATCCGGGATACATCCCACACCCTCCACCTCTTCAATAACTTACAGTTCTCCAGTCCCGACCACTTCATTTTCACTCTGGATGTCCAATCCTTATACACCTCTATTCCCCATCAAAAAGGTCTCAAAGCCCTCCACTACTTTCTGGTCAATAGACCACACCAGTTCCCCACCACCACTACCCTCCTCTGGTTGGCAGAACTGGTACTCACACTTAATAACTTCTCTTTTGGCTCTTCAAACTTTCTTCAGACCAAGGGTGTAGCTATGGGCACTCGCATGGGCCGCAGCTATGCCTGCCTCTTCGTTGGTTATATGGAACAGTCTGTGCTCCAAACCTATACTGGTACTGCTCCCCAACTTTTCCTTCGCTACATCGACGACTACATTGATACTACTTCCTGCACCCATGCTGAGCTCGTCAATTTCATCGACTTTACTTCAAACTTTCACCCAGCCCTCAAATTCACTTGGTCTATCTCAGACACTTCTCTCCCCTTTCTCAATCTCTCGGTCTCTATCTCTGGAGACAGTGTCCACTGACACCTTCTATAAGCCCACTGACTCTCATAACTACCTCAACTATACCTCTTCCCACCTCGCCACATGCAAAAATGCCATTCCCTATTCCCAGTTGCTCGTCTCTGCCGCAACTGCTCCCAGGATGAGGCTTTCTGTTCTAGGACATCTCAAATGTCCTCTTTCTTTAAGGATCGTGGTTTCCCTTCTGCCCTTATCAATGATGCCCTCACCCGCATCTCCTCCATTTCCCGCACTTCGGCCCTCGCCCCATCCTCCCGCAACCACAATAGGGTCAGAGTTTCCCTTGTCCTCACCTACCACCCCACCAGCCTCCGGATCCAGCACATTATCCTCTGCAACTTCCGTCTCTTTCAACAGGACCCCACCACTAAGCACATCTTCCCTCTCCACCCCTCCCCGCTTTCCGCAGGGATCATTCCCTCCGCGACTCCCTGGTCCACACGTCCCTCCCCACGGATCTCCACCCGGCTGTAAGCGCAACTGCTAAACCTGTCCCTATACCTCCTCTCTTGCCACCATTCAGGGCCCCAAAGTCCTTCCAGGTGAGGCAACACTTCACTTGTGAGTCTGCTGGCGTCATCGATTGCATCCGGTGCTCCCAATGCGGCCAATGGTGAACCGCTTCGTCGAGCACCTCCGCTCTGTCCACCACAACAGACAAGATCTCCCGGTTGCCACCCACTTCAACTCTGCTTCACATTCCCATTCGGATCTGTCCATACATGGCCTCCTCTACTGCCATGATGAGGCTAAACTCAGGTTGGAGGAGCAACACCTCATATACCGTTCAGGTAGTTTCCAGCCCCCTGGTATGAACATAGAATTCTCCAACTTCTGGTAATTCTCTCACCCTCCCTTCCCCTGTCCCTATGTCACTCTGCCCCCTCCCCCAGCTGCCTATCACCTCCCTCATGGTTCCGCCTCCTTCTACTACCCTGTTTTCCCCTATTCTTTCTTCACCTTTCCTGCCTATCCCCTCCCCCACCCCTTTATCTTTCCTCTTACTGGTTTTTCACCTGGAACCTACTAGTCTTCTCCTTCCCACCCTCCCCCCACCTTCTTTATAGGGCCTCTGCCCCTTCCCCCGACAGTCCTGACGAAGGGTCTCAGCCCGAAACGTTGACTGATCGTTTCCACAGATGCTGCCCGACCTGCTGAGTTCCTCTAGCTTGTTGTGAGTGTTGCTGTGACCCCAGCATCTGCAGAATATTTTGTGTTTAAGAGCTGACTGTATTTTAAAGTGCAATGCTGGTGACATTACAGAGAAATAACTGTTTCACTGCATACCATTTACGATCACATTACTGAAGGAGCACCTGAAGCTTAGCATCACTCCTTGTTGCACGTGTCAAGCCAATCTGATAAGATGTAATGTCAACAAAATTTTAAACACTTTAAGGGTGCAATGAAAAAAATTGAGTTGCAAATGAACAAAGATTTAATCTCATTACAATGAAATGCATGTTAAAAATCAAATCAATAGTTATAAACATGAGAAAGCTTGCAGATGCTGGAAATCCAAAGATATACATAACAAAATGCTGGAGGAACTCAGGTCAGACAGCATCTGTGGAAATGAATAAAGTGTCAACATTTCGTGCTGAGGCCCTTCTTCAGGACTGAAAAGGAAGGGGGTAGAAGCCAGAATAAAAGGGTGGGGGAGAGAAAGGGAAGGTGGCTGGCTAGGTGATAGGTGAAGCCAGGTGGGTGGAAGGAAAAGGTAAAGGGCTGGAGAAGGAGGAATCTGATAGGTGAGGAGAGTGGACCATAGGTGAAAGGGAAAGAGGAGAGGACCCTGGGGAAGTAATAGGTAGGTGAGAAGAGGTAAAAAGGCCAAAGTGGTGAATAGAAGAGGAGGGGAGAGGGAAATAAGATTTTTATATCAGGAGAAACCGATCAGCTTGGAGGGTACCCAGATTGGAATATCAGGTGTTTTCTCCTCCACCCCAAGGGTGGCCTCATCTTGGCATGAGAAAAGGTCTTGGACTGACACATCAAAATGGGAATCAGAATTAGAATGCTTGGCCACAGAGAAGTTCCACTTTGGCAGATGAAGTGCAGGTACTCATTTAACAAGTTCCCCAGTTGATGATGGGTCTCACCAATGTAGGAGGCTGCATCGATAACAGATGATGATCCTAGCAGATTCACATGTAAAGTGCTGCCTCACCTGAAAGGATTGCTTGGGACACTGAATGGAGGTGAGGGAGGAGGTGAATGGGCAGGTGTAGCCAGGTGGGCAGATTAAGCTGCTTACAAGGATGAGCTGGGGGGGGGGGGGGATTCGTAGGGAGGAACGAATAGACAAAGCAATTGCAGAGGAAGCGACTCCTATGAAAAGCAGAGGGAGATGGGAGGTAAAAATATGTTTCGTGGTAGGATCCCTCTGGAGATGGCGGAAACTGCGGAGGATGATGCGTTGGACGCAGAGGCTCATGGTGTTGGACAAGAGGAACTGTCATTGTAAAAGCAGCAGGAAGATGGGGTGAATGCAGGTGTTTGGGAAATGGAGGAGACATGGGTGAGGGCAGCATCAAGAGTGGAAGAATAGAAATCACGATCTTTGAAGGAGAACATTTCTGAATTTTCTGGAAAGGAAGCCTGAATTTCTAGGAACAGATGTGGTGGAAGCAAAGGAACTGAGAAAAGGGAGAAGAGGGTGATAAGAGATATAGTCAAAATAACTGTGGGAATTGGTAGGTTTATAAAAGACGTCATTTGACAATTTGTCTCCTACAGGAGGTAGGTTAAGAAGTGCACAAAGATTTGTAATTATTCTGGTTGACAAAAGAAACATTTTGATAAACTTATTCAACTCTTCATGCCATCTGTCTCTGCAATCCTATCACTTTTCCACAAGATTCAACTTTGTCTTGAATGACTGCACCTGTAACTCTATAAACACAGTCCAGTATTAAACTGACCATCTTTTTTCCTTCATGGAAAAAACAACTAAAAATCCTCAAGCTTACTTCAAAGGCTTAAGACAGAGATTTTAATACAATTTTTTTTTAAAACAGCTCTTATGCAGTAAAATTCCTCACAGAAGTCTTTAGAAATAACCAGATATTGGGCAAAAAAATGGAAATATTAGGATACACAATAAATTGTGTTCAAACAGGTAGGTTAAGGAGTTCACAAAGATCAGAGAAAATGCGTTGGAGATGCAAAAGGGATTCACAGAGGGAACATCAAAACTGCTCAAAATGTGGTTACCAGTGATGGAGAGGAAGGAAATTCAGGATACTGTCATTTATTGCAGAGTTTGCTTCAAGATTAAAACAAAGTTAGAGAAGTCAGTAGAATTGTAAATCTTGCAAACATCATACTTGCATCTGTCAAAAGACTACAACACAGATTCATACATATTCATTTTGTCCAAATTTATATCACAATTGACAGGGCAAAAATTATAAAGCAAACACTTAGTAGTAACTGTGATTGCTACATGATGAGCTAAGTGGGCTCATGGTGCTGTAATCATGCCTTGATTCTATTGTACAATCAAAAGAAATTTGATGGAAAAGAAGTTTAATTGTGTATATAAAGGAAAGTGCATTTGAATGTGGACATTACAACAGTGAGTGCAATAGTATTTATTGTTCAATTTCGATTATATAAAATTTTAAAATACTATTTCAATGCAAGTCTTTTTATCATTTCACAGGAACACAAAAATATTCCAGCTATCATTATTACTTGTCAAGGCATGGCTATAACAAAAACATGTACATCTTTATAATGGTACCCTCTCAACCATACAGAAGGAAGTCACACCTGGAACTAAAAACAAATCAATGGTCTATTGGCACATATTTCAAAGAGAAATGTGGAGAGAGAGAGATTGCCTATTGAAATTATGTACAAGAACTACTCAATATTATGTCAACTGAATCTATTACATACGTTTCAAATACAAAGTATTTGTATACTTTGAACAGCAAAATTTTAAAAAGTATACCCAACAGGTATTTTGAAAACTTTTAATAGTATTTTGATCATTGATCACTGTTTCGGAGCTTTCATTATAAATTGCTTGGATCAGCAATCTTCACAGGTTATTTTCAAGAAAGTAAAGACCTAAACAAATCAAATAAAACCACCTAAAATACATATTTCAAGACATGATAAACTTTACTTTCAATGACTGAAAAAGCATATCATCCAACGCTGCAAACGTGTTCTATCAGCCAATGAAAACAGAAAGCAATTGCAGCATATGGGTCATAATTAAAAGTAAATATTTCTCCAGAAAGCTCTAAATTAAAACGTAAATGAGATTCAAAATGTGTATTTACGGTCGTAAATGCACAAACTCCATGATCGAGAATTTAAAAAAAAGCAGTTCGATCCATCCCGAATGGCATTATAAGTTTAATAAAAATTTGAAACAAAAGTTTGCTGAGGTATTATAGTCATCGTTATATAATATAAACGAATTGCATTAGGACAACGACTTCATTAGTGTAATTTTTCTGTCCTGGCAAAGAAGAGTATTCTTAAATTCGGTTCAGAGGAATGGTATGGTCCATTAAAAGCTATCAAAACAATACGCTTTTTCACTCACATTATAATGTCGCATATCAAAGCAGGAGCTAACAGTAGAAATTTTTATCTTTTCCGAGAAAGAACCTGTTATTCTTATTATATGGGAAAATTAATTTGCTGCACCGCTCCACAAGAAAGCACATCATTCAGATACAAAAGATAATATCCAGTCATTGCAGCGTTTCCAAATTCATTCTTAATTTCAGTTTTTGAAAAAGTAAACATAAACATCTACATCGACAGGTCCACCACATTAAAAATTGTTTTTAAATAAATATGATTTGCTTCTAGATCCAAAGCTTATATATTTTGTTGAAATTAAATTCAAAGTGGACATGTAAAAAAAACAAATCGGTTTTGCCCAGTAATCCATCGGAAAAAGACGGAGGCCTCCCTTGTAAATCCACGAATGAAATCCATTATCAAAGACATCATTTTCTAAGTGCAGTTTTATTTCTACTTTAATACATTTAAAAGACACTTACTTGCCAATCACTTCACACAGCTCATACACATCTTCAAACAGGACGTCGTCGTCGGCCATGGTCGATAATTAAAAATCAGAAAATTTAAGAATGAAAATGCAAAGTTAAAAACTCTCCAATCGGAGAAATTAATAAAACTGTCCCCGTGTAGATCGGCAAAAGGATTCAACACATAAGACACAATGAAAAATTGCAGCCGTCGCCGATGAAGCCAATTTATACTGAAACAGCCGAGCAGAGCAGGCTGATGGGCTCCGCTATCCTTCTCACGACCCCACCTTCTCTTTCTCACTGGCTTAAAACCCTGATAATCCACAGTCCAAGGCTCCTTGTCTCGGGATGTTGCTGCTCCCTCGAAGCCCAGGCCGAGCCCCGGGAATTATTTGCATGGAGGCAAAGGATTTTTTATATTTCACACCCGCCGTTATTTAGACCATTTTACCACTTGCCCCCGCCGAGCGCTGTGATGTCGGCCCGCCCCCTTTCGGTATGCTGCTCACTTGAACTCCGCACTCAGGCGGCGGCAGCGGCAGCGGCGGCAACGATGAAGAGCCAGTCGGCGGCGATGCTTCGTCGAACCGGAACCCGCCAATCACCGCTCGCTCACTCGCCGGCCGCACTCTGGATGCGTCAGCACGAAACTCACAGACAGCGGTACCTATGCGCAGGCGTCGCAGCGGAGGACCAGCCCTGCACGGACCGTTAATGCGCATGCGTCCCAGGAGCAGACCTGCCCTTTCGTGGCTCAAGACTGCGCATGCCTTAATTAGGATTCCGACTCTACCTGATTAGGTTACGTGTTGTTTGCCTCTCGTGAAAAGCAACAATTTTTTTTAAAAAATGAAGTAGTTTGTAGCATTGCATAATGCGGAAGTAAGCAGACAGATATTTAAATGGCACCCTTATATGCTAAGATATTTCTTGTGATCCTGGGCAAAAGAGATTTGACATTGAACCACAAATTAAAGTTATAGAATGAAACAGCACAGAAACAGACCCTTCAGCCAACCATGTTCATGCAGGTCATCGAGTACCCCAGCTATACTATTCCCAAGCATCTAAATACTTACATTGACACACACACATTTCAACTATCTGGGTTAAATTCTACCTCAAATCCCCTTGTAATCTCCAACTCCTTAAAGCTATACAATTTGCTCATAGACACCAACAAAATATTAAGAGGCTTCTCACTATCTTATCTCCATCCCTTACAATTTTGTATACATCCATCCAGTCCCTTGTCAGCCATCTCTGTTCCAAAGAATGCAAACCCAATCTATTCCATCTTTAAACAATGCACACAAAAAATGCTGGTGAATGCAGCAGGCCAGGCAGCATCTCTAGGAAAAGGTACAGTCGATGTTTCGGGCTGAGACCCTTCATCAGGACTAACTGAAAGAAGAGATAGTAAGAGATTTGAAAGTGGGAGGGGGAGGGGGAGATCCAAAATGATAGGAGAAGACAGGAGGGGGGAGGGATGGAGCTGAGAGCTGGAAAGTTGATTGGTAAAAGGGATACGAGGCTGGGGAAGGGAGAGGATCATGGGATGGGAGGCCTAGGGAGAAAGAAAGGGGGAGGGGGAAGCCCAGAGGATGGGCAAGGAGTATAGTGAGAGGGACAGAGGGAGAAAAAGGAGAGAGAAAAAAAAAATTAATAATATAAATAATGAATGGGGTACGAAGGGGAGGTGGGCCATTAACGGAAGTTAGAGAAGTCAATGTTTATGCCATCATGTTGGAGGCTACCCAGATGGAATATAAGGTGTTGTTCCTCCATCCTGAGTGTGGCTTCATCTTGACAGTAGAGGAGGCCGTGGATAGACTGCTGTTGTAGTCTGGTGTACTGATCTCTACCTTGCCGAGGCACAGTGACAACTCGTAGATACCTCCTCTTATTTAACCTCGATCGTGACCCCACTAAGGAGCACCAGGCCATTGTCTCCCACACCATCACCAACTTTATCCGCTCAGGAGATCTCCCATCCACTGCTACCAACATTATAGTTCCCACACCCCGCACTTCCCGTTTCTACCCAAGATCCATAAACCTGCCTGACCAGGTAGACCCATTGTCTCAGCTTGCTCCTGCCCCACCGAACTAATTTCTGCATACCTCAGCACTGTTTTATCCCCCCTTGTTCAATCCCTTCCTACCTATGTTCATGACACTTCTCACGCTCTGAATTTTTTTAGATGATTTTAAGTTCCTTGGCCCCCACCGCTCTATTTTCACCATGGATGTCCAGTCCCTATGTACTTCCATTCCCCACCAGGAAGGTCTCAAAGCTCTCCGCTTCTTTTTGGATTCCAGACCTAACCAGTTCCCCTCTACCACCACTCTGCTCCGTCTAGCGGAATTAGTCCTTACTCTTAATAATTTCTCCTTTGGCTCCTCCCACTTCCTCCAAACTAAAGGTGTAGTCATGGGCACCCATATGGGTCCGAGCTATGCAAGCCTTTTTGTTGGCTTTGTGGAACAATCCATGTTCCAAGCCTATACTGGTATCTGTCCCCCACTTTTCCTTCGCTACATCGACGACTGCATTGGCACTGCTTCCTGCACGCATGCTGAGCTCGTTGACTTCATTAACTTTGTCTCCAACTTTCACCCTGCCCTCAAGTTTACCTGGTCCGTTTCCGACATCTCCTTCCCCTTTCTAGATCTTTCTGTCTCTATCTCTGGAGACAGCTTATCTACCAATGTCTAATATAAGCCTACGGACTCTCACAGCTACCGGGACAATTCCTCTTCCCACCCTGTCTCTTGCAAAAATGCCATCCCCTTCTTGCAATTCCTCTGTCTCCACCGCATCTGCTCTCAGAATGAGGCTTTTCATTACAGAACGTAGGAGATGTCTTCCTTTTTTAAAGAAAGGGGCTTCCCTTCCTCCACTATCAACTCTGCTCTCAAACGCATCTCCCCCATTTCACGCACATCTGCTCTCACTCCATCCTCCTGCCACCCCACTAGGAATAGGGTTCCCCTTGTCCTTACCTACCACCCCACCAGCCTCTGGGTCCAACATATAATTCTCCACAACTTCTGCCACCTCCAAGGGGATCCCACCACTAAGCACATCTTTCCCTCCTCCCCCCTTTCTGCTTTCCACAGGGATTGCTCCCTACGCGACTCCCTTGTCCATTCGTCCCCCCCATCCCTTCCCACTGATCTCCCTCCCGGCACTTATCCTTGTAAGCAGAACAAGTGCCACACATGCCCTTACACTTCCTCCCTCACCACCATTCAGGGTCCCAGACAGTCCTTCCAGGTGAGGCGACACTTCACCTGTGAGTCAACTGGGGTGATATACTGCGTCCGGTGCTCCGATGCGGCCTTCTATATATTGGTGAGACCCAACGCAGGCTGGGAGACCGTTTCGCTGAACACCTACACTCTGTCCGCCAAAGAAAGCAGGATCTCCCAGTGGCCGCAAATTTTAATTCCACGTCCCATTCCCATTCTGATATGTCTATCCACGGCCTCCTCTACTGTCAAAATGAAGCCACACTCAGGTTGGAGGAACAACACCTTATATTCCGTCTGCGTAGCCTCCAACCTGATGGCATGAACATTGACTTCTCCAACTTCTGTTAATGCCCCACCACCCCTTCGTACCCCATCCGTTATTTATTATTATTTTTTCTCTCTGTCTCCTTTTTCTCCCTCTGTCCCTCTCACTACACTCCTTGCCCATCCTCTGTGCTTCCCCCCTCCCCCTTTCTTTCTCCCTAGGCCTCCCGTCCCATGATCCTCTCCCTTCTCCAGCCTCATATCCCTTTTGCCAATCAACTTTCCAGCTCTCAGCTCCATCCCTCCCCCTCCTGTCTTCTCCTATCATTTCGGATCTCCCTCTCCCCCTCCCACTTTCAAATCTTTTACTATCTCTGCTTTCAGTTAGTCCTGACGAAGGGTCTTGGCCCGAAACATCGACTGTACCTCTTCCTATAGATACTGCCTGGCCTGCTGCGTTCACCAGCATTTTTTGTGTGTGTTGCTTGAATTTCCAGCTTCTGCAGATTTTCTCATGTTTGCATTCCTATTCCATCTTTTATCATAGCCAAAATGATCCATTCCTTTTTACCTCTTCTCATGCAACCACATTCTTCATCCATTAAGCATCAACCCACACTGGACTTTTACTTCACAGCTAAGAGTTTAACTATGAGTCACAGCTTTAAAAACAGACATGAAGTTTAAAGCTGTAGCATTGGGGGCACTAGTAGAGTAGTCAGTGTGAATGGATTTCTTAGGTTCGAGTTAAGATTTAATGAGAAATAAACATTCTGGCTTGCATAGAATTGGAATAGTAAAATTAGGACTGGACAGCAAAGCTACAGATGCCAGAAATCCAAAAAAAAGTAGAAATGAAGGAAATATTCAGCAGGTCAAATAGCATATATGTAGAGAAAAAGAGTTATGATACCACATGAATAACATTTCATTAGAATGATTAAGTTTTTGATGAGATGCTATCAAACTGAAAATGTATTTGTTTCTCTTTCCATATATGCTGCCTGAATATAAAGGTTTGGTCGTTTGTCTCTTGTATTTCTTTACAGAAAGACTAGCATGAGAGTAGCTTATAGAATATAGGCTTCATGAGGACATAGATGGTCTAGGTGAATGGGCCTGAACATTGCAGATGGAATATATTGTAGGTCATGCACTTTGTAGAAAAATATGGTGTATTTTTAAGTGGTGAGCGATTGAAAGGTACTGGTGTTCAGAAGGACCTGCTAGCTTTGAAGATGAATCACTGAAACTCAGGAAGCAGGTACATAGTGAACATTTTTTTTTTTTGCAAGAGGATTTGAGGAAAGGAGTAGAATTGTCTTATCTCAATTATATAGAGGCCAATGGAATATTGAAATACAAGAGACAAAGGGCATGTTGTGTACAGCTCTGTGTAGATTCCCATGTACAACCTTAAAGGCTTCACTGAAGAACATGTGGATACATCATCATCATCATCATCATGTGCCATGTCGTATGACCATGATTGCTCTTGGCAAATTTTTCTACACCGGTGATTTGCCATTGCCTCCTTCTAGGCAGTGTCTTTACCAGATGGGTGACCCCAGCCATTATTAATGCGCCTCAGAAATTATCTGCCTAGCGTCAGTGGTCGCACAACCAGGACTTATGATATGCACCAGCTGCTTCCTCAGTCATCCTCCACCTGCCCCCATGGTTTTATGTGACCCTGATCTGGGGGCTAAGTGGGTGCTACACCTTGCCCAAGGGTGATCTACACCTAGTGGAGAGAAGGAGCTCCTTTGGCACAGACATGTCTCTACCCTGCCACCCAAAGATAAATGCATTTGCAACAAAGGTAATGTAAGTCAAGTTGACTAGATTGATTCCTGGAGAGATAGGATTTTTGCACAAGGGTTGATTACGCAAGTACGGCCTGTGATCTCTTGAGTTTGGAGGTACAAGTGATCTCACTAAAATATACAAAATTCTTAAAGGATTAGCAGGGTGGCTGTGGTGTTGATGTTTCCCAGCTGAGACATTTACAGAGTCAGGAGTTACAGTCTCATAATATGTGATCAGCAATTCAGGACTAAAGATGTCAAGAAATTCCTTCATCTAGTAGGTGGTGTAGTTTTAGAATTCACTACCCAATAAGATGGAGGCTCGGAGAGAAATGGATAGATTTTTAAAAAATATTAGGGGGATCAAGTTATTGTGTTCGTGCAGTAAAATAGCACGGAGGTAAAAATCAGCCCAATGACCCAGCCCTTCTTATATCTCTAAGAAATTTCTGTAGCCTGGATTTCTTTGCCACTTGTTATTTATCAACCAAAGCCTGAATTTGCAAGTTTGGTTCACAGAGGTTTGGACTTGTTCATTTCTGAGATGATGCAAATGAAATTGAACATTGTGCAGCCAACATGCAGAATGCACTTTTCATAATGCAGTTAAGTTTCCTGCTGTAAATTACAGCATTCTGCCCCGTTCTGCAGCCCCGGAAGTTCAAACGTGCCTTGCCCCAAGTGTTGCCAAGAGAGCTGCTGTCAACCGTGACCACAAGGAAAAGAGGCAAAAACTGTGCCATTCAGCTCTTCCCTTGGCCAACATCTCTATCACCCATCGGTCTTGTAAGCTATGAAATAACTTCCATGTGCTCTTACCAACAATGGTTATTGAACTCCAAAGTGATTCAATGTGACTGAAGAATCTTGAAACTGTTCAGTGGCACTTTGCAATATAGATGCAATGTGGTTAAATCCAAGATAAAATTATTTACTGCATCTATATTATTTATTCATTTCAGTCTATGTCCTCTTTTCGGTCTTCTTATAGAAACAGAATCAGCTTTTCAAATATACGTGTTTCTGTAGAAAACAATAGCTTTAGGCTATTATAAATATACATTCCACTTTGCAACTCACATAGAAGTTTTCTGAAGAGAAGTTAGCTTTCTATGCTTTTGTTTTTCATTTCAATGACGTTCTCTTCACTGACCTCAATCTCTGTAGCAATTAACTTCCCTTTGAGAAGAATCATTATAGGGGAAAAAAGATAACACTGACCAATAGGATGTCAATGATATCAATCAATAATACTGTCTAGAATGTTTGACAATGTTCTTGTCTACTAAACTTATGATTGTATAACACTCCCTTTATTTATAACAATCAGCTCAGTAAAAATATGATCTACGCTAAGGCAAATCAATTGTAAAAATAGCATTAAGATTTATCGGAAGCAGAGCTTTTTCATATAAATTTGACTTATCACAGTCAATTTGATTTTTTCCTTGAAAATTGCTTGTATGAAGTAAATTATCTTTAATTCTTTCCATCCATACTACCATAATTAGAACTCTTTTTTGCATTTTCTGTTTTTATCTGCATCAAATAAGTTCTGTTTGGAAGACCTAAAAAATCACATGCGCACACTTGCGAGCATACATATGCACACATAAATACACAAAATCAAGCTGAACTGTTCATTGTCAGAAGACACCGTTCACATTTTTGAAATATGAAATAAATTTAAGAAATAAATCCTGATGTGCATAGGAAATATGAGAATCATGTTTTTTTTTGATTTCTCAAGGGCCTTCAAAACCATACAGCCCTCATTACTGAGGGAAAAGCTCTGTTCAATGCAGGTTGGCACTTCCATTGCATCCTGGATAATGGACTACCTGACTGGCAGACCACAGTTTGTGCAGTTTCAGAGCTGTGTGTCAGTCATGGCTATAAGCAGCACTGGGGCCCCACAGGGGACAGTATTGGCTCCCTTCCTGTTTACCCTGTACAGTATACCACAGACTTTAGGTAGAACACTGAGTCATGTCATCTGCAGAAATCCTCCGATGACTCAGCAATAGTTTGGTGTATAAACTGGGAGGACGGAGGAAATGAATGCAGGGCCCTGGTGGAGGACTTTGTCAAATGCTGCAAGCTGCATCATCTGCAGCTCAACACAGTACAACAAGGGAGATGGTGATGGATTTTAGGAAGACTAAGCCTGCACTGCTCCGTTACTATTGATGGTGAGGACGTGGATGTGGTGAGGACCTTCAAGTACCTGGTGGTGCACCTGGATGACAGACTTGAGTGGAGACCAACACAGAGGCTGTGTACAAGAATGGCCAGAGTTGCCTCTACTTTCTGAGGAGACTGAGGTCCTTTGGAGTATACAGACCTCTCCTTCACATGTTCTACCAGTCTGTTGTTGCCAGTACAATCTTTTATGTGGCGGTGTGCTGGGGCAATGACATCAACACAGGTGGTGCCAACAGGCTCAAAATAAATGATTAGAAAGGCTGGCTCTGTTATAGGAGTCAAACTGGACACACTGGAGGCTGTAGTAGAACAAAGGGCCCTACAGAAAATCCTGGCAATTCTGGACAATGTTCCTTACCCTCTGCATGCCACCTTGGCTGAACAGAGGAGCACTTTTACTAATAGACCAAGACAACTGCATTGCTCCAAAGAGCGCTATGTGAGGCCATGTTTACCCTTGACCATTAGGCTCTATAATGAGTGAACTGATAGCCAGGGAAGTGATGACCTCTTCCTGTTAGACTGTTGAGGTAACTGATATATATAGACACACACACACACACACACACACACACACACACACACACACACATACACATACATATATATACATATACAAACATTCCTGTTTAAAGCAGGAATAGCCACATGTCCTCTTGAGTTAATGAATAAGATCATGGCTGATCTAATTATAATTTCAACTCTATATTCTTGTTTATGTTTGATAATCTTCACCCCTTTGCTTATTAAACATCAATCTATCCCCACTTTAAAAAATATTCAAAATGCTGCTTTCATTGCTCTATGTTCCAAAGATTACCAACTTTACAAGAAAAAAAGTGATCTGTTCTAAATGGTGATTCTCTGTTTTAGATTTTCCCGCAAGAGAAAACTTCTCTGTCGCTCATAATCTAATCAAGCCACCCTTTACTATTCTAAACTGTAGTGAATGCAAATCTATATATCCCTTTGTAGTCTCCCTATGTTCTCTACACATCTTTGAGTCATCATCTAATTTTGCAACTTGGCCTTTGTCTCACCTTGATTGTGTTATCACCAAATTTAGTAGCCACGCCTTTGATCCCTTCATGTAAAACATTCATATAATTTGTAAAAGGTTGAGGTTCCAGCATTGAACTTGTATCACACCATAGGTTAGATCTCATCTACTAGAAAAAGACATACTCTGTTTCCCATTAGCCAGCCATCTTATCCAAAGTTACTTCCTAGCCACAACTTTTAAATTCATTAATGCAGCACCTTATCAAATGCCTTTTGGAAGTATAAATGTAGTAAATTTCTCAATTCTTTATGTTACTTCTTCAAAAGACTACAGAAGAAATCAGTCAAACATGATTTTTCTTTCACAAAACCATGCTTGTTTTGTCTGATTTTTGTCTAATTATGCAATATTTTAAATGTTCTGCTGTAATTTCTTTACTAATAGGTTCTAATAATTTTCCTGTGACAGACATTAAGCTAACTAGCCTATAGTTTCCTGCTTTCTGTCTCACTCCTTATTTGAATAACGTGTTATGCTTTCCAAGAGTATCAAACTGATTCTAGAAAATTTTAGAAAATTAATATAATGCACAACTGATCCCACAAGCCATTTATTTTAATACACTGGGATGAAGTCTATCAAGGTCCAGAGACATATCAGCCCATAGTTCCAACATTTTGTTCAGAAATACTGCTTGTTGATAGTAATTGTCCTGAATTCCTCCACCCCTTCTAATTCTTGATTTACAGAGTCTTCTATGATGTTACTTATGTCCTCAATAGTGAAGGCTGGTGGAAAATGCAGTTTTAAGAAAATAGGACCATTTAATATGATCATGGCTGATCTATGCTGACCTCAACTCCTCTGCCATCGATTCATCAACCATCTCCTTGTTTTAGGACTTGTACCTCTCTAGGTAATACAAATTATGCACCAAATGCCTTTGATCTAAGATTACAACATCTTTGGATAGACTTCAAGTGCACTAATTAAACTTACTCTATAAATTCAAACCTTTTCATGAAACATTACACCACAGCCAGTATCTAAGGCAATCAACTAGATGTTTAGGAGCAAGGTTGGCTTCCAGCTTTCAATAGCAATAAATACATGTAAAGAACAATAAAACAACATCATCATAGGAACACACTGTGGGTACACATTGCAAGTGCATGCAAGACATGAACTATAATGCAACAGCACAGGGACCAGGTTTTTCTCAGTACCAATCACACAAGAATTCCTGCATTCTATGCAACAAGTTAAACATTTAAATTACACTATTTCTCGTCCTTTTCATGCGCATATACCAATCACAAATAAATTCACAAATCCTATTCACCTATCAAAACTCAGCTTTGCCTCTTCACATCAGATCCTTTCTTAAAGGGAGAATGATCATTGTTTCCCACCACTGCAGTGAAAGGAGCAAGAGAGGCACGAAAGGAACATTTTATTCCAGCACTGTGGACCTTGAAATTTTTACCAAAGGAATCCTGATCTTGGAAAATGTCTTACTCACGTGGGGGTCATAAGGTGCCGCAAAGGTCAGAAATGAAGGACTAGTGGGAGGTGGCCAGAGAGATCAAATCAACAAAAGGACTCCCTTGGACCTAGCTAAAGTGTAGGAAAAAGTTTCATCAGCTTCATCAGATCAGAAATCATTTCAACAATGCCAAACTTCCAAAAATGCAAATTGCTGTTACACACTTCTTTCAGCACACATTCCTTGCTCACTCAACATTATGTACTTTAACACACACTTATACACTTAACCAAGACAAGGACATTTCATTTGTTACATATATATTCAACTACATCATGATGCTCACTTACACATTTCACTCAAGCTTGCAGGAGAAGTTGACATGTAGCACCATCTCATAGTGCTAGAGACCCGGGTTTAACCCTAAGCTTGGGTGCTGTCCATGTCAAGTTTATACTTTCTTCAAATGACTGCATGGGTTTTCCTAGGCACTCAAGTTTTCTTCCATCTCCTAAAGACATTCTGGTTGGTAGATTAGTTGCTCCTGTATAGTGCCCCTAGTTGTAGGTGAGTGGTAGATTTTGAGTGGAGTTGCTGAGAATCTGGAGAGAATAAAATGGGATTAAACTAGTATAGGATTGTATGGTTGACATCATTTTGGGCAAAGTACCAATTTCATGCTGTATCTCTCTGTAACTTTGGGTGTCACAATAATGTAGCAGTTAGTGCGATGCTATTACAGCTTGGGATATCAGAGTTCGGAGTTCAATTCCAGCGTCCTCTGTAAGGAGTCTTCCCTGTGGAGTACATGGATTTTCCTTGGGTGCTCTGGTTTCCTCCCATAGTCCAAAGATGAATCAGGTAGATTAAATTGTCTTATGATCAGGCTAGGGTTAATTCAAGGTTGTCGGGTTTGATGAGGCAGCAAGGCTTGATGGGCCTACTCTGTGCTGTATCTCTAATTAAAATAAATAAAGTAAAATTTATGGCTCTTCAGAAAATGAAGCAGCTTATGTTTGGATGCTGATGATGATAATAATAATAATAATAAGACCAAAAAATTCAAAATGATAAATGCAGATAATGTCAAGAGAAACCAGAAAGAATCCAACACATTGTAGGATCCTGTAGCAGTTTAACTCAATCTGATTACTTACACAGGCACAATCAAGTGGCAAAATCTTGCCTTAAAATATAAACTCATAAAAGAAACCATACCTAATTATAATACAAGCCTGATCCAGTTTTAGAGTCAGAGTCCCACAAATTACATTATGACCTGACTCATTATTACAGATAAGAGAATCCATAATAACCATCTGGATATAATAATACAGGATAAACAAGCAAAAGCAACCTAGTTATCAGTTAATAACTCATCAGGGGTGATTGATAAGTTCGTGGCCTAAGGTAGAAGGAGATGAGTTATTAACTTCAAACTTTCTGCATAATCACTCAAAGAATTGAGCTGTATGTGCATGTAACGAGAGCCGTATAACTCATCTCCTTCTACCTTAAGCCACGATCTTATCAATCACCCCTGCTGTGGACACTTTCTGGAGGTTCAAGATCCGTATGCTCCACAACCGCTGGACTAATGTGTAAATGTAGGAGGGGACTATGTTGAAAAATAAATGTGCTCGGTTTTCTAAAATTGACTCCTTTTACCTTAGGCCACAAAGTTATCAATCACCCCTCTTACTGTAGCCATTCCAAATACATACGACATACAAAAATCAATAAATGAAAAGCACCAGAAATATGCTGAATTAAAAGAGGAGATTGAAAGACTATGGAACTTGAACAGGGTACACATTGTTCCAATAGTAGTATCGAGAACCAATCTCATCCCAAAGTCACTACACATTAGGGACACACAATAATATCTATGTAAATCTCCAGAAAGCCACAATACTAAACACCACTAGAATAGTCTGAAAGTTCTTAGCAATTGAGAAATGAGTGTGCTTGGCTATGCCTGTACCTCAGGTTTTACCAGCTGTAGCCATGAAAAGATATTTAAAAAAATAATAATAATAATAAATCAATAAATAGATAATACTCATGCTCTCAGGTTTATTTAAAATTTATTAATATTATTATTACTTTTTGGTATTTGCATAGTTTATCTGTCTTTGTGTGTAGTTTTTCATTGGTTTTATTGTACTTCTTTGTTTTACTGTGAATGCCTGCAATAAAATGAATCTCAGGGTAGTATTTGGTGACGTATATGTACTTTGATAATGAATTTTCTCTTGACCTTGACAGGAAGCCTTGGACAGCTTTGAGATATGGGATAAGTGACAAGTAATATCATTATTACACACAAGCCAAGTGATGACCATCTTCAACAAGAAAATCTCTGGCAATCTGCCCCTAGCATTCAAGAAGATTAGCAGTGCTGAGTTACCCACTCTCAAATCTTTTCATGGGGATAGCGAGGTGGAAAAGGGGTACCATGGCCTCCAGAAAAGTAGCTGGAGGAACTGCAAGACCAACTTAGCTACAGAAACAGTTTGGAAGCTGGAAGCCTTGCGGCTAGTCCTCAGCTCATGACTAATACAACTTCACCATCTTTACAATGCATAACTCAGAAACTACCTGTGCAATCACCCTGTGTCAATCTTTATATGTAATAGATGAAATAATAAATGTCAGATTATACAGGACATGACCTTGTGAGCTTACTTCCAACTTCCAACATGCCTCCAAATATTTCTACAGAAATTATTATCGGACATACTTTCACAACAAAGAGTTTTAAATTGGCCATCTTTCGAAGGCTTTCTTGTCATAAACTCAAGTAAGAGCATTTCGTGAGATTATTGGGTGTGTGGAATGGTGCTGTGACCTTGCTTACCATCTCTGATACAAAGCTATGTTTCTTAGATGTTTCAGTTAAAGACCGTTGACCCGACACATCAGGTCCGTTTCTCTCTGCACAGATGTTGCCTGACCTGCTGAGCATTTTCAGGATTTACTATTTTTATTCTTGCTTCCTGCTTCCTGTTATCTGAATCAGTAAGTTATGCTGCCAGCTGCAATGATACATGAATCTCCAAAGCATCTTACACAATTAAAATTATTATAGTATTAAGACATGCCTCCTTTTTCTCTTAAAGCCAAGTTATGTTGCAGATATTTGGAATAATCCTACAGAGGACGATAATACTTACAATCATATTAGGCACCACCAACCCGAAAACCACTGACAAGTTAAGTATGTGCTGGCCTTCAGCATCAGCTGCACACAGACTTGTTCCTGCATTAGAGATCTCTTTTCCTTCACCTTGGCTGCGGGGTTCTTAATTTTGCTCTCTATGCCTTATCAAAGTCTGCTGATGAGTTGTCTTCTAACGTTCTCGACAAGATCTCTAAACTTTTGGCTGATACTTGCAGTACTTCTACTTGATTGCCTCATCTTCTTGAATTTGAATCATTGAAATATTTTTCAACTATTACCCATGCTATTTTATGAAATTCATTCAAAACGTGGGTATCATGTTTAAGGTCAGCATTTATTAATGATCTCAAACAGCCCTTATAAAGGTGTTTTGGCACCTAAGGAACTGCTGCAGTCTATTTGAAGAGGATCCTCCCACACTGTTGTTACGTACAGAAAATCTAACATTTGACATAGCAACAATGAAGAATTTTATTTTTGGTTAGGTTGTTGTATAACTTGGAGGTAAACTTGGTTGGGTGTTCCTGACGGTCTGTCTATGTCCACCAATACCCTTCCAAGTTTAGCAGAATTTATGGGTTTGGGAATATTGTTGAAAAACTTCTTCCAACTTATTGCAGCAAATTTTGTAGATGATGCTCATTATAGCCAGAGTGCATCAGTGACTGATGGACGGAATGTTAAATATAGTAAATGGTTGCTGATGAAGCAGGCTGCTTTGTTCTTGATTGATTACTGAATCCATCCAATTTAATACTTGGAGTTGGAAATAATGATGTAAATAGGTTAGATCAGAAAATTATTTATCAGCATTCAGCTTCAACACATTAAAACATACCTGAAGACAAAAGCCACTAATTTTATTCAATAGAGGATCTTTAAACCTACAAAAATAGGAGACAGGACATTTGTTTAATGTTTGTATGTGAGAAGCATTAAACTGATGGTTCTCATCCAGAAAAAAAAAGTGCAATATCAAAGCAAGAGTCGAGATTGTGTTCCAGTCTTGGATCAGAACTTGAAACCTAGAGACTCAAACACGGAGACTGCTCACAACTTGGCAAAATAATTTTCATTACAAAAGAAGAGGAAATACAAATAAAATTGATGGGAATAAGTGTTTAACAGAGCTTTTCACCACGAAGTACTGTATATGGAACTGATTCTGATGTAAAGCAATTACTATTACATGGGTTGTCACCTTTAAGAAAAGTTAAATGGATTGAGATTCAGAAATATAAGGCTAAGCACTGAGAAAGAATATCAACTGATATGATGGCTCTTAAACTGCAGGAACCAAGAAAATATCATCCCAAGAGAGGCAATCTGTCATAAATGAATAATGTAGGAGAGTAAGAAATTTTGTTTCATTTGCATTTGAGAGGAGAAAAAGAAATTACAAAATTGTTGTTATGCTTTTAGACTTTAATCAGATGCTTCCTTCATACCAACTTGCAAATATCATTTTGAGCACAAATTGCAGATCAGTTCTGTGGTAGAATATATTTCTAATGAATGGCTCTTCTTGTTCAACACTCTAAGAATGAATGTACAGTAAATATACTTAATGATGCAAAAATATTTAGTTTATTGAAATTAATAATATAATAATAAGGCATCTGTTAGTCTTGCGAGACCATGGATCTGCGCCTGGTAAGTCTTCACTCTCCAGGGCTCAGGCCTGGGCAAGGTTGTATGGAAGACCAGTAGTTGCCCATGCTGCCCATGACACTGATGTTGTCCAAGGAAAGGGCAAGCACCGATACAGCTTGGCACCAGTGTCATCACAGAGCACTGTATGGTTAAGTGCCTTGCTCAAGGACACAACACGCTGCCTCGGCTGGGGCTTGAACTCACGACCTTCAGGTCGCTAGTTGAAAGCCCTAACCACTTGGCCACATGCCACTGCCATTGAAACTAATAGTAATAGTTAAACATCTGGATGAAATCAACACATCTCCGGCGTAATTTACATTTGCTGATTTTGGTGATAATATTATTAACAATAGTTATCATCTGATCCAGACTAATATTGAAATTATTTTGGATCAGATGCCATAATATGACACATATGTATAGTTTTGTCATATATATTAGAATTTCTAGCCCTTACTTCAAAAGCATCAGAAGAAACTGAATAGATTAGAATATCCTGTTTCTATTCTTTGAAATTCCTGTCTATGGCATAGAAAATCAAAAGGTAGGTGTCAGGCCCGCACAGGCAGATACATTCCAGTCTCCACCGAACTAACAGGAATCAGCTGCCACTTTTTTCCAACTCATCACCTGCAGCCTATTTAAACCCACCTCTCATCCACAGACTTTGTTCACTCATCGAACCAGCCAGCTTCAACCAGTTGCCCCTAGTCTTCAATTGCCTTGTCATGTTAAATATATGCTCTCTCTTGTTTTGTGTCCTCTTGTGGCTTGTTATTTTGCAGTTTATTAATAAAGCATCATTTACTGCTAAATCGTCTCTACTGCTCTGCTTTTGGTTCCAGCCTCCTCTACATTTCCTGACAAGATGAGTGAACCAGTAGTTAACCCAGCAGAGTATGCTCACTTAAAGGAAGTCACTGGTTGACAGGAGCACACAATCCCATTGACTATCTGCTCACCACTTTTAACCAACTCTCCATCTCGATACAGCAACCCTGTGCCAGTCAACCTCCTCCCTCGGAGCCCTGGATTCCAGTGCTGAACCCTTCAATGGATCCCCAACCCAATGCCACAACTTTCTGTCTCAGTGTGTCTTACACTTCGAGCTCCAGAGATCTCTGCATTCTACAGACTGAGCCTATATTGCCATCGTCATCTCCCTCCTGACTGGGTGATCTCTGATAAATGGAACAAAAAAACCCACCATTTTCAATAAATACAAGGAATTCTTCACTGGGATATGCTGGGTTTTTGACCATCCAGGAAGTGGGGAGTGCAGTGGATTGGAAACTTCGCCTGCATCAAGGCTCACATTCGGGACTGGATTATACTGTGGTATTCAGGATCCTCGCAGCTGAGTACAGCTGGAACACATAAGCACGGCTGGCGTATAACCATCACGACCTCTCGGGGTGCTTGAAAAATGAGCTGTCTTCCTGGGAGATGCCCGACCTCAAAAGCCTCATCATTTTGGCCCTCCAAATTGATGTGTCTTATAGAACGACCATCCAGATCATCAGGCAGAACCCCAGTTCTGTTCCCAGAGCTGTTTCTGGCTGCAGGACCCTTATTATTAACCCATGCAGAGAGGGAGAGCTCTCTTAACTCCCTAAGAGTGTGAGTATAGGTGGAGAAATAACTTGTGTGTTTACTGTGGAGCCGCTGATCACCCAAGCATCAGATGCCCACTGCATCTGGGAAAATGACACTACCAGGTAGAGACCGCCCCCATAACAACATCATAATCCGACTCATTCTCACTGTCCTCCTCCACACCCTGACAACTTTAGGCACAGGAGGCTCTGGTGGATTCCAGCACAGCAGGCAACTTTCTGGACTGGACCCTTTGTGTGCAGCTCGGACTCCTTTCCAAGCGGATCCTTCACCCCTTATGCATCACGACCATTGACAGACATCCCTTGGGCTCTGGGATGGTCGGATTGCCCAAACACCATATGCACATGAGCATCAGGGAGTTTCCCCAAGTCCATCCAGTTCCTCCTGCCTGACTCACCCAACACTCCTTTCATCTTGGGTTGCCTCTGGCTATCCACTCACAGGAATACCACAAATTAGTCATTGCCTTCAGTAAAAGAGAAGACCACATCCTGAAGTCTCACGGACCTCATAACTGTGAGATTAATCTCCTTTTAGGCATCAACTCTCCCCAAGACCATCTGTTCTCCTTCCCTCCTCCTGACACAAGCCATAACTGACTACATGACAGCATGGCTTCATTTGACCATTCCAGTCTAGCGTCAAAAAAAAAAAAATGGGGGTCTTCCCCTTTGCATTGACTGTCAAGGACTCAACAAAATTGCCGTTATGAACCGTTACCCTCTCCCCTTGATGGATAGCGCGTTTGAAAAATTCTGCGGGTCCCAGGTCTTCACTAAACTGGATCCATAGAACATGTTCAACCTGGTCCTCATCCGCCAAGGGTTTGAGTGGAAGACAGCGTTTGTACCACCTGCTGGCCATTACGAATACTTAGTGATGCCTTTCAAACTTTCCAACAGTCCAGCCAGTCTCTAAGCCTTTATCAATGATATCCTCATCTCCTTTAAGGACCTGAAGACCACGTCTGTCATGTCTGATCAGTCTTCAAAACCAACTGTACAACTAGCAGTTGGAAACATACTTGTTCTACACCCCAATCATTTCCTTCCTGGGTTACGTCCTTTCAACCCAAGACAGAGCCATGGACGCAGAGAAAGTGCACGCTGGCGTAGAGTGGCCCCGGCTGCACTCCCTCAAGTAGCTACGGTGCTTCTTGTACTTTTCCAACTCCTACTGCCATTTCATCAGAGACTACAACCGAATTGCCACTCCTCTCAAATCCTTTACCAAGTCACCTACCTCACGGATTACCTGGTCTGCTGCCATGGAACATGATTTTGAGGAGTTCAAGTCACACTTCACCACTGCTCCCATTCTCTGCCACACAAACGCCTCCAGACCTCTTATAGTAGAAGTGGATGCATCTGATGTGGGTGCCTGGGGCATCCTCTCCAGCGAAGACCAGATGGGAAGACACCCGCTTGTACCGCCTTCTCCTGAAGTTCAACTCTACACAGTGCTATATATGGAGTAGGAGACAGGGAGTTACTCACCATTTAATGAACCTTGGAGGAAAGAAGACATTGACTGATGGGAAACACCAAGCCATTCCTGACCTGGACTGACCACTAGAACCTTATATCTATACAACGTCCCAACTAAACCCACGTCAGACTCACTGGGCCCTCTCCTTCTAGTAATTCAACTTCACCATCTCCTACCGGCCCAGATCCAAGAAGACTAAGCGGATGCTCTGCCATGGCAGTGCAACCCAGCTGAAACAGAGATTGACCCTCAACCCATCATTCACGCTCACAAATCCTTGCCAGTTCTTGAGAGTCAGACCTACAGTGTGAGGCTGCTCTCCAGTGGCCCACAGCTCACCCCTCTCCAGCCATCCAGGGGCATGACAGACTCTGGATTTGCTGTGATGCTGGATCAAGTGGCCCGCCATGATCGCACCAAATTCCGTCAGCCGCTAAGATGGTGCGCCTGGTTCGCCGATATATGGTTCACCTCCACGGTTTCCCTCAGGACATTGTGTCAGATTGGGGCCTAAAATTTGTCTCCCGCTTCTGGCGAGCCTTTTGCTCCCTCCTCCATACCTCAGTGAGTTTGTCCTCTGGCTATTATCTGCAGATCAATGGTCAATCAGAGAGAGTCAATAAGCAAGTGGAGAAGTGTCTGTGATGCTTCCACCCACCTCTAACCCTTCCACATTGGAAGAAATATCTGCTCTGGGCCACAATCTACACACTTCCTCAGCCACAGGAATGTCACCCTTTGAAGTGTTTCATGGCTACTGACCCCCATTGTTCCCCACGGAGGGGTCAACAATGGAGATACGATCCCACAGGGCCCTTGTTCACCGTTGCTGGAGTGCCTGGAAGAGGGCACAGAGGACCATCCGAGCTGCCAACCAGGCCAACCGCTCTCAGAGCTCAGCCAGACTACTCAGACCTGGGGACAGTACCTGTCCTTACCCCTGAGATCTGCCCCTGTGCACCAACCCCAGCAAGCTGTCACCCTGGTACATTGGTCTCTTTAAGATTATCCGTTGCATCAGCCCAGCCACTTACTGTCTCCAGCTGCCACCGGCCCTCAGGATTACACCTACCTTCCAGGTGTCCTGCCTCAAGCCCATCGTTCACGACCACTCATCCCAGCTGAACCTGCACCTCCAGAACCAAGGATGGTCCAGTGTACATGATTCACCTGTGATGGATTCACATCGTCATGGATGGGGTGTGCAGTACCTGGTCAACTGGGAAGGGTACGTCTTGGAAGAGAGGTCCTGGGTGCCGTCTAGTTTAATCTTGGATCCAATGTTCATCAAGAAGTTCCATTGGCCCCATCCAAATGTCCTGGGCCATTGGGTGTTGGCTGTAAGGGGGTGCAAAGGGGTCCTGTCAGGCCTGCACAGGCAGGTACCTCCCAGTTTCTACCCAGCTAACAGGAATCATCTGGCACTCATTTCCAACTCATCACCTGCAGCCTATTTAAACCCAGCTCTCATCCACGGTTCTTGTTCACTCATCAAACCAGCTAGCCTCAACTGGTTTCTCTTAGCCTTCAATTACCTTGTCATGTTGAATCTCTGTTCTCTCCTGTTTTGTGGCACTTCATGGCTTGTTATATTGCAGTTTATTACTAAAGTATTGCTCTCTGTTAAGTCATCTCTGCGGCTCTGCTTTTGGGTCAAGTCTCCTCTACATTTCCTGACAGTAGGTTCTAATTTGCATATATTCATGTAGCTCATGTCTATTTTAAATGGGTTCATCATCTGTCTGCACAAATCTAGAAATAAATATTGCAGGCAGAAAGTATTATATTCAGAGCTGATAAATAACTACTCTTTTTTAGACTGCCAGCACATTTCATTTTCAATAGGTTTATAAACAATATCTAAATATCTCACTTTCACTGTAGAGATTATCACTAAAATGAAATTATACTGTTGGAATATTTCTGGGACAAGTATAAATAATGCAGTAGCTTTGATGTCCAGAGAAGGTGACGACTATTCAATTAATTCCACAAAGGTAAAGTTTCAACAAGTTCATTCAGAAGCCAAAACTTGAATATGTGTGGTTTAAACATCTATTTAACTCTTGAATTTAAATGTATCACATCAGTAGTCATCATTTGTCAGAAGGTTCAAGAAACAATATGTATTCAATGCACGAGTTACTTGGTCTTGGATGTGCTTGTTTTTGTTTATCAACCGGTCATATGGCCAAGCGGAGTGAAATTGAGCAGGTTGAACTTAACCCTCGTGACACTGAATAGCCATTGAATAGCTACGTAAAGCAGCGTTTTATAGATACATTTATCTGTCACCCAGTTGTTGTGAGATCAAATGATCCACAAGGATGGGTTTATCTGTATTTTTAAAGTTTCTATTTTACATGCTGCTGCTGAAACATTACTCCAATATGTGGAAGGAAACATAAAAAATCTTATGAAAATATGCCACATATTGTGCTTTGTGCAATGAAATATTAAGAGATTGTTTGCATTCAACTGTTACTTCCAGCCTAATTTTAAGGAATAAAAACAATGTTGGAAATAGTCATTGAGTAAGGACGATTCTGTGGGGAATGAAACAAAGTTGATCTTTCAGGTTAATGACTTTCAACCGGAAAACAGCATGTCTTGTAGAGAAATGGTAGAATGGTACGGGTAACAACGTAAGAACAGAACAATATAAGAATGAAGTGCAGAAGTAGACCATACAGCCCTTCGAGAGTACTCTGTCATTTATCTAGATTATGGCTGATCACCTACCTCAGCGATATTTTCTAGCACTGTCTCCAGATTCCTTGATTCTTTTAATATTGAGAAATCTATCGATCTCTGTTTTAATATCAGCAATGACTAAGCCACCACAGCCCGCTTGGACATAGAATTTCAAAGGTTCATCTTCATTTGAGAGGAGTAGTTTTGATGAGTCTTCATTTGATAAGTTATCTCATCATTAGAAGCCTAACTTGTCTTTCCCTTATTCTGAGATTGTGATTTTTTGATTCTAGACTCCGTGACCCGAGAGAATATTTTCCTTGTAACTAGCCTGTTGAGTCTGTAAGAATTTTGTAAGTTTTACTGAGACCTCCTCTCAGCCTTTTAAGCTTGGTAGAATACAGTAATAATGCACATAATATCTCCTCTGATGACAACTGTGCCATCCCTGGAAATTGTTAGTGAATTTCTACCGCACCCCCTTGTTGCTAAGTTTATCCTTTATGCATAAGGAAACTAAACCTCTACACAGTACTCCAGCTGCAGTCTTACCAAGACCCTGTACAATTGCAATAAGATCTCTGTATACCTGCATTCAAATACTTTCACAGTAATACCAAATGTTCTCTTAATCACTGGATGAAGGAATGGCAAATAGAGTTTAGTTCTCATAGGTGTGAGATGTTGCAATTTGGAAAGTCAAGTCCAAGTAGAACTTCCAGAGTGAATGGCATGTCTCTAGGGAGTGTTGTAGGATAAAGAGACCTGGTAGTACAATTACTGTACTGTACTTTGTAAACTGAAAGTGGAGTCACAGTTAGACAGGTGATGAAGAAGGCTTTTGGAATACTGGTTTTCATATTTCAGGGCACTGAGTAAAAAGTTAGGAGTTCATGGTGCCATTGTACAGGACATTGGTGAAGCTGCACCTGGAGTTTTGTGTTTGTTTTGGTTGTCCTGCTGTAGAAAAGAAGTTATTAAACTGAAAAGAGTGTAGAAAAGATTTACAAGGATGGTGCCAGTGTTGTGAATGCCTAAAATTGGATCATACAGGAGCTGTAAATGAGAAATATAAATATCTTTATTCACAGCAAACCTTCAGGAGAGGGAGAGTCCAGGAAAATCCAAGAGAATCTCACTCTCCTGACAGGATGTTTTATACTTCTTCAACACAAAGATAACAATAAACAATTAGCTCTACTGCTATTATCACCTATTTAACGCTTTGAATATAGTCAGGTAAACTTACAGAATTACATATTCACAACAGAGCACATTCCAACTAGCAGAACCTCTTTGAATATTCAATATTGGTGTCTATTCCAAAACCCAGAAACCCATAATTTATCCCTTTTGTTACAGTGTTGCTTCATGAATATTCATTTACCAGAAGTGACAAAACAGATCTCTCCTGAAATGTGCATTAAGTGGCAGGGATACACCTAATAATGTCCATCAATTGTCATCCCTATGTAGTTTCAAGGGGACAGAATCAGAATGATTGGTTTCACTAGACACAAATACCAGCTGGAAATTTAAATTGTGTACAATTTTCATGTCTTGAAGACTGCTTCCCATTTTAGTTAATTCTAATAATTTATAATGTCATAACTCCAGAATGATCCCTAACAGCCAGGAGTTGAGTGACTTGGTTATATGGAGCAGTTGGACAGACTGAAAAGTGTTTTTATAGAGCAAATAAAATCATGAGGGACATATATAGGGTAAATCACCTTTTTTCCATCATCAAGAACCACATTTAAGTTGAGAGGGGAAAGATTTAAAGAGGAAGATGATGGGTAACCTTTTTTTTAACACAAGGGCTGGTGGTATCTGGGTGAAATCAGCTGCCAGAGGAAGTGGATAAGCCAGGTACTTCTAAAAGATAATTGGACAGTTACATGGATTGGAAAGGTTCGGAAGATTATAAAAAGACTTGGGTTGGGCATGATCAGCATGGACCAGCTAGGTCAAAAGGCCATTTGCTGTGTTGAATGACTCAATTACTACGACATCATTCAGGAATTGTGTACAGCTCGGTACGAAAGCTAAAAGCTCTTCATGTATGTTGCTCCTGTCACAAAGTCTCAAAATAGTTTACAGCTAATTATCACTATCGTAATGGGAAATCATTGCAGCCAATTTGCATGCAAATAAGACTATTGTAATATTACATAATTAGTTTTAATGGCAATTATTGAGGATTAATATTGGCTGAGACATCAAGATGAACTACTGTACCCTGTTCTCCTTCAAAGTTTACTGTTGGATAATTTATGTCCATCTGATTGGCGTTGTTTTATTATCTCATGTGAAATGACTCAGCTGATACTAAAGCACTTTGGAGTGTTTATGTATAATATGTAAACAAATTGCATGGATATAGAATATAATAGTATAATCACATATTTATAATGTACATTGATTTGCTTTGATGTTTAAGTAGAATAAAAAACAAATCTTCATTTCAAAGCAGTTAATGCCAGGTAGATATGAGTGGAGTTGTAGCTTATTAGCATTCCCAGTGCAGACCAAGGTCCACCCCAAGGAAATTGATGCAAAGATTGTTCTTTTGTAGATCAATGCTGTGAGTTTGAGCTAGAAGGAAAATAAAAAGGACAATTTCTGCATTACACTTTGTTGCATCTGGGAAAAGAAAGTCTGTTGAATGGAGGTAAAGGCAGCAGAAGTCAGCCCTGTATGTCACGCCTATGTACAGGTTTGTCTGGTGGCTTTGAACAAATATTGACAGGTTAGCTCAGAGAAAGAAAGGAAAGAAAGAAAGATACAAAAAGTAGCAAATATTTTAGCTCAGCAGCAGTTGCACAAAGCTGATTTTAAAGTAAGATGACCTGTAATATAGTGGGTGCAAAATGAAGAGATAGATAAGGCTGGAATACAGTGACGTTCTTTTGGTGGTAAAAAGAGAAAATGACTGCTCAGCCATATAGGTCACCTAGGAATGTATTATAGGGCTTAAGAATCATTAATGTCCTACATAAGCAAAATGGCCAATAGTATTTGAGGTGGAAGACGGTACTGAAACAACATAGGCATTACATATTGGAGTGCAGGAACAAATAAGAAGGAGTTACTTCTAAAATTAAGTTCTGTATTGTATTGCTCAATGCTAACTTAGTAGTTCTGCACAACACCATTAATAATCAACTTACAAAGTATATAAAATAGAGGGTTATTTGAATCCATAGCTATGAATTCAGCTCATGCAATCTGAAAATTGAGGAAGAATTATGATTATATTGTCAAGCCCTAACACTGGTCAATTTGTTAATTGTGAACTGACTGGCCTGTAATTTAGGGGATGAACAAATCCAACCACACATTTGATTTTTTTTGAGGAATTAGGATATTTATGAAGATAGCAGTCTAAATGAGTATGAGAATTCCAACATTTTCCTGTGGAAGGAAAGAGGAGGCCAAAGGGTGGAGTTGAGAGAGAATAGATGAAGTGAGTGTGCTCAGGGACTGGCTGCATTGAGGATGTGAAGAGTCAGGGGGAATGGAGGAAGAGAGGAGGTAATCAGTGTGCTAGTGTGCACATGTGTGTCTGAGAGAGGGGAAAGAGTGTGCAAATATTGAGTGGCACCCATGGATAACCCCACCAGTGAATAAACATCAAAATATACACAGTACAGTCTCATCACCAATTAGCTTGATCTCCTTGCCATTGGATGAAGACCTCAATCTGTCAGTAGCTGGTTACCCCACATTAAAATAAATGACGTCTAGGCAACTTCTACTGCACGTCCTGTGTTAAGAGCAGAATACTGAAAATTTTGTTAATGCTGCAAACAAGTCACAAAAGTATGGCTGACTTTTTAAAAACATTCAGAAGTATTGTAAGTTCTTTAACAACACTGTAACTTTAGACTTGTGGAGGACATTTTTTGATTTCTCAGTGATACTGCTCAATAAATTGAAACAAAGAATACAAGGACACCAAACAAAGTTGTGCTGTCTGCAACACAAGCGACCTGTATGAAATACTCTGTTATGAAGCCTGTTTATCTTTCAACAATCTATCATGGAACATTGTGCTTTCTGTGTCATAACTTCAATGTCAAAGTTTTCCCACACAAACAAAATAGACAATTGTAGAAAAATTGAGTCTGACTTTTCAGTTTACCGGACTTCAGTTTTGAAAAGGTTCATTCAACAAGGGCTTTGCTGCCAGGTAGACCATCACGAGTTCAACTGAATTTGCCAGATATTGGTTTCTACTGCATTTCTGTCCATACTGAAAAGCACTTCACCACCTTTCAGAAACCACTGTTTCTTATGCATTCCAATAAATCAGATTATTGGTAGATTGTTAGCATTGGATTTGCTCCTTAAAATAATTTCCTGCCTGTATTAAGCATTAAGATTTATTAATGCTTAATTTTAAAGTTTTTGCTAAAATGCAATAATGAGTCAGATATATTCAATTTATGATTCATCAAAATAACAAACAATTTTTAATGTTAAGAAGTAGAGAGAGAAATGAATCAGTATTAGTAATAACCTATCCTTGTAACCCAGACTCAGCTGTGTGAGTAAAGGCCTCTCTCCTTAGAGTGATAGCTACATTGAAATAGTTCTACTTCCGAGGCAACTTGAAGGCAGTCTTGTGCAGCACAGCTCGATGGATAAGATTAAATATTCCCCTTTCAGCCTGATACAGCTGAGAATCACGACTACTTCCAAGGTCTGTATGGTTAATAAAGATGGATTAATGCAATTGAACAACCTATCGCTGCTTAAAACTGACAGAACCAATACCGATTGTGGCCGTACTTCTCACTGGACTCCTTGGAGGAAACATGGCTGCTGATCAGGGATACAGGCGCATTTAACTTGGGCTTCTGTACCTTCCTCTGCAATTGGATCCTCGACTTTCTAACTGGAAGACCACAATTGGTGCGGATTAGTGATAATATCTCCTCCTCACTGACAATCAACACTGGCACACCTCAGGGATGTGCGTTTGGCCCGCTGGTCAACTCTCTCTATACCCATGACTGTGTGGCTAAGTGTAGCTGAAATACCATCTCTAAATTTGCTGATGATACAGCCATTGTAGGTAGAATCTCAGATGGAGGTGAGAAGGGCGTACTGGAGCGAGATATACCAGCTAGTTGAGTGGTGTCGCAGCATCAACCTTGCACTCAATGTCAGCAAGACCAAGGAGCTGATTGTAGACTTCAGGAAGGGTAAGATGAGGGAACACGAACCAATCCTCATAGAGAAATCAGAAGTGGAGAGAGTGAACAATTTCAAGTTCCTGGGTGTCAAGATCTCTGAGGATCAAATCTGGTCCCAACATATTGATGCAGCTATAAAGAAGGCAAGACAACGACTATATGTCATTAGAAGTTTGAAGAGATTTGGCTTTTCATCCAAATCGCTTGAATATTTTTATAGATGTACCATGGAGAGCATTCCAACAGGCTGCATCACTGTCTAGAATGGGGAGGAGGTGCTACTGCACAGAAGCGAAAGAAGCTACAGAAAGCCATAAAATTAGTCAGCTCCATCTTGGGTACTAGCCTCTGTAGTATTCAAGGCATCTTCAAGGAGCAGTACCTCAGAAAGGTGGCATCCACTATTAAGGACCCCATCACCCAGGACCTATCTTCTTCTCCTTGTTACCATCAGGTAGGAGATACAGAAGCCTGAAGACACACACTCAGCGATTTAGGAAAAGGTTCTTCCCCTCTGCCATCCGATTCCTAAATGGACATTGAACCCATGAACACTACCTCACTTTTTAAATATATATTATTTTGGTTTTGCACTATTTTAAATTTATTTAATATACATTTACTGTAATTGATTTACTTATTCATTTTTTTCTTTCTATATTATCAGATATTGCATTGCACCACTGCTGCTAAGTTAACAAATTTCACAACGTGGTGATAACAAACCTGATTCTGATGACTGTTTGCATAGACTGTTTGGAATTCAGAATTTAGGATTGTCGGCCTTGCTGCAACTTCAGTGGTTTATAAGCGGGATTATGGATGCACACGGTCTTCGGCAATCGGTTCATATGATCGGTCAGGGTGATGGAGTTTTCAACTCTGTGCTAATCTTTGATTTCTCTATTGCTGCTCCTATTCCACCTCAGCTTTAATTAATTAGACTTTAAAATGGCATGTGTCATATGGACCATGCATGGCAATCTGAATGGTTAGCAGCCAGTGTCTCTCAGCATTTCTGCCAATGCCCCCATGCTTGAGGGTCATGTTGAACATGACTTTACATCACTTCTTTTGACTATCTTTTCACTATTTTCACTATCTTTTGACTATTTTGTGAGAGCCAGAATACTGTATAAAAGTTAAGATATAATGCTAAGGCATAGGTCAGACCACGTTTGGAGTACTGTGAGCAATTTTCGACCCCATATCTAAGGAGGCATGCGCTGGCATTAAAGAGGTTTACAAGAATGATTCTGAGAATGAAAGGTTTAACAAGAGGAGCGTTTGGTGGCCCTGGGCCTGTACTTGCTGAGTTGAGAAGAATGAAGGGGGTTGTTATTGAAATCTAGCAAATATTGAAAGGCCTGAATAGAGTGGATATGGAGCGAACACTTTCAATATGGGAGAGTTTAGGACCAGAGGACCCAGCTTCAAAATAGAAGGACATTCCTTCAAAACAGAGATGAAGAGGAACTTCTTTAGCTAGAGGATAATGAATCTGTGCAATTCATTGCCATAGACAGCCGTGGAGGCCAAGTCATTGGGTATATCTAAAGTGGAGGTTGATAGTTTCTTGATTAGTAAGGAAGTCAAATGTTACAGGGAGAAGACAGGAGAATGGGGTTAAGAGGGATAATAAATCACCTAGGAACGAATGGCAGAGCCAAAAGGAGCCAAAAGCCCTAATTCTGCTGCTGCAAAGATTTATGACCCTCTAAACGAAAATATTTTACCTTGTCTCTGTCTTACAGTGCAAGTCTTTAGTCTGAAGCATTGGCCGTTTTAGATTCTTCTACAGTAGAATATATCCAACCCATCAAAATCCCACAGGATACTATATGTTTGATGGGTCTAAAATGGTATATTATTTATGAGATGTATCTTCTATTATCTTAATTTATGATTTGAATAATAATATAACATCATTTTCTTACTTTAGACCCTTGCTGTGTTTTTAAGCATTAAGATATTCTTAAAGCGATTCTTGAGCTCTGTGTCACTACCAGACTTTTCACATAAAAGCTAAAAGGAAATTATTTATAAATAAACAGTTTTAACTTCACACACCATTATTCCAGAATATAAACCCTTCCAGGAATATTAAGTGTGCTAAGTATTCTTTGGCAAGTGACAAGGCTGTTCTATATGCCAACCCACTCTTCTCACCAAGGCCCATTCAGCTGTTCTGTGCCCTCAATAGTCCATTTTTATAGTGATATTGGGAGAAAATTCTTGTCTGCATTGTAGAATTCTCCTTCACAAAATTTCTCATCCTCGATGAAACATGGCAAAGTTAGATACAACAAACTTCTCTTAACTGGTCTGTTAAGTCTTCTTATACAAAGGGACATACTCATTTTTATTCTGGACTCTCTCATGCCTTTATGTCCGCCCTTTAATGTAATGGCCAAGGCTAGAGCAGAGTTTTATAGAGGGGGAACGTCGAGGGAGAGATAATAGAGATGGAGGTCAGCATAATTTCTTTGCTTATATACTTTATTAATAGAACAAAGGATTGTGTTTACCTTATTAGCTTTCTCAGACTGGCCTGCCACATTTAATGATTTCTGCACCAACACTCTAGGTCCCTTTACTGCTAGGCACCATTTTAGAACTATCTTTTATTGCTTCTCATTCTTCCTATCAGGAGTTTTGAAGCAAGCTTGCATTAAGATGATATAGTAAAAGAGTAATTATGTGATGGGGATAATATATCATTAAGTCAGGCAGTTGATGATGAATGAAATCATTTATCAGTTTTAGAGCACCTGAATTTACAACTGATAAGATCCAAGTTTTTTCTGCAAAATTTGATTTGTTACACACAAGCACAACTGCATATGCATGAGCAGATTGAGAAATATCACACAATATCTCAACCCTCTTTAACGATGCATACCTATATTAAATTGTCATAATCTCTTCAAAGAGCTTTCATTTCACCACAGACAAAATTTTGTGGGGCACTGGTTATTCTCTATGTAATCAAAGTGTGCTTCATATCAATGCAGTTAGCATGAAAGACTTGCATTGGAGCAAGTAGAAAAGTATCTTCATCACCTCAATGCACATTTCTTTTTGTCAGAGATGATGTGTCGCAGTTTGAATGAACTGAAACCTGTTGAAGACAATGTGGACGTTTTCATGAAAACCAAGCATCCAGAGAATATCCCCAAGTTGCACTTCATTCTTAGAATAATTTAATAATACCCCATAATCTTGCATAATTAAACGACGGTGCTAACACTGTTGCACCAAAGCTTAAAAAGAATGGGAAATGGAACTGGACAGACAGACAACAGGCATCATTTGATTGAAATTAGTGCAGTTTGAACAGTGAGTTTAAATTGTTCACTATAATACTATGACAATCCCAAAACTGACGTGTGATGCTACAAGTCATGACATAAAGACATGTGGATGAAGTATAGCAACAGCCTATAGCACTTACTTTGTGTACTCAGGACAAAAAAGAAATTATTTGAGTGGAAAGTATGCAGAAGTATGTAGTATGTAGAAATTCCATCATTTCTAATTGGGAAGATGCTTCATTCTTTTTACAGATCACAAAGCATTATTAACAACCTTGGGATCCAATACAACAGCTCTAACGTTAACAGCTTCCAGGATGCAGAGAAGCCATCACAAAATGATTATATGATTGAATATAATTCACTAAAGCAAAATGAAATTGCTGACAGTCTTGTCAAGATACTAAAATTGCATGAGTTGTTTGATTTGGCTAGTGGAAGTACAATTTTCATTGTTCTTGTAGATGAGGATTGCTTAGGTGACACAAAAGTAAAAAGACACATTCTGAGAGGGAGGACCAGGTTGGACAATGGCCTAAATGAAAATTTGCAACCTATTTATAATTGCTGGTTTTAATTGTCAGTAGGCCAATACTGCTTAAAGTGAAATCATGTAATTACTCCAAGTGTACTCTGAAAATAGATTTTAAATGAACCACATATGGAACCTACTGGGTCTGTCAATTTGATCGCCTTTGCTATGTGTGATTTGGCCAAATATTTGTAAACATTTAGAAGAAGTCTTGTCAAAATGCATGGTTTACCAGCAATGTAGGACATTATCACCCAAGATAGAAAGGAAGGACATAAGCTGGGAAGATGTGGAATCGATATGGGTAGAGCTGCGTAACACTAAGGGGCAGAAGACGCTGGTGGGAGTTGTGTACAGGCCACCTAACAGTAGTAGTGAGGTCGGAGATGGTATTAAACAGGAAATTAGAAATGTGTGCAATAAAGGAACAGCAGTTATAATGGGTGACTTCAATCTACATGTAGATTGGGTGAACCAAATTGGTAAAGGTGCTGAGGAAGAGGGTTTCTTGGAATGTATGCGGGATGGTTTTTTGAACCAACATGTCGAGGAACCAACTAGAGAGCAGGCTATTCTGGACTGGGTTTTGAGCAATGAGGAAGGGTTAATTAGCAATCTTGTCGTGAGAGGCCCCTTGGATAAGAGTGACCATAATATGGTGGAATTCTTCATTAAGATGGAGAGTGACATAGTTAATTCAGAAACAAAGGTTCTGAACTTAAAGAGGGGTAACTTTGAAGGTATGAGACGTGAATTAGCTAAGATAGACTGGCAAATGACACTTAAAGGATTGACGGTGGATATGCAATGGCAAGCATTTAGAGGTTGCATGGATGAACTACAACAATTGTTCATCCCAGTTTGGCAAAAGAATAAATCAAGGAAGGTAGTGCACCCGTGGCTGACAAGAGAAATTAGGGATAGTATCAATTCCAAAGAAGAAGCATACAAATTAGCCAGAGAAAGTGGCTCACCTGAGGACTGGGAGAAATTCAGAATTCAGCAGAGGAGGACAAAGGGCTTAATTAGGAAGAGGAAAAAAGATTATGAGAGAAAACTGGCAGGGAACATAAAAACGGACTGTAAAAGCTTTTATAGATATGTAAAAAGGAAAAGACTGGTAAAGACAAATGTAGGTCCCCTGCAGACAGAAACAGATGAATTGATTATGGGGAGCAAGGACATGGCAGACCAATTGAATAATTACTTTGGTTCTGTCTTCACTAAGGAGGACATGAATAATCTTCCAGAAATAGTAGGGGACAGAGGGTCCAGTGAGATGGAGGAACTGAGCGAAATACATGTTAGTAGGGAAGTGGTGTTAGGTAAATTGAAGGGACTGAAGGCAGATAAATCCCCAGGGCCAGATGGTCTGCATCCCAGAGTGCTTAAGGAAGTAGCCCAAGAAATGGTGGATGCATTAGTGATAATTTTTCAAAACTCGTTAGATTCTGGACTAGTTCCTGAGGATTGGAGGGTGGCTAATGTAACTCCACTTTTTAAAAAAGGAGGGAGAAAGAAACCGGGGAATTATAGACCGGTTAGCCTAACGTCGGTGGTGGGGAAACTGCTGGAGTCAGTTATCAAAGATGTGATAACAGCACATTTGGAAAGCGGTGAAATGATCGGACAAAGTCAGCATGGATTTGTGAAAGGAAAATCATGTCTGACGAATCTCATAGAATTTTTTGAGGATGTAACTAGTAGAGTGGATAGGGGGGAACCTGTGGATGTGGTATATTTGGATTTTCAGAAGGCTTTTGACAAGGTCCCACACAGGAGATTAGTGTGCAAACTTAAAGCACACGGTATTGGGGGTAAGGTATTGGTGTGGGTGGAGAGTTGGTTAGCAGACAGGAAGCAAAGAGTGGGAATAAACGGGACCTTTTCAGAATGGCAGGCGGTGACTAGTGGGGTACCGCAAGGCTCAGTGCTGGGACCCCAGTTGTTTACAATATATATTAATGACTTGGATGAGGGAATTAAATGCAGCATCTCCAAGTTTGCGGATGACACGAAGCTGGGGGGCAGTGTTAGCTGTGAGGAGGATGCTAAGAGGATGCAGGGTGACTTGGATAGGTTGGGTGAGAGGGCAAATTCATGGCAGATGCAATTTAATGTGGATAAATGTGAAGTTATCCACTTTGGTGGCAAAAATAGGAAAACAGATTATTATCTGAATGGTGGCCGATTAGGAAAAGGGGAGGTGCAACGAGACCTGGGTGTCATTATACACCAGTCATTGAAAGTGGGCATGCAGGTACAGCAGGCGGTGAAAAAGGCGAATGGTATGCTGGCATTTATAGCGAGAGGATTCGAGTACAGGAGCAGGGAGGTACTACTGCAGTTGTACAAGGCCTTGGTGAGACCACACCTGGAGTATTGTGTGCAGTTTTGGTCCCCTACTCTGAGGAAAGACATCCTTGCCATAGAGGGAGTACAAAGAAGGTTCACCAGATTGATTCCTGGGATGGCAGGACTTTCATATGAAGAAAGACTGGATGAACTGGGCTTGTACTCGTTGGAATTTAGAAGATTGAGGGGGGAACCTGATTGAAACGTATAAGATCCTAAAGGGATTGGACAGGTTAGATGCAGGAAGATTGTTCCCGATGTTGGGGAAGTCCAGAACGAGGGGCCACAGTTTGAGGATAGAGGGGAAGCCTTTTAGGACTGAGATTAGGAAAAACTTCTTCACACAGAGAGTGGTGAATCTGTGGAATTCTCTGCCACAGGAAGCAGTTGAGGCCAGTTCATTGGCTATATTTAAGAGGGAGTTAGATATGGCCCTTGTGGCTACGGGGGTCAGGGGGTATGGAGGGAAGGCTGGGGCGGGGTTCTGAGTTGGATGATCAGCCATGATCATAATAAACGGCGGTGCAGGCTCAAAGGGCTGAATGGCCTACTCCTGCACCTATTTTCTATGTTTCTATGTTTCTAAGATAACGCTGCAATCACAGAAATGGATGACTTAATAATTTCAGTCCGTTAAGCTGAGTTTATTGTCATGTGTAAATGTACAGTGAAATATAGCCTTAGGAAAAACTTGCTGCCATGGAATCACAGGATTGTAGGTACAGGTAACAGTAGAATATAAATTATACTAAAATTATACCATACAGTGAAAAAAAAAGACTGTGAAAATGCAAAAATGTAGTGCAAAAATATACAAGACACAAAAGAAGACAAACCTTTGGGAGTGCAGAGTGGTCCACAATGCCCCTTTGATGAGGAAAGGTTACAGTGTGCAGGCTGTTTTAAAAATCTGGTTGTGGTAGGAAAGTACCTGTTCCTGAACCTGATGGAGCAGGCTTTCAGGCTTCTGGAGCTCATGCTCGACGGTAGCAGTGAGAAGATGGCATAACCCAGATAATAAGAATCCCTGATGATAAATGCCATCTTCTTAATGCATAGCTTCTTATAGATGTTGTCAGTGACTGTGCCCATGAGGGGCTGGGCTGTGACCATTACTCTCTGTGCATTGGAATTGCTGCACCGGTCAGGAGATTCTCAGTTGTGCACCTGTAGAAATTAGCGTATCTGGTGACATACCAAATCTCTTTAAGAAAGTAGAGGTTTTACTCATGATTGCATCAGTGTGCTGGACTCAGGACAGGCCATCTGAGATGTTAGTATCTAGGAATTTGAAGCTTACTTTCTCCATATCTGATCTATGCATGAGAACTAATATGTGGTCTCCTGCTTCCCATTTTCTAAAGTCAACAATAAGCTCCTTGGTTTTGTTGACGTTAAGCGTGAGGTTGTTTTTGTCGCACCATGCGACCCGATGTTCTATCTCACTCCTGTACACTGACTTTTCCCCACCCACAGTTTGTTCAAAAACAGCGGTGGTGTCAGTGAATTCATAGATGGTATTGGAGCTGTGCTTAGGCACACAGTCATGGGCATAAGGAGAGTAGAATAGGGGTTAAGCATACAACCTCTGAGGTGCACGTCCACTGATAATCAATGAGGGGGGTATGTTGTTATCAATCAATGCATCAACCTTGTTTCAAGTGGCGTAGACCTAAAAGAGATTATAGATGTGTAGTTATTTATAGAATAGTAGAATGTACTATTGAAGAACTAGGTGGATCTTCGCTAAGTACAGAATACCAACAGAATTAGTCTTTGGTGATAGACCACTGTTCACTACGTTTATTTGAGATTGCTATGCAATGTAATGTCATATTGATTCTTCAGTATCATCCTGCTTCCAGTGGGGCTGCAGGAAGATTTGTATGAATTACAAAAGAGGTTTTGATGAAGCAAGTGTTGCAAGTTTCTCTATGAATCATTGAAAGGTTAACTTCTTGTTTAAATGCTGTCATGTACAGTACTATGTTACACTCATCATCATACATCATCTTTTTCACGTGGAATTGATTCCAGTGAGCCCAATTTAGAGAAAAGTGCAGAGAGGCAATAGTTGAAACTAAAATCAATGATTTGAAGCAGATCAAAGCAATCCACCAAAATGGAAGTGTTGGATTCACCAGACTGGAGAGCAAGTATAGTACTCTGTAACGGGGCCTTGGTAAGCTAATGATACTTGGTAAGGACTGATAATCAGGTCATAAATATCCATGTTGATCATATGACCACAACAGGGTACATACTGGAAGAATCTAAGATAAATTATGATGATTAACCCGTTCCTGATATTGACAATGGTGGAAAATTCCAGAATGACAGTGAGTTAAGTCAAAAAGTTATAAATTCTTCCGTTCAATAAGCTAACACTACATCAAAGATATGTACTTCGCTGTGAACATCAAAACAATCAAAGGAATATGTCACCAGTCTAAATCTATAATGACCATGCGCAAATGTGAAGAGTATTCAGATATGAGTTTTCAAAGAAAGGTAATATTATGCTGTATGTGTGTTTTATATGTAAATGTGTATGTAATTCCATCATAAGTTCCACTGCCCAAGGCCCACTTCAAAATACTTTGTATAGTATCACTCACTAATAAAATTGCAGTTTAGATTTTTATATTTAACTCTTTGGAATGGGATTTTAATTTATAATCAATTGAATCAGTAACACCCACTGAATCACAGCTGTTATCTTGGAAGAAAAATGTATGTAAAGATATCCTTTCTCTATATCATATCCAGATTGTTACCTTTCTTGGCTGTGATTTCTCCCACTGGTTGTGATACGCAGAGTATTTTTTTCTCAGTTAATCTGTTTTTTTTTGTATTTGATGAGAGACAGAAGTTGGCTGGTTCTGTAAGGCTTACCAACAGCCTCAACTTCTTCTTTCCTTTACACCTGCCTTGGCTTTGGTTTACTGTCTTATCCCAAAGAGATCTCAAAAATAGGAATATATTATTTATGATTCTTAAACTCAAATCTCTGGAATGGGACTTCAGATCTCATGATTCTGATTCAGAAGCAAATGATCTCAACTTGTGACAAAATGGCCTTCCCCCTAAGATAAGCTGTCTGCCTTTATATCAAGATTCAAATGTCTGACTACCCTACTGCATGCAGCTAATGAGTATCATGGATGACATTAATAGCACAATTGATGGATTAAAAGGATCAGGCAGCACAAATATCATATGCTGCCAAGCCAACAAAACAGGCATATACAATGTCCTGTTTGCTGCATGCTCAGTTCTGGGCACAATTGGATTTTTGAGCTCAAATGTTCTGGAGTTAATTCAAGGTGGTAATTTAATCTAGGTTTTTAATAGATAGTTATACAGTATCATACTCAACCTTTGATCTCATAGTGCATGACATCCTCTGAAATTATTGGTTGTATTGTTGTCTGGGCATTGCTTTCAGAAACACTGTTGAATAGTTTTGAGCCTCAAATAATTTAATTACTGATGCTCACAGAGCAATTTTAACACTGCTCAGCTGTCATGTAGCCTCACCTGGTGGGACTATAGAGTCATAAAACTACGCCTGTATTTCAAGGCTTGTGGCATTTCCATAATAATGGTAAATTTCATTGGAGGTGCATCATGAGAAAACAGCTCTTCCACTAAAATCATTCCTCATATGATATACCTATGTTTTTTGTCAGGTATTTTGAATAAATGGAGAATGCTTGCTGGTGTCTATAATGGAAGAAAAATCCAAGTTGACAAGGAGATTGGGGAACAGTTTTTAATGCAGCATTTACCTCACAGTAATATTGCTGGTATAATGCTGATAAAGTAAGACAAACTGTGTGGGGTTTCAGCATCTGATGACATACAGTTTTTGGGAAAGTGCATATTTTGTTGAGACAAAAGTCACATTGACATTAGTGTTATGACTCAGAAATATAAAACACATCCAATATATTGGAAGTCAAGTAACAAAAACCACTGCAAACTAGCACTTCTAAATGTCAACTTGAGAAAATCAATAAATTTAGCTCCCAATTATCCAATACATACTTTTTTCTCATGTCTTCTCATATATTGCAGAATAAGCAATATATTATTTTTTAAGGCATCCGTTAGTCTTGTGAGACCATGGATCTGCGCCTGGAAAGTCTTCACTCTCCAGGGCGCAGGCCTGGGCAAGGTTGTATGGAAGACTGGCAGTTGCCCATGCTGCAAGTCTCCCCTCTTCACGACACCGGTGTTGTCCAAGGGAAGGGCAAGGGCCGATACAGCTTGGCACCAGTGTCGTCACAGAGCACTGTGTGGTTAAGTGCCTTGCTCAAGGACACAACACGTTGCCTCAGCTGGGGCTTGAACTCACGACCTTCAGATTGCTAGTCCAATGCCTTAACCACTTGGCCACGTGTCCATTATTTCGGATATTACTAACATCCTTCTGTGAAAAATTCCTCAAGCTTCTACAAAAATAATCAATCAGAGATATTTTGCAATGGACTGAAATTGTCATTAACAGATACATTTTCTAATCTTGTTTTCCATAGTACTAATAACCCAACTTTCAGAGTTACCCTCTGAAATTTTTCTTGGAATATCTATTTGGCTAGAAATTGGATGAATGAGGATGTTATTTTCGACGTTCAAGGAGAACCAATTTCAATGAAACATTATTTCCAAGAGAAATTGATCAATTTACTGGGAGTTACACAATTTACCTTCTGGGAATTTGATTAATGTGTGTATGGGCCATGATTGAGAGAGTGACATGTCCAGAAACAGCTATTTATGATCATGATGCTTGCTCAATTTTATGTTAAGGGTAGCTGGCTGTTAGATCCCAGTCTGTGAAGCATGGCATTGAGGATCTCCCTCAGATACTTGGCCATCACAGTGGCTTTCCCTTGGATTTCCTTAACTAATCCCTATCTCTCTTGTGACATGAAAGACTTCTTGTCCTATAGCACTCAAATCATCCCTACTGGTCACTGATCTGTCACTCCCTGCCTACTGCTACCTTCTAAATTCAAATTTACCTCACTGTTGAACCAATTCTCATCCAAACAATCTGACCTAATCCTTACCTCAACATCCCTAACAATCTCCTTACAAACTACCCTTAGCCCACAACCTTGACGACTAATTGCAATTTTTGATGAAGACTCCAATCCTTCGCATTGATATTCCATTCCCAACCTTTAGGCCTCTCCTTCCCCTGCGACACCGTAACTTCGCTGATTTACAGTATTCACAGCAAAGTGGAAGTGCACAAAGGGAAACCCTTCAAATGTGCGAGGTACATTCAGAGTAATGCTGGAGTTGACGTTCAAGGCCGAGACCCTTCAGTACTGTAAAACAGCTTAGGCCTTGTACTCTGTGCAGCACTGGGAATTTGAAAGGAAGCACCTGTTGGCCCATCACATTAAGATGTCTTTGCCTGCACTTGTTTCTATACATCTAAATTTTTCAAGGAAAACTACTTGTTTATTTTATGTCAGCAATAACATTTTAGCTAATTCCAAGTAGCCTATGACCATGTTGTATTTGTAGTGCACAGCTGTTTAATTATTATCAACTTATCACAACGGTTGGTGGAGGACAAATATGAGGTTTATTAGCTTAACTGGATAAATTTCAATAGATGCACTGGGCCCAACTTTACAGTCAAATCAATCCAAGTCAAATCACACATATTGGCAGCAAATTGCAACACATTTGTGCAGTTAATTTTGAAAAAAATCAGATGTTGCTTTCTAAAATGTATTTCTCCTCTTGTGTCAAAATGGCATTTTCCTTGTGTTTCTGCATTCAACCTATCATCACTGAGAAGTTCCTGTAATACATCATAACTTTGAACTCAATTCACTCCAAAACACAAAAGATTCTGCAGATACTGGAAGTCCAAAGCAACACACACAAAATGTTGGAGCTACCACCTCTCAAACCTCAGGCTCTTGAATAAAAGGGGATAAGTACACTCACTTGCCCTATCATTGAGATGCTTCCCATGACCAATTATCTCACTTTAAGGGCTATTTATCTCATTATCTCATGATCTCGTTATTCATTGCTATTTATTTATATTTGCATTTGCATAATCTGTTGTCTTCTGCACTCTGGTTGATCTGTCATTGATCTGTTATAATTAGGAAAATTAATCTCAGGGTTGTATATGGTAACATAGACTTTGATGATAAAAGGAACTTTGAACTCAGCAGGTCGGGTCAGGAAATGAATAAACTTGATGAATTAAAATGAATCTTGAAGGGTCTCCGATGGAAACATTGGCTATATACTCATTTCCATAGATGCTGCCTGACCTGCTGAGTTCCTCCAGCGTTTTGGCTGCGTTGCCTTCAATTCAATCCAGGTTTGCTTTGACTTGTTTTTGCCTATAAATCCTCCTCAACAACTCCTTCAGTCTTAGTTTCTGACAAATGATATTTGTAGCAATAAAACAGTTAAACAGCTAACGAGAAGTTTCCAAGATTATCCCCATGTTCAATGTTAACAGGGTGTAGCATGCTCATGCTAAAGGAAAAGGCCAGACCATTTACAGCTATGTTCAACCAGAAATGCTGAAGTGATGACATATCTCAATTCCTTCTGGGATTTCCTCCATCACAAGGTTTGGTGAAGCAATGGCAGATGGAATTTAATCCAAATAATTGTGTAGTGGTACAGATTGCGAGGTCTGACAAGAGTAGAACATTCACCTGAAAGGATAGGGTCCTAGGTACTATTATCAATCAGAAGGGCCCTGGAGTACAGGTCCTCGGGTCGGTAAAGATGGTGATAAGGGGGATAATGTGACGATCAAGGCATATGGAAAGTAGGATACAACAGTACTGAGGTCATGGTACAACATTATAAACCTTTGGTTAAGCCTCACCTGGAATATTGGATGTAGTTCTGGTCTTCACACACTTGGAAGAAGCTGAATGTACCAGACAGGATTCAAAGGGGGTTTACCACTATAGTGCCTGGGATGGAGAGTTTCCGTTATGAGGAGATTAGATACGCAGGATTTGTTAGTCTTTGGAGCAGAAGAGGCTGGGGTTTGGAGGGAGTGGATGCAGGAGTACAAAATGATGAGAGACATAAGTGAAGTGGATAGTAAGAAACTTTTTCCTGATAATGGAGTTGTCAAAGCAAAGGTAAGGGGATCTGAGGATAATATTTTTATCTAGGGAGTGGTTGTGATCTGGGACACAGTGCACAAGGAGACGGTGGAGGCAGGTTCTCCCACGGCATTTTAAAAAAGTATTGGGATGAACCTTTGGATCATCAAGGCATGGATTGCTGGAAAATGGAATTAGTGTAGCTGGGTACTTTACGGTCAGCATTGGCATGGTGAGTTCAGGGGCCTATTTCTATGCTATATGGCTACGACTAAGGCTCCCCCTCCTTAATCCAATTTTGATTTCCCTTTGAAAATGAAAACAACTGCAGATGCTGCAAATCTGAAATAAAAACAGAAGCTGCTGGGAGCACATAGTCATTCCTGTTCTCCCTTTCACTCCATTTCTCCCGCCTGATTTGACACAGAATTAATCATTCTAATTTAACAGACTGGCCCCATTTTTGCTCACTAAAAAGACTTCAATCAATGCGTTTGGTCACAGATGAACTCAGTTGCTATCCCTAATCACACGGGTGCACGACAATGAAAAAAAGGACATTAATTTGGACCTTATAGTAACTCCTCATGGAAAAGGCCATCAAAGTAAATGTACATGGGTAAGTTTGACAAAGAGTCAACTAACTTTCCTCAAGGGAGCATATGATTGTTTATTAGTATTAGCCTAAAGCTAGAATGAAACACATAAAATACATGTGTCAATTTGTGCAAACAAACTAATCACGAGATGTACTCAATTCTTGAGTGACTCCAATGTTCTTAGCACCAGTACTCTTTTCCAAGTACCTTTTCAAATACTGATCTTCTTTAATGTCAAGAGCTACTTCCTCACTGTAGTGCATTGTCACTTCTCATCCTACATTCCCTTACACACTCAAAAGCACTATCAACCCTTCTTCTCTCTTCCAGTGGAGACATAAAGGACTCCAGATGCTGGAACCTGGAGCGAAGGAAATGGACAGGTGACATTTCCAGTTGAGATGTTTCACCTGGACTGAAAAGAAAGAGAGGGCTTCTTTCTCCATTCCTTTCTTTCCAGTCAAGAGGAATGGACTTGACCTGAAACATTGACTGTCATTTGCCTCTGGCATAAAAATTTCAAGACATAGACTGGTGAAATAGGCAATTACACAGCAGATGAGGTCCAATACAAAACATATATGAAGACAAATGTTTTGATAGGAAAGCTGAGGAAGGGCAGTAGGAACAGAGAGAATGAAATACTAAAAGTAAATACTATATGGAATCTTTCAAACTGGCAGAATAAGCTGAGATGGCTGCTATTAAAAAGCATATTAGATTCCCCAGGATTTTTAAAAATAGATTAGATGACCAAAGCAAAAGAAGAAGCTCTGCTGAATGTTCATAAAATATTTGTTGTGTGCGTTTGATTCTAGGCAATTGGAAGTGACACAGTTAAGGAAAGAAATCCGAGCCCTGGAGAAAGTATAGAGCAAAGTAACTAGCCTTTTATCTTTCCCACCCACCTGACTTCACCTATTACCTTCTAGCTCTCCTCCTTCCCGTCCCTCCCTCCTTTTAATTCTGGCATCTTCCCCCTTCCTTTTCAGTCCTGAAGAAGGGTCTCGGCCCAAAACGTCAACTGTTTATTCATTTCCATAGATACTGCCTGACCTGCTGAGTTCCTCCAGCATTTTGTGTGTGCTGCTTTGGATTTCCAGCATCTGCAGACTTTTCTTGTGGTACTTCATAGGTAAGAAGCTGGAATTATTTTTCCTGGAGCAGTGCAGATTAAGAGGAAATTTGACAGAGCCACTCCAAGTAATGAAATGTTTTCAGTAAATGGATAAGAAACACTACCAATGGCAGCAAGATCTCTATCTTTTATCAGTTATCTCAATCTGTGCCCTTTGGTTAGCAACCTAGAAACACAGCAATCCCAAATCAAATGTTCTACAAGACAATTAACTTTTTAATTGGGAAAACGGAATGCTTACTTCATCATCTGGACACAAGTCCAATGAAGAAATAATGGCAGAGATGCCTTAAAGAAAAAATAAACTGTGGTTATTTTTCTGCAGTTCCTCCCCTGTCAATATGCTGCTCAATTATACTCTAAATTTCCTAATCTAATTCATACTTTCTGAGGAGATCAAAACCATAGAATTTCCTCCATCTGCAATCTGCAGCATTGCAGTGCTCATGATTGGCATCATTCAACTATTCTCTCTTGATTTACAACCAAGAAAAGTTTGAAGATCTGAATCTGCAGTCTGAGCAGGTGTTCATTAAGTCTACCCTAACCTATGCTCTCTGCAAGGTAGGTGTTACCCTATTATGTTATTACATAATCATTTTGTGTGCCTGTTTTGAATTCTTTTCCAGTTCAAGTTTATTGTCATTCAACTGTACACATGTATACCACCAAACAAAGCAACATTTCTCCACACCAAGGTGTACAGCACAGTACACATAACTCACACACAATACATAAAATAATATTACCACAAATAAACTAACAAATAATAAAATATATTCCAAAAGATTGACATTTAACATAAAGTCCATTTATGACACAATTCAGAAATAATTATGTAAAATAATGCTATTGGTGAGGTCTGGGTGGTGGCAGGGAGTTCAGTAGTCTCATGGCTTGGAGGAAGAAGCTGTCTGAAAAAAAGATATCAGCTTACTTCAAATAAGCATCTAAACAAATGACATCTATCTTACTGTGATTTTAACCCTGTTGAGGTACCATATTTTTTGAACCAATTTCCACTGAATTTAGTATTAAAGAAGGAACAAAAGCTAATGGGGCAGGTTTCTAAAGAGATACAAGTCACTATGAAGAGGGAATACAACTTTCAGTTGCTAATAAGTGGATGTCAATAATAGGAGCAAAGAACCATAAATGAAAAAGATTTCTTGTCATAAAATCCTTGACACTATAATGGGTCCATCTTCACCATTTAGGGTGGTTTCAGTGAGGAGAGTAAAAAATGCTAGAAAGCCAAATTATCCAGGAAGCTCAGCCCTATTGCATGAATATATCAAGTGTAGCAAGTGGGGAAGGTATAGCCAGGAGTAGGCTGGTGAGTGGATGGGATCAAATAAAATACAGTTCAGGGAGGCAATAGTAGGCTTGGATTTTAATGTGCCTCTTACAATGGTCCCACCTGATTTTGGGCCAGATTGAGAGGAAAAGTGCTATCTTATTTCACATTTGTCAAATAGCATCATACTGACTCATTTTGTTATAGAATATCCATCATCATGCCAAAATACTGTAGTTGCACTCATTTTAAGCTTCTTTGATTGGCCATTTGTTACAAAAATATTCTCCAGAAAGATATTCATACATTTATCCAATAAAATAAACATGGAATCAAAATACATTTTCTTAAATTCTAGCTTTAAACTCAGCAAACAGTCAGCATCTGATAGATATACACATTTTCCAGTGATCTGTATTTGTCAAACAAAGCTAAAGATGTATCTCTGAGTTCCCTAATACTCATAGGCAAGATCAAAAGGAAGTTATGTACTACTTGCAGTGAGTAAATCTTAAAGCAAGACATCCTTTGCATCTGACCAGGTCCAAATCACATCCTAATTGTTTAAGATAGCACAAAACTGGAATATTTCAAAAGTTCAGGAGCAGTACTGCGTTGTGCATGGATGTTGGTTCTTATTATGTTGACATAGTAAGTCATTAAACTTCAAAACGCTATCAAATATAGTACAAAGAGAAATTTGTCCTTGGAAAGACAATCTCAAGGTTGTATGTGCTGACATGAAGGTACTCTGATAATAAATTTTACTTTGAACTTTGAACTTTGGTGCTTTGTTGAATGAAAGATTTGTTACCCCAGGCTGGTCTTCTTGCTTATGTTCACGAGTGGCCTGCAAACATCTCTTGACTCATCTGAGAAATGATAAAGCTTAAGACAATTGTTTTTACTAGTCTAAGGAATTGTACCTTTAGTTTCATGGTTAGAAAAAGCATCTTAACTATTAAGTGGTTGATTCCTATCAAGCCCTATCCAAAATGCATAAATGTAAGACCAATTATAAAGAAAAAAGTGCAGACAATATTTAATAAATTATTTGTCTGAAGCATGAGAGAATATTCGGTGTAATCAGACTGCATATATTTGACATATGTACAGTATTTATGATTACATTAATATTGTTTTCCAATACATTTATTTTAAATCAGAGTGCATTTTTGCAGTACGTATTACTTTATAACCATCTCAGGAAGTCATGACGATATTAAACACTTCTCCAATATTTATACAAACTGTTGCACAAATAATTTGAAATATATTCCTGAGAAATGTATGGAATAATTTGGTGAACTTTGAGTTGCTGGATACTGATTGAATTCAAGACGAGCTCTGCTGTTAAAATCTCTCGTGTGCTCATCTTACAACATGTTCTCATTAATTACAACCTTGAATTCAGTGAGTCTCAGTGAAGCAGTTAAGCAATTAGGTTAAGGAATTTCTCTCTGTACCATATAATGATGAAAGATTAAATGGATGCTATTTGAATATAATTTGCATTTTAGTGTGACAAAGGAAGTGTAACCCTCAATATTAGAAATTACTAACAATGGACAGTATAAAGCACTATGACATTGCTAGTCTAATATAAACTTCAGGACCAAGGGTGTCAGCTTGCTGAAATAAGAGTTATAGGTCAAAATTATGCTGGCTGTGGTTCCAAGTCAATCAACACTTCCTTGCAACTAAGTTCTCTGAGGAATCCACCTCCCTGATCCTGTGCCAGTATGTGTAGATGTACAAGGCCATGCAAAAACACAGAAGTACCACTGTATAAGCTAGATGCTTTCCCATTGTTTGTGAAAGACAGGTGGATTTGCATTTATACAGTGCCTTTCATGGCTTTAGATGCTTCAATTTGCATGCCCTTAAAATGTTGTAATATGCCACTGATTAGTGAACAACAAGCTCCCATAAATATTTAATATATATATATCACCAGGTAATTTCCTTCAGCAATATTGACTGAGGAATGAGCATGAGCTAGGACAGCAGAGGTAATTGTTCCTTAAAATCTGTGCTATGAAGTCTTTTACATTCACTTTTCTAGTTCGCCTACAAGCCCCGACTAGGATTTGAGGATGCCATCGTCTACCTGCAGAACCGTGTCTACGACCACCTGGACAAGCCAGCGAGCACTGTGAAGGTCATGTTTTTTGACTTCTCCAGTGCGTTCAACACCATCTGCCCTGCTCTGCTGGGGGAAAAGCTGACATTAACGCAGGTGGATGCTTTCCTGGTGTCATGGATTCTTGATTACCTGACTGTCAGGCCACAATACGTGTGCTTGCAACACTGTGTGTCCGACAGAGTGATCAGCAGCACTGGGGCTCCACAGGGGACTGTCTTGTCTCCCTTTCTCTTCACCACTTACACCTCGGACTTCAACTACTGCACAGAGTCTTGTCATCTTCAGAAGTTTTCTGATGACTCTGCCATAGTTGGATGCATCAGCAAGGGAGATGAGGCTGAGTACAGGGCTACGGTAGGAAACTTTGTCATGTGGTGTGAGCAGAATTATCTGCAGCTTAATGTGAAAAAGACTAAAGAGCTGGTGGTAGGCCTGAGGAGGGCTAAGGCATTGGTGACCCCTGTTTCCATCCAGGGGGTCAGTATGGACATGGTGGAGGATTACAAATACCTGGGGATATGAATTGACAATAAACTGGACTGGTCAAAGAACACTGAGGCTGTCTACAAGAAGGGTCAGAGCCGTCTCTATTTCCTGAGGAGACTGAGGTCCTTTAACATCTGTTGGACGATGCTGAGGATGTTCTACGAGCCTGTGATGGCCAGTGCAATCATGTTTGCTGTTGTGTGCTGGGGCAGCAGGCTAAGGGTGGCAGACACCAACAGAATCAACAAACTCATTCGTAAGACCAGTGATGTTGTGGGGATGGAACTGGACTCTCTGACGGTGGTGTCTGAAAAGAGGATGCTGTCCAAGTTGCATGCCATCTTGGACAATGTCTCCCATCCACTACATAATGGACTGGTTGGGAAAAGCAGTACATTCAGCCAGAGACTCATTCCACTGAGATGCAACACAGAGCGTCATAGGAAGTCATTCCTGCCTGTGGCCATCAAACTTTACAACTCCTCCCTTGGAGGGTCAGACACCCTGAGCCAATAGGCTGGTCCTGGACTTATTTCCTGGCATAATTTACATATTACTATTTAATTATTTATGGTTTTATTACTATTTAATTATTTATGGTGCAACTGTAATGAAAACCATTTCCCTTGGGATCAATAAAATATGACTATGACTATTCACTTGAGAAAGCAGACAAAGCCTCATTATTTCCCAGTGGCCAACCATTTTCATTCCTGTCCCCATTCCTGCTCTGACAGGTTGGTCCACGGCCTCCTCTTTTGCCATGATGAGGCCACTCTCAGGATGGAGGAGCAACAGCGCATATTCCATCTAGATAGTCTCCAACCTGATGGCAAGAACATTGATTTCTCCTTCCAGTACTTTTTCTCTTTTTCTTTTCCCTTCGCCCTTCCCTCTTCTTCTATTCCCCACTATGACTTCTAACTTCTTCTCTCACTCCCACTCCTTCTTCCCATTCTCCCATGGCCTACTCTCCTCTCCAATCAGATTCCTTCTTCCCCAGCCCTTTACCTTTCACACCTACCTGGCTTCACCTGTCACCTTCTAGCTTCCTGTCTCCCCATCTTTCTACTCTGGCTTCTTCCCCCTTCCTTTTCAGTCCTGAAGAAGGGTCTCAGCCAGAAACATTCATTGTTTTTTTTTTGTTTCATAGATGCTGCCTGACCTGCTGAGTTTTTCTAGCATTTTATGTGTGTTACTCTGAATTTCCAGCATCTGCAGCATCTCCTGTGTTTGGATAATGCCTCAATTTAACATCTCAACTGGGGCAGAGAACAGCTTTAAAAATACTGCACACCTTTAGAATTCATAGTAGAGTTTTGTGTTTTAGTCTTTAAAATAGGTGTTGAACACACAGTATTTTAATTTGGAGGCAAAACATGCTACCAATGAGGCCAGGCAGCATGAACACACCTTGGAATTCTTTAGGTTTGACCCTGCATCTCTGGTACTTTACAAAGATTACCATGGTACTAGGAATTTCCAGATGAACTCTAGCTCCTAGTTCCTCTTTGCTTTTGTTACATTTCTTTGATTTCTCTTATAGGCAGCAACATCCATTGGTGACTGCCGCATTTTAAACAGGCAAGGTACCACCCACCATTTAATGATCCTGAACATGAAGGAAACAGGAGAAGAGGACATCTCTCATTTACTGTTCCCAATATTGTGATGTTTATGAAATGTTGTATTATAATTCAGGCATTTTGTGTTGTCTTCAAAATTGTACTTCACACTTAAACTACTGTCATATTAAAAGTAATACTGCCACTTACCCTTAACTTAATAAATGACTTAACATTTCAGATATCCTGCACTTACAATTTTTTTTTGCTTTCCACTTCCTTTTAACAGTATAAGACAAGTCATATACTGCATGTAAAATATTTGAAATCAAATCATATTCTTGGAACTGAATGTATAGGGTAAGTATAACAAGTTGCATATACTCCACGGAATTTAGTACTGGTGATTAAAATGACATAAACTTTAGGATTAGGGGAAGGTTATCTGGTTCTTGAGCTTGCTCCACCAGTCATCAGAATCATGGCTGATCTTAAATCTCAGCTTTGTTTTCCTGCAGTTTCCTTATATTCCTTAGTTCTCAACATCAAAGTCAAAGTCTGTCCTGAGCCTTGTGGCCCATCAGGCTGGTTTCTGTGGCATGAAGTGACTGAGAGTACGAGACTTCCCCCCCCCCCCCCCGGATAGGACACCAGTCTATCACGAGGTTAACCCCCAGCATTTGCTGGTTCCCATTTTCAGCTGGGTGGACTGGAGCAGTGTGTGGTTAAGTGCCTTGCTCAAAGACACAACATGCTGCCTTGGCTGAGACTCAAACCCATGTCCTTCAGATTGTGAGCCCAACGCCCTAACCACTTGGCCACATGCCACACTAGTTCTCAACATAGTATATAGAAATTTATCATTCTGTGATTTGAATGAGTTCAGTGACTGAGCCACCACAAACCTGTGAGATGAGTTGTTCACCAATCTTTTCAATTCAGTTGAAAAGAATCTACCCCCTCCCCCATAACCTCTGGCCCTAGAATATTCAGCTAAGGATTCAACTTGTCAAGCCTTGTAAGAAGTTTAAAAATATCACACTCATTTTTGTAATTTTTTTTGAGAATACTCTACTCATTCTATCCTCATACAGTAAATGTGCCATTCTAGGAGGCGTATAGTGACTTCTTGTTGCAATCTCTCTATTTACCTCAGATATATACTATTGGAAGCCAGAATTATACGCAAGACCCCAGATGTAATCTCTTGGACATCATTATTGCTTTACTCAAGTTCATTCACAGAAACGGTCAACGTATTTTCTTTACTCCTTATTGTACCTACTTGTTGGTTTTCCCTGGTTGGTGTACAATGATATCGAGGTTGATCATCATGATTTCCAAATCTGTCACCATGTAAAAGATATTCTAGCACACTTGCAGACTTTCAGTTGCAAGGTATTGCCACTCAAGACCACTGCCTCAACTTTCACCAAATTCTCACTCCTTATATAGTGGATTGATTATCTGCTGTGGATTGTCCCTAGTTCAGTGGACAGTCAACAAATTAGATTGTGTTAATGTCATGCCAGAGAGAGTAGGTGACTGGCGAATGGGATTGACAGTTGCTTTGAAAGTTGGAATTGACCGAATGACCTTCCACTTCAACTCTAGTAGACCTCTTGCTCCTTATACATGCTCACTGGCCTTTCACTCTCTGTCAAGGTCCAGCCCTAAGCCTCAATTTCCATTAGACGCTTGCTCGTAGTACCTAATCATTGATCTCTCACTCTTTTTTGTGGCGACTCCAACCCAATTTGTACTCCAATTTTTAATGGAAATGTTTCCAAATAAACAGTGACCCTTACGAGGGAATGGAGAGGGTTGAAAGCACAGCTGCAAGTTAGCATTTAAGAGGCATAAGAATATACAGGGGATGGGGAGATATGAAGGCAGAAGGGATTTAGTTTAATTTGGCTTTGTGTTTGGCACAGACATCTTGGGACAAAAGTGTGCTGTACTGCTCTATGTGTTAAGTAAGAAGAATACTTTCAGTATCTCTGAGTTTGCCAAGCACACCTGGGAACTTTCTAGATTTTTCATGTTAGGACAAAGAGCAAGGCTCAGGTTAGGAAAAAGAGGGATGCACACATAGTGCATATGCAACTGTGAACTAGTGAATCTTTTAATGACTGCAAGAAATGTAGGAGTACAGTTAAGAAAAAAGTTAGAAGGGCAAATGAAAAACACCTGGCAAAGCAATGTGAGACAAAATCCCAAAAGGTTCTATTGATATATTAAGAGTAAAAGGTTAACGAGGGAGGGCATAGGTTTCCTTAAAGATCAACATGACTGTCTATGTGTGGAACCAAAGGAATTGGATGAGAACCTTAATGGATATTTCTTTACAGGCTTTCTCTATGGAGATAACAATGGAAGTTAATGAAGTGGGAGAATGAGTGGTATTGTATTCGAATACATATAAACTAGCAGTGAAGCGGAATTAGAAGGGTTAAAGGAATAAATCCCCAGGGTCTGACCTGGTGCATTCTCAGATCTTGTGGGAAGAAGGAAAGGAGATTGTGGAGGCCCGTGCAGAGATTTTTGCTTCATCTCTGGCCAGAGAGTAGCTACTGTGGTACCATGTTTTCAAAGTGTAGTAAAAAAAAAAGCCAGGAATCTAGCAGCCAGTGGGTCTGACATCAGTGTGGGGTACGTTGCTGGAGGGTTTGCTGTGAGAGAGGATCTATCAACATTTGGAGATTCAGGGTCTGATTTGAGACAGTCAGCTTTGTGAATGGATAGTCATGTCTGACAAATCTCTTGAAGTTCTTTCAGGAGGTAACCAAGCAGGTAGATGAAGGTAGAGCAGTAGATGTTGTCTATATGGACTTTAGCAAGGCCTTTGACAAGGTCTGTCATGGCAGTCTAGTCTAGAAGGTTAGGTTGCATGGAATCCCTCAGGAGATAGTGGGTTGGATTCATAATTGGCTCAGTGGCAGGAAGCAAAGGGTGATGGATGAAGGAGACACAAGGGACTGAAGGTGGTGGAATTTGGAGCAGCACACAATCTGCTGAAGGAATTTATTGCGTTGAGCAGCATTAGTAGGATGAAAGAAATTGTCAAGGGAGACCTGTGTCTAGTGGTGTGATACATGAGTCTATGCTCAGATCTTTGGTGTTTGTAATTTTAAACAAACAGTTTGTATGTGAATGTTAGTAAGTTTGTGGATGATAATAGAGTAGGTGGTGTTTTACATAGTGTAGAGGTTATGGGAATTTACAGTGGGATCTCGATCATTTATCTGGGTATATAGGCTGGGGATTAGCAAATGCCTTTCAATCCAGATATATATTGAAGGGATTTCTTCTAGCTGGAGGTCTGTGATCAATGGTGTTCCACGGGATCTATCCTGAGACATCTGCTTTTTTTGTGATGTGTATAAATGACCTGGATGAAAATATAGATGGTTGGGTTAATAAATTTGCAGATGCTATGAAGATTGGTGGTGTGCATAGAAGACTGGCAAAGAATATGGTGGGATATAGATTAGTTGCAGATATGGGTGGAGAAATGACAGATGGAGTTTAATGGCAAATGTTGATTGTTGTACTTTGGTAGGTCAAATGTAAAGAGCACACGGTTGAGGGCAAGACCTTTAACAGTATGGATCTTGGGGTCCAAGTTCATAGCTACTTGCACATGCCTACACAGGTTGACAGGGTGGTTAGGAAGGCATATAGATGCTAGCCTTTATTAGTTGAGACATTAAGTTCAAAAGTCTGGAAGTTATGCCTAGCATCACTTTATGAACACACAATCAGCATACGTATATAAGTTATCTTATGTATTTATATTTATTGAGTTTATTATTATTATTCTTATGGTGTTCTTTATCTTATTGTGCTTTTGTGCTGCATCAGATCCAGAGTAACAATTATTTCATTCTCCTTTAGACTTGTGTTCTGGGAATAACATTAAAATTTTAATTAAAAATTAAAAAAAGAACTTGAACAATCTTGAATATATTAGAAATAGGCACATGAATGTGAAGGAAATAGGATATGGACATTACGTAAGCAGAAGGGATTATTTTAGTTGGCCATTTAATTACTTGCTTCCGCACAACATTGTGGGATGAAGGGCCTGTTCCTGCCCTATACCCTCTACATTCTATATGTGAGGTATTGCACTTTGGGAGATCAAACCAGGATAGGACATATACAGTGAATAGTTTTGCCCTGGGGAATGTTATGGAAAAGAGGGGCCTAGGGGTGTAAGTGGATGGTTTGCTGAAAGAGGCATCACAGATAGACAGGGCGATGATATTTGGCATGCTGGTCTTCATCATTCAGGGCATTGAGCATAGGAATTGGGAAGTTATGTTGCAATTATATAAAATGTTGGTAAGGCCACACTTGGAGTATTGTGTACCGTTAGCTCACCCTATAATAGGAAAGAAGTTAAAGAGTTACCAGATTTGGATTTGGATTTAGGGTCCTGAGTTACAAGGGGAGGTTGTGCAGACTAGGGGCTTATTTCTTGGAATATAGTAAATTGAGAGATGACATCATGGAGGTACAAAATATAATGAAGGGCAACTATCAGGGCAAAAGTACATCGTCAGGACGCTGGAGCAGAGACCCAATCGCAGACCAAGTGCTGTGCACACTGTAATATTTATTGAGTAACAAATCCAGGGGGCAATAAAGTCAACGTCAAAGTTCAGGCAGAGATCAAAAAAATCCAAAAATCAGAATCAGGAAACAGGCAGAGTCAAAAACCAGAACAATCAAGGTAAACAGGCGGGGTCAATACTCAGAGGACAGAGTGTAGATTTGAATGCTGGAAAGGCTCAGGAAGACTCTTTGGCACAATCTGTCCAAACATAGGTAAGAATACATGACTAAAATACACTGAGCAATAAACAGATGATAGGTGGAGCACAATGAGACACAGATGGCAGCAATACAGGTAATAATGGGAAACAGGTGAGGGGCAGGATAAACGGTGACATGGGGGCCGGAGTAGAACAAGGGCACATGGAGCATGAAAACAAACAAGAGCACATGGCAATACAAAAACACAGAATGACGGCTAGGGGGAAACACACAAAAAGACAGAGTTCAACTGGAGGTACTGACACGCATAGTATTTTTCTCAGGGAGAGGGATGCCAAAAACAAGAAGGTAGAAATTTAAGATCAGAGGTGAGAGATTTAAAATGGACATTAGGGGAAGTTTATTCCACAATGGATGGTGCATATTTGGAATGAGCTGCCAGAAAGAATGGTTGAGGCAGGCATATTAACAACCTTTAAACATCATTTAGAAAAGTACAAGGTGAGGAAGGGTTGGGATGGATTTGGCAAGCGCTCTTCAGTTACATTAACGATGAAAGGATGATAGGGAGAGACTACATCCTCTCAAAGACTATCATGTTGCTTATGTGTGGAGCCAAGGCAGAAGTCTGAAACTTTTAATATCTATTTCTCCTTAGTGTTTACAAAGGAGAATAAAATGAATACCAAAGAAATGAGGGTAATAAGTAGCAAAGTCTTAGATCATATGCGTATTATGAGGAAGGAGCATTTTAAGGTGGGCACGTCTCCAGGGCCCGACCAAGAGCACTCCTGGACCTTAAGGGAGGTCAGGGAAGAATTTGCAGAGGTCCTTGTAAAGATACTTCCTTCATTGTTAGCCACTGCTGAGGGTCCAGAAGACTGAAGGGTGGCTAATGTTCTTCTGTTGCTCAAGGGTCACAAGGACAGACCTGGAACTACAGGCTGGAGAGCCTGACTTCAGTTGTCGGGAAGTTATCAGAGGGAATTCTGAGGGATAAGCTCTATCATCAATTGGATAGTCAAGTCTCTCATTTTGTCTGGGGTGATTACAATTGGTTTCTGACAGTGTTCTTCAAGTGACCTAATTGGGTTTTCCTTTCTCTGTGAAGAGAGCAGAAGGGATTTGATGAATTCATAACTATTATCAATTTGCATCTTGTATTATTACATGCCCTATTGCACATTGAATTGATCCAATTTATAAATTATACAATTTGCAGTTAATATAGAACTTATCAATTCATTTATATTCTTTCAGAGTCTTAACAGTCCAACATTTAATTTAAAAGATATTATGTTGGGCCTCACTGTTATTGGCTAGTTTTTCTTCTAATACAGGAGGTTTGAATTTGTACAATTTGGTTTGCCTACACTGGAGATGACTGGATAGTTTTCGTTATCAATCACACTTAGTAAAAAAAACAATGCGTAAGTGATAGATTTACTGCTTGAGTCTATATTTAGCACTTGGGTAAAAGTAGCCATTCTCTTTGATAATATTTCACTTTATCTTAAAGTGTTTTTGTATATGATCTCTTCATATTAGAAGAAATGTTGGAGCATACTGCTTATTAAAAGATTTAGAAACAGAGGAATTTCTGGCATTTCCTCACTAGTGACAGAATTAATCAGTAAAACTTTGTTCAGAGATTTGTAGTAACATTATCACACTTGATTCTTCCTTTCATATTTAAGCTGTTCTGTTCTTCAAAAATATACTCATTGCTGAAGTAATCAGACTTATCATTAAAGACATTTCTCAGATCAACCAGTCATATCCTAAAACCTTGTGTGATTCCAAACTGGATTAATAGACATTTTCATATCTATTTCACCTTGTTCAGTAAGTAATTTCTCAGTTCGCCTAATGTTTTAAAACATTACTAAAGTTAGTTTCAAATACCAATATTCTCACTTTCAATTTAATGCACCCTTTGTAGTACAGGAGGATTAGGTGAATGGGATGGAGGTGTCTACAATTATTTATCTTTGTACTAGTTAATTCAAGTGACCAAGGACAAACTTCTCTCTCTGTGTTTTATTGTAATAATCACAATCACTGAATATGTTTTAGTGCATCAATCCTCCAACTAATTGGTGAAATGAGGCATTAAATACACTTTAACATGTTACTTTTATCAAAGGATATAAACAAGCACCAAAAGTGTTCTGCACTAGTTAGGCAAACCAGTTTGAGCCCAGGCTTAACACAAAACTTTGGTCCTAATTACTAGACTTTTCTGTAAGTACTAAACAGATAACCTTTAAGTTTAGGACTCAAGTGATAAGTTGATGCAATTTACAAGAATAGTATATTTTGGAGCTTGTACCTATTTCCACAAAAAGCACACAATGCTCTCTCATGCTCCTGCATTGTTACAATGGAGGATGGCTCATGTGAAGTAAGAGATGACATTGGTTCTCGATGTGGCACAGGAGCCTAACAGCATGATGTCTGGCTTGTCTGGTGTCATCCCGCTAGACGGGTGTCCACTAGGACCAAACTTTGACTTTGACTTCCTGATTCCATAAAATGGAATAGAACATCATCCAGTTGTAAAGGTTGAGATAATTTCTGAGAGAAATGTTGCTTGAATGTTGTTGATGTTTGATAAAATGTCATAGAATATCTTTGGATTTATTTCAAAATTTCTTTTCATAGTGTCAGCAGAAACATCCATGAAATGGCGAGCACTATTCTGTGGTAAATATCTTTTCAAGTAGAGATTTCAAAGCAAGGGAGTGAAAGAGAATACATTGCTGAAGTTATAATCAGGTCATCCATGATTTTGATTAAATGGCTGAGAGGCTAAAGGGACTGTGCTTACTCCTGGTCCTAATCTGTACTCATCAATATTTCCAAGCATATAGTTGCTGGTACATGAGGGTTAACTGAAATCCAGGCTTTAGAATTTCAGACAGTCCATTGGATAAACATTAGCAGTCAATATTAATGGCATTTTACTGTGTAATAAATATCCAGAGATCTGTTCCTGGCACTAACTTGAATTTATCAAGGTAATAGTTTACCATAAACATGATCTAAACTGCCATTTCATCTCAAGAACCAGTCTCAATCACCTCATTGCCTCTTTCTGTGTAAAAATTTAATGGATGTCACCCCTCCAGCATCTGTACCCCTCTTACATTTCCATACCAGGCTGTGATGCAGCCAGCCAATATACCCTCCAGCACTCACCCATAGAAGTTTGTCAGAGTTTCAGATGTCATGCCAAATCTTCTGAATTCCTAGCCAGGAGTCCGATACCTTTGCTTCAAAGATAAACACTGTCCATTTGTACTAGCGCAGGATGGACACAGAATTTGCTTGTGATCATTTCAAAGCTATCTATGTGCATAATGAGGCTACAATGTTGCTGGAACTCTGCCTCAGGAAATTCTCAGACATCACGTAATTAAAAGAAAAATGACACTTCAGGATTCATTTTGTAATTTATTCCCCGGATCTGGAAAATGCTGGCAATAACAACATATATTACCTTTGCCTGATAGCCGCCTGACTTGAGGAGGCAGGCAAAAGGCAAACATTGTGGTAGATCAAGTCACATTTCTCCAATTTAGATAACTTGACCACTCAGTGAACAACATGTTCACAGACACGAGGAACTAGCTCTTCTTTCAGTTAGTCCTGACGAAGGGTCTCGGCCCGAAATGTCGACTGTACCTCTTCCTAGAGATGCTGCCTGGCCTGCTGTGTTCACCAGCAACTTTTATGTGTGTAACATGTTCACAGCCCTGTTTTAAGTGCAGTTGCACTAATTAAAGGGCTATTCCCCTAACTAATGCTTCCCTCAAAAGACAATTGAAGAAAATTCTGGAAGCTACTCAAACACTCGGGAAGTTGGTGCAAGTTGACAGCAACTTTTGGTTCTCTATATATGATCTAAGTAGATAGGAATGCATTCCTATGTACTTGGAACAGAGAACATAGAACAGTGCAGCACAGGAACAGAGCCCTTTGGTCCTTGATGTTTGTGCTGACCATGATGCCAGTTTAAATTAATACCATCTGCCTGAATGTGGTCTAAATCACTCCACTCCTTGTCTGTTCACACTCTCGTCTAAATACCTGCTGAATTTTTCAATTGTACCTGCTTCTACCATCTCTCCCGGCAACGTTCCAGGCATTTACCACTCAGTATCAGAATCAGGTTTTATTATCACTGACATATGTTGTGAAATCTGTTGTTTTGCGGCAGCAGTGCAGTTTGTATGAATTACAATGAGAAAAATGCATAATAAAATAAAATAAATGGTGTAAAAAGGGTGCAAAAATTGTGAAATAGTGTTCATGGGTTCATCATCTGTTCAGAAATCTGATGGCCGAGGGGAAGCATTGTTCCTAAAATGTTAAGCATGTGTCTTTAGGCTCCTGTACCTCCTCTCTGATGGTGGTGATGAGAAGAGGACGTATTGTTTGAGGCTTCGCCTTTTGAAGGTGTCCTCAATAGTGGGGAAACTCTTGCCTATGATGGAGCTGCCTGAGTTTACAACCCTCTGCAGCGTTTCCCGATACTGTGCAGTGGCCCCTCTATATGAAGCTGGTCATGCGACCAGCTCTTTCTGTAAGTGACTTGCCTCATAAACCTCCTTCATGCTTCCTCCCTCTCACCGTAAATCTATGCCCCTGGCATTTGACATTTCCACCCTTGCATAAAAACTCTATCTACCCTATCAATGCCTCTCATAATTATATATACTTCTATCAGGTCACTCTCTCAGCTTCTAAAGCTCCAGAGAAAACAATATAAATTTGTCCAAGCTCACCTGATAGCTAATACTCCCTAATTCAGCCAACATCCTGGAGAACTTCTTCTGTACTGTCTCTAAAGCCTCTACTTCATTTTTAGCAATGCAGAGAGAAGAAGTACACGTAATACTCCAAGCGTGGCCTATATAGAGCTGCAACATGCTCCCAGATTTTTAAACTCATTGGCCTGACAGATGATTGAAAAAGATGCAGAATTTTGATAAACATTATAAAAATGTAACCAGAATTTATGACTCTAAAATAAGAATCTAATTACATGAACACAAATCCAGATTCATGTATTTCCTGATTGCCACTATTCCCTCTAAGCTGCACAGGTCCGCGGCTGCGCGGTAGCTAAAATGCTCTCATGCACATAGCATTTGTTGCCATGCAGCTGGGATTTTCTTTTATATAACATTTTATTAAAGTGCTGCGCAGTTTTTAGGCCATGCAAAAATTTCCTGCCCAGTGCAATGGTTGGTCCGTAGAGCTATTAAACAAAATTATAGGGAATTAGAGGCATATGTAGTGAACAGAAGTGAATATGTAGTGAACAGAAGTTATCAAAAAATAGAAAAGCACCTCATAGAGCCAAAAATGAATGTTTCAATTGTGTATTGAAAGAGTAGATTCATCAGCGTGGACATATGCCAGTTAACAGTATGCTGATCATGAAACCAACAAAGATTATCACAATGAACTGAAAGTTGAAGGTAATTGTGAATATTCAACGGGCTGCTTGCACAAATTTAAGAAAAGTCATGGTATTAAATTTTTAAAGATTTGTGGTGATAAAGCATCTGCTGATCATGAAGCAGCAGAGAGATTCATTCAACACACACCAAATGCTGGAGGAACTCAGCAGGCCAGGCAGCATCTACACTTGAGGTTTCGGGCCGAGACTCCTCCTCCAGCATTTTGTGTGTGTTGCTTGGATTTCCAGCATCTGCAGATTTTCTCTTGTTTGTGAGAGAAATTCATTGATGAGTTTGCTAAGATTGTCGCTATTGAAAATCTAATGCACTGAGTGGCTGTATCAGTACACATGTGTGATGAACAAATGTAAGACAAAGACTACTTACTGTTATCACATAAATTCAGAGTTGGGAATAAAGGCAATGCCAAACAACCACTGACTATTCACCTGGGTGACCGACATAGTGATAGCTTTCCCTTTCTGATGGTTCAACATACACATGATTGTTTCATGCACAAAGTTATTAAAAATATTGCATAAAGCTACCTTCAGGATATATGTATAGAGGGCACAGAAAACACAGGGTCTCGGCCTGAAACGTCGACTGTACCTCTTCCTAGAGATGTTGCCTGGCCTGCTGCGTTCACCAGCAACTTTTATGTGTGTTGCTTGAAATTTCAGCATCTGCAGACTTCCTTGTGTTTGCATATAGACACAATGTCTGGTCTCACCTCGTTATTATGTTTACACTCGGTCGTTGGTCTTAAAATTCACCACAGTGGTCCTCCCCTGAACTTCTCACTGCACATTGATTCCTGCATTGTTTTAGAACCATAGAACAATAGAAACTACAGCACAGAAACAGGCCTTTTGGTCCTTCTTGGCTGTGCCGAACCATTTTCTGCCTGGTCCCACTGACCTGCACACGGACCATATCCCTCCATACACCTCCCATCCATGTATCTGTCCAATTTATTCTTAAATGTTAAAAAAGAATCCGCATTTACCACCTCATCTGGCAGCTCATTCCATACTCCGACCACTCTCTGTGTGAAGAAGCCCCCCCTAATGTTCCCTTTGAACTTTTCCCCCCTCACCCTTAACCCATGTCCTCTGGTTTTTTCTCCCCTTGCCTCAGTGGAAAAAAGCCTGCTTGCATTCACTCTATCTATACCCATCATAATTTTATATACCTCTATCAAATCTCCCCTCATTCTTCTATGCTCCAGGGAATAAAGTCCTAACCTATTCAACCTTTCTCCGTAATTGAGTTTCTCAAGTCCCAGCAACATCCTTGTAAACCTTCTCTGCACTCTTTCAACCTTATTTATATCCTTCCTGTAATTTGGTGACCAAAACTGAACACAATACTCCAGATTCGGCCTCACCAATGCCTTATACAACCTCATCATAACATTCCAGCTCTTATACTCAATACTTCGATTAATAAAGGCCAATGTACCAAAAGCTCTCTTTACGACCCTATCTACTTGTGACGCCACTTTTAGGGAATTTTGTATCTGTATTCCCAGATCCCTCTGTTCTACTGCACTCCTCAGTGCCTTACCATTAACCCTGTATGTTCTACCTTGGTTTGACTTTCCAACGTGCAATACCTCACACTTGTCTGTATTAAACTCCATCTGTCATTTTTCAGCCCATTTTTCCAGCTGGTCCAAGTCCCTCTGCAGGCTCTGAAAACCTTCTTCACTGTCTACTACACCTCCAATCTTTGTATCATCAGCAAATTTGCTGATCCAATTTACCACATTATCACCCAGATCATTGACATAGATGACAAATAACAATGGACCCAGCACTAATCCCTGTGGCACACCACTAGTCACAGGCCTCCACTCAGAGAAGCAATTCTCTACCACCACTCCTTGGCTTCTTCCATTGAGCCAATGCTAATCCAATTTACCACCTCTCCATGTATACCTAGCGACTGAATTTTCCTAACTAACCTCCCATGCGGGACCTTGTCAAAGGCCTTACTGAAATCCATGTAGACAATATCCACTGCCTTCCCTTCATCCACTTTCCTGGTAACCTCCTCAAAAAACTCCAATAGATTGGTCAAACATGACCTACCATGCACAAAGCCATGTTGACTCTCCTTAATAAGTCCCTGTCTATCCAAATGCTTGTAGATTCTGTCTCTTAGTACTCCCTCCAATAACTTACCTACTACCGACGTTAAACTCACCGGCCTATAATTTCCCGGATTACTTTTCGATCCTTTTTTAAACAACGGAACAACATGAGCCACTCTCCAATCCTCCGGCACTTCACCCGTAGACAGCGACATTTTAAATATTTCTGCCAGGGCCCCTGCAATCTCAACACTAGTCTCCTTCAAGGTCCGAGGGAACACCCTGTCAGGTCTGGGGGATTCATCCACTTTAATTTTCCTCAAGACAGCAAGCACCTCCTCCTTTTCAATCTGTACAATTTCCATGATCTCACTACTTGATTCCCTCAATTCCATAGACTTCGTGCCAGTTTCCTTAGTAAATACAGACGCAAGAATCCTATTTAAGATCTCCCCCATTTCCTTTGGTTCCGCACGTAGCCGACCACTCTGATCTTCAAGAGGACCTATTTTATCTCTTACAATCCTTTTGCTCTTAATATACCTGTAAAAGCTCTTTGGATTATCCTTCACTTTGACTGCCAAGGCAACCTCATGTCTTCTTTTAGCCCTCCTGATTACTTTCTTAAGTATTTTCTTGCACTTCTTATACTCCTCAAGCACCTGATTTACTCCCTGTTTCCTATACATTTCATACAACTCCCTCTTCTTCTTTATCAGAGTTGCAATATCCCTTGACAGCCAAGGTTCCTTATTCCTATTCAATTTGCCTTTAATCCTTACAGGAACATACAAACTCTGCACTCTCAAAATTTCCCCTTTGAAGGCTTCCCACCTACCAATCACATCTTTGCCAGAGAGCAACCTGTCTCAATCCACGCTTTTTAGATCCTTTCTCATTTCTTCAAATTTGGCTTTCTTCCAGTTCAGAACCTCAACCCTAGGACCAGATCTATCCTTGTCCATGATCAAATTGAAACTAATGGTGCTATGATCACTGGAACCAAAGTGCTCCCCTACACAGACTTCCGTCACTTGTCCTAACTCATTTCTTAACAGGAGATCCAAAATTGCATCCCCTCTAGTCGGTCCCTCTATATATTGATTTAGAAAACTTTCCTGAACACATTTTACAAACTCTAAACCATCTAGACCCCTAACAGTATGGGAGTCCCAATCAATGTATGGAAAATTAAAATCCCCTACCACCACAACTTTATGTTTCCTGCAGTTGCCTGCTATCTCGCTGCAGATTTACTCTTCCAAGTCTCGTTGACTATTGGGTGGTCTGTAATACAATCCCACTAATGTGGCCATACCTTTCCTGTTTCTCAGCTCCACCCACAAGGACTCAGTAGACAAGCCTTCTAATCTGTCCTGCCTGAGCACTGCTGTAATATTTTCCCTAACAAGCAATGCTACTCCCCCACCTTTCATTCCTCTGCCTCGATCACATCTGAAACATCGAGAACCCTGGAATATTAAGCTGCCAGTCCTGCCCCTCCTGTAGCCAAGTTTCACTAATTGCTATAACGTCATAATTCCACGTGTCAATCCACGCCCTCAACTCATCCGCCTTCCCCGCAATGCTCCTAGCATTGAAATATATACACCTCAGAAGATTTTTACCACCACTCACAACCTTTCTATTAGCAGATTTGCTTGAACTTTTAACATCATTTATTTTCACCCCAGCCACACTGTCAGCTCTGGCACTCTGGTTCCCATCCCCCTGCAAATCTAGTTTAAAGCCTCCCCAATAGCACTAACAAACCTCCCTGAAAGGATATTGGTCCCCCTGTAGTTCAAGTGTAACCCGTCTCTCTTGTACAGGTCCCACCTGCCCCAGAAGAGGTCCCAATGATCCTGAAATCTGAAACCCTGTCCCCTACACCAGTTCCTCAGCCACTTGTTCCTCCTCCAGAGCATCCTATTCCTACCCTCACTGGCACCTAGCACAGGTAGCAATCCTGAGATTACCACCCTTGAGGTCCTGCTTTTCAACTTCCTACCAAGCTCTCTATGCTCACTGTCCAGGACCTCTTCACTCTTCCTTGCTATGTCATTGGTACCGATGTGCACCACAACATCTGGCTGGTCACCCTCCCACTTCAGAATGTCATACAAGCGATCAGAGACATCCTTGACCCTGGCACCCGGGAGGCAACAAACCATCCTGGATTCTCTGTCACGACCACAGAACCTCCTATCTGTACCTCTAACTATCAAGTCCCCTATCACTACTGCTCTCCTCTTTCTCCCCCCTCCCTTCTGCACTGCAGAGCCAGACCCAGTGCCAGAGATCCGGCTACTGCAGCTTGCCCCAGGTAAGTCATCCCCCCCCAACAGTATCCAATGCGGTATACTTGTTGTTGAGGGGAATGGCCACAGGGGAACCCTGCTCTGCCTGCCCTTTCCTTTTCCCTCGCCTGACAGTGACCCAATTTCCTGTCCTCTGCTCCTTTAGCGTAACTACCTCCCTGTAGCTACTATCTATAATCTCCTCATTCTCCTGAATATTCCGCAGGTCATCCAGCTCCTGCTCCAGTTCCCTAACGCAGTTTGTTAGGAGCTGCAGCTGGATGCACTTCTTGCAGGTGTCATTGTCAGGTACACCGGAGGGCTCCCTGACTTCCCACATCCTGCAAGAGGAGCATTCCAACATCCTGCCTGGCATTCTCACTGCACTAAACAATCTTGAACAAAAAACTTACCGGAACCTACCCTGGCCTCTGTCTGTTCTCACCGAAGCCTGTTTGAGCCAAAGCCGTCCCACTCTGACTCAGTCCACTCCAATGATGGCCGCTACAACGATGGCCGCTGTATATGGAGGTCTGCTTTTTAAACCTTGGCGCACTATGTCACGCTCCTGTGCAGTGCAGACCCTTCTCCCCGACCAGTGTTTAAAAAAAAATGACTTTTTCTACCCGATTTTAAAGGGATCTTGTGGCTGCAATTGATGACAAACAGTCAAAATGTCAAACAGTCATGGCATTGGAAGGAAGTCACATCAAAGGGTGATCTCCAGAGGAGAGTTTTAGCTTCTGCAGTTTGTTGCCCTTATTTGGACTAGTCTGCTTAAAAAGGCAGTGGAAACACATCCAATAGCAACTTTCAAAATAAAATGGAACATATAGTTGAAAACCAAAATGGTAGTTCTGTCAGCAAGGAGCAGGGCAGCACATTGCTGAGCTCACTGAAAGAACTAGCACAAACACAAATCAGTAAGTGGATTCCCTTTGTGTTCTGTGTATGACTCTATGACAACTGCCTTGTCAGCCTGAGCACACTATCATTCATTCAGATATTTTAATACTTATTTCATCAAGACTGATGAAAGGAAACTACAGTGAAGTAATATACACAACACAATCCTGTGGAAAAGCAATCATTTAGAAAGAGCCAATCATTTTCTATTTTCCAGTTAATTTCCTGTTTTTTTTCTAAAACTGATGCTTTGTGCTGCAACACACATCAAAGTTGCTGGTGAACGCAGCAGGCCAGGCAGCATCTGTAGGAAGAGGTACAGTCGACGTTTCAGGCCGAGACCCTTCATCAGGACTAACTGAAGGAAGAGTGAGTAAGGGATTTGAAAGTTGGAGGGGGAGGGGGAGATCCAAAATGATAGGAGAAGACAGGAGGGGGAGGGATGGAGCCAAGAGCTGGACAGGTGATAGGCAAAAGGGTATACGAGAGGATCATGGGACAGGAGGTCCGGGAAGAAAGACAAGGGGGGGGGACCCAGAGGATGGGCAAGACGTATATTCAGAGGGACAGAGGGAGAAAAAGGAGAGTGAGAGAAAGAATGTGTGCATAAAAATAAGTAACAGATGGGGTACGAGGGGGAGGTGGGGCCTAACGGAAGTTAGAGAAGTCGATGTTCATGCCATCAGGTTGGAGGCTTCCCAGACGGAATATAAGGTGTTGTTCCTCCAACCTGAGTGTGGCTTCATCTTTACAGTAGAGGAGGCTGTGGATAGACATGTCAGAAAGGGAATGGGATGTGGAATTAAAATGTGTGGCCACCTACCACCCCACCAGCCTCCAGGTCCAACATATTATTCTTCGTAACTTCCGCCACCTCCAACAGGATCCCACCACTAAGCACATCTTTCCCTCCCCCCCTCTCTCTGCATTCCACAGGGATCGCTCCCTACGCAACTCCCTTGTCCATTCGTCCCCCCCATCCCTCCCCACTGATCTCCCTCCTGGCACTTATCCGTGTAAGCGGAACAAGTGCTACACATGCCCTTACACTTCCTCCCTTACCACCATTCAGGGCCCCAAACAGTCCTTCCAGCTGAGGCAAAACTTCACCTGTGAGTCGGCTGGGGTGATATACTGCGTCCGGTGCTCCCGATGTGGCCTTTTATATATTGGCGAGACCCGACGCAGACTGGGAGACCGCTTTGCTGAACATCTATGCTCTGTCTGCCAGAGAAAGCAGGATCTCCCAGTGGCCACACACTTTAATTCCATATCTCATTCCCATTCTGACATGTCTATCCACGGCCTCCTCTACTGTAAAGATGAAGCCACACTCAGGTTGGAGGAACAACACCTTATATTCCGTCTGGGTAGCCTCCAACCTGATGGCATGAACATCGACTTCTCTAACTTCCGCTAAGGCCCCACCTCTTCCTACAGATGCTGCCTGGCCTGCTGCGTTCACCAGCAACTTTGATATGTGTTGCTTGAATTTCCAGCATCTGCAGAATTCCTGTAGTTTGCTTTGTGCTGCATTTTGATTTCTCAGGAGAAGTAAATCTCCAGTACCTTGTCCATTCATCATGCAATAGACAATGAAATAAGGCTTTTTCCAGCTCTGGCTCAGAAATTTATCTGTGGAGTTGATCCTCTTCTTTCTACACATGAAACATTTCAATAGGAGCAGAAACCATGGGAGGCTGTTGACACTTTGGCCCAGCTCCCCAGAATCTGTTTTAGTAATCTGGATAATCCCAGAGAGACATTAAAAAAAATCAGTCTCTATTCTAATCAAGAATGGAAGTTCAGCCATTGTGAAATATACAAGGGCACTATAATGGATCAATTTTGTACAATTTCATTGAGGACAATGTGGTGGACCCAGAAGTAAAGCAGACATTTTAGAAAGAAAACCAAGAGACACTCTCAGCCAATAGGCTGGTCCTGGTCTTAATTCCATCTGGCATAATTTACATATTATTATTTAATTATTTATGGTTTTATATTGCTATATTTATATTCTATTCTTGGTTGGTGCAACTGTAACGAAACCCAATTTCCCTTGGCATCAATAAAGTATGTCTATCTATATATCTATCTATCTATTCAGATAAACCATGAATGCACAAATAGATTTCAATTCACCTACAGTATGGTGTATTTCACTTAAAACCACTTTTAGTGACTATCTCTCAATGTCATAAAAGTGTATATCACATATTTTCTAAGTTATTATGTATTTTTTGAAAGGTTGAGGAAGTCGTGATAATTGTTTACTAAAAATTTAAAGTCACTGTGGCAGTATTTCCTGCAATTGATTTAATACTGTCTATTTCTGTTTAGCATGAAATTCAGGCATGATCTTTTCCTTCAAAGTGGTAGATGTTACGACTCTAGGATCTCACTTATTGAATCCTTTCCTCACTCATCGGTTTCCTGTCACAATGGAACATGGTCTCTGTTCCTTATCTGTCCATCCTTTCAATGCTCCTTTTAACAACTCCTCCTTCTCCAGTTAAAAAAATGTTCATTGACATACAGCACGGAGTTGGCCCTCCCAGCCCTTCCAGCCGTGCCACCGAGCAATCCTTTAGTTTAATCCAAGCCTAATCACAGGACGATTTTACAATGACCAATTCACTACCAACTTGTATGTCTTTGGAATGTGGGACCAAACTGGAGCACCTGGAGGAAACCCATGCGGCCATGGGGAGAACATACAAATTCCTTACAGGCAGCAGCGGGAATTGAACCTGTGTCACCGGTACTGTAAAGCAGGGGTCCCCAAACTTTTTTGCACCGTGGACTGGTTTAATATTGACAATATTCTTGCGGACCAGCCGACCGGGGTGGGGGGTGGGGGAGGTATTCAAGTAGAGTTAAACTCGCCTCAACATGTCTTTTACAGTTAGAGTTGTCAACTTTCTCACTCCCAAATAAGGGACAAAAGTAGCAGTCAAATCCCAAGACACTTTACCCCAGGAAAGACTACCATGACCATGAAGCCTTGCACGGGCACCCGTGTGCGCATGTGATGTGCGCATGCACGTATGTGCTGATTTTTTCTCCCCACTAATCGGCTTTGCCTTCCTCTTCCTGACTACATTATACATAGATTATTTCTACTTCATATAGGCTGTGTATTTATCATATCATTCCTGCTTTTACTATATGTTAGTGTTATTTATTTTCGGTTTTATGTGTTATTTGGTATGATTTGTTAGGTTATTTTTTGGGTCTGGGAACACTCAAAAATTTTTCCCATATAAATTAATGGTAATCGTTTCTTCGCTTTACGCCATTTTGGAGCGAAAGGTTTCATAGGAACGCTCTACCTTAGCGGGGGAAATATGGGACAAACCAATTCAGCCCAATAAACGGGACGTCCCGGCAAATATGGGACAGTTGGCAACCCTATGTTCAAGTTCAACAGTGCGTGACAGGGAATGAGGAAAGCTGCAGCTGACTCATATGATTTCCTCACGGGCCGGTAGGACATGCTCTGCGGCCCAGTGGTTGGGGACCGCTGACGTAAAGTGTTGTGCTTACCCCTGTGCTACCGTGCCTCCCCCAAATGACTATAATTCTAGACACAATTCCGGGAGAGTGCTCATCTACTGCATGGAATATTTAGGTTGCATTTTTACTTTCAATATCCAGGTTCTCATGTGATAACAATGGCAGGGCATCAATCATCGTGTACTTCATACCATAAGACAAAGGAGCAGAATTAGGCCATTCAGCCCATTGAGTTGGCTCTGCCATTCCATCATGGCTGATCCTGGATCCCATTCAACACCATGCACCTGTCTTCTCGCCATATCCATTAATGCTCTGACTGATCAGGAAATGATCAACTTCCGTCTTAATTGTACTTCTACATGGAATTCTATTATACAATTGTATAGTCTATTGTGATAAAATAAATGTCCACTTTTGCATCCCTGATGCTGTCATGGTCACTTATCTGGAATCTAATGTCACTAATAGTGGCTTATTATCTGCCTCAAAATGTAACAGTAAACAAATTTGAAATAGAAATAGGACATTTAGTTCCTTGAGTCTGTTCTAACATTTGATAAAATTGTTCATAATCCGATTATAACTTCAACTCTGCATTCCTACCTAACTACTGTAACATTTCGCTGTTTGCTCACTCACTGAGAACATGTCTAAAGATTCAAAGTACATTTATTATCAAAGAATGCATAAATTGTACATCCTTGCAATTTGTCTGCTTACAGGCAGCCACAAAGTGAGAAACCTGAAAAAAATTAAAAATTAAAAAAATAAAAAAATCAAAACTAACTCACAATATGCAGAAAAGAAGGAAAAAACAGCAAAAAATAGAAATGAGCAACAACAACAGCATTCTGAACTAAAAAGAGCCCTTAGATCCAAATCTCCAGAGAAGCCCGGAGCCACCTCTGCTCTAAAAAAAATGCAAAGACTCGACTGCTCTGCATAAAGAGTTATGAAGATTCAGGACAATGAACAAAAAAATCTGTCTTACCTTTGGCTGAAATTCTAAAGGGGGGATGATGTAACTCTGGCTGACAAGGGAAGTCAATGGCAGCAGAAAAGCAAAATAGAGGCCATACAATATAGCAAAAATGAGCGGGAAGCTAGAGCATCGAAAAGAAACGACAGAAAATAACAAAAAGCAATGAGGAGAGAAAAGATGAAATATCAAGGTAAGTCAGCCAGTAATATAAGAGAGGATGCCAAATGTTTTTTCAGATGTATAAAGAGGAAAAGAGTGGGCATTGCACTCCTGGAAAATGACAATGGAGAGGTAGCAATGGGAGACAGAAAATGACCGATGAATTGAAGTATTTTGCTTTAGTCTTCACTGTGGAAGACACCAGCAACATGCCAGAAATTCAAGCGTGGCAGAAGAGAGTGCAGTCACTTTTACCAAGGAGAAGGTGCTTTGGTAGCTGAAAGGTCTGAAGGTAGACGTCTTCTGGACCAGATGAAGTACACCTCAGGGTACTATAAGAAGTAGATGAAGAGACTGTGGTGGCATTAGTCATGATTTTCCAAGAATCACGAGATCCTGCAATGGTTCCAGAGGACTGGAAAATTGCAGATGTCACTTGACTTTTTAAGAAGGGAGGGAAGCAGAAGAAAGGAAATTATTGGCCCGTTAGCCTGAATTTGGTGGTTGGTACTAAGGACAAGCTTTCAAGGGTACTTGGTGCCACATAGTAAAACAGGCCAAGGACAGCATGGTTTCCTTGCCTGACAAATCTTTTGGAACTCTTTGAGGAAATTCCAGGCAATATAGACAAAGGAGAGTCAGTAGATGTTGTTTACTTGGATTTTCAGAAGGCCTTTGACAAATGCCACACATGAGGCTGCAAACAAGAGCAGGCAAAATACTAGCATGGACAGAAATTTGGCTAACTGGCAGAAAGCAAAGAGTGGGATAAAGGGGACCTTTTCTGGTTGGCTGCCAGTGACTAGTGGTGTCCCATAGGGGTATGTGTTGAGTCCACTTCTTTTCATATGATATGTTAATGAACTTGGGAGAGTTCAGGACCAGAGGGCACAGTCTCTGAAAAGGACATCCCTTTAAAACAGAGATAAGGAGGAATTTCTTTACCGAGGGACTGATAAATCTGTGGAATTCATTGCCACTGTTAGCTGTGGAGGCCAAGTCATTAGGTATATTAGGTTGAGGTGCTTAGGAGGAAACAATGGCACCTATTGGGGACTTCTTTGCTTGCCTCTTTGGAGATAGCTCTATTTCCATCTTCAGTATCTCTATTTTTCCCTTTCAGGGTTCTTTTGAAGACCCTGACCTGGATTTACACGCTGACTTTGGTTATTTGTGGGAATGGGATCCACTCTCGTGGTCTCACAACTGACCAGTATTCAATATATCAAGGACGTGGCCTAGAAGACTAGCGCGCCTTCAGGGTTCCGGGATTTCGTGGCTCTGGAGGCAGGCGGACTCGTGGTTGGGGCCTCTGCAGGAAATTGGTGTGTTGTGGGAAGCAGAAGATCGAAAGCAGCGAGCTGGCTGCATGCCCAGAGACCCGAGTTCTTTGGGCACAGAGCTCGGAAAAAGCGATGCAAGAGACTTTTAACATCGTAAATCAGCAAGTTGATTGTTATGTCTCCCGTCTCACTGTGAAATGGGGACATCTCTTTTTCCTTTATTAGGGAGAGAGAGAGAGAGCCAGTGGTATGTCGTACTACCGGGTGAACGAGTAGTCTTTGGGGTACTGCCAGTCTGTGTCTTTGCTGTTGCTTTGCTGCACACTCGAGTGCTTGGTGGTGGGTGCCGATGCTTTTCTTTTGCTGGTGGGGGAGGGGGCCGTTGCTTTGCTGCTGCTTATGTGTGGGGGTGGGGAGCTGGGGGGGCTTTGGGGTTCTAATATTTAACTGTCATTCGTTCTTTGGTGGCACCCCTCTGTTTTTGTGGATGGTTGCGAAGAAAAAGAATTTCAGAAAGTATATTGTATACCTTTCTCTGACATTAAATGTCCTTTTGAAACCTTTGATAGGTTCTTGTAAGGTTACAGTGAGAAGACAAGAGAATGATATTGAGAGTGAAAATAAAACAGTCATGATCAAATGTCATAGCAGACTCAATGGGCTGAATGGCCCAATTCTATTCTGGCCTAAGTGGCTAATCCCTCATTATTAAAAAAAACACTGTCTCTGTATCCACTGCAAAACACCTAGGGATACAAGTTTCGCTTACTTAACCAATTCTCGGAAGACAGTCCACTTATCTCAGGTATTAGTCTAGAAAACCTTCTCTGAACTGCTACAGATGCATTAACATTCCTCCTAAAAAATGAGACAAATATTGTTCTGAATATTATCAACGTGGTCTCACCAATGAACTGATATAACTGAAGCAAGCCTCCTTACTTTCATATTCTTTATTGCAAGGGGAATTGAACAACATTCTAACTTTTCTACTTACTGCTGTCCCTGCAAACCAGATTTTTGTAAATTATGCTCCAAGATCCTTCTGCATCCTGTCATTCTTCATTTTATTTTTTTCCTACCAGGTTGGGCAATTTCACATCTTTCAGCATTATACTGCATTTGCCAGATCTTTGGCAGTCCACTTAACTTACCTACACAAGAAAGCGAATAAACAGGAGCAGAGAATTAACTCCTGGAACCCACTCCACCTTTTAATAACATTATGGCTGATCTAATTTGGCCTCAGCATCACTTTTCCACTCTCTTCCCACAACTCTCGACTTCCTGCAGTTCAAATATCTGTCAATTACTGGCTTGAAGTTATTTAACGACTCTGCCACTGAATTTCTCTGGGATGCAGAATTCCAAAGAGTAATGACTGAGAAAAATAACTTTTCCTCTTCTGTGTCATAAATGGGCAACTTTTCATTTTGAAACAGAATCTCTTATTTCTCGATACCCCTGAGACAGGAAACATCCTGTCAGCACCCATTCTGCTAAGTGCCCTCTGAATTATGACCACATCTCATTCTAGTAAACGCCATTGAATATAAGTCCTAGCTGCTCATCATCTCTTCATTAATGCACACCTTCATACTAGGAATGACCTAATGAGCTTTACTGCATTGACACAAGTGTATCTTATTTTCAATGTGGACATCAACACTGTGTCCAGCTAAGATCTCAACAATGCCCTGTAAAGTTCCAGGAGATACTGCTTACTTTTATACTCCTTCCAATAAAGGCCAATATCCTTCCTAATTACTTGCTCCATCTGCACACCAGTGCATTGTGGTTCACCGAGGTCCCACGGTCTGCAATATTTTATTGTTTCACATCATTTAAACAATAATTTGGTTTTTCATTCACCCTTCCAAAGTGGATAACCGCATATTCTCCACATTACACATCCGGCGATTTCTTGCCCTCTCATTTAGCCTACCGCTTCCTTTTTGCAAGCTCTTTATCTCCTCCTCACAAGTTGCTAACCCAGCTATATCTTTATCATTGGCAAGCGTATAATAATATAATTGGTCCTTCCATGAATTTCACTGGTATGGACTGTAATAGTTGAGGCCTCAGCACTGAATTTTGTGGTAGCTAATCAGAAAATAAACCATTTATCCCAACTCTGTTTTCTGTTAGCTAGCCAATCAGCAATGTATATATATTATCATGTTTTTACCTTGTGCCGTAAACTTTTTAGTGGTTCTTTATTGTATGCTATCAGTAAGTCGAAATATACTGCATCTACATTATTTCCCCAAAATCCAACCTTTTGTTACATTTTCAAAAATCTGGAGCAAACCTTACAAAAAACCGCACTGATTCTGTTCACATCTCTACATATTCTGTCATTATCTCCATAATAATGCATTCCAATATTTTACCAAACGTCAAGTGTTGGGCTGAGTGGATCTATTTCCTTTTTTCTTTAACAGTGGGATTGTGTTACAGTGAGCTGAAACAGCCAATGCCTATTGGTCAGCTGACCACCAATCCCAGGCTGACTTCCACTGATTGGTCGTTGTTCCTAACAACATCTCAAATGTTCTGAGGTAAACTGTTTTAATAGTCGTTCTTTGGGATGTACTGTTGTGGTTTCTGTAGCATTGTGTTTTTTTTTTGAATAAAGGGTTATTTCATGTCCATATTTGTTCTATCTCTTGGTTTCTGGTCTCATCAGCAGTAATACAGTAGAAGTCAGATGTGGGAATCCTGGGAATCTTCCAGTCTCCCAGATGGCTACATCTGCGCCAGGTGAACTGAGTTGCAGCTCCTGAGACACCGTGTTAGGGATCTGGAGCTGTGGCTTGATGACCTATAGATTATTAGAGAAAGTGAGCAGGAGATAGATAGAAGCCACAGGGAGTTAGTCACCCCAAGGCTGCAGGAGTTAGATAAGTGGATGACTGTCAGGGAAGGGATGGGAAGAGCTCAGATAGTAGAATGCACCCCTGTGGCCATCCCCCTCAGTAATCGTTATCTCGTTTTGGATGCTGTTGAGGGGAGTGACCTGACAGAGGATGACCAAGATGATTGGGTTTCTGGCACTGAGTCTGGTTCCAAGGTGCAGAAGGGAGAGAAGAAGATGAGGAATGTGGTAGTCATAGGGGATTCCATAGAGAGAGGAACAGGCAGGAGGTTCTGTCAGCCTACTCGAGATACCCACATGCTCCCAGGTTACAGGGCGTCTCAGATCAGGTGCAGAGTATTCTGAAGGGAGAGGGTGAACAGCCAGAAGTCTTGGTACATATTGGTACCAATGACATAGATAGAAAAAGGAAGGAGGTCCTGAAGAGACAATTCAGGGAGTTGGGTAGGAAGCTGAAAAGCAGGATATCCAGGGTAGTAATCTTGGGATTGCTGCCTGTGCCACATGCTAGCGAGTGGAAGAATGGCATGATTAGGCGTATTAATGTGTGGCTGAGAGACTGGTGCAGGGGGCAGGGATTCAGATTCCTTGATCACTGGGACATCTTCTGGAGGAGGTATGACCTGTACAAAAAGGACGGGTTACACCTGATCCAATATCCTAGCAGGCAGGTTTAATAGGATTGTTAGGGAGGATTTAAACTAATTTGGCAGGAGGATGGGAACCGGAGTGTTAGGGCTGAGGAAGGAGAAAACAGAAATAAATCAAAGATAGCGTGCAACAGAGATGATAGAATGGACATACAGGAGAGGAGGCATAATCACAGCCAGTGGGATGAGTTACAGGGCAATAGAGGCATAGTGCAGTTAAAACAGAAGGCAACAAATACTGACTGAAAGTTATATTTGAATGTACGCAGCATAAGAAATAAAATGGACAATCTTGAAATACAGCTACAGATTGGCAAGTATGACATTGTGGACATCTCTGAATCTTGGCTACAGGATGGCTGCCATTGGGGGTTGAATGTCCAAGGATATACGATGTATCAGAAAGATAGGTTAGTAGGCAGAGGGGGTGGTGTGGCCCTGTGTATAAGAAATAATATTAAATCATTAGAAAGGGATGACATAGGATCCAAAGGTGTAGAGTTTCTAAGGGTTGAGTTAAGAAATGGCAAGGGTAAAAGGACCCTAATGGCCTCCAAACAGCAGCCAGGATGTGGGTTACAAATTACAGCAGGAGATAGAAAAGGTGTGTCAGAAGGGCAATGTCATGATAATCGTTGGGATTTTAACATGAAAGTGAATTGGGAAAACCAGGCCAGTAATGGACCTCAAGAGAGAGAATTTGTAGAATGTCTAATGGATGGCTTTTTAGAACAACTTGTTGTTGAGCCCACTAGAATCGGCTGTGCTGGATTGGGTGTTGTGTAATGATCTGGAGGCGATAAGAGAGCTTAAGGTTAAGGAGCCCTTAGGGAACAGTGATCACAATATGATCGAGTTCACTTTGAAATTTGAGAAGGAGAAACTAAATTCCAATGTGTTGGTATTTCAGTGGAATAAAGGAAATTACAATGGCATGAGAGGGGAACTGGCCAAGGTTGACTGGAAAGGGACACTAGCAGGAAGGACAGCAGAACAGAAATGGCTGGAGTTTCTGCAAAAAATGAGGGAAGTGCAAGACAGATATATTCCAAATAAGAAATTTTTGAATGGAAGAATGATACTACTGTGGCTGACAAGTGAAGTCAGAGCCAAAGTAAAAGCAAAAGAGAGGGCATACAAGGAAGCTAAAGTTAGTGGGAAGATAGAGGATTGGGAAGCTTTTAAAAACTTGCAGAAGGAAACTAAGAAGGTCATTAGGAAGGAAAAGATGAATTATGAAAGGGAGCTGGCAACTAATATCAAAGAAGATACTAAAAGCTTTTTTAAGTATATAAAGGGTAAAAGAGAGTCGAGGGTAGATATAGGACCAATAGAAAATGACACTGGAGATATTGTAATGGGAGACACAGAGATGGCAGAGGAACTGAATGCGAATTTTGCATCAGTCTTCACAGTGGAAGACACCTGCAGTATACTGGACATTCAAGAATGTCATAGAATTGAAGAATGTGCAGTGAAAATTATGACTCAGAAGCTCAAAAAGCTTAATGGTCTGAGGGTGGATAAATCTCCTGGACCTGATGGAATGCACCCTTGGGTTCTGAAGGAAGTAACTGGAGAGATTGCGGTGGCATTAATAATAATCTTTCAAGAATTTATATATTCTGGCATCGTACCAGATGACTGGAAAATTGCAAATGTTACTCCACTATTTAAGAAGGGTGGGAGGCAGTAGAAAGGAAACTATAGACCTGTTAGCCTGACATCAGTGGTTGGGAAGTTGTTGGAATCAATAGTTAGGGCTGAGATTACGGAATACCTGGAGGCACATGACAAGGTGGGCCAAAGCCGGCATGGTTTCCTGAAAGGAAAATCCTGCCTGACAAACCTACTGCAATTTTTTGAGGAAATTACAAGCAGGGTAGACAAAGGAGATGTAGTAGACGTGGTGTACTTGGATTTTCAGAAGACCTTTGACAAGGTGCCACACGTGAGGCTGCTTAGCAAGATAAGAGCCCATTGGAATTACAGGGGAGTTACTAGCATGGATGGAGCATTAGCTGATCGGCAGAAAACAGAGAGTGGGAATAAAGGGATCCTATTCTGGCTGCCTGCCGGTTACCAGTGGAGTTCCACAGGAGTCTGTGTTGGCATCATTGCTTTTTACGATGTATGTCAATGATTGGACTATGAGATTAATGGATTTGTGGCTAAATTTGCCGATGATACAAAGATAGGTGAAGGAGCAGGTAGTGTTGAGGAAACAGAGAGCCTGCAGAGAGAATTAGATAGTTTAGGGGAATGGGCAAAGAAGTGGCAAATGAAATACAATGTTGGAAAGTGTATGGTCATGCACTTTGGTGGAAGAAATAAACGGGCAGACTATTATTTTGATGGGGAGAGAATTCAAAATGCAGAGATGCAAAGGGACTTGGGAGTCCTTGTGCCAGATAGCATAAAGGTTAACCTCCAGGTGGAGTTGGTCGTGAAGAAGGCAAATGCAATGTTGGCATTCATCTCTAGAGGTATATAATATAAGAGCAGAGATGTGATGTTGAGGATCTATAAGGCACTCATGAGACCATACTTGGAGTATTGTGTGCAATTTTGGGCTCCTTATTTTAGAAAGGATATACTGGCATTGGAGAGGGTTCAGAGAAGATTCACGAGAATGATTCCAGGAATGAAAGGGTTACCGTATGAGGAACTTCTGGCGGCTCTTGGGCTGTATTCCCTGGAGTTCAGGAGAATAAGGGGTGATCTTATAGAAACATTCTGAATGTTAAACGGCCTGATCAGATTAGATCTGTCAAGGTTATTTCCCATGGTAGAGGAGTCTAGGACAAGAGGGCATGAATTCAGGACTGAAGGATGTCCATTTAGAACAGAGAGGCTGAGAAATGATTTTATTCAGATGGTGGTAAATCTGTGGCATTTGTTGCCACGAGCGGCTGTGGAGGCCAAGTCACTGGGTGCATTGAAGGTAGAGGCAGATAGGTTGTTGATTAGCCAGAGCATCAAAGGCTATGGGGAGAAGGCAAGGGAATGGGGATGACTGGAGGAATTGGATCAGCCCATGATTGAATTGTGGAGTAGACTCGATGGGCCGAATGGCCTGCTTCTGCTCCTATATCTTATGGTCTAATAATAGGTGAGCGAACACATCTGATTGCATTTGTGGTTTTCTAATCCTCTGGATAACCTTTTTTAAAACTTGTGAATTTTGATAGATAATAACCAAAATATCCTGTACCTCGACATCCACGTTGTTTAAGATCTGGAATGCAGGTTAATCATGTTAAGAAAATTCTCCAGCCTTTTGCCCCATTACTTGGTCTGCTATTTTCTGTCTTGTGATCAATGTTGTTTCATGCTCCTCCCTTCCTGGAGCTCCATGATTATCTATTATTATTGGTCTTCTACCTTCAATACCAATTCAAAATCATTATTTTGAATCTCCTGCATTTTCCTTTCCCATATCTTGACTTCTTGATCAACAAAACACACTCAGTAAGGATAGGCAGCACCACCTCCACTGTGATTATTCTTAGCATTGGTGCTCCATAAGGCTGGGTCCTCAACCACCCACTCTACTCCTTATACACACATGAGCCTGTGGCCAGATTCTGCTCTAATTCCATTTACAATGTTAGACCATAAAACATAGGAGCAGAATTAAACCATTCGGCCCATCCATCATTGTTTATTTATTGTTCCTCTCAAAACCATTTGACTGCCTTCTCCCCATAACCTTTGACACCCTTACTAATCAAGAACCTATCAAACTCTGCTTTAAGTATTACCAACAATTTGGACTCCATATCTATCCAAGGCAATGATTTCCACAATTTCACCACCCTCTGGCTAAAGAAATTCCTCTTCATCTCTGTTCTAAAGGGATTTTCTTCTTTTCTAAGGCTGTATTCTCTGGTCTTAGACACCCTCATTTTAGGAAATATCCTCTCCACATCTGCTTATCTCGGTCTTTCAATATTTGATAGGTTTTAATGAAATCCTCCCTCATTCTTCTAAACTCCAGTGTGCACAGGCCCAGGGCCATCAAATACTCCTCAAACATTAACTATCTTCGTATCATCTGCAAGCTTGGTCACAAGGTCATCAATTTCATTATCCAAATTATTGACATTTAATGTGAAAAGAAGAGGTCTAACACTGACCTATACAGTGGCAAAAAGGCTTTGTTCCTAGACGTGTTCGATGCCTTTTATGCTCGCTTTGACCATCAAACCTTGGAGGAAATTTCACGAGCTCCTTCAGCCCCTGATGACCCCATGATTGCACTCTGAGGCTAATGTGAAAGCATCTGCAGGAGGCTGAACTCACGGAAAGCATCCGGCCCAGATGGGTTACCTGGTTGAATACTAAAGACCTGTGCTGATCAACTGGCTGGAGTGTTCACCGATATCTTTAACCTCTCGCTTTGGCAGTCTAAGTTACCTGGCTGCTTTAGGCAGGCTTCAAATATACTGGTCCTATGAAGAACGTGATAACCTGCCTCAATGACTATCCTCCAGTAGCACATGCATCCACTGTGACGAAGTGCTTTGAGAGGTTGACAATGAGACATATCTGCTCCAATTTGCCTTCCAAAGCAGTAGGTAACATTTCATTGGCTTTTTACTCAACCCTGGAACATCTGGACAGCAAGGATGCTTTTCATTGATTACAGATCAGCATTCAATACTATAATCCCTTCAAAACTAATCAATAAGCTTGTAGCCTTGGCCTCAATGCCTCCTTGTGCAAATTGATCCTCAATTTCCTCATTTGCAGACCCCAGTCAATTCAGATTGGCAACAACATCTCCTCAACAATCTCCATCAGCACAGGTGCACCACCAGGCTGTGTGCTTAACCCCCTGCTCTACTCGTTTTATACTTATGACTGTGTCACTAAGCACAGCTCCAATGCCCTATTCAATTTGCTGATGACACCAATGCCTTAGGCCAAATCAAAGGTGGTGACGGATCAGCATATAGGAGGGAGATTGAAAATATGGCTGAGTGATGCCACAAAAACAATCTTTTACTCATGTCAGAAAGACCAAGGAGCTCATTATTGATTTCAGGAAGAACCTGGATATCCATGAGCCAGTCCTCATCAGGAAATCAGAGGTGGAGAGGGTCAGCAACTTCAAATTCCGTAGTGTTATCATTACAGAAGATCTGTCCGGGTCAGAACGTAAATGCCATTACGAAGGAAGTATGCAGTGTCTCTACTGTCTTAGAAGATTGTAACAATTTTGTATGTTATCTAAAACATTGTCAAACTTCTGTATGTGACGGAGAGTATACTGACTTGTTGCAATATAGCCCGGTATGGAAACACCACTGTTCTTGAACGGAAGAGCCTACAAAAAGTAATGGATCTGGCCCAGTCCACCACGGGTAAAGCTCTCCGCATCATTTGCACATCTACATGGAGCACTGTTGCAGGAAAGCAGCATCCATCATCAAGGACACCATCACCCAAGACATTCTCTCTTCTCACTGCTGCCATCAGGAAGAAGCTACGGGAGCCTCAGGACCCACACCATCAAGTTCAGGTACAATTATTACCCCTCAACCATCAGGCTTATGGACCAGAGGGGATAACTTTACTCAACTTCATTCACCTCACCACTGATCTGTTCCCACAACCTATAGACTCATGTTCTTGATATTTATTGCTTGCTTATTTATTTATTTGTCTGTTTGTTTACTTATGTTTTTGTAGTTGCATAGTTTGTTGTCTTTTGCACATTGATTGGGGCAGTCTTTGAGCGATTCTATTATGTTTCTTCTACTTACTGTGAATGCTCACAAGAAAATGAATCTTAGGATTGTATATGGTGATGCATATGTACTTTGATAATAAATTTAAACAGATTTGACAGGGAAGAATTCCCCTTAAGGAAACAATGCTGACTTCGGCCAATTTTATCATGAGCTCCGAGTACCCCAAAACCTTCTCCTTAATAATGGATTCCAACATCTTGCCAACCACTGAAGTCAGACTGTTCTAAAATTTCCTGTCTTTTGTCCCTCTCCCTTCTTAAAGACTGGACTGAAATTTGCTTTTTCTAGTCCTCTGGAATCATTCCAAAATCTCATGTTTCTTGAAAGATCACTACCAATGCCTCAGCAATCCCTTCAGCTACCTCTTTCAGAATCCTGAGGTGTGGTCTATCTGGTCCGGGTCTCTTATCTACCTTCACAACTTTCAGCTTACCAAGCACCTTCTCCTTAGTATTAGTGACTGAACTCAGTTCAGCCCCCTGACACTTTCAAAGTTCTGGCATGTTGCTGATATCTTCCACCATGAAGACTAACACAACATACTTATTTAGTTCATCCACCGCTTCTTTGTCCTTCCAGCATCATTTTCCAGCTGTCCGATATCCATTTTGCCTCTCTTTTACATGTTGTATATTCATAAAATCTTTTGGTATCTTCGTTTATAGTATTGGCTAGCTTACCTTCATATTTAATCTTTTCTCTCCTTTATAATTTTTTAGTTTCCCTCTGTTGGTTTTTTAAAATTTCCCAATCCACTAGCTCCTCACTAATTTTTGCTCTACCTGTATCATAAGCCCTCTTTTGTCTTCATGCTGTCCTTAACATTCCTGGCAGCCATGGTTGCCTCATCCTCCCTTTAGAATGTTTCTTCTTCTCTTGGTGAACCTATCCTGCACTTTCCAAATTGTTCCCAGAAACTCAAGCCATTGTTACTCTGCCATTATCCTTGCTGATGTCCCCTTCCAGTCAACTTTGGCCAGTTACTCTCTCATACATTTGTAGTTCCCTTTGCTCCACTGTAATAGCAATATATCTGATTTTAGATTCTCACTGTCAAACTGCAGGGTGAATTCTATCAGATTATGATCACCATCTCCTAAGGGTTCCTTTACCTTAAGTTCCCAAATCAAATCTGGTTCATTACACAACCATCAATCCAGAATTGACTTTCCCCTGGTGGACTCAACCACATGCTGCTTGTAGACATTCCATACAATTCCTTCTCTTGGGATCCAGCACCAACCTGATTTTCCCAATCTACCTGCAATTTGAAATCCTAAATGACCATTGTAACTTTGCTCTTTTTACATGCCTTTTCTATCTCCTATTGTAATTCGTATCCCACATCTTGTCAATTGTTCCTGTTACTCCCATGTGGGCATTTTTAGCCTCGCAGTTGTTTGACTCTACACCTACTGATCCTATGACATTTCTTTCGACAGGATTTGATTTCATTTTTTACCAACAGAACCACCAACCCCTTCTGCATATCTGCCTTCTTTTGGAGATAGAAACATAGAAAACCTACAGCACAATACAGGCCATTCGGCCCACAATGCTGTGCGGAACATGTACTTACTTTAGAAATTACCTAGGGTTACCCATAGCCCTCTATTTTTCTAAGCTCCATGTACCTATCCAGGAGTCTCTTAAAAGACCCTATCGTATCCGCCTCCACCACCATCGCAGGCAGCCCATTCCAATCAATCACCACTCTCTGCATAAAAAACTTACCCCTGACATCTCCTCTGTACCTACTTCCAAGCACCTTAAAACTGTGCCCTCTCATGTTAGCCATTTCAGCCCTGGGAAAAAGCCTCTGACTATCCACATGATCAATGCCTCTCATCATCTTATACACCTCTCATCATCTTATACACTTCTATCATGTCAAGTCTCATCCTCTGTCACTCCAAAGAGAAAAGGACGAGTTCACTCAACCTATTCTCATAAGGCATGATCCCCAATCCAGGCAACATCCCTGTAAATCTCCTCTGCACCCTTTCTATAGTTTCCACATCCTTCCTGTAGTGAGGTGACCAGAACTGAGCACAGTACTCCAAGTGGGGTCTGACCAGGGTCTTATATAGCTGTAACATTACCTCTCGGCTCTTGAACTCAGTCCCATGGTTGATGAAGGCCAATGCACCGTATGCCTTCTTAACCACAGAGTCAACCTGCGCGGCAGCTTTGAGTGTCCTATGGACTCGGACACTAAGATCCTTCTGATCCTCCACACTGCCAAGAGTCTTACCATTAATACCATATTCTGCCATCATATTTGACCTACCAAAATGAACCACCTCACACTTACCTGGGTTGAACTCCATCTGCCACTTCTCAGCCCAGTTTTGCATCCTACCAATATCCCGTTGTAACCTCTGACAGCCCTCCACACTATCCACAACACCCCCAACTTTTGTGTCAAGAGCAAATTTACTAATCCATCCCTCCACTTCCTCATCCAGGTCATTTATAAAAATCACGAAGAGAAGGGGTCCCAGAACAGATCCCTGAGGCACACCACTGGTCACTGACCTCCATGCAGAAAATGACCCATCTACAACCACTCTTTGCCCTCTGTGAGCAAGCCAATTCTGGACCAACAAAGCAAGGTCCCCTTGGATCCCATGCCTCCTTACTTTCTCAATAAGCCTTGCATGGGGTACCTTATCAAATGCCTTGCTGAAATCCACTATATCTACTGCTTTACCTTCATCAACGTGTTTAGTCACATCCTCAAAAATTTCAATCAGGCTCGTAAGGCATGACCTGCCTTTGACAAAGCCATGCTGACTATTGCTAATCATATTATGCCTCTCCAAATGTTCATAAATCCTGCCTCTCAGGATCTTCTCCATCAACTTACCAACCATTGAAGTAAGTTTGTAACCACTCCTGCGCTCTTCTTCCCTTTAATTTTATCCTCCCTTTTCCAAACTGTTGAATTCACCTAACCATCTCCTATTTAGTTTAAAACCCTAACCACAGCCATAGTTATGCAATTTGCCAGCACCCTGATCCCAGCATGGTTCAGATGGAGTCTGGTCCCTCCTCATCCAATACTGGTACCAATGTCCCACAGTTCAAATCCACTTCTCCCACTCCAACCTTTGAGCCACACATTTAATTCTCTTACACAATTAACTCAGTGCCAATTTGCATGTGACTCAGTTAACACTCCAGAGATTATTACCTTTTAGGTATGAATTTTAATTTAGCCCTTAGCTACTCAAATTCCCTCTGCAGAATTTCCTTCCTTGTTCTTCCTACGTCCAAATTCCTCTGCAAGTCAGATAAGATGTCCTGAACCTGGGCACCAGGTAGACAACACATCCTTCGAGACTCTTGATCCCTGCAATAGAGAATTGTGGCCAATCCCATGTCTATACTACCCCCAATCACAACTACATTTCTCTTCTCTTCCCTCTCCTGAATGTCTCCCTGAACTACAATGCCATGGTTCAGTTGTTCATCCTTCCTACAGCCCGCACTATCATGCTCAGAGGGAGCAACTATCTCAGACTGGTTGGCCAACCTCAAGGACTGAGGCTCCTCCCACACCACCTCTTGGATCCCCTACCTGCCTCATTCACTGTCACGCCCTCTTGTCCGTAGCCTCAGACTAAATTTGAAACAGTTATTCTAATAGCCGTGACTGTCTTCTGAAACACATTGTCCTGTAACTCTTCTGCTCCCTGATGCATTGCAGTGTTTGAAGTTCAAATTTCAGGTCATCAGCTTTGAGCCCGAGCTCCTCGACCAATCAAGTCTTGTTCCATTGGTGGTCACCAGGAACCACTACAGGGACCACCAGCTCCCTCATCTTGTAGCTACAATGCATCACATGATCATGCAACACTACTTTTTAAAATTTATTGTGATATGGTACCTTTATTCTTTATATACTATATACTAATACAATATATACTATACTTTATATACTATAAACTAATACAATATATAATGAAAAATATATGTTTGCAAATGACATATGGGGCTACTGAGGTGACTTTAAACTAGAATGGTTGGAGGGTGGGAAACAAATTAAAGAGGCTAGGCGTGAGGAGGTTAGTTCACTACAGGGGGATGGGAACCAGTGCAGAGAGACAGAGGGGTGTAAAGTGAGGGTAGAAACAAAAAGTACTATGGAGAAAAGTAAAAGTGGCAGGCCGACAAATCCAGGGCAAGCATTAAAAAGGGCCACTTTTCAGTATAATTGTATAAGGGCTAAGAGAGTTGTAAAAGAGCGCCTGAAGGCTTTGTGTGTCAATGCAAGGAGCATTCGTAATAAGGTGGATGAATTGAAAGTGCAGATTGTTATTAATGATTATGATATAGTTGGGATCACAGAGACATGGCTCCAGGGTGACCAGGGATGGGAGCTCAACGTTCAGGGATATTCAATATTCAGGAGGGATAGACATGAAGGAAGGGGAGGTGGGGTGGCGTTGCTGGTTAAAGAAGAGATTAACGCAATAGAAAGGAAGGACATAAGCCGGGAAGATGTGGAATCGATATGGGTAGAGCTGCATAACACTAAGGGGCAGAAGACGCTGGTGGGAGTTGTGTACAGGCCACCTAACAGTAGTAGTGAGGTCGGAGATGGTATTAAACAGGAAATTAGAAATGTGTGCAATAAAGGATCAGCAGTTATAATGGGTGACTTCAATCTACATGTAGATTGGGTGAACCAAATTGGTAAAGGTGCTGAGGAAGAGGATTTCTTGGAATGTATGCGGGATGGTTTTTTGAACCAACATGTCGAGGAACCAACTAAAGAGCAGGCTATTCTGGACTGGGTTTTGAGCAATGAGGAAGGGTTAATTAGCAATCTTGTCGTGAGAGGCCCTTTGGGTAAGAGTGACCATAATATGGTGGAATTCTTCATTAAGATGGAGAGTGACATAGTTAATTCAGAAACAAAGGTTCTGAACTTAAAGAGGGGTAACTTTGAAGGTATGAGACGTGAATTAGCTAAGATAGACTGGCAAATGACACTTAAAGGATTGACGGTGGATATGCAATGGCAAGCATTTAAAGGTTGCATGAATGAACTACAACAATTGTTCATCCCAGTTTGGCAAAAGAATAAATCAAGGAAGGTAGTGCACCCGTGGCTGACAAGAGAAATTAGGGATAGTATCAATTCCAAAGAAGAAGCATACAAATTAGCCAGGGAAAGTGGCTCAGCTGAGGACTGGGAGAAATTCAGAGTTCAGCAGAGGAGGACAAAGGGCTTAATTAGGAAGGGGAAAAAAGATTATGAGAGAAAACTGGCAGGGAACATAAAAACGGACTGTAAAAGCTTTTATAGATATGTGAAAAGGAAAAGATTGGTAAAGACAAATGTAGGTCCCCTGCAGACAGAAACAGGTGAATTGATTATGGGGAGCAAGGACATGGCAGACCAATTGAATAATTACTTTGGTTCTGTCTTCACTAAGGAGGACATAAATAATCTTCCAGAAATAGTAGGGGACAGAGGGTCCAGTGAGATGGAGGAACTGAGCGAAATACATGTTAGTAGGGAAGTGGTGTTAGGTAAATTGAAGGGATTGAAGGCAGATAACTCCCCAGGGCCAGATGGTCTGCATCCCAGGGTGCTTAAGGAAGTAGCCCAAGAAATAGTGGATGCATTAGTGATAATTTTTCAAAACTCGTTAGATTCTGGACTAGTTCCTGAGGATTGGAGGGTGGCTAATGTAACTCCACTTTTTAAAAAAGGAGGGAGAGAGAAACCGGGGAATTATAGACCGGTTAGCCTAACGTCGGTGGTGGGGAAACTGCTGGAGTCAGTTATCAAGGATGTGATAACAGCACATTTGGAAAGCGGTGAAATGATCGGACAAAGTCAGCATGGATTTGTGAAAGGAAAATCATGTCTGACGAATCTCACAGAATTTTTTGAGGATGTAACTAGTAGAGTGGATAGGGGAGAACCAGTGGATGTGGTATATTTGGATTTTCAGAAGGCTTTTGACAAGGTCCCACACAGGAGATTAGTGTGCAAACTTAAAGCACACGGTATTGCGGGTAAGGTATTGGTGTGGGTGGAGAGTTGGTTAGCAGACAGGAAGCAAAGAGTGGGAATAAACGGGACCTTTTCAGAATGGCAGGCGGTGACTAGTGGGGTACCGCAAGGCTCAGTGCTGGGACCTCAGTTGTTTACAATATATATTAATGACTTGGATGAGGGAATTTAATGCAGCATCTCCAAGTTTGCGGATGACACGAAGCTGGGTGGCAGTGTTAGCTGTGAGGAGGATGCTAAGAGGATGCAGGGTGACTTGGATAGGTTGGGTGAGTGGGCAAATTCATGGCAGATGCAATTTAATGTGGATAAATGTGAAGTTATCCACTTTGGTGGCAATAATAGGAAAACAGATTATTATCTGAATGGTGGCCGATTAGGAAAAGGGGAGGTGCAACGAGACCTGGGTGTCATTATACACCAGTCATTGAAAGTGGGCATGCAGGTACAGCAGGCGGTGAAGAAGGCGAATGGTATGCTGGCATTTATAGCGAGAAGATTCGAGTACAGGAGCAGGGAGGTACTACTGCAGTTGTACAAGGCCTTGGTGAGGCCACACCTGGAGTATTGTGTGCAGTTGTGGTCCCCTAATCTGAGGAAAGACATCCTTGCCATAGAGGGAGTACAAAGATGGTTCACCAGATTGATTCCTGGGATGGCAGGACTTTCATATGAAGAAAGACTGGATGAACTAGGCTTGTACTCGTTGGAATTTAGAAGATTGAAGGGGGATCTGATTGAAACATATAAGATCCTAAAGGGATTGGACAGGCTAGATGCAGGAAGATTGTTCCTGATGTTGGGGAAGTCCAGAACGAGGGGCCACAGTTTGAGGATAGAGGGGAAGCCTTTTAGGACCGAGATTAGGAAAAACTTCTTCACACAGAGAGTGGTGAATCCGTGGAATTCTCTGCCACAGGAAACAGTTGAGGCCAGTTCATTGGCTATATTTAAGAGGGAGTTAGATATGGCCCTTGTGGCTACGGGGGTCAGGGGGTATGGAGGGAAGGCTGGGGTGGGGTTCTGAGTTGGATGATCAGCCATGATCATAATAAATGGCAGTGCAGGCTCGAAGGGCCGAATGGCCTACTCCTGCACCTATTTTCTATGTATGTTTCTATGTATTATTATAGTGGACCTATCTCAAATAATGATGAGTTAGAGTACAGGGAGGAGATAGATAGAGAGATTAGTGACATGGCAGCATGGCAACAACCTTTTCCTCAATGTCAGCAAAACAAAAGAGCTGACAATTGACTTCAGGAAGGGGGGCTGTGCACACTCTCCTGTTTATATTTGCTGAGGTCAAGCGGGTTGAGACCTTCAAGTTTCTAGGAGCAAACATCCAGTGAGGTTGTCCTGGTCCAACCATGTTGACACCATGGCCAAAAAAGCTCACCAGTGCCTTTACTTCCTCAGGATGCTAAAGAAATTAGACATGTCCTGTTTGAGTCTCACCAGTTTTTATCAATGCAACATATGAAAGCATCCTCTTCAGATGCATCACATCTTGATATGGCAGCTGTTCTGCAGACATTTGGACACAAATCTCTGTAGTACCTAATGACCTTGTATCTTATTATCTGCCTGCACTACACTTTCTCTAACTGTAACACTGTTATTCTTTAACTTTGCACCTCAGTGCTCTGTTATAAAGATGATCTGTCTGTACGTCAGTAAGTATGACAATAATAAACCAATTTATTTAATCTATCATCCAAAGGTGTACCATTTACTTTCACTTCCCGCTTCCCTTTCATGTGGATGTAGTCATGTCGAAGCTGTCACTATCTGTTTTGTGTTCTTTGTGAGTTTACTCTCATCACTTATAGTCATCTATTTCAGCTTTCTAAACATTACAATATCTATGTCTTTTATTTCATATTAATAACACCCTTCATTGCTTCAGTTAGCCACAAATAATACATTTGTCTCAAAGATTTTCTTTCTCACTGGAATACAGCTTTGCTGAGATTTATGAAATAAACCCTTGCCCGCTAACCTATTTACCAGTCCACTTTAGTCGATTTTGACCTCATATGTTGTTAATGACCTTTATTTAAGTTTAGGATAAACACAAGAAATTCTGCAGATGCTGTAAATCCAGAGCAACACAAAAAAATTCTGGAGGAACTCTGCATCTATGGAAAGGAATAAATTGCTGATGTTTTGGGCCAAGACCCTTCATCAGGACTGGAAAGGAAGGAGGAAGGAAAAAGCCAGAATAAGAAGGTTGAGGAAGGAGAGAAGGACAAGGTCAAAGGTAGTAGGTGAAGCCAGGTGGGGGGGATGAAGCTGGGAGAAGTGGAAAAGGCAAAGGGCTGGAGAAGGAACCTGATAGGTGAGGAGAGTGGATCATGGGAGAAAGGGAAGGAGGAGGGGCACTGGGCAGAAGTGATAGGCAGATGAGGAGAAGAGGTAAGAGGCCAGAATGGAGAAATGAAGAAAAGGGAAGTGGAGGAGAAAAATTACTGGATGTTGGAGAAATCGATGGTCATGTCATCAGGTTGGAGGCTACCTAGACGCAATATGATGTGTTGTTCCTCCAACCTGATAATGGCCTCACCGTGCCATGGGCCAACATGTTGGATTAAGAATGGGGATAGGAACTGAAATGATGGGTCACCAGGAAATTCTGCTTTTGGCAAATGGCGCTGAGGTGCCCCCAATTTATTATCTTATTAGATAGCCACACCGGGAGCACTGGACACAGTAGCACTGGATGCTCAACTTCCACCATCTTCAATGGGACCACCCTGCCATCAAACACATCTTTACCTTACCCCCACCACTCTCCACCTTCCGCAGGGATTTTCCTCTGTGATACCTCTGTCCTTTCATCCCTCCCCACTCATCTCTCTCCTCAATGTTATCCCTGAAAGTGATAGAAGTGCTGCACCTGCCCAATCATCTCCTCCCACACCTCTGTTCAGGGCCCCAAACCGTCCTTCCAGCTGAGGCAACACTTCACATATGAATCTCGAAGTCGTCTATTGTAGCAGGTGCTCCTGCCGCGGCCTCCTCCACAATGCTGAGGTCTGACGTAGATTGAGGGATCTGCTTTGTTGAACACCTCAGCTCACCTACAAAAAGCGGAATTTCTCAGTGGCCAACCGTTTGAATTCCTATCCCTTATCCTGTTATGAAATGTCGGTCTAAGGCCTCCTCTTCTGCCACGATGAAGCCACTCTCAAGTTGGAAGAGCGACACCTCATATTCCTTCTAAGTTGTTACAAGTCTTATTTCTTGATTAAAGTCAAATCGAGTAAAGTTTATTGTCATTTAACTATATGCACGCATATAACGTATATAAACATATAATGTATATAGAAACAAGACGTTTCTCTAAACCAGCACACATAACACACATACACATGATAACTTATAAAGGTAACAATAAAACTTACAGATGAATCACACATAAGTAACAAACTAAATTGTATAAAATAAATACTGTAAGGTACGGAACAGATTAACCAATGACACTTTGAATATGATACGACAGGCAATTCAGAAGCCTAACGGCGTGAGGGAAGAGACTACTTTCCATCCTGACCGTTCTTGTTTTTATGTGTCAGAGTCTCCTGCCTGATGGTAGAAAGTCAAAGAGGATGCTGGATGGGTGGGTGGGGTTCTTGTTCACCAGCAACATTCTATTGATAGCAAGATTCACACATGCTACAACATGAACTTCCATTTTTCCACTGCAGCCTTTGATAAGGCACCTCAATGTCTTCAATGCTTTCTGAAACTCATATATAAAGATGCTCCATTTATCAACAGCACATGTTGGAGAAGGAGAAGATGGTGGCACGACACAGCGCGCGTGGCCTCTCTGGTGATGAATATCTGTTATCTGTCAAGTAGGATGCCGTGCATAATTCATATTTGATGGAGGCAGACGTGAGAGCACAGAGGAACATCTGGTGAAACTTCTGAAATGCCTGTTTTGCTGCTGCCGCTACTGTGTGATCCAAAATCTCCGGAGGGGAAGGTCCCGAATCCTCGGCTTTGCTTGTTGCTTGGTGGCTGGGCCGGGGTCGAAGCGCTCAGCAGAGATGGTGCTCGGTGCTCAGCGTCGGAGGGATGGTCGGAGGCTCGAAGTTTTCAGACGGACTCAGAGCCGGACTGTGGTCGAGTGTTTCCAGGATGCTGCATCGGCAAGTTTGTAGCACTGGAAGCTCATGGTAGGGAGAGTTTCTTTCTTCTACCGTCTGCGTGAGATGATGGGGCTATCGGGACTTTGAGACTTTTTTTTACCGTGCCCATGGTCTGCTCTTATCAAATTATGCTATTGCTTTGTACTGTTGTAACTATATGTTATAATTATGTGGTTTTTGTCAGTTTTAGTCTTGGTCTGTCTTGTGTTTCTGTGATATCATACTGGAGGAACATTGTATCATTTTTTAATGCATGCATTTCTAAATGACAATAAACGAGGACTGAGTGTCCTCATAATCTAATCTAATGTTATTTCTTCAAAGAGCTCCAACAAATTGGTGAAACATGGTTTTTCTTTTAGCAAACTATGATGACCTTATCTCTTGTTGCAAAAACATACAATTGGTCTGCTTCAACTTGTGCTCATATCATCCTCCTCCAAAATCAGTTAATCTTCTGTCGTGACAATGATTGTCCTTGCAAGACTTCATCCACTGTAGCTTGAAAAATCCTGAAAGGACTCTCTTTGTGAAGGCCATGTACATAGAACATAGACTAGTACAGCACAGTACAGGCCCTTCGGCCCACAATGTTGTGCCGACCCTCAGACCCTGCCTCCCATATAAGCCCCCACCTTAGATTCCTCCATATACCTGTCTAGTAGTCTTTTAAACTTCACTAGTGTATCTGCCTCCACCACTGACTCAGGCAGTGCATTCCACGCACCAACCACTCTCTGAGTAAAAAACCTTCCTCTAATATCCCCCTTGAACTTCCCACCCCTTACCTTAAAGCCATGTTCTCTTGTATTGAGCAGTGGTGCCCTGGGGAAGAGGCACTGGCTATCTACTCTATCTATTCCTCTTATTACCTTGTACACCTCTATCATGTCTCCTCTCATCCTCCTTCCCTCCAAACAGTAAAGCCCTAGCTCCCTTAATCTCTGATCAGAATGCATACTTTCTAAACCAGGCAGCATCCTGGTAAATCTCCTCTGTACCCTTTCCAATGCTTCCACATCCTTCCTATAGTGAGGTGACCAGAACTGGACACAATACTCCAAGTGTGGCCTAACCAGAGTTTTATAGAGCTGCATCATTACATCGCGACTCTTAAACTCTATCCCTCGACTTATGAAAGCTAACACCCCATAAGCTTTCTTAACTACCCTATCCACCTGTGAGGCAACTTTCAGGGATCTGTGGAGATGTACCCCGAGATCCCTCTGCTCCTCCACACTATCAAGTATCCTGCCATTTACTTTGTACTCTGCCTTGGAGTTTGTCCTTCCAAAGTGTACCACCTCACACTTCTTCGGGTTGAACTCTATCTGCCACTTCTCAGCCCACTTCTGCATCCTATCAATGTCTCTCTGCAATCTTTGACAATCCTCTACACTACCCACAACACCACCAACCTTTGTGTCATCTGCAAACTTGCCAACCCACCCTTCTACCCCCACATCCAGGTCATTAATAAAAATCACGAAAAGTAGAGGTCCCAGAACACATCCTTGTGGGACACCACTAGTCACAATCCTCCAATCTGAATGTACTCCTTCCACCATCACCCTCTGCCTTCTGCAGGCAAGCCAATTCTGAATCCACCTGGCCAAACTTCCCTGGATCCCATGCCTTCTAACTTTCTGAATAAGCCTACCGTGTGGAACCTTGTCAAATGCCTTACTAAAATCCATATAGATCACATCCACTGCACTACCCTCATCTATATACCTGGTCACCTCCTCAAAGAACTCTATCAGGCTTGTTAGACACAATCTGCCCTTCACAAAGCCATGCTGACTGTCCCTGATCAGACCATGATTCTCTAAATGCCTATAGATCCTATCTCTAAGAATCTTTTCCAACAGCTTTCCCACCACAGACATAAGGCTCACTGGTCTATAATTACCCGGACTATCCCTACTACCTTTTTTGAACAAGGGAACAACGTTCGCCTCCCTCCAATCCTCCGGTACCATTCCCGTGGACAACGAGGACATAAAGATCCTAGCCAGAGGCTCAGCAATCTCTTCTCTCGCCTCGTGGAGCAGCCTGGGGAATATTCCGTCAGGCCCCGGGGACTTATCTGTCCTAATGTATTTTAACAACTCCAACACCTCCTCTCCCTTAATATCAGCATGCTCCAGAACATCAACCTCACTCATATTGTCCTCACCATCATCAAGTTCCCTCTCATTGGTGAATACCAAAGAGAAGTATTCATTGAGGACCTCGCTCACTTCCACAGCCTCCAGGCACATCTTCCCACCTTTATCTCTAAACGGTCCTACCTTCACTCCTGTCATCCTTTTTTTCTTCACATAATGGAAGAATGCCTTGGGGTTTTCCTTTACCCTACTCGCCAAGGCCTTCTCATGCCCCCTTCTTGCTCTTCTCAGCCCCTTCTTAAGCTCCTTTCTTGCTTCCCTATATTCCTCAATAGACCCAGCTGATCCTTGCTTCCTAAATCTCATGTATGCTGCCTTCTTCCTCCTGACTAGATTTTCCACTTCACTTGTCACCCATGGTTCCTTCACCCTACCATTCTTTATCTTCCTCACCGGGACAAATTTATCCCTAACATCCTGCAAGAGATCTCTAAACATTGACCACATGTCCATAGTACATTTCCCTGCAAAAACATCATCCCAATTCACACCCGCAAGTTCTAGCCTTATAGCCTCATAATTTGCCTTTCCCCAATTAAACATTTTCCTGTCCTCTTTGTATGGCTGACTATTCTTGTCATGATTAAGTTGTATGTAAGTGTCCAATTTTCTGAATATCTTTGATCTTGCTAACTCTGCTTATGAGCTATTAGGCATCAGACCCCTATTAAATGCCTTTTGGATGTCCCTACTGATTATCTCTCTATATACTGTATATTCTATGTTTTAGTTGCTTCCTCAAGAAAGTCAATTAGGTTTGTTAGACAAGACTGTAGTTTACAAATTCACATTGGCTCTCTTAAAGCAGCTCAAATGTCCTCGAGTGCTTATTCACTCAATCCTTCAGCAATCAGAATTAAAAATTCTGAGATGTTAGATCCTGCATAGAATACAAAAAGAATCAGTCATTCAATCAAAGGATGTAAACTCATTTAACACTTCTTTAAGTAGTTTTAACATTTTGTTGTTATGTTTCTAAATGTTACCACAGGCAGGTTCATTATCATAAGAATTTAAGAAAGAAAAGGAGGCCATGTGTTCCCTATCTTTGTTTCAGCATTCAATAAAATCACAGCTGATCAAACTTCATCTTCACTTTTTTACCAAACCCTGTAAGTTTAGCATTCAAACAAGGATCTATTTTGCCTTTGATGTTCTCAGTGAGAGCATTCACACCCCTCGGCGGTAAAGACTTTCAAAGAACAACAGCCCTCTGAGTGAAATATCTATCATTTCTATTCCTGTGACAATATTCTCCACTCTCCAGCCATGGTAATCTTTGCTAACTCTTTGAGGTCTGCATTAGGATTTATGCATTACATTCAAAACATTGACACCTTGTCCAGCATATTTTGTCCCAAATTACTTCTTAGTGAATTATTCAGAATATTGTGCTTTAGAAACCTACATAGATCTGAATCCAAAAAAAGATATCACCTCCTGAAACATTAGATGATAACACATACCATTAAGCATTTTAGTATGTCATTAAGTAAACTAATATGCTAGAACCTCTCAGTCAGAGTCTAGATACAAGATTGTTCAGTTTCTATTCGTTATCCACTTGGCTGATATAATTAAATGTACAAATATACAGTATAGTCAGAAAGCTAAGTGGAGTACAATAACTGGTGAATACAGAAACTTATTGGGCAAGTTTCTATATCATGATAATTTAATTAAGGTATAACTCCAACCTGCAAATTACTTTCATTGGTAATTTTAGTTCTTAACACCATTAACTAGTTACAGGGTAGTACTTTAATAATGTTGATATGCAGTAATCCAATTAAGTCCAGTATATTGACTTAGTTCTTCCAAAAATCATAACTATGTTCCAGAGACAAATTATGGATCATTAAGGACACATGAATGCAGACGTATGTTTGAATTCAGAATCAAATGAAAGTCAAGATAGATGGAAAAAGAAAAATTAAGTTTATTTGGAAAAGGAAAATGACAAAAACTATGATGCTGCCTTTGTGAAGGCTGAATCAGAAAACCATTTAGCTACCAATTAGCTATTTATTTATTAAGTAATCTAGGTTGAATCGCTGGGTGGTCAAAATACAACAGTGACAAAATAAAGGTGGAGAGAGAAGGCATTAGCAAGCTCAACATGGCTTTGGTAAATGAAAGAAAATTAAGGATTTCAAATGAGAGATAAAAGCAGTGGGAAATAACGAGCTGTATGAAGGAAGTTGTTTGAAAAGAATAGGAGGATAAAGCAAGAGATACCTTGCCCAGGGTTGCATTACCACTGCAGTAATGAAAAGTACATTCAGGCAGGAACAAAACATTCAGCTAATTTTGAGAAACACATACGATTTTTGATTATACTGCGTCCGGTGCTTCCGATGGGGCCTTCTATATATTGGCGAGACCCGACGCAGGCTGGGAGATCATTTTACTGAACACTTATGCTCTGTCCGCTAAAGAAAGCAGGATCTCCCAGTGGCCACACATTTTAATTCCACATCCCATTCCCATTCTGATATGTCCATCCACGGCCTCCTCTACTGTAAAGATGAAGCCACACTCAGGCTGGAGGAACAACACCTTATATTCCGTCTGGGTAGCCTCCAACCTGATGGCATGAACATCGACTTCTCTAACTTCCGCTAATGCCCCACCTCCCCCTCGTACCCCATCCCTTATTTATTTATATACACTCATTCTTTCTCTCTCTCCTTTTTCTCCCTCTGTCCCTCTGGCTGTACCCCTTGCCCATCCTCTGGGTTTTCTCCCCCCTCCCCCTTTTCCTTCTCCCTGGGCCTCCTGTCCCATGATCCTCTCATATCCCCTTTGCCAATCACCTGTCCAGCTCTTGGCTCCATCCCTCCCCCTCCCGTCTTCTCCTATCATTTTGGACCTCCGCCTCCCCCTCCCACTTTCAGATCTCTTACTAGCTCTTCCTTCGGTTAGTCCTGATGAAGGGTCTCGGCCCGAAACGTCGACTGTACCTCTTCCTAGAGATGCTGCCTGGCCTGCTGTGTTCACCAGCAAATTTGATGTGTGTTGTGATTTTTGATGGATTTGGCCTAAGAGGGAGATTTGAATTCGAAGTCTAGAAAAGCAAGAGTGGTATTACTGAGGTTTGATAACACAGCCTAAAACTCAGATAACCTTTGTGATGGTTGGGAGGAGACACTGTAACGTTGTAATCCTGTTAGTGGAATAAATAACATTAAATGCAGAAAGCATCTCAGAAACCCAAGTAGATTTTGACTGGGTTAGCTTGCATAAGGAACACACAATCTATTGCTGGAAAACAGTTGTTTAACCTAAAACACTTTTCTTTTTGCACCCACACTTTTCTGAAATAATTAATGTTACTTGCACATCACTAACCACATTTCTTATTTCAGCAATCTATGTTATGAAATAGGAAAACACTGATTGAATTTGCTTTAAAATTCCATTCAACATTTAATGAAGTGATAAATGAATTGCCTGGCTTGCTGTTGAAGTATACATTGAACTTCTCAGTTAAATATTTCACAATAAGGCACTTATTAGCCACCTCCCAAATACTTTATCAGTATTGTTCCTACCACTGGTTGTTCCATTCATCTTTCTGCTCTCTGACATCACGTTCAATCTCTTCTTATTTAAATATCATTGTTAATAAATCTAAATGTAATTTGTTTGTTAATTGTACTCACCATCCCAAGCTAATTTATTTTCAGTGGGCTGGTTTAAAATATGATTACTTAAAGTTATGGAAGGCAGAATAACTTTGAAGAAATGTCAAAAGCCATCAAAAGCATTGGAGAATTCATCTTCTAATGGAGACATTATTATTTTGATGTGCAGAACATGGATTTATCACAATCATGCATCTCAGTCTGAAAACTGTGCCATGTACTTCATACAAGAAAGCAACCATTTGCTTTCTTGGTCACATTAACATTCCCCTTGTGCTTGCTCACTTCCTTCCTTCCATGTAAACTAATGGCAATAGTTCATTTCATCAGATACCCTCCTTCCTTATCAAAATTATCAGCCTCAACTCCTCCTTAACTTGAAACTGCTCTAAGGTTTTTGCTCTATCCCATTATGATTTTAAGATTTGAGAAGATATTGATGCCTCTCTCGTTCTTCACCCTCAAATCCCTTTGACCATTTTTCAATATAATTTCCAACAGTCAAAATAATAAAGCATCCCTTGCCAAAGTCACGAATAACCTCATCTGTAACCGTGACCCTGGTGCTTTACCATTTTTTATTTTCCAGGACAAATCGCAACCTGAACTGAGTGTGGCATCTTCCTGCAATATATACCTTTTGCTATCTAATTCCAGTTTTGTTACCGGTAGTAGAATGGGTCCACACACAATCAAACATAACAAAGATTTTCTACCATGCGCTTTCATCTCTGGAGCTTTCCTAAATTTTTAACCCTTTCCGTTTAAAAGAATGAGAGGGGATCTTAAAGAAATCTATAAAATATGAAAGATAAGAATGAGGCAGGAAAATTACTTCTAGTGGTAATTGAGACTAGAACTAGGGGACATAGCCTCAAGAGTTGAGGGAATAGATTTAGAATAGAGATGAGGAGAAATTATCTCTTCCAGACAGTAATGAATCTGTGGAATTCTCTGTCCAGGGAAGTAGTCAAGGCTACATATTTAAACATAGTTAGACACAGTTTTTAGATTTTTGCATAGCAGGGGAATTAAGGGTTATGGTAAAAAGGCAGATGGTTAGAGCCAATGTTCCCTTGAATTTACAATGACCAGTGTGTGCAAAAAACTTGTGCTGTGCAATTTTTGTCCAGTGACAACACGTGTGCACTGAATTTTATATAGCGAGGTATTCATTTTAACAGCTAGCAAAACATTGTCAATAAGAACTTTGATCTCCTCTGGGTTTGATCGTTTTCGCTCTCGTTCACCTGCACGCTCACAAAACATACGTAACAGGCCTGTAGCAAGTAATGAAGGATTTTCTCACCAGAGCTTTTGCACACCAACTGTACATCATTTGCTGCTTGCTACATGATGCTTTAAAAAGTCAAGTTTCCAAATAACATTCCATTTCTTCCCACTTGCAAATTCTCCAGCAACTTTTGCATTGTGACAATACATGAAGGTTATACCAATTTTTGTTTTGTACTTAAATATTTTCCATAGCTGCTTATAGCTGAGTTCACTGCCAGATCAGCCATGATCTTATTGGATGGTGGAGAAGGCTCACTGGCTGCAGTAACATTATCTGTAAGCAAGATGTAAACTTCTACAAGCTTATTTGGTGATGGCATTTAACACTACCTTGTCCATTCAAATGGTTCAATTTAACATCAGAAAAGGTATACAATATACAACCTGAAATTCTAACTCTTCACAGATGTTCCCAAAACAAGAAACCCCAAAGAATAAATGATAGTAACATCAGAACCCCAAAGGTCCCTCCCCCTCCCACGTACAAGTAACAGCAGGAGCATCAACCCTCCCCCTCTTGTGCCCCAGAAGCACCAACCCCCACCCCCACCATGCAAGCAACAGCAAAAGTCCCCAAAGAGACCTTGATCCGGAGTCCATCAAAACCTACAGTCCATAACCCAGCACTTTGGTATGTCAGATAGGCTCTCTCACCAGTGAGGGAGAGAGAGAGAGAGATCGCTCCAGCAACAATGAGAGCAGAGACCAGCAGATGTTACATTCTTCCGCATTGTGTCTCCAAGCCCCTCGACTTGAGGACTGACAGGCTTTCACTTGCAATTAAAAAGAGATAGAGAGAGAGATAGAGAGATGAGAGCTAGAGGGATAGAGAGAGAGTGAGTTAGGGAGAGATAGAGATAGATAGAGATAGAGATAGAGAGATAGATAGAGAGAGATTGATTGATCGATCGATCACGGGCCTTCTTCTGACTGCAGCACACACCGCCTGCTGTCCTGATGTTTCAGTATCCCACGATGCTTCAGTCAGCAATGTCAGTGAAGAACTGGGTCATCTACAGGGCTGGAGATAGCAAAGCGCCAGGCTGTCCAGCTGATCTGAAGAAACACCGCTTGCAAAGAACCGTAGTTTGAGCTGTAGCTGTAGATCATGGACTCTGACAGAACTCCAGCCACCTTGAAAAGAAAAGAAAGACATAAGAAAAGAAGAATAAGCTGTTTTGTGGATGAACTGGAAGAAGTCACCTGGGTCTACAAAGACCACTGGTGCCATTTTTACTAGCTCCTCCTCCTCATTTGCTACATTTGTCACACCATACCATTGCCAAAGCTTTCCTGAAATCAACATTGGGAAGATTATGACGGGACTTTGATTGCATTAGAAAATAGTTAATCTTGCTTTTGCTGGCATGGTATTCATGCATTCCCTTGAATATCAGGAGTGCTTTGCACCTGTTGGAACTCTCCAGGGATAATCGACACTGAGTCTGCAGCTGTTAAAGGAAAAGTATTTTAAGTCTCAAAAAGGTACTGAGAGCTATTCCACATGGTTGGAGCTCATTCGAGGAAGTGAAGCTGACCATGAAGGGATTGACACACCTTTTCTTGGACAATTTTCTTGAGAGGATTACGCAGAGAAAATCAATGTCACAGATCAGGTATAAAGGATGTGGAACGACTGCAGGAAGAAATACTCATGACCAACGCCAGTGAAAACATCTTCAGCTCCCTTCTGTTTAATACAGCAGCAGCCTCACACACTACTGAATACAAAACACCTTCAGCTCCATTACTATCAGTATCCGTCCAGCACAACCCAAAATTACATTATGTAGCTTGTAATTTTGAGCTGCATTGACAAAAACTCCTAGGATACAGTGATGATCTGGATAGATTAGCCGTCAATTGACTATTCTGCACAGATTACCAGTGGCAGCCTAAAAAATTCTTAAGGCAAGCACATCAAAAGCATTTTTTTCAACAGGCAGCAATGTCCTGGCCGTGCACCATGACTGTAGCAGGACCCACAGTATACGATAAAAATCTCTGGCACCTTCTTTATAAGGCATAGTCCTCCAAGTTACCGATATTCCGTCATGTCAACATACAAGAAATGCTATTGGTATGCCTCATTTGAACTGGAGTTTCTGTTCTGGGGTCTATTCCTCCTTTCCTCCTCATTGTGGCAGGTTGCCTTGTTCAACTGACCCTTTGTTAATTCTGGGTAGTATGGCCATTTTGTTATCTGGTGTTTGCAGAAAATAATATTGTTTATCCTAGTAGCTAAGGTTTAACCACATTAGGTCTAACGTAGCTGTAACTCAGCTCTCAAGAAAACTTTAATGAAACATCAAGTCCTCTAAATAACATCGTGAGAGCCCTGGCTTCACATGCATGTCTAAGAATTTGCATGTGAAGAAATTGCAGACTTTCCACATAGATTTAAAAGATAAACTAGCTTTCATTGAAACTAACATGATAAATTATTTTGGTGGCATGTGTTCTCAAAGCATGCACAGCTTTGGACATTTAAATGCCAGATGCCATGAGCAACACTGAAAACACACTGAACCAATTACTAATATCTTCATTTGATTGAATTCTTTGATGAGATCACAAATTATGTTGATGAGGGCAAGGGACTAAATGTGATTTATATGAACTTGACAAGATCCCTTTTGGATCTTTTTTATTCCAAAAGGTTAGGGCACATGGGATCCAGGGCAAACTAGCAAACCAGATGCAAAATTGGCTTGGCAATGGGAGACAGCGGGTGATAGTAGAGGGCTGTTCTGCAATTGGATGTCAGTGACTTAATGGTGTCCCACAAGGATCCATGCTGGGATCCTCTTAGTTTCTAAATTCGCGAGAATAGCTTATTAGGATGCATGTTTAGTAAGCTAATAGATGACAGGAAGATTAGAGGAATTGTCGGTGAAATGGGCTTGATATTGTCAGATTGAGCTGAAGGCAGAGAAATGTGAGGTGATGCATTTTGGGGTTGCCAATATGGCTAGGACATACCTCATGAATAGTAGGGCCTTAGGTAGTTTAGAGGAACCTTTGAGTACAAGTCTATAAATTCTATGGATTTGTATTCCAAGGTGCCTCTATATATTCAAGTTATTCTTGAGTATTTAGAAGCAACAAGGATCCCAGCATGGACCCTTATGGGACACCATAAGTCCCTGGCTTTCAGTGACTTATGCTGTCCCACAAAACAAAACAACCCTCTACCATCACCCCCTGTCTCCCATTGCCAAGCCAACTTTGGATCCAGTTTGCCAGGTAGATAATATGGTTAGGAAGGCATTGAATACAGAAGTAGTGGAGTTATGCCTCAACTTTATAAAACTTGATCAGTTCTCAGTGTTATGTATGTAGCACAGATTATAGAAGGATATGATAGTTCAGAAAAGGTGCAGGGGCATTTCACCAGGGTGGAGCTGTTCATTTATAAGAGGAGACTGGTGAAGCTAGGTCTGTTTGCCCTAGAGTAGAGGAACTTAAGAGGGAACATGACTAGGGAATATAAAATGATGTGTTCATGGGATGGAATGAAAGAAAAATTTCCCAAAACCAGAGACAGGTAAAACTGGAGGACAGAGGTTTAAGGCAGAAATCAGAGAATGGCAAGAACCTGGAATGTCCTGCTTGAACGAATGGTTGAAACTGGGTTGCCAACAACATTTAAGTATCCATCAGAGAAGGCTGTGGACCAAATGGTGGGAGATAGGACTAACATGGAAGTGTGCCCATTCATCAGTGTGGATGAGTTGGGCAACAGCCTGTTTCTATGCTGCATCATTCTATGCCTCGAAAAGTCTAGGTGTCCAATTTCTCTCCAGTTGTCATTGGCCTTTGATGCTTTACTGTAAGCATTCTTCAGAGATTTCTTCAGGTTGGATGAGACTATTCAGAGCCTTGGCATACTACTTCATTGTGAATTAAGTCAGATATCCAGCAATATAGGACCCTGTTACAGCTATATAGCATCCTGGTCAGGCCCCACTTGGAGTATTGTGCTCAATTCTGGTCACCTCACTACAGGAAGGATGTGGAAACTATAGAAAGGGTGCAGAGGAGATTTACAAGGATGTGGCCTGGATTGGGGAGCATGTCTTTTGAGAACAGGTTGAGCGAACTCGGCCTTTTCTCCTTGGAGTGAAGGAGGGTGAGAGGTGACCTGATATAAGATGATGAGAGGCATTGGTCGTGTGGATAGTCAGAGGCTTTGTCCCAGGGCTGAAATGGCTAGCAAGAGAGGGCACAGTTTTAAGGTGCTTGGAAGCAGGTACAGAGGAGATGTCAGGGGTAAGTCTTTTACGCAGAGAGTGGTGAGTGTGTGGAATGGGCTGCTGGCGGCAGTGGTGGAGGCAGATACAATAGGGTCTTTTAAGAGGCTCCTGGATAGGTACATGAAGCTTAGAAAAATAGAGAGCTATGGGTAACTTTAGGTAATTTCTAAGTAAGTACATGTTTGGCACAGCATTGTGGGCAGGAGGGCCTGTATTGTGCTGTTGGTTTTCTATGTTTCTATGTGTACCATATACATCATACTTATCAATCAGTCAATGGCATTCTTCTGTCCTTAGTTTTTCAAGTTTCCTGGCATTCCTGAGTGCTTCATTTATTTGCTTATATCCTTTTATTCATCCTTCCTCTGTTCCAGCCACCAATGATTGTACTGCCTTCAATTATACTGTTTCTTTTCTCTCTGGTACACTCAGGAATTCTTTCTGTCTCTGTCTTTTCATCACCTTTAACTACCTGCCTAATATGTAATTGGATTAAAAAAAACAATTATGACTGAATGTAAACAAACCTAAAGTTTTACAAGTAGGAGGAAAAGGGCGCTATGGTAGCTTAGCGGCTAGCGTGACGCTATTATAGCTCGGGGCGTCGGAGTTCGGAGTTATTTCCGATGCCATCTGTAAAGAGTCTGTGCGTCCTTCCCACGGAATGCAAGGGTTTTCTCCGGGTCCTCAGATTTCTTCCTTCAGTCCAAAGTCATACTAGTTAATAGGCAATTGGTCATTGTAAATTGTTCCACGATTAGACGAGGGTTAAATCGTAGGCTGCTGGGCAGTGAGGCTCGATGAGCTGGAAGGGACTGTTCCACGTTGTATCGCTAAATAAATGAAATAATAATGTGCAAGCTGCATTAATAATAAAGTAGATAATGCAGAAAGCAATCTGAGTCATCGAAGGCATGGCAGCATTTTAACTGTGAACATTATTTAAAACCCAGAAGGGTGTTTTTTTTAATATAATTGTTTAGCTTTCTTTGCCATTGTACACTAACAAAATCTGCTTTTATGAAGGGGCTTTAAATATATCAGCATCAAACTCCTGGTTGATTGATGTTCTTTAAAGGAGGAAATATTCAATTCTTACTTATAATGCGTCGTCAGATCTTTAGCAACGTGATTGATTCTTAACCAGAGTTTTCCCTGTGTCTATCTAAATTAACAATGTGCCAGGATTCAGTTGTACAAGAGTGACTCAGAAGTTCAGTAAATGAGTACAAATTAGAATTCATTATTTTGTGATGATCTACCTTTACTTTAATTGTGAGAGACTACAGTGACTAATAAATTGGCTAACTCTCGCTTTCTGCTCTGTGAATTTACCTGTATACTCAGCTGCCACAAAAGTCAATCTGACAAGGTTAATCTCACCAACCACAATGTCCTTCTGAATGAGAAGTAATGTTTTGGCGTAAAATTCTTCCAGATATTACCAGCGGTCTCCACAGTTTACACTTTGAACTTCAACAAAGGTTCACAGTACCCACCCACCCAAATTCTAACCCCAGCTTGGCCTTTCGATTTCTGCCCAGACTATCCCACTTTTTTGTCTGACATCTTGTACCAGCCTTAAATACTCCTTTGATGTAATTTCGATACATTACACAAATACAGTCAAGACATATTTCAGGTTATTTTCCTTAAGTTCTGCCCACTCCCCGCAACCCCCAACTTTTCACCCTTCTTTTTTTTAATTGCACTCTTTATTCTATTCGATGTTATTGCCTGAATTAATCCATTGTTAATGTTTGTTTGATTATCATCTCAAAAACCTTCCTATGGACATAGGAAGAACCTAGATTTCTCTAAGCCAAGGTTATTACTATGAACTTCAGTCATTTGGATGGCCAGAACTCTAGGAGTTCAGAGAAGTAAAGAGATATTTAAATGTAAAAACATTTGCAGTATCTCTATTCTCTCGAATCTTGTTCCTTTGAAGTTCATTGTATCCTCCAGTGATTCCTCAAGGAATGCTGGCATATTAAGTTTTGTCAATTTCAATTTGTGGGAAGACATAAAGATGCCTTTGCTTTACTGTCATCCAGTTCTGCTAATGCTAGTAGCCCCTTTGCTGACAAGACATCAACCGTCTTGATATCGGCTCTCCTTGCTCCTCCTCGAACCTTACCCCCTCTAAACGCACTGCTCTCCACTCTCACTGCACCAATCCCAACCTTATCATCAAACCCACAGACAAAGGAGATGCCGTTGTAGTGTGGCAGACTGACCTCCACCTTGCTGAGGCCAGGCAGCAGCTCTCAGATGCCTCCTCATACTTACCCCTTGAAGAGGACCCCACTCCAGACTATCAGAAAACTGTTTCCAACACCACCACTGACCTCATCAACTCTGAAGAACTCCCATCCACTGCCACCAAACTCATAGTCCCCTTACCCCAAACAGCTCACTTCTACCTCCTACCCAGGAGTCACAAACCTGACTGTCCAGGTAGGCCTGTTGTCTCTACCTGCTCCTGCCACACTGAACGTGCCCTCATACCTCAACTCCATTCTATCTCCCTTGGGTCAGTCCCTTCCCATCTAGACCTGGGACTGTTCTCATGCTCTCAAGCTCCTCAGTAATTCCTCAGAAAATGAGACCCTGACTGCCTCATTTTCACCATGGATATCCAGTCCCTATACACGTCCATCTCCAATCAAGAAGGCCTTGAAGCTCTCTGTTTCTTTCTAAAAAAAAAGAACCAACCAGTTCCGCTCCACCACCACCCTCCTCCACCTGGCAGAACCAGTCCCTCACCCTCAACAATTTTTCCTTTGGCTCCTCCCACTTTCTCCAGACTCAAGGGGTAGCCATGGCCACCCATATGGGCCCCAGCTATGCCTGTCTCTTACTGCCTTTTGTAGAACAGTCATATTCCAAACTCCCTGGTAATGCACCCCAACTCATCCTGTGGTGTTTGGTGCTGCTTCATGCACCCATGCTGAGCTCATCAATTTCATCAATTTTGCCTCTAACTTCCACCCTCTCCTTAAATTCACTTGCTCCATTTCTGACAGCTCTCTCCTTTTTCTCAATCTGCCTCCATCTCTGGAGAAAAACTGCTGACCGACATCTTTTATAAACTTACCAATTCCTACAGTTATCTTGACTATACCCCTTCCCACTCTGTCTTCTGTAAACTTTTCTCAGTTTCTTCATCTCCACTGCACCTGTTCCCGGGATGCACCTTTCCTTTCCAAGACACCAGAGATGTCCGCCTTCTTCAACGAACAAAGTTCCCCTTCCTCCACCACTGATGCTGCCCTCACCCGTATCTCCTCCATTTCCCAAACATCTGCATCTCACCTATTTTCCTGTTGCCTGATCAGTGATAGAGTTCCTCTTGTCCTTACCTACCACCCCAACAACCTCTGCATCCAATACATCATTCTCCTCAACATCCACCATCTCCAAAGGGACCCTACCATCAAACACGTTTACCCCCCTCTCCCCCCCACCGCTTTCTGCAGGGATTACTCTCCCCGTGATTCCCTTTCCATTCATCCCTCCCCACTAATCTCCCTCCTGGCACTTTTCCCCGCAAGCAGCTAAAGAGTGACATCCGCCCACTCACCTCCTCTGTCACCTCTATTCAGAGCCCCAAACAGTCCTTCCAGCTGAGGCAACACTTCACCTGTGAATCTGCTGGTGTTGACTATTGCGTCTGGTGCTCCCGATGCAGCCTCCCCTACATTGGTGAGACCCACTGTAAATTGGGGGACCGTTTTGTTGAGCACCTCCACTCCACTGGCCGAAAGCAGAACTTCCCGGTTGTCCAACGTTTTAATTTCGATTCCCATTCCTGTTTTGACATGTCGGTCCATGGCCTCCTCTTGTGCCAAGATGAGGCCATCCTCAGGATGGAAGAGCAACCGCTTACACTCCGTCCCCCTCTCCTCTTCTTCTATTTCCCACTCTGGCCTCCTACCTCTTCTCACCTCCCGCTGAGTCCTCAACTCCTTCCCTTTCTCCTATGATCTGCTCTCCTCTCCTATCAGATTCATTCCTCTCCAGCCCTTTATTTTTCCTACCCACCTGGCTTCACCTACCTTCTTCTAGCTTGTCCTCCTTCTCACCTTTTTATCCTCGTGTCTTCCCCCTTCCTTTCCAGTCCTGTCGAAGGGTCTCAGCCCAAAACGGTGACTGTTTATTCATTTCCATTAATGCTGCCTAACCTGCTGAGTTCCTCCAGCATTTTGTGTGTGTTGCATTGGTAGGTAGAGGTGTTTTTCCTGTGCATAAGGCTTCATTAGAGAGTCAACCAGCTGCAGAAACCATTGGAAACACAGAAACTGTAGATGCTGGAATATGGAGCAAAACAAAACTGCCGGAAGCATTTGGTGTCAGAAACACCATCTGCAGGAACAAAGAGACGGTCAATGTTTCAGGGTGGGACTTGCATAAGATGGGCTAGAGAGAAAAGGTAACTCTCTATGTAGAATTGAGCAGGAAGCTAGTGGGTGACAGCAGAATCAGGGATGATGGCAGATGCTGCCAGGTGGGAGAGGGGCATGCGTTGAGACAGAGGCTGGGAGGTGGTAACTAGAAACACAAAATTAAAAATTGTAGGCAGATGGAGCCAGGTGGTGGAGGAGAGGGGGAGAAGAGTAGAGAAGGAGGCTGCTAGGAAAGTGAAACCTAATAAAAGACGGATGATGGGCAGGTGGAACCAGAATGGAGAGGGGATATAAAAGGGTGAACCAAGGGAGAAGAGAAGTAACTTTGCCTCTAATTTCCACCCTGCCCTTAAATTCACCTGGTCCATCTCTGACACCTCCCTCCCCTTTCTTCATTTCTCTGTCTCCATCTCTGGAGATAAACTGTCAACAGACATCTTTTATAAACCTACTGATTCCCACAGTTATCTTGACTATACCTGCAAATCTGCTGGGGCCATCTATTGTGTCTGGAGCTCCCAATACGGCCTCCTCTACATTGGTAAGACCTGTCGTAAACTGGGGGACCACTTCATTGAGCACCTCTGCATCATCTACCACAAGCAGAGGCCAAATATTTTAATTCTGATTCCCATCCCCGTTTTGGCATGTCAGTTCATGGCCTCCTCTTGTGTCATGAATATGCCACCCTCAAAGTGGAGGAGCATCACCTTATATTCCATTTGGGTAGCCTCCAAATTGATGGCATGATGGTATGAATATTGATTTCTGCTTCCCGGTTAAAAAAAATCTCCCCCACCCTCTTTCTCTATTCCCCCTCGAACTTTTACCGCTTTCACCTGCCTATCACCTCTCCCTGGGTCCCCTCTTCTTTCCCCCTCTCCTATGGTCCACTCTCCTCTCCTATCAGATTCCTTCTTCTCCAGCCCTTGACCTTTCCCACCCACTTGGCTTCACCTATCACATTCTAGCTATTGTCTTGCCCCTCCCTCACCTTTTTATTCTGGCATCTTCCTCCATCCTTCTCAATCCTGAAGAAGGGTCTTGGTGCTTCATCATTTTGTGCGTGTTGCTTTGGATTTCCAGCATCTGCAGACTTTCTCATGCTTATGAAAAGAAGCTCAGGTAGATAGATATGTGGGTGATGGGTCTAGTTGATATGGGGATGGGGGAGGACTGGAAAAGCTGAACAAATCAAGTTGACAAATGTAGACTAGGTGACTGTCTACCCTCTGTCCACAGTGGCCATTTTGAGCTGCTGGTTACATATCATTTCAGCTCCTTTTCCCAATCCCACACTAACCTGTCCATCCTCTGCCCTGGTAAGATCAAACACGAACTAGAAGAACAACACCTCATATACTGTCTGGGTAGCATAAAGCCCAAAGATGTGAAAATTGAATTCTCCAGTTTCAGGTAACTCACTTCCACCGTGTTCCTTTTCCCACTCCCACTAGACCACCCAAGCTCTTTCTTTCTTTGTTCACCTTTTCCATCCATCCACCCATCCCCTCCCCCAACCACACTCCCCCCAGACATCACCTTCTCAAACTGGTTCCATCGGCCCATCATACATGTAGCTATTTAGCTGTGCCTCTTCTCTCTTGTTCCATCTGCCCAGTATCCATCCCTTATTTGGTTCCACCTCTCACCTATCAGCTCCTCATCCCCTCGCTCCTTGATTTCCATCTATCATGTATCGGCTTCGGAACCAACACATTCATCCAACCTCCCTAAGCTGACTCCGTTTTCCATCCCTTGATCTAGTTCCACCCATCAACTACCAGCCCCTGTCTCCCCTCTCCCTCTTCTATATACTGTCAATCTTTCTTTTGTACACTCAATACTTCTGGTCAAGATGGTGCCTGCGTACAACACTCCCATGGTCAATATTTTCTGGATAGACCATGAAACGTTTTGTTTCACTTTGTATATGTCTTTTATCTTTGTTTCTCATCTTGAATGTAATTCCAGAACTGTTGGAGCCTGTCATTTGCAATTTGGAAATTGTGTGGGTGTTTCAGTGCTCTGCAGTCCCTGAAAGGATTCTGACAGACAGAAGTAGTGTCGCGAACCTTGGGGTGAGAAGGCTGTGGGATGGGGTGCAGACTGATTTTCAACTCCATTTTGCTGATTAAAGCATCCATTGTTTGCCAAATAAAGCGATCAGGGGGACTGAAACATCGAGGCAAACGTGGAAGGTAAGCGCCAGCTGCCTGCCTTCTGATCGCTGGAGAGGGGAGACTACCTTTTGATCACCGGTTGGATCACTCTGTTAACGGAGAGGGGAGACTGCGTTTTGATCACTGGTGGGATCACTTTGTAACTGGAGAGGGGAGAATGCCTTTTGATCACCTGGTGGGATCACTCTGGCTGCAGGAAGGAGAGACGGCCTTTTGAAAACGGGTGGGATCACCTTGTTACAAGAGAGGGGAGACTGCCTTTTGATCACCGGTGGGATCAATCTGTTACCAGAAAGCGGAGACTGCCTTTGATCACCAGTGGGATCACTCTGGCTGCAGGAGTGGGGAGACTGCCTTTTGATCACTGGTGGGATCACTCTGCTACCGGAGAGGGGAGACTGCCTTTTGATCACCGGTGAGATCACTCTGCTACCGGAGAGGGGAGACTGCCTTTTGATCACCGGTGAAATCAATCTGCTACCAGAGAGGGGAGACTGCCTTTTGATCACTGGTGGGATCACTCTGGCTGCAGGAGAAGGGAGACCGCCTTTTGATCATTGGTGTGATCACTCTGTTACCGGAGAGGAGAGACTGCCTTTTGATCACTGGTCAGATCACGCTGGCTGCAGGAGAGCGGAGACTGCCTTTTGAGCACTGGTGGGATCACTCTGCTACCAGAAAGGGGAGACTGCCTTTTGATCTCCGGTGGGATCACTCTGCTACCGGAGAGGGGAGAATGCCTGTTGATCACCGGTGGGATCACTCTGCTACCGAAGAGAGGAGACTGTCTTTTGATCATTGGTGGGATCACTCTGGCTGCAGGAGAGGGGAGACTGCCTTTAGATCACTGGTGAGATTACTCTGGCTACCAGAGAGGGGAGACTGTCTTTTGATCACTGGTGAGATTACTCTGGCTACGGAGAGAGGAGACTGTCTTTTGATCACTGGTGAGATCAATCTGTTACCAGAGTGGGGAGACTGCCTTTTGATCACAGGTGGGATCACTCTGTTCCTGGAGAGGGGAGACTGCCTTTTGATCACTGGTGTAATCACTCTGTTACCGGAGATGGGAGACTGCCTTTTGATCACCGGCGAAATCACTCTGGCTGCAGAAGAGGGGAGACTGCCTTTTGATCACCGGTGAGATCACTCTGCTACCAGAAAGGGGAGAATGCCTTTGATCACCGGTGGGATCTCTCTGTTACCAGAGAGGGAAGACTGCCTTTTGATCACTGGTGGGATCACTTTGACTGCAGGAGAGGGGAGAGTGCCTTTTGATCACTGGTGGGATCACTCTGCTACCAGAAAGGGGAGACTGCCTTTTGATCACTGGTGAGATCACTCTGCTACTGGAGAGGGGAGACACATTTTGATCACTGGTGGGATCACCTTGACTGCAGGAGAGTGGAGACTGCCTTTTGATCACTGGTGGGATCACTCTCGCTGCAGGAGAAGGGAGATTGCCTTTTGATCACTGGTGGGATCACTCTGCTACCAGAAAGGGGAGACTGCCTTTTGATCTCCGGTGGGATCACTCTGCTACCGGAGAGGGGAGAATGCCTTTTGATCACTGGTGAGATCACTCTGCTACTGGAGAGGGGAGACACATTTTGATCACGGGTGAAACCACTCTGCTACTAGAGAGTGGAGACTGCCTTTTGATCACCAGTGGGATCACTCTGCTACAAGAAAGTGGATACTGCCTTTCATCACCAGTGGGATCACTCTGTTACCAGAGAGGGGAGACTGCCTTTTGATCACCGGCGAGATCACTCTGGCTGTAGAAGAGGGGAGACTGCCTTTTGATCACAAGTGAGATCACTCTGCTACCAGAAAGGGGAGACTGCCTTTGATCACCGGTGGGATCTCTCTGTTACCAGAGAGGGGAGACTGCCTTTTGATCACTGGTGGGATCACTCTCGCTGCAGGAGAAGGGAGACTGCCTTTTGATCATTGGTGTGATCACTCTGTTACCGGAGAGGGGAGACTGCCTTTTGATCACTGGTGAGATCACTCTGGCTGCCAGAGAGGGGAAACTGTCTTTTGATGAGTAGTGACATCACTCTGTTACTGGAGAGGGGAGACTGCCTTTTGTTCAACGCTGGGATCACTCTGCTACAAGAAAGTGGCTACAGCCTTTGATCACTGGTGGGATCACTCTGTTACCAGAGAGGGAAGTCTACCTTTTGATCACCGGCGAGATCACTCTGGCTGCAGAAGAAGGGAGACTGCCTTTTGATCACCGGTGAGATCACTCTGCTACCAGAAAGGGGAGACTGCCTTTTGATCACTGGTCAGATCACACTGGCTGCAGGAGAGCGGAGACTGCCTTTTGATCACTGGTGGGATCACTCTGCTACCAGAAAGGGGAGACCGCCTTTTGATCTCCGGTGGGATCACTCTGCTACCGGAGAGGGGAGAATGCCTGTTGATCACCGGTGGGATCACTCTGCTACCGATGAGAGGAGACTGTCTTTTGATCATTGGTGGGATCACTCTGGCTGCAGGAGAGGGGAGACTGCCTTTAGATCACTGGTGAGATTACTCTGGCTACCAGAGAGGGGAGACTGTCTTTTGATCACAGGTGGGATCACCCTGTTCCTGGAGAGGGGAGACTGCCTTTTGATCACTGGTGGGATTACTCTGTTACCGGAGATGGGAGACTGCCTTTTGATCACCGGCGAGATCACTCTGCTACCAGAAAGGGGAGAATGCCTTTGATCACCGGTGGGATCTCTCTGTTACCAGAGAGGGAAGACTGCCTTTTGATCATTTGTGTGATCACTCTGTTACCGGAGAGGGGAGACTGCCTTTTGATCACAGGTGGGATCACTCTGGCTGCACGAGAAGGGAGACTGCCTTTTGATCACTGGTGCGATCACTCTGGCTGCCAGAGAGGGGAGACTGCCTTTTGATCAACGGTGGGATCACTCTGCTACAAGAAAGTGGATACTGCCTTTGATCACTGGTGGGATCACTTTGTTACAAGAGAGGGGAGACTGCCTTTTGATCACCGGTGGGATCACTCTGCTACCGGAGATGGGAGACTGCCTTTGATCACCGGTGAGATCACTCTGCTACCAGAAAGAGGAGACTGCCTTTTTATCACTGGTCGGATCACTCTGGCTGCAGAAGAGGAGAGACTGCCTTTTGATCACCGGTGGGATCACACTGCTACCGGAAAGGAGAGACTGCCTTTTGATCACTGGTGTAATCACTCTGTTACCGGAGATGGGAGACTGCCTTTTGATCACTGGTGTAATCACTCTGTTACCGGAGATGCGAGACTGCCTTGTGATCACTGGTGAGATCACTCTGTTACTAGGGAGGGGAGACTGCTTTAGATCACCGGTGGGATCACTCTGCTACCAGAGAAAGGAGAATGCCTTTTCATCACCGGTGAGATCACTCTGGCTGCAGGAGAGGGGAGACTGTCTTTTGATCAATAGTGAGATCACTCTGTTACTGGAGACGGGAGACTGCCTTTTGATAAATGGTGGGATCACTCTGCTACAAGAAAGTGGATACTGCCTTTGATCACCGGTGAGATCACTCTGTTACCAGAGAGTGGAGAATGCCTTTTGTTCACTGGCGAGATCACTCTGGCCGCAGAAGAGGGGAGACTGCCTTTTGATCACCGGTGGGATCACTCTGTTACCAGAGCGGGGAGACTGACTTTTGATTACCGATGACATAACTCTGCTACCTGAAAGGAGAGACTGCCTTTTGATCACTGGTCGGATCACTTTGGCTGCAGGAGAGGGGAGACTGACTTTTGATCACTGGTGAGATCACGCTGTTACTGGAGAGTGGAGACTGCCTTTTGATCACTCTGCTACCAGAGTGGGGAGACTGCCTTTTGATCATCGGTGGGATCACTCTGTTCCTGGAGAGGGGAGACTGCCTTTTGATCACCGGTGTGATCACTCTGGCTGCGGAAGAGGGGAGACTGTCTTTTGATCACCGGTGAGATCACTGGGCTATCAGAAAGGGGAGACTGCCTTTGATCACCGGTGGGATCTCTCTTTTACCAGAGAGGGGAGACTGCCTTTTGATCACCGGTGGGATCACTCTGTTACAAGAGAGGGCAGACTGACTTTTGATTACCGATGACATAACTCTGCTACCTGAAAGGTGAGAATGCCTTTTGATCACTGGTCGGATCACTTTGGCTGCAGGAGAGGAGAGACTGCCTTCTGATCACTGGAGGGATCACTCTGCTACCAGAAAGGGGAGACTGCCTTTTGATCTCCGGTGGGATCACTCTGCTACCGGAGAGGGGAGAATGCCTTTTGATCACCGATGGGATCACTCTGCCACCGGAGAGCGGAGACTGCCTTTTGATTAGTGGTGTAATCACTCTGTTACCGGAGATGGGAGACTGCCTTTTGATCAGTGGTGTAATCTCTCTGTTACCGGAGATGGGAGACTGCCTTTTGATCACTGGTGAGATCACTCTGCTACTGAAGAGGGGAGAGTACATTTTGATTACAGGTGGGATTACTCTGTTACAAGACAGCGGAGACTGTCTTTTGATCACCAGTGGGAATAGTCTGGCTGCAGGAGTGGGGAGACTGCCTTTTGATCACTGGAGAGGGGAGACTGCCTTTTGATCACTGGTGGGATCACTCTGGCTGCAGGAGAAGGGAGACTGCCTTTTGATCAGCAGTGGGATCACTCTGGCTGCAGGAGTGGGGAGACTGCCTTTTGATCACCGGTGAGATCACTCTGCTACTGGAGAAGGGAGACTGCCTTTTGATCAGCGTTGAGATCACTCTGTTACCGGAGAGGGGAGACTTGTTTTTGATCACTGGTGGGATCACTCTGGCTGCAGGAGAGCATAGACTGCCTTTTGATGACCGGAGGGATCACTCTGCTACCAGAGAGCGGAGACTGCCTTTTGAGGACCGGTGAGATCACTCCGCTACCGGAGTGGGGAGACTGCCTTTTGATCACTGCTGGGATCACTCTGGCTGCAGGAGAGGGGAGACTGCCTTTTGATCACTGGTGAGATTACTCTGGCTACGGAGAGGGGAGACTGTCATTTGATCACCAGTGAGATCACTCTGTTACTAGAGTGGGGAGACTGCCTTTTGATCACCGGTGGGATTACCCTGTTCCTGGAGAGGGGAGACTGCCTTTTGATCACTGGTGGGATCACTCTGGCTGCACGAGAAGGGAAACTGCCTTTTGATCACTGGTGAGATCACTCTGACTGCCAGAGAGGGGAGACTGTCCTTTGATCACCGGTGAGATCACTCTGTTACTAGAGTGGGGAGACGGCCTTTTGATCACTGGTGGGATCACTCTGGCTACAGGAGAAGGGAGACAGCCTTTTGATCATCGGTGTGATCACTCTGTTACTGGACAGGGGAGACTGCCTTTTGATCAATGGTGGGATCACTCTGCTACAAGAAAGTGGATACTGCCTTTGATCACTGGTGGGATCACTCTGTTACCAGAGAGGGAAGACTGCCTTTTGATCACTGGCGAGATCATTCTAGCTGCAGAAGAGTGGAGACTGCCTTTTGATCACCGGTGGGATCTCTCTGTTACCAGAGAGGAGAGATTGCCTTTTGATCACTGGTGGGATCACTCTGCTACTGGAGAGGGGAGACTGCCTTTTGATCAGTGGTGAGATCACTCTGCTACTGAAGAGGGGAGAGTGCATTTTGATTACAGGTGGGATTACTCTGTTACAAGAGAGCGGAGACTGCCTTTTGATCACCTGTGAGATCACTCGGCTACCAGAAAGGGGAGACTGCCTTTGATCACCGGTGGGATCTCTCTGTTACCAGAGAGGGGAGACTGCCTTTTGATCACCGGTGGGATCACTCTGTTACCAGAGAGGGGAGACTGACTTTTGATTACCGATGACATAACTCTGCTACCTGAAAGGAGGGACTGCCTTTTGATCACTGGTCGGATCACTCTGTTACCAGAGAGGGTAGACTGCCTTTTGTTCACTGGCGAGATCACTCTGGCTGCAGAAGAGGGGAGACTGTCTTTTGATCACCGGTGAGATCACTCGGCTACCAGAAAGGGGAGACTGCCTTTTGATCTCCGGTGGGATCACTCTGCTACCGGAGAGGGGAGAATGCCTCTTGATCACCGGTGGGATCACTCTGATACCGGAGAGGGGAGACTGCCTTTTGATCAGTGGTGTAATCTCTCTGTTACCGGAGATGGGAGACTGCCTTTTGATCGCTGGTGAGATCACTCTGCTACTGAAGAGGGGAGAGTGCATTTTGATTACAGGTGGGATTACTCTGTTACAAGAGAGCGGAGACTGCCTTTTGATCACCAGTGGGAATAGTCTGGCTGCAGGAGTGGGAAGACTACCTTTTGATCACTGGAGAGCGGAGACTGCCTTTTGATCAGCAGTGGGATCACTCTGTTACCGGAGTGAGACTGCCTTTTGATCACTGGAGAGGGGAGACTGCTTTTTGATCACTGGTGGGATCACTCTGGCTGCAGGAGAAGGGAGACTGCCTTTTGATCAGCAGTGGGATCACTCTGGCTGCAGGAGTGGGGAGACTGCCTTTTGATTACTAGTGGGATCACTCTGTTACCGGAGAGGGGAGACTGCCTTTTGATCACCGGTGAGATCACTCTGCTACTGGAGAAGGGAGACTGCCTTTTGATCAGCGGTGAGATCACTCTGGCTGCAGGAGAGCGGAGACTGCCTTTTGATGACCGGAGGGATCACTCGGCTACCAGAGAGGGGAGACTGCCGCTTGATCACTGGTGGGATCACTCTGGCTGCAGGAGAGCGGAGACTGCCTTTTGATGACCAGAGGGATCACTCTGCTACCGGAGTGGGGAGACTGCCTTTTGATCACTGCTGGGATCACTCTGGCTGCAGGAGAGGGGAGACTGCCTTTTGATCACTGGTGAGATTACTCTGGCTACGGAGAGGGGAGACTGTCTTTTGATCAGCAGTGAGATCACTCTGTTACTAGAGTGGGGAGACTGTCTTTTGATCACTGGTGGGATCACTCTGGCTGCACGAGAAGGGAAACTGCCTTTTGATCACTGGTGAGATCACTCTGTTACCAGAGAGAGAAGACTGCCTTTTGATCACCGGTGAGATCACTCTGCTACCAGAAAGGGGAGACTGCCTTTTGATCACTGGCGAGATCATTCTAGCTGCAGAAGAGGGGAGACTGCCTTTTGATCACCGGTGGGATCTCTCTGTTACCAGAGAGGAGAGACTGCCTTTTGATCACTGGTGGGATCACTCTGCTACTGGAGTGGGGAGACAGCCTTTTGATCACTGGTGGGATCATTCTAGCTGCAGAAGAGGGGAGACTGCCTTTTGATCACCGGTGGGATCACTCTGCTACCAGAAAGGGGAGACCACCTTTTCATTTCCTGTGGGATCACTCTGCTACCGGAGAGGGGAGAATGCCTTTTCATCACCGGTGCGATCACTCTGCTACCGGAGAGAGGAGACTGTCTTTTGATCACTGGTGACATCACTCTGTTACCAGAGAGAGGAGACTGCTTTAGATCACCGGTGGGATCACTCTGCTACCAGAGAGGGGAGACTGCCTTTTGATCACTGGTGGGATCACCCTGGATGCAGGAGAAGGGAGACTGCCTGTTGATCACCGGTGAGATCACTCTGCTACCGGAGTGGGGAGACTGCCTTTTGATCACTGGTGGGATCACTCTGGATGCAGGAAAGGGGAGACTGCCTTTTGATGACTGGAGGGATCACTCTGCTACCAAAGAGGGGAGACTGCCTTTTGATCACTGGTGGGATCACTCTGGCTGCACGAGAAGGGAGACTGCCTTTTGATCACTGGTGAGATCACTCTGGCTGCCAGGGAGGGGAGACTGTCTTTTGATCACCAGTAAGATCACTCTGTTACTAGAGAGGGGAGACTGTCTTTTGATGACCGGTGAGATCACTCTGTTACTAGAGTGGGGAGACTGCCTTTTGATAAATGGTGGGATCACTCTGCTACAAGAAACTGGATACTGCCTTTGATCACCGGTGAGATCACTCTGTTACCAGAGAGGGGAGAATGCCTTTTGTTCACTGGCGAGATCACTCTGGCTGCAGGAGAGGGGAGACTGCCTTCTGATCACTGGAGGGATCACTCTGCTACCAGAAAGGGGAGACTGCCTTTTGATCACTGGTGGGATCACTCTGGCTGCAGGAGAGCGGAGACTGCCTTTTGATGACCGGAGGGATCACTCTGCTACCGGAGTGGGGAGACTGCCTTTTGATCACTGCTGGGATCACTCTGGCTGCAGGAGAGGGGAGACTGCCTTTTGATCACCAGTGAGATCACTCTGATACTGGAGAGGTGAGACTGCCTTTTGATCAACGGTGGGATCACTCTGCTACAAGAAAGTGGATATTGCCTTTGATCACTGGTGGGATCACTCTGTTACCAGAGAGGGGAGACTGCCTTTTGATCAGCGGTGAGATCTCTCTGTTACCAGAGAGGTGAGACTGCCTTTTGATCACCGTGAGATCACTCTGCTACCGGAGTAGGGAGACAGCCTTTTGATCACTGGTGGGATCACTCTGCTACTGAAGAGGGGAGAGTACATTTTGATTACAGGTGGGATTACTCTGTTACAAGACAGCGGAGACTGTCTTTTGATCACCAGTGGGAATAGTCTGGCTGCAGGAGTGGGGAGACTGCCTTTTGATCACTGGAGAGGGGAGACTGCCTTTTGATCACTGGTGGGATCACTCTGGCTGCAGGAGAAGGGAGACTGCCTTTTGATCAGCAGTGGGATCACTCTGGCTGCAGGAGTGGGGAGACTGCCTTTTGATCACCGGTGAGATCACTCTGCTACTGGAGAAGGGAGACTGCCTTTTGATCAGCGTTGAGATCACTCTGTTACCGGAGAGGGGAGACTTGTTTTTGATCACTGGTGGGATCACTCTGGCTGCAGGAGAGCATAGACTGCCTTTTGATGACCGGAGGGATCACTCTGCTACCAGAGAGCGGAGACTGCCTTTTGAGGACCGGTGAGATCACTCCGCTACCGGAGTGGGGAGACTGCCTTTTGATCACTGCTGGGATCACTCTGGCTGCAGGAGAGGGGAGACTGCCTTTTGATCACTGGTGAGATTACTCTGGCTACGGAGAGGGGAGACTGTCATTTGATCACCAGTGAGATCACTCTGTTACTAGAGTGGGGAGACTGCCTTTTGATCACCGGTGGGATTACCCTGTTCCTGGAGAGGGGAGACTGCCTTTTGATCACTGGTGGGATCACTCTGGCTGCACGAGAAGGGAAACTGCCTTTTGATCACTGGTGAGATCACTCTGACTGCCAGAGAGGGGAGACTGTCCTTTGATCACCGGTGAGATCACTCTGTTACTAGAGTGGGGAGACGGCCTTTTGATCACTGGTGGGATCACTCTGGCTACAGGAGAAGGGAGACAGCCTTTTGATCATCGGTGTGATCACTCTGTTACTGGACAGGGGAGACTGCCTTTTGATCAATGGTGGGATCACTCTGCTACAAGAAAGTGGATACTGCCTTTGATCACTGGTGGGATCACTCTGTTACCAGAGAGGGAAGACTGCCTTTTGATCACTGGCGAGATCATTCTAGCTGCAGAAGAGTGGAGACTGCCTTTTGATCACCGGTGGGATCTCTCTGTTACCAGAGAGGAGAGATTGCCTTTTGATCACTGGTGGGATCACTCTGCTACTGGAGAGGGGAGACTGCCTTTTGATCAGTGGTGAGATCACTCTGCTACTGAAGAGGGGAGAGTGCATTTTGATTACAGGTGGGATTACTCTGTTACAAGAGAGCGGAGACTGCCTTTTGATCACCTGTGAGATCACTCGGCTACCAGAAAGGGGAGACTGCCTTTGATCACCGGTGGGATCTCTCTGTTACCAGAGAGGGGAGACTGCCTTTTGATCACCGGTGGGATCACTCTGTTACCAGAGAGGGGAGACTGACTTTTGATTACCGATGACATAACTCTGCTACCTGAAAGGAGGGACTGCCTTTTGATCACTGGTCGGATCACTCTGTTACCAGAGAGGGTAGACTGCCTTTTGTTCACTGGCGAGATCACTCTGGCTGCAGAAGAGGGGAGACTGTCTTTTGATCACCGGTGAGATCACTCGGCTACCAGAAAGGGGAGACTGCCTTTTGATCTCCGGTGGGATCACTCTGCTACCGGAGAGGGGAGAATGCCTCTTGATCACCGGTGGGATCACTCTGATACCGGAGAGGGGAGACTGCCTTTTGATCAGTGGTGTAATCTCTCTGTTACCGGAGATGGGAGACTGCCTTTTGATCGCTGGTGAGATCACTCTGCTACTGAAGAGGGGAGAGTGCATTTTGATTACAGGTGGGATTACTCTGTTACAAGAGAGCGGAGACTGCCTTTTGATCACCAGTGGGAATAGTCTGGCTGCAGGAGTGGGAAGACTACCTTTTGATCACTGGAGAGCGGAGACTGCCTTTTGATCAGCAGTGGGATCACTCTGTTACCGGAGTGAGACTGCCTTTTGATCACTGGAGAGGGGAGACTGCTTTTTGATCACTGGTGGGATCACTCTGGCTGCAGGAGAAGGGAGACTGCCTTTTGATCAGCAGTGGGATCACTCTGGCTGCAGGAGTGGGGAGACTGCCTTTTGATTACTAGTGGGATCACTCTGTTACCGGAGAGGGGAGACTGCCTTTTGATCACCGGTGAGATCACTCTGCTACTGGAGAAGGGAGACTGCCTTTTGATCAGCGGTGAGATCACTCTGGCTGCAGGAGAGCGGAGACTGCCTTTTGATGACCGGAGGGATCACTCGGCTACCAGAGAGGGGAGACTGCCGCTTGATCACTGGTGGGATCACTCTGGCTGCAGGAGAGCGGAGACTGCCTTTTGATGACCAGAGGGATCACTCTGCTACCGGAGTGGGGAGACTGCCTTTTGATCACTGCTGGGATCACTCTGGCTGCAGGAGAGGGGAGACTGCCTTTTGATCACTGGTGAGATTACTCTGGCTACGGAGAGGGGAGACTGTCTTTTGATCAGCAGTGAGATCACTCTGTTACTAGAGTGGGGAGACTGTCTTTTGATCACTGGTGGGATCACTCTGGCTGCACGAGAAGGGAAACTGCCTTTTGATCACTGGTGAGATCACTCTGTTACCAGAGAGAGAAGACTGCCTTTTGATCACCGGTGAGATCACTCTGCTACCAGAAAGGGGAGACTGCCTTTTGATCACTGGCGAGATCATTCTAGCTGCAGAAGAGGGGAGACTGCCTTTTGATCACCGGTGGGATCTCTCTGTTACCAGAGAGGAGAGACTGCCTTTTGATCACTGGTGGGATCACTCTGCTACTGGAGTGGGGAGACAGCCTTTTGATCACTGGTGGGATCATTCTAGCTGCAGAAGAGGGGAGACTGCCTTTTGATCACCGGTGGGATCACTCTGCTACCAGAAAGGGGAGACCACCTTTTCATTTCCTGTGGGATCACTCTGCTACCGGAGAGGGGAGAATGCCTTTTCATCACCGGTGCGATCACTCTGCTACCGGAGAGAGGAGACTGTCTTTTGATCACTGGTGACATCACTCTGTTACCAGAGAGAGGAGACTGCTTTAGATCACCGGTGGGATCACTCTGCTACCAGAGAGGGGAGACTGCCTTTTGATCACTGGTGGGATCACCCTGGATGCAGGAGAAGGGAGACTGCCTGTTGATCACCGGTGAGATCACTCTGCTACCGGAGTGGGGAGACTGCCTTTTGATCACTGGTGGGATCACTCTGGATGCAGGAAAGGGGAGACTGCCTTTTGATGACTGGAGGGATCACTCTGCTACCAAAGAGGGGAGACTGCCTTTTGATCACTGGTGGGATCACTCTGGCTGCACGAGAAGGGAGACTGCCTTTTGATCACTGGTGAGATCACTCTGGCTGCCAGGGAGGGGAGACTGTCTTTTGATCACCAGTAAGATCACTCTGTTACTAGAGAGGGGAGACTGTCTTTTGATGACCGGTGAGATCACTCTGTTACTAGAGTGGGGAGACTGCCTTTTGATAAATGGTGGGATCACTCTGCTACAAGAAACTGGATACTGCCTTTGATCACCGGTGAGATCACTCTGTTACCAGAGAGGGGAGAATGCCTTTTGTTCACTGGCGAGATCACTCTGGCTGCAGGAGAGGGGAGACTGCCTTCTGATCACTGGAGGGATCACTCTGCTACCAGAAAGGGGAGACTGCCTTTTGATCACTGGTGGGATCACTCTGGCTGCAGGAGAGCGGAGACTGCCTTTTGATGACCGGAGGGATCACTCTGCTACCGGAGTGGGGAGACTGCCTTTTGATCACTGCTGGGATCACTCTGGCTGCAGGAGAGGGGAGACTGCCTTTTGATCACCAGTGAGATCACTCTGATACTGGAGAGGTGAGACTGCCTTTTGATCAACGGTGGGATCACTCTGCTACAAGAAAGTGGATATTGCCTTTGATCACTGGTGGGATCACTCTGTTACCAGAGAGGGGAGACTGCCTTTTGATCAGCGGTGAGATCTCTCTGTTACCAGAGAGGTGAGACTGCCTTTTGATCACCGTGAGATCACTCTGCTACCGGAGTAGGGAGACAGCCTTTTGATCACTGGTGGGATCACTCTGCTACCGGAGATGGGAGACTGCCTTTGATCACCGGTGAGATCACTCAGGTACCAGAAAGGGGAGACTGCCTTTTGATCACTGGTGTAATCACTGTGTTACCGGAGAGGGGAGACTGCCTTTTGATCACTGGTGAGATCACTCTGTTACTAGAGAGGGGAGACTGCTTTTGATCATCGGTGGGATCACTCTGCTAGCGGAGAGGGGAGACAACCTTTTGATCAGCGGTGAGATCACTCTGTTACCGGAGTGGGGAGACACGCTTTTGATCACTGGAGAGGGGAGACGGCCTTTTGATTACTGGTGGGATCACTCTGGCTGCAGGAGAGGGGAGACTGCCTTTTGATGACCGGAGGGATCACTCTGCTACCAGAGAGGGGAGACTGCCTTTTGATCACTGTTGGGATCACTCTGGCTGCAGGAGAAGGGAGACTGCCCTTTGATCACTGGTGAGGTCACTCTGCTACTGGAGAGGGGAGACTGCATTTTGATCACCGTGAGATCACTCTGCTACCGGAGTAGGGAGACAGCCTTTTGATCACTGGTGGGATCACTCTGCTACCGGAGATGGGAGACTGCCTTTGATCACCGGTGAGATCACTCAGGTACCAGAAAGGGGAGACTGCCTTTTGATCACTGGTGTAATCACTGTGTTACCGGAGAGGGGAGACTGCCTTTTGATCACTGGTGAGATCACTCTGTTACTAGAGAGGGGAGACTGCTTTTGATCATCGGTGGGATCACTCTGCTAGCGGAGAGGGGAGACAACCTTTTGATCAGCGGTGAGATCACTCTGTTACCGGAGTGGGGAGACACGCTTTTGATCACTGGAGAGGGGAGACGGCCTTTTGATCACTGGTGGGATCACTCTGGCTGCAGGAGAGGGGAGACTGCCTTTTGATGACCGGAGGGATCACTCTGCTACCAGAGAGGGGAGACTGCCTTTTGATCACTGTTGGGATCACTCTGGCTGCAGGAGAAGGGAGACTGCCCTTTGATCACTGGTGAGGTCACTCTGCTACTGGAGAGGGGAGACTGCATTTTGATCACTGGTGAGATCACTCTGCTACTAGAGAGGGGAGACTGCATTTTGATTACAGGTGGGATTACTCTGGCTGCAGGAGTGGAGAGACTGCCGTTTGATTACCAGTGGGATTACTCTGCTACCGGAGAGGGGAGACTGCCTTTTGATCACTGGTGAGATCACTCTGCTACCAGAGTGGGGAGACTGCCTTTTGATCATCGGTGGGATCACTCTGTTCCTGCAGAAGGGAGACTGCCTTTTGATCACCGGTGGGATCACTCTGCTACAAGAAAGTGGATACTGCCTTTGATCACCGGTGAGATCACTCTGTTACCAGAGAGGGGAGAATGCCTTTTGTTCACTGGCGAGATCACTCTGGCTGCAGGAGAGGGGAGACTGCCTTCTGATCACTGGAGGGATCACTCTGCTACCAGAATGGGGAGACTGCCTTTTGATCTCCGGTGGGATCCCTCTGCTACCGGAGAGGGGAGAATGCCTTTTGATCACCGGTGGGATCACTCTGTTACTAGAGTGGGGAGACTGCCTTTTGATCACTGGTGGGATCACTCTGGCTGCAGGAGAGGGGAGACTGCCTTTTGATCACTGGTGAGATTACTCTGGCTACGGAGAGGGGAGACTGTCTTTTGATCAGCAGTGAGATCACTCTGTTACTAGAGTGGGGAGACTGCCTTTTGATCACCGGTGGGATTACTTTGTTCCTGGAGAGGGGAGACTGCCTTTTGATCACTGGTGGGATCACTCTGGCTGCACGAGAAGGGAAACTGCCTTTTGATCACTGGTGGGATCACTCTGGCTGCAGGAGAGGGGAGACTGACTTTTGATGACCGGAGGGATCACTCTGCTACCAAAGAGGGGAGACTGCCTTTTGATCAACGGTGGGATCACTCTGCTACAAGAAAGTGGATACTGCCTTTGATCACTGGTGGGATCATTCTGTTAGCAGAGAGGGAAGACTGCCTTTTGATCACCGTTGAGATCACTCTGCTACCAGAAAGGGGAGACTGCCTTTTGATCACTGGCGAGATCATTCTAGCTGCAGAAGAGGGGAGACTGCCTTTTGATCACCGGTGGGATCTCTCTGTTACCAGAGAGGAGAGACTGCCTTTTGATCACTGGTGGGATCACTCTGCTACTGGAGTGGGGAGACAGCCTTTTGATCACTGGTGGGATCATTCTAGCTGCAGAAGAGGGGAGACTGCCTTTTGATCACCGGTGGGATCACTCTGCTACCAGAAAGGGGAGACCACCTTTTCATTTCCTGTGGGATCACTCTGCTACCGGAGAGGGGAGAATGCCTTTTCATCACCGGTGCGATCACTCTGCTACCGGAGAGAGGAGATTGTCTTTTCATCACTGGTGACATCACTCTGTTACCAGAGAGAGGAGACTGCTTTAGATCACCGGTGGGATCACTCTGCTACCAGAGAGGGGAGACTGCCTTTTGATCACTGGTGGGATCACTCTGGATGCAGGAGAAGGGAGACTGCCTGTTCATCACTGGTGAGATCACTCTGGCTGCCAGGGAGGGGAGACTGTCTTTTGATCACCAGTAAGATCACTCTGTTACTAGAGTGGGGAGACTGCCTTTTGATCACCGGTGGGATTACTCTGGCTGCACGAGAAGGGAAACTGCCTTTTGATCACTGGTGAGATCACTTTTGGCTGCCAGAGAGGGGAGACTGTCTTTTGATGACCGGTGAGATCACTCTGTTACTAGAGTGGGGAGACTGCCTTTTGATAAATGGTGGGATCACTCTGCTACAAGAAACTGGATACTGCCTTTGATCACCGGTGAGATCACTCTGTTACCAGAGAGGGGAGAATGCCTTTTGTTCACTGGCGAGATCACTCTGGCTGCAGGAGAGGGGAGACTGCCTTCTGATCACTGGAGGGATCACTCTGCTACCAGAAAGGGGAGACTGCCTTTTGATCACTGGTGGGATCACTCTGGCTGCAGGAGAGCGGAGACTGCCTTTTGATGACCGGAGGGATCACTCTGCTACCGGAGTGGGGAGACTGCCTTTTGATCACTGCTGGGATCACTCTGGCTGCAGGAGAGGGGAGACTGCCTTTTGATCACCAGTGAGATCACTCTGATACTGGAGAGGTGAGACTGCCTTTTGATCAACGGTGGGATCACTCTGCTACAAGAAAGTGGATATTGCCTTTGATCACTGGTGGGATCACTCTGTTACCAGAGAGGGGAGACTGCCTTTTGATCACCGTGAGATCACTCTGCTACCGGAGTAGGGAGACAGCCTTTTATTCACCGGTGGGATCACTCTGCTACCGGAGATGGGAGACTGCCTTTGATCACCGGTGAGATCACTCAGGTACCAGAAAGGGGAGACTGCCTTTTGATCACTGGTGTAATCACTGTGTTACCGGAGAGGGGAGACTGCCTTTTGATCATCGGTGGGATCACTCTGCTAGCGGAGAGGGGAGACAACCTTTTGATCAGCGGTGAGATCACTCTGTTACCGGAGTGGGGAGACTCGCTTTTGATCACTGGAGAGGGGAGACTGCCTTTTGATCACTGGTGGGATCACTCTGGCTGCAGGAGAGGGGAGACTGCCTTTTGATGACCGGTGGGATCACTCTGCTACCAGAGAGGGGAGACTGCATTTTGATTACAGGTGGGATTACTCTGGCTGCAGGAGTGGAGAGACTGCCGTTTGATTACCAGTGGGATCACTCTGTTACCGGAGAGAGGAGACTGCCTTTTGATCACCGGTGAGATCACTCTGCTACCAGAAAGGGGAGACTGCCTTTTGATTACCGGTGGGATTACTCTGCTACCAGAGAGGGGCGACTGCCTTTTGATCACTGGTGAGATCACTCTGCTACCAGAGTGGGGAGACTGCCTTTTGATCATCGGTGGGATCACTCTGTTCCTGCAGAAGGGAGACTGCCTTTTGATCACTGGTGGGATCACTCTGCTACAAGAAAGTGGATACTGCCTTTGATCACCGGTGAGATCACTCTGTTACCAGAGAGGGGAGAATGCCTTTTGTTCACTGGCGAGATCACTCTGGCTGCAGGAGAGGGGAGACTGCCTTCTGATCACTGGAGGGATCACTCTGCTACCAGAATGGGGAGACTGCCTTTTGATCTCCGGTGGGATCCCTCTGCAACCGGAGAGGGGAGAATGCCTTTTGATCACCGGTGGGATCACTCTGTTACAAGAGAGCAGAGACTGCCTTTTGATCAGCTGTGAGATCACTCGGCTACCAGAAAGGGGAGACTGCCTTTGATCACCGGTGGGATCTCTCTGTTACCAGAGAGGGGAGACTGCCTTTTGATCACCGGTGGGATCACTCTGTTACCAGAGAGGGGAGACTGACTTTTGATTACCGATGACATAACTCTGCTACCTGAAAGGAGGGACTGCCTTTTGATCACTGGTCGGATCACTTTGGCTGCAGGAGTGGGCAGACTGCCTTTTGATCACTCTGTTACTGGAGAGGGGAGACTGCCTTATGATCAACGATGGGATCACTCTGCTACAAGAAAGTGAATACTGCCTTTGATCACCGGTGGGATCACTCTGTTACCAGAGAGGGCAGACTGACTTTTGATTACCGAAGACATAACTCTGCTACCTGAAAGGCGAGACTGCCTTTTGATCACTGGTCCGATCACTTTGGCTGCAGGAGAGGGGAGACTGCCTTCTGATCACTGGAGGGATTACTCTGCTACCAGAAAGGGGAGACTGCCTTTTGATCTCCGGTGGGAGCACTCTGCTACTGGAGAGGGGAGAATGCCTTTTGATCACCGGTGGGATCACTCTGCTACCGGAGAGGGGAGACAACTTTTTGATCAGCGGTGAGATCACTCTGTTACCGGAAAGGGGAGACTCGCTTTTGATCACTGGAGAGGGGAGACTGCCTTTTGATCACTGGTGGGATCAGTCTGGCTTCAGCAGTGGGGAGACTGCCTTTTGATCACTGGTGGGATCACTCTGTTACCAGACAGGGAAGACTGCCTTTTGATCACCGGTGAGATCACTCTGCTACCAGAAAGGGGAGACTGCCTTTTGATCACTGGCGAGATCATTCTAGCTGCAGAAGAGGGGAGACTGCCTTTTGATCACCGGTGGGATCTCTCTGTTATCAGAGAGGGGAGACAACTTTTTGATCAGCGGTGAGATCACTCTGATACCGGAGAGGGGAGACTCGCTTTTGATCACTGGAGAGGGGGAGACTGCCTTTTGATCACTGGTGGAATCACTCTGGCTTCAGGAGTGGGGAGACTGCCTTTTGATCACCGGTGAGATCACTCTGCTACCGGAGAGGGGAGACAGCCTTTTGATCCGCGTTGAGATCACTCTGTTACCGGAGAGGGGAGACTGCCTTTTGATCACTGGTGGGATCACTCTGGCTGCAGGAGAGCGGAGACTGCCTTTTGATGACCGGAGGGATTACTCTGCTACCAGAGAGGGGAGACTGCCTTTTGATCACTGGTGGGAACACTCTGTCTGCAGGAGAAGTGAGACTGCCTGTTGATCACCGGTGAGATCACTCTGCTACTGGAGTTGGGAGACTGCCTTTTGATCACCGGTGAGATCACTCTGCTACCGGAGAGGGGAGAATGCCTTTTCATCACCGGTGAGATCACTCTGGCTGCAGGAGAGGGGAGACTGCCTTTTGATCACTGGTGAGATCACTCTGGCTGCCAGAGAGGGGAGACTGTCTTTTGATGACCGGTGAGATCACTCTGTTACTAGAGTGGGGAGACTGCCTTTTGATAAATGGTGGGATCACTCTGCTACAAGAAAGTGGATACTGCCTTTGATCACCGGTGAGATCACTCTGTTACAAGAGAGGGGAGAATGCCTTTTCTTCACTGGCGAGATCACTCTGGCTGCAGGAGAGTGGAGACTGCCTTCTGATCACTGGAGGGATCACTCTGCTACCAGAAAGGGGAGACTGCCTTTTGATCTCCGGTGGGATCACTCTGCTACCGGAGAGTGGAGAATGCCTTTTGATCACCGGTGGGATCACTCTGCTACTGGAGAGGGGAGACTGCCTTTTGATCAGTGGTGAGATCACTCTGCTACTGAAGAGGGGAGAGTGCATTTTGATTACAGGTGGGATTACTCTGTTACAAGAGAGCGGAGACTGTCTTTTGATCACCAGTGGGAAAAGTCTGGGTGCAGGAGTGGGGAGACTGCCTTTTGATCACTGGAGAGGGGAGATTGCCTTTTGATCACTGGTGGGATCACTCTGGCTGCAGGAGATGGGAGACTGCCTTTTGATCAGCAGTGGGATCACTCTGCTACTGGAGAAGGGAGACTACCTTTTGATCAGCGGTGAGATCACTCTGTTACCGGAGAGGGGAGACTGGCTTTTGATCACTGGTGGGATCACTCTGGCTGCAGGAGAGGGGAGACTGCCTTTTGATGACCGGAGGGATCACTCTGCTACCAGAGAGGGGAGACTGCCTTTTGATCACTGCTGGGATCACTCTGGCTGCAGGAGAGGGGAGACTGCCTTTTGATCACTGGTGAGATCACTCTGGCTGCCAGAGAGGGGAGACTGTCTTTTTATGACCGGAGGGATCACTCTGCTACCAAAGAGGGGAGACTGCCTTTTGATCACTGGTGGGATCACTCTGGCTACAGGAGAAGGGAGACTGCCTTTTGATCATTGGTGTGATCACTCTGTTACTGGAGAGGGGAGACTGCCTTTTGATCAACGGTGGGATCACTCTGCTACAAGAAGGTGGATACTGCCATTTATCACTGGTGGGATCACTCTGATACCAGAGAGGGAAGAATGCCTTTTGATAAACGGTGAGATCACTCTGCTACCAGAAAGGGGAGACTGCCTTTTGATCACTGGCGAGATCACTCTGCTACTGGAGTGGGGAGACTGCCTTTTGATCACCGGTGAGATCACTCTGCTATCGGAGAGGGGAGAATGCCTTTTCATCACCGGTGAGATCACTCTGGCTGCAGGATAGGGGAGACTGCCTTTTGACCACTGGTGAGATTACTCTGGCTACGGAGAGAGGAGACTGTCTTTTGATCACCAGTGCGATCACTCTGTTACTAGAGTGGGGAGACTGCCTTTTGATCACCGGTGGGATTACTCTGTTCCTGGAGAGGGGAGACTGCCTTTTGATCACTGGTGGGATCACTCTGGCTGCCAGAGAGGGGAGACTGTCTTTTAATCACTGGTGGGATCACTCTGGCTGCAGGAGAGGGGAGACTGACTTTTGATGACAGGAGGGATCACTCTGCTACCAAAGAGGGGAGACTGCCTTTTGATCACTGGTGGGATCACTCTGGCTACAGGAGAAGGGAGACTGCCTTTTGATCATTGGTGTGATTACTCTGGTATTGGAGAGGGGAGACTGCCTTTTGATCAATGGTGGGATCACTCTGCTACAAGAAAGTGGATACTGCCTTTGATCACTGGTGGGATCACTCTGTTACCAGAGAGGGAAGACTGCCTTTTGATCACCGGTGAGATCACTCTGCTACCAGAAAGGGGAGACTGCCTTTTGATCACTGGCGAGATCATTCTAGCTGCAGAAGAGGGGAGACTGTCTTTTGATCACCGGTGGGATCTCTCTGTTACCAGAGAGGAGAGACTGCCTTTTGATCACCGGTGGGATCACTCTGCTACTGGAGTGGGGAGACAGCCTTTTGATCACTGGTGGGATCATTCTAGCTGCAGAAGAGGGGAGACTGCCTTTTGATCACCGGTGGGATCACTCTGCTACCAGAAAGGGGAGACCACCTTTTCATTTCCTGTGGGATCACTCTGCTACCGGAGAGGGGAAAATGCCTTTTGATCACCGGTGGGATCACTCTGCTACCAGAAAGGGGAGACCACCTTTTCATCACCGGTGCGATCACTCTGCTACCGGAGAGAGGAGACTGTCTTTTGATCACCGGTGACATCACTCTGTTAGCAGAGAGAGGAGATTGCTTTAGATCACCGGTGGGATCACTCTGCTACCAGAGAGGGGAGACTGCCTTTTCATCACCGGTGGGATTACTCTGGCTGCAGGAGAGGGGAGACTGTCTTTTGATCACCGGTGAGATCACTCTGTTACTGGAGAGGGGAGACTGCCTTTTGATCAACGGTGGGATCACTCTGCTAGAAGAAAGTGAATACTGCCTTTGATTACTGGAGGGATTAGTCTGCTACCAGGAAGGGGAGACTGCCTTTTGATCTCCGGTGGGATCACTCTGCTACCGGAGAGGGGAGAATGCCTTTTGATCAGCAGTGTAATCACTCTGTTACCGGAGATGGGAGACTACCTTCTGATCACTCTGTTACTGGAGAAGGGAGACTGCCTTTTGATCAACGGTGGGATCACTCTGCTACAAGAAAGTGAATACTGCCTTTGATCACTGGTGGGATCACTCTGTTACCAGAGAGGGGAGACTGCCTTTTGCTCACTGGCGAGATCACTCTGGCTGCAGAAGAGGGGAGACTGTCTTTTGATCACCGGTGAGATCACTCGGCTACCAGAAAGGGGAGACTGCCTTTGATCACCGGTCGGATCTCTCTTTTACCAGAGAGGGGAGACAGCCTTTTGATCACCGGTGGGATCACTCTGTTACCAGAGAGGGCAGACTGACTTTTGATTACCGATGACATAACTCTGCTACCTGAAAGGCGAGACTGCCTTTTGATCACTGGTCGGATCACTTTGGCTGCAGGAGAGGGGAGACTGCCTTCTGATCACTGGAGGGATCACTCTGTTACCAGAAAGGGGAGACTGCCTTGTGATCTCCGGTGGGATCACTCTGCTACCGGAGAGGGGAGAATGCATTTTGATCACCGGTGGGATCACTCTGCTACCGGAGAGGGGAGACTGCCTTTTGATCAGTGGTGTAATCTCTCTGTTAACGGAGATGGGAGACTGCCTTTTGATCACTGGTGAGATCACTCTGCGACTGAAGAGGGGAGAGTGCATTTTGATTACAGGTGGGATTAGTCTGTTTCAAGAGAGCGGAGACTGCCGTTTGATCACCAGTGGGAATAGTCTGGCTCCAGGTGTGGGGAAACTGCCTTTTGATCACTGGAGAGGGGAGACTGCCTTTTGATCACTGGTGGGATCACTCTGGCTGCAGGAGAAGGGAGACTGCCTTTTGATCAGCAGTGGGATCACTCTGGCTGCAGGAGTGGGGAGACTGCCTTTTGATCAATGGTGAGATCACTCTGTTACCGGAGAGGGGAGACTCGCTTTTGATCACTGGAGAGGGGAGGCTGCCTTTTGATCACTGGTGGAATCACTCTGGCTGCAGGAGAGGGGAGACTGCCTTTTGATCACCAGTGGGATCACTCTGGCTGAAGGAGTGGGGAGACTGCCTTTTGATCACTGGTGAGATCACTCTGCTACCGGAGAGGGGAGACTGCCTTTTGATCACTGGTGGGATCACTCTGGCTGCAGGAGAGCGGAGACTGCCTTTTGATGACCGGAGGGATTACTCTGCTACCAGAGAGGGGAGACTGCCTTTTGATCACTGGTGGAAACACTCTGTCTGCAGGAGAAGGGAGACTGCCTGTTGATCACCGGTGAGATCACTCTGCTACTGGAGTGGGGAGACTGCCTTTTCATCACCGGTGAGATCACTCTGGATGCAGGAGAGGGGAGACTGCCTTTTGATCACTGGTGAGATTACTCTGGCTACGGAGAGGGGAGACTGTCTTTTGATCACCAGTGAGATCACTCTGTTACTAGAGAGGGGAGACTGCCTTTTGATCACCGGTGGGATTACTCTGTTCCTGGAGAGGGGAGACTGCCTTTTGATCAGTGGTGAGATCACTCTGCTACTGAAGAGCGGAGAGTGTATTTTGATTACAGGTGGGATTACTCTGTTACAAGAGAGCGGAGACTGTCTTTTGATCACCTGTGATATCACTCGGCTACCAGAAAGGGGAGACTGCCTTTGATCACCGGTGGGATCTCTCTGTTACCAGAGATGGGGAGACTGCCTTTTGATTACCGGTGGGATTACTCTGCTACCGGAGATGGGAGACTGCCTTTTGATCACCGGTGGGATCACTCTGCTACCAGAGAGGGGAGACAGCCTTTTGATCAGCGTTGAGATCGCTCTGTTACCGGAGAGGGGAGACTGCCTTTTGATTACTGGTGGGATCACTCTGGCTGCAGGAGAGCGGAGACTGCCTTTTGATGACCGGAGGGATTACTCTGCTACCAGAGAGGGGAGACTGCCTTTTGATCACTGGTGGGAACACTCTGTCTGCAGGAGTAGGGAGACTGCCTGTTGATCACCGGTGAGATCACCCTGCTACTGGAGTGGGGACACTGCCTTTTGATCACTGGTGAGATTACTCTGGCTACGGAGAGGGGACACTGTCTTTTGATCACCAGTGAGATCACTCTGTTCCTGGAGAGGGGAGACTGCCTTTTGTTCACTGGTGGGATCACTCTGGCTGCACGAGAAGGGAAACTGCCTTTTGATCACTGGTGAGATCACTCTGGCTGCCAGAGAGGGGAGACTGTCTTTTGATGACCGGTGAGATCACTCTGTTACTAGAGTGGGGAGACTACCTTTTGATAAATGGTGGGATCACTCTGCTACAAGAAAGTGGATACTGCCTTTGATCACCGGTGAGATCACTCTGTTACCAGAGATGGGAGAATGCCTTTTGTTCACTGGCGAGATCACTCTGGCTGCAGGAGAGGGGAGACTGCCTTCTGATCACTGGAGGGATCAGTCTGCTACCAGAAAGGGGAGACTGCCTTTTGATCTCCGGTGGGATCACTCTGCTACCAGAGAGGGGAGACTGCCTTTTGATCACCGGGGAGAACACTCTGCTACCGGAGAGGGGAGACAACCTTTTGATCAGCGGTCAGATCACTCTGTTACCGGAGAGGGGAGACTCGCTTTTGATCACTGGAGAGGGGAGACTGCCTTTTGATCACTGGTGGGATCACTCTGGCTGCAGGAGAGGGGAGACTGCCTTTTGATCACCAGTGGGATCACTCTGGCTGAAGGAGTGGGGTGACTGCCTTTTGATCACTGGTGGGATCACTCGGCCACCGGAGAGGGGAGACTGCCTTTTGATCACCGGTGAGATCACTCTGCTACGGGAGAGGGGAGACAGCCTTTTGATCAGCGTTGAGATCACTCTGTTACCGGAGAGGGGAGACTGCCTTTTGATTACTGGTGGGATCACTCTGGCTGCAGGAGAGCGGAGACTGCCTTTTGATGACCGGAGGGATTACTCTGCTACCAGAGAGGGGAGACTGCCTTTTGATCACTGGTGGGAACACTCTGTCTGCAGGAGAAGGGAGACTGCCTGTTGATCACCGGTGAGATCACTCTGCTACTGGAGTGGGGAGACTGCCTTTTCATCACCGGTGAGATCACTCTGGATGCAGGAGAGGGGAGACTGCCTTTTGATCACTGGTGAGATTACTCTGGCTACGGAGAGGGGAGACTGTCTTTTGATCACCAGTGAGATCACTCTGTTACTAGAGAGGGGAGACTGCCTTTTGATCACCGGTGGGATTACTCTGTTCCTGGAGAGGGGAGACTGCCTTTTGATCACTGGTGGGATCACTCTGGCTGCACGAGAAGGGAAACTGCCTTTTGATCACTGGTGAGATCACTGTGGCTGCCAGAGAGGGAAGACTGTCTTTTGATGACCGGTGAGATCACTCTGTTACTAGAGTGGGGAGACTGCCTTTTGATAAATGGTGGGATCACTCTGCTACAAGAAAGTGGATATTGCCTTTGATCACCGGTGAGATCACTCTGTTACCAGACAGGGGAGAATGCCTTTTGTTCACTGGCGAAATCACTCTGGCTGCAGGAGAGGGGAGACTGCCTTCTGATCACTGGAGGGATCACTCTGCTACAAGAAAGGGGAGACTGCCTTTTGATCTCCGGTGGGATCACTCTGCTACTGGAGAGGGGAGAGTGCCTTTTGATCAGTGGTGAGATCACTCTGCTACTGAAGAGGGGAGAGTGTATTTTGATTACAGGTGGGATTACTCTGTTACAAGAGAGCGGAGACTGTCTTTTGATCACCTGTGATATCACTCGGCTACCAGAAAGGGGAGACTGCCTTTGATCACCGGTGGGATCTCTCTGTTACCAGAGAGGGGAGACTGCCTTTTGATTACCGGTGGGATTACTCTGCTACCGGAGAGGGGAGAATGCCTTTTGATCACCGGTGGGATCACTCTGCTACCAGAGAGGGGAGACTGCCTTTTGATCAGTGGTGTAATCTCTCTGTTACCGGAGATGGGAGACTGCCTTTTGATCACTGGTGAGATCACTCTGCTACTGAAGAGGGGAGAGTGCATTTTGATTACAGGTGGGATTACTCTGTTTCAAGAGAGCGGAGACTGCCTTTTGATCACCAGTGGGAATAGTCTGGGTGCAGGAGTGGGGAGACTGCCTTTTGATCACTTGATCACTGGTGGGATCACTCTGGCTGCAGGAGAAGGGAGACTGCCTTTTGATCAGCAGTGGGATCACTCTGGCTGCAGGAGTGGGAAGACTGCCTTTTGATCTCCGGTGGGATCACTCTGCTACCAGAGAGGGGAGACTGCCTTTTGATCACCGGTGAGATCACTCTGCTACCGGAGAGGGGAGACAACATTTTGATCAGCGGTGAGATCACTCTGTTACCGGAGAGGGGAGACTCGCTTTTGATCACTGGAGAGGGGAGACTGCCTTTTGACCACTGGTGGGATCACTCTGTCTGCAGGAGAGGGGAGACTTCCTTTTGATCACCAGTGGGATCACTCTGGCTGAAGGAGTGGGGAGACTGCCTTTTGATCACTGGTGGGATCACTCTGCTACCGGAGATGGGAGACTGCCTTTTGATCACCGGTGAGATCACTCTGCTACCGGAGAGGGGAGACTGCCTTTTGATCACTGGTGGGATCACTCTGGCTGCAGGAGAGCGGAGACTGCCTTTTGATGACCGGAGGGATTACTCTGCTACCAGGGAGGGGAGACTGCCTTTTGATCACTGGTGGGAACACTCTGTCTGCAGGAGAAGGGAGACTGCCTGTTGATCACTGGTGAGATCACCCTGCTACTGGAGTGGGGAGACTGCCTTTTGATCACTGGTGAGATTACTCTGGCTACGGAGAGGGGACACTGTCTTTTGATCACCAGTGAGATCACTCTGTTCCTGGAGAGGGGAGACTGCCTTTTGATCACTGGTGGGATCACTCTGGCTGCATGAGAAGGGAAACTGCCTTTTGATCACTGGTGAGATCACTCTGGCTACCAGAGAGGGGAGACTGTCTTTTGATGACCGGTGAGATCACTCTGTTACTAGAGTGGGGAGACTACCTTTTGATAAATGGTGGGATCACTCTGCTACAAGAAAGTGGATACTGCCTTTGATCACCGGTGAGATCACTCTGTTACCAGAGAGGGGAGAATGCCTTTTGTTCACTGGCGAGATCACTCTGGCTGCAGGAGAGGGGAGACTGCCTTCTGATCACTGGAGGGATCAGTCTGCTACCAGAAAGGGGAGACTGCCTTTTGATCTCCGGTGGGATCACTCTGCTACCAGAGAGGGGAGACTGCCTTTTGATCACCGGTGAGATCACTCTGCTACCGGAGAGGGGAGACAACCTTTTGATCAGCGGTGAGATCACTCTGTTACCGGAGAGGGGAGACTCGCTTTTGATCACTGGAGAGGGGAGACTGCCTTTTGATCACTGGTGGGAGCACTCTGGCTGCAGGAGAGGGGAGACTGCCTTTTGATCACCAGTGGGATCACTCTGGCTGCAGGAGTGGGGAGACTGCCTTTTGATCACTGGTGGGATCACTCTGCTACCGGAGAGGGGAGACAGCCTTTTGATCACCGGTGAGATCACTCTGCTACTGGAGAGGGGAGACAGCCTTTTGATCAGCGTTGAGATCACTCTGTTACCAGAGAGGGGAGACTGCCTTTTGATCACTGGTGGGATCACTCTGGCTGCAGGAGAGCGGAGACTGCCTTTTGATGACCGGACGGATTACTCTGCTACCAGAGAGGGGAGACTGCCTTTTGATCACTGGTGGGAACACTCTGTCTGCAGGAGAAGGGAGACTGCCTGTTGATCACCGGGGAGATCACTCTGCTACTGGAGTGGGTAGACTGTCTTTTGATCACCAGTGAGATCACTCTGTTCCTTGAGAGGGGAGATTGCCTTTTGATCACTGGTGAGATCACTCTGGCTGCCAGAGAGGGAAGACTGTCTTTTGATGACCGGTGAGATCACTCTGTTACTAGAGTGGGGAGACTGCCTTTTGATAAATGGTGGGATCACTCTGCTACAAGAAAGTGGATACTGCCTTTGATCACCGGTGAGATCACTCTGTTACCAGAGAGGGGAGAATGCCTTTTGTTCACTGGCGAGATCACTCTGGCTGCAGGAGAGGGGAGACTGCCTTTTGATCAGTGGTGAGATCACTCTGCTACTGAAGAGGGGAGAGTGCATTTTGATTACAGGTGGGATTACTCTGTTACAAGAGAGCGGAGACTGCCTTTTGATCACCTGTGAGATCACTTGGCTATCAGAAAGGGAAGACTGTCTTTGATCACCGGTGGGATCTCTCTGTTACCAGGGAGGGGAGACTGCCTTTTGATCACCAGTGGGATCACTCTGGCTGAAGGAGTGGGGAGACTGCCTTTTGATCACTGGTGGGATCACTCTGTTTCTGGAGAGGGGAGACTGCCTTTTGATCACCGGTGTGATCACTCTGGCTGCAGAAGAGGGGAGACTGTCTTTTGATCACCGGTGGGATCACTCTGTTACCAGAGAGGGCAGACTGACTTTTGATTACCGATGACATAACTCTGCTAACTGAAAGGCGAGACTGCCTTTTGATCACTGGTCGGATCACTTTGGCTGCAGGAGAGGGGAGACTGCCTTCTGATCACTGGAGGGATCACTCTGCTACCAGAAAGGGGAGACTGCCTTTTGATCTCCGGTGGGATCACTCTGCTACCGGAGAGGGGAGAATGCATTTTGATCACCGGTGGGATCACTCTGCTACCGGAGAGGGGAGACTGCCTTTTGATCAGTGGTGTAATCTCTCTGTTACCGGAGTGGGGAGACTCGCTTTTGATCACTGGAGAGTGGAAACTGCCTTTTGATCACTGGTGGGATCACTCTGGCTGCAGGAGAGGGGAGACTGCCTTTTGATGACCGGAGGGATCACTCTGCTACCAGAGAGGGGAGACTGCCTTTTGATCACTGGTGGGAACACTCTGTCTGCAGGAGAAGGGAGACTGCCTGTTGATCACCGGTGAGATCACTCTGCTGCTGGAGTGGGGAGACTGCCTTTTGATCACTGGTGGGATCACTCTGCTACCAGAGATGGGAGACTGCCTTTGATCACCGGTGAGATCACTCTGGTACGAGAAAGGGGAGACTGCCTTTTGATCACTGGTGTAATCACTGTGTTACCGGAGATGCGAGACTGCCTTTTGATCACTGGTGAGATCACTCTGTTACTAGAGAGGGGAGACTGCTTTTGATCATCAGTGGGATCACTCTGCTAGCGGAGAGGGGAGACAACCTTTTGATCAGCGGTGAGATCACTCTGTTACCGGAGTGGGGAGACTCGCTTTTGATCACTGGAGAGTGGAAACTGCCTTTTGATCACTGGTGGGATCACTCTGGCTGCAGGAGAGGGGAGACTGCCTTTTGATGACCGGAGGGATCACTCTGCTACTGGAGTAGGGAGACTGCCTTTTGATCACTGGTGGGATCACTCTGACTGCAGGAGAAGGGAGACTGCCCTTTGATCACTGGTGAGGTCAGTCTGCTACTGGAGAGGGGAGACTGCATTTTGATCACTGGTGAGATCACTCTGCTACTGGAGAGGGGAGACTGCATTTTGATTACTGGTGGGATTACTCTGGCTGCAGGAGTGGAGAGACTGCCGTTTGATTACCAGTGGGATCACTCTGTTACCGGAGAGAGGAGACTGCCTTTCGATCACCGGTGAGATCACTCTGCTACCAGAAAGGGGAGACTGCCTTTTGATTACCGGTGGGATTACTCTGCTACCGGAGAGGGGAGACTGCCTTTTGATCACCGGTGAGATCACTCTGCTACCAGAAAGGGGAGACCGCCTTTTCATTTCATGTGGGATCACTCTGCTACCGGAGAGGGGAGAATGCCTTTTGATCACTGGTGAGATCATGCTGTTACTGGAGAGAGGAGACTGCCTTTTGATCACTGGTGAGATCACTCTGCTACCAGAGTGGGGAGACTGCCTTTTGATCATCGGAGGGATCACTCTGTTTCTGGAGAGGGGAGACTGCCTTTTGATCACCGGTGTGATCACTCTGGCTGCAGAAGAGGGGAGACTGTCTTTTGATCACCGGTGGGATCACTCTGTTACCAGAGAGGGCAGACTGACTTTTGATTACCGATGACATAACTCTGCTACCTGAAAGGCGAGACTGCCTTTTGATCACTGGTCGATCACTTTGGCTGCAGGAGAGGGGAGACTGCATTCTGATCACTGGAGGGATCACTCTGCTACCAGAAAGGGGAGACTGCCTTTTGATCTCCGGTGGGATCACTCTGCTACCGGAGAGGGGAGAATGCATTTTGATCACCGGTGGGATCACTCTGCTACCGGAGAGGGGAGACTGCCTTTTGATCAGTGGTGTAATCTCTCTGTTACCGGAGATGGGAGACTGCCTTTTGAAAACTGGTGAGATCACTCTGCTACTGAAGAGGGGAGAGTGCATTTTGATTACAGGTGGGATTACTCTGTTTCAAGAGAGCGGAGACTGCCGTTTGATCACCAGTGGGAATAGTCTGGCTCCAGGTGTGGGGAAACTGCCTTTTGATCACTGGAGAGGGGAGACTGCCTTTTGATCACCGGTGAGATCACTCTGCTACCGGAGAGGGGAGACAACCTTTTGATCAGCGGTGAGATCACTCTGTTACCGGAGAGGGGAGACTCGCTTTTGATCACTGGAGAGGGGAGACTGCCTTTTGATCACTGGTGGGATCACTCTGGCTGCAGGAGAGGGGAGACTGCCTTTTGATCACCAGTGGGATCACTCTGGCTGCAGAAGAGGGGAGACTGTCTTTTGATCACCGGTGGGATCACTCTGTTACCAGAGAGGGCAGACTGACTTTTGATTACCGATGACATAACTCTGCTACCTGAAAGGCGAGACTGCCTTTTGATCACTGGTCGGATCACTTTGGCTGCAGGAGAGGGGAGACTGCCTTCTGATCACTGGAGGGATCACTCTGCTACCAGAAAGGGGAGACTGCCTTTTGATCTCCGGTGGGATCACTCTGCTACCGGAGAGGGGAGAATGCCTTTTGATCATCGGTGGGATCACTCTGCTACTGGAGAGGGGAGACTGCCTTTTGATCAGTGGTGAGATCACTCTGCTACTGAAGAGGGGAGAGTGTATTTTGATTACAGGTGGGATTACTCTGTTACAAGAGAGCGGAGACTGCCTTTTGAACACCTGTGAGATCACTCGGCTACCAGAAAGGGGAGACTGTCTTTGATCACCAGTGGGATGTCTCTGTTACCAGGGAGGGGAGACTGCCTTTTGATCACCGGTGGGATCACTCTGTTACCAGAGAGGGGAGACTGACTTTTGATTACCGATGACATAGCTCTGCTATCTGAAAGGAGGGACTGCCTTTTGATCACTGGTCGGATCACTTTGGCTGCAGGAATGGGCAGACTGCCTTTTGATCACTCTGTTACTGGACAGGAGAGACTGCCTTTTGATCACTGGTGAGATCACTCTGCTACCAGAGTGGGGAGACTGCCTTTTGATCATCGGAGGGATCACTCTGTTCCTGGAGAGGGGAGACTGCCTTTTGATCACCGGTGTGATCACTCTGGCTGCAGAAGAGGGGAGACTGCCTTTGATCACCGGTGGGATCTGTCTTTTACCAGAGAGGGGAGACTGCCTTTTGATCACCGGTGGGATCACTCTGTTACCAGAGAGAGCAGACTGACTTTTGATTACCGATGACATAACTCTGCTACCTGAAAGGCGAGACTGTCTTTTGATCACTGGTTGGATCACTTTGGCTGCAGGAGAGGGGAGACTGCCTTCTGATCACTGGAGGGATCACTCTGCTACCAGAAAGGGGAGACTGCTTTTTGATCACCGGTGGGATTACTCTGTTCCTGGAGAGGGGAGACTGTCTTTTGATCACTTGTGGGATCACTCTGGCTGCACGAGAAGGGAAACTGCCTTTTGATCACTGGTAAGATTACTCTGGCTACGGAGAGGGGACACTGTCTTTTGATCACCAGTGAGATCACTCTGTTCCTGGAGAGGGGAGACTGCCTTTTGATGACTGGTGGGATCACTCTGGCTGCACGAGAAGGGAAACTGCCTTTTGATCACTAGTGAGATCACTCTGGCTGCCAGAGAGGGGAGACTGTCTTTTGATGACCGGTGAGATCACTCTGTTACTAGAGTGGGGAGACTGTGTTTTGATAAATGGTGGGATCACTCTGCTACAAGAAAGTGGATACTGTCTTTGATTACCGGTGAGATCACTCTGTTACCAGAGAGGGGAGAATGCCTTTTGTTCACTGGCGAGATCACTCTGGCTGCAGGAGAGGGGAGACTGCCTTCTGATCACTGGAGGGATCACTCTGCTACCAGAAAGGGGAGACTGCCTTTTGATCTCCGGTGGGATCACTCTGCTACCGGAGAGGGGAGAATGCCTTTTGATCACCGGTGGGATCACTCTGCTACTGGAGAGGGGAGACTGCCTTTTGATCAGTGGTGAGATCACTCTGCTACTGAAGAGGGGAGAGTGCATTTTGATTAAAGGTGGGATTACTCTGTTACAAGAGAGAGGAGGCTGCCTTTTGATCTCCGGTGGGATCACTCTGCTAACGGAGAGGGGAGACTGACTTTTGATTACCAATGACATAACTCTGCTACCTGAAAGGTGAGACTGCCTTTTGATCACTGGTCGGATCACTTTGGCTGCAGGAGAGGGGAGACTGTCTTCTGATCACTGGAGGGATCACTCTGCTACCAGAAAGGGGAGACTGCCTTTTGATCTCCGGTGGGATGACTCTGCAACCGGAGAGGGGAGACTGCCTTTTGATCACTGGTGGAAACACTCTGTCTGCAGGAGAAGGGAGACTGCCTGTTGATCACCGGTGAGATCACTCTGCTACTGGAGTGGGGAGACTGCCTTTTCATCACCGGTGAGATCACTCTGGATGCAGGAGAGGGGAGACTGCCTTTTGATCACTGGTGAGATTACTCTGGCTACGGAGAGGGGAGACTGTCTTTTGATCACCAGTGAGATCACTCTGTTACTAGAGAGGGGAGACTGCCTTTTGATCACCGGTGGGATTACTCTGTTCCTGGAGAGGGGAGACTGCCTTTTGATCAGTGGTGAGATCACTCTGCTACTGAAGAGCGGAGAGTGTATTTTGATTACAGGTGGGATTACTCTGTTACAAGAGAGCGGAGACTGTCTTTTGATCACCTGTGATATCACTCGGCTACCAGAAAGGGGAGACTGCCTTTGATCACCGGTGGGATCTCTCTGTTACCAGAGATGGGGAGACTGCCTTTTGATTACCGGTGGGATTACTCTGCTACCGGAGATGGGAGACTGCCTTTTGATCACCGGTGGGATCACTCTGCTACCAGAGAGGGGAGACAGCCTTTTGATCAGCGTTGAGATCGCTCTGTTACCGGAGAGGGGAGACTGCCTTTTGATTACTGGTGGGATCACTCTGGCTGCAGGAGAGCGGAGACTGCCTTTTGATGACCGGAGGGATTACTCTGCTACCAGAGAGGGGAGACTGCCTTTTGATCACTGGTGGGAACACTCTGTCTGCAGGAGTAGGGAGACTGCCTGTTGATCACCGGTGAGATCACCCTGCTACTGGAGTGGGGACACTGCCTTTTGATCACTGGTGAGATTACTCTGGCTACGGAGAGGGGACACTGTCTTTTGATCACCAGTGAGATCACTCTGTTCCTGGAGAGGGGAGACTGCCTTTTGTTCACTGGTGGGATCACTCTGGCTGCACGAGAAGGGAAACTGCCTTTTGATCACTGGTGAGATCACTCTGGCTGCCAGAGAGGGGAGACTGTCTTTTGATGACCGGTGAGATCACTCTGTTACTAGAGTGGGGAGACTACCTTTTGATAAATGGTGGGATCACTCTGCTACAAGAAAGTGGATACTGCCTTTGATCACCGGTGAGATCACTCTGTTACCAGAGATGGGAGAATGCCTTTTGTTCACTGGCGAGATCACTCTGGCTGCAGGAGAGGGGAGACTGCCTTCTGATCACTGGAGGGATCAGTCTGCTACCAGAAAGGGGAGACTGCCTTTTGATCTCCGGTGGGATCACTCTGCTACCAGAGAGGGGAGACTGCCTTTTGATCACCGGGGAGAACACTCTGCTACCGGAGAGGGGAGACAACCTTTTGATCAGCGGTCAGATCACTCTGTTACCGGAGAGGGGAGACTCGCTTTTGATCACTGGAGAGGGGAGACTGCCTTTTGATCACTGGTGGGATCACTCTGGCTGCAGGAGAGGGGAGACTGCCTTTTGATCACCAGTGGGATCACTCTGGCTGAAGGAGTGGGGTGACTGCCTTTTGATCACTGGTGGGATCACTCGGCCACCGGAGAGGGGAGACTGCCTTTTGATCACCGGTGAGATCACTCTGCTACGGGAGAGGGGAGACAGCCTTTTGATCAGCGTTGAGATCACTCTGTTACCGGAGAGGGGAGACTGCCTTTTGATTACTGGTGGGATCACTCTGGCTGCAGGAGAGCGGAGACTGCCTTTTGATGACCGGAGGGATTACTCTGCTACCAGAGAGGGGAGACTGCCTTTTGATCACTGGTGGGAACACTCTGTCTGCAGGAGAAGGGAGACTGCCTGTTGATCACCGGTGAGATCACTCTGCTACTGGAGTGGGGAGACTGCCTTTTCATCACCGGTGAGATCACTCTGGATGCAGGAGAGGGGAGACTGCCTTTTGATCACTGGTGAGATTACTCTGGCTACGGAGAGGGGAGACTGTCTTTTGATCACCAGTGAGATCACTCTGTTACTAGAGAGGGGAGACTGCCTTTTGATCACCGGTGGGATTACTCTGTTCCTGGAGAGGGGAGACTGCCTTTTGATCACTGGTGGGATCACTCTGGCTGCACGAGAAGGGAAACTGCCTTTTGATCACTGGTGAGATCACTGTGGCTGCCAGAGAGGGAAGACTGTCTTTTGATGACCGGTGAGATCACTCTGTTACTAGAGTGGGGAGACTGCCTTTTGATAAATGGTGGGATCACTCTGCTACAAGAAAGTGGATATTGCCTTTGATCACCGGTGAGATCACTCTGTTACCAGACAGGGGAGAATGCCTTTTGTTCACTGGCGAAATCACTCTGGCTGCAGGAGAGGGGAGACTGCCTTCTGATCACTGGAGGGATCACTCTGCTACAAGAAAGGGGAGACTGCCTTTTGATCTCCGGTGGGATCACTCTGCTACTGGAGAGGGGAGAGTGCCTTTTGATCAGTGGTGAGATCACTCTGCTACTGAAGAGGGGAGAGTGTATTTTGATTACAGGTGGGATTACTCTGTTACAAGAGAGCGGAGACTGTCTTTTGATCACCTGTGATATCACTCGGCTACCAGAAAGGGGAGACTGCCTTTGATCACCGGTGGGATCTCTCTGTTACCAGAGAGGGGAGACTGCCTTTTGATTACCGGTGGGATTACTCTGCTACCGGAGAGGGGAGAATGCCTTTTGATCACCGGTGGGATCACTCTGCTACCAGAGAGGGGAGACTGCCTTTTGATCAGTGGTGTAATCTCTCTGTTACCGGAGATGGGAGACTGCCTTTTGATCACTGGTGAGATCACTCTGCTACTGAAGAGGGGAGAGTGCATTTTGATTACAGGTGGGATTACTCTGTTTCAAGAGAGCGGAGACTGCCTTTTGATCACCAGTGGGAATAGTCTGGGTGCAGGAGTGGGGAGACTGCCTTTTGATCACTTGATCACTGGTGGGATCACTCTGGCTGCAGGAGAAGGGAGACTGCCTTTTGATCAGCAGTGGGATCACTCTGGCTGCAGGAGTGGGAAGACTGCCTTTTGATCTCCGGTGGGATCACTCTGCTACCAGAGAGGGGAGACTGCCTTTTGATCACCGGTGAGATCACTCTGCTACCGGAGAGGGGAGACAACATTTTGATCAGCGGTGAGATCACTCTGTTACCGGAGAGGGGAGACTCGCTTTTGATCACTGGAGAGGGGAGACTGCCTTTTGACCACTGGTGGGATCACTCTGTCTGCAGGAGAGGGGAGACTTCCTTTTGATCACCAGTGGGATCACTCTGGCTGAAGGAGTGGGGAGACTGCCTTTTGATCACTGGTGGGATCACTCTGCTACCGGAGATGGGAGACTGCCTTTTGATCACCGGTGAGATCACTCTGCTACCGGAGAGGGGAGACTGCCTTTTGATCACTGGTGGGATCACTCTGGCTGCAGGAGAGCGGAGACTGCCTTTTGATGACCGGAGGGATTACTCTGCTACCAGGGAGGGGAGACTGCCTTTTGATCACTGGTGGGAACACTCTGTCTGCAGGAGAAGGGAGACTGCCTGTTGATCACTGGTGAGATCACCCTGCTACTGGAGTGGGGAGACTGCCTTTTGATCACTGGTGAGATTACTCTGGCTACGGAGAGGGGACACTGTCTTTTGATCACCAGTGAGATCACTCTGTTCCTGGAGAGGGGAGACTGCCTTTTGATCACTGGTGGGATCACTCTGGCTGCATGAGAAGGGAAACTGCCTTTTGATCACTGGTGAGATCACTCTGGCTACCAGAGAGGGGAGACTGTCTTTTGATGACCGGTGAGATCACTCTGTTACTAGAGTGGGGAGACTACCTTTTGATAAATGGTGGGATCACTCTGCTACAAGAAAGTGGATACTGCCTTTGATCACCGGTGAGATCACTCTGTTACCAGAGAGGGGAGAATGCCTTTTGTTCACTGGCGAGATCACTCTGGCTGCAGGAGAGGGGAGACTGCCTTCTGATCACTGGAGGGATCAGTCTGCTACCAGAAAGGGGAGACTGCCTTTTGATCTCCGGTGGGATCACTCTGCTACCAGAGAGGGGAGACTGCCTTTTGATCACCGGTGAGATCACTCTGCTACCGGAGAGGGGAGACAACCTTTTGATCAGCGGTGAGATCACTCTGTTACCGGAGAGGGGAGACTCGCTTTTGATCACTGGAGAGGGGAGACTGCCTTTTGATCACTGGTGGGAGCACTCTGGCTGCAGGAGAGGGGAGACTGCCTTTTGATCACCAGTGGGATCACTCTGGCTGCAGGAGTGGGGAGACTGCCTTTTGATCACTGGTGGGATCACTCTGCTACCGGAGAGGGGAGACAGCCTTTTGATCACCGGTGAGATCACTCTGCTACTGGAGAGGGGAGACAGCCTTTTGATCAGCGTTGAGATCACTCTGTTACCAGAGAGGGGAGACTGCCTTTTGATCACTGGTGGGATCACTCTGGCTGCAGGAGAGCGGAGACTGCCTTTTGATGACCGGACGGATTACTCTGCTACCAGAGAGGGGAGACTGCCTTTTGATCACTGGTGGGAACACTCTGTCTGCAGGAGAAGGGAGACTGCCTGTTGATCACCGGGGAGATCACTCTGCTACTGGAGTGGGTAGACTGTCTTTTGATCACCAGTGAGATCACTCTGTTCCTTGAGAGGGGAGATTGCCTTTTGATCACTGGTGAGATCACTCTGGCTGCCAGAGAGGGAAGACTGTCTTTTGATGACCGGTGAGATCACTCTGTTACTAGAGTGGGGAGACTGCCTTTTGATAAATGGTGGGATCACTCTGCTACAAGAAAGTGGATACTGCCTTTGATCACCGGTGAGATCACTCTGTTACCAGAGAGGGGAGAATGCCTTTTGTTCACTGGCGAGATCACTCTGGCTGCAGGAGAGGGGAGACTGCCTTTTGATCAGTGGTGAGATCACTCTGCTACTGAAGAGGGGAGAGTGCATTTTGATTACAGGTGGGATTACTCTGTTACAAGAGAGCGGAGACTGCCTTTTGATCACCTGTGAGATCACTTGGCTATCAGAAAGGGAAGACTGTCTTTGATCACCGGTGGGATCTCTCTGTTACCAGGGAGGGGAGACTGCCTTTTGATCACCAGTGGGATCACTCTGGCTGAAGGAGTGGGGAGACTGCCTTTTGATCACTGGTGGGATCACTCTGTTTCTGGAGAGGGGAGACTGCCTTTTGATCACCGGTGTGATCACTCTGGCTGCAGAAGAGGGGAGACTGTCTTTTGATCACCGGTGGGATCACTCTGTTACCAGAGAGGGCAGACTGACTTTTGATTACCGATGACATAACTCTGCTAACTGAAAGGCGAGACTGCCTTTTGATCACTGGTCGGATCACTTTGGCTGCAGGAGAGGGGAGACTGCCTTCTGATCACTGGAGGGATCACTCTGCTACCAGAAAGGGGAGACTGCCTTTTGATCTCCGGTGGGATCACTCTGCTACCGGAGAGGGGAGAATGCATTTTGATCACCGGTGGGATCACTCTGCTACCGGAGAGGGGAGACTGCCTTTTGATCAGTGGTGTAATCTCTCTGTTACCGGAGTGGGGAGACTCGCTTTTGATCACTGGAGAGTGGAAACTGCCTTTTGATCACTGGTGGGATCACTCTGGCTGCAGGAGAGGGGAGACTGCCTTTTGATGACCGGAGGGATCACTCTGCTACCAGAGAGGGGAGACTGCCTTTTGATCACTGGTGGGAACACTCTGTCTGCAGGAGAAGGGAGACTGCCTGTTGATCACCGGTGAGATCACTCTGCTGCTGGAGTGGGGAGACTGCCTTTTGATCACTGGTGGGATCACTCTGCTACCAGAGATGGGAGACTGCCTTTGATCACCGGTGAGATCACTCTGGTACGAGAAAGGGGAGACTGCCTTTTGATCACTGGTGTAATCACTGTGTTACCGGAGATGCGAGACTGCCTTTTGATCACTGGTGAGATCACTCTGTTACTAGAGAGGGGAGACTGCTTTTGATCATCAGTGGGATCACTCTGCTAGCGGAGAGGGGAGACAACCTTTTGATCAGCGGTGAGATCACTCTGTTACCGGAGTGGGGAGACTCGCTTTTGATCACTGGAGAGTGGAAACTGCCTTTTGATCACTGGTGGGATCACTCTGGCTGCAGGAGAGGGGAGACTGCCTTTTGATGACCGGAGGGATCACTCTGCTACTGGAGTAGGGAGACTGCCTTTTGATCACTGGTGGGATCACTCTGACTGCAGGAGAAGGGAGACTGCCCTTTGATCACTGGTGAGGTCAGTCTGCTACTGGAGAGGGGAGACTGCATTTTGATCACTGGTGAGATCACTCTGCTACTGGAGAGGGGAGACTGCATTTTGATTACTGGTGGGATTACTCTGGCTGCAGGAGTGGAGAGACTGCCGTTTGATTACCAGTGGGATCACTCTGTTACCGGAGAGAGGAGACTGCCTTTCGATCACCGGTGAGATCACTCTGCTACCAGAAAGGGGAGACTGCCTTTTGATTACCGGTGGGATTACTCTGCTACCGGAGAGGGGAGACTGCCTTTTGATCACCGGTGAGATCACTCTGCTACCAGAAAGGGGAGACCGCCTTTTCATTTCATGTGGGATCACTCTGCTACCGGAGAGGGGAGAATGCCTTTTGATCACTGGTGAGATCATGCTGTTACTGGAGAGAGGAGACTGCCTTTTGATCACTGGTGAGATCACTCTGCTACCAGAGTGGGGAGACTGCCTTTTGATCATCGGAGGGATCACTCTGTTTCTGGAGAGGGGAGACTGCCTTTTGATCACCGGTGTGATCACTCTGGCTGCAGAAGAGGGGAGACTGTCTTTTGATCACCGGTGGGATCACTCTGTTACCAGAGAGGGCAGACTGACTTTTGATTACCGATGACATAACTCTGCTACCTGAAAGGCGAGACTGCCTTTTGATCACTGGTCGATCACTTTGGCTGCAGGAGAGGGGAGACTGCATTCTGATCACTGGAGGGATCACTCTGCTACCAGAAAGGGGAGACTGCCTTTTGATCTCCGGTGGGATCACTCTGCTACCGGAGAGGGGAGAATGCATTTTGATCACCGGTGGGATCACTCTGCTACCGGAGAGGGGAGACTGCCTTTTGATCAGTGGTGTAATCTCTCTGTTACCGGAGATGGGAGACTGCCTTTTGAAAACTGGTGAGATCACTCTGCTACTGAAGAGGGGAGAGTGCATTTTGATTACAGGTGGGATTACTCTGTTTCAAGAGAGCGGAGACTGCCGTTTGATCACCAGTGGGAATAGTCTGGCTCCAGGTGTGGGGAAACTGCCTTTTGATCACTGGAGAGGGGAGACTGCCTTTTGATCACCGGTGAGATCACTCTGCTACCGGAGAGGGGAGACAACCTTTTGATCAGCGGTGAGATCACTCTGTTACCGGAGAGGGGAGACTCGCTTTTGATCACTGGAGAGGGGAGACTGCCTTTTGATCACTGGTGGGATCACTCTGGCTGCAGGAGAGGGGAGACTGCCTTTTGATCACCAGTGGGATCACTCTGGCTGCAGAAGAGGGGAGACTGTCTTTTGATCACCGGTGGGATCACTCTGTTACCAGAGAGGGCAGACTGACTTTTGATTACCGATGACATAACTCTGCTACCTGAAAGGCGAGACTGCCTTTTGATCACTGGTCGGATCACTTTGGCTGCAGGAGAGGGGAGACTGCCTTCTGATCACTGGAGGGATCACTCTGCTACCAGAAAGGGGAGACTGCCTTTTGATCTCCGGTGGGATCACTCTGCTACCGGAGAGGGGAGAATGCCTTTTGATCATCGGTGGGATCACTCTGCTACTGGAGAGGGGAGACTGCCTTTTGATCAGTGGTGAGATCACTCTGCTACTGAAGAGGGGAGAGTGTATTTTGATTACAGGTGGGATTACTCTGTTACAAGAGAGCGGAGACTGCCTTTTGAACACCTGTGAGATCACTCGGCTACCAGAAAGGGGAGACTGTCTTTGATCACCAGTGGGATGTCTCTGTTACCAGGGAGGGGAGACTGCCTTTTGATCACCGGTGGGATCACTCTGTTACCAGAGAGGGGAGACTGACTTTTGATTACCGATGACATAGCTCTGCTATCTGAAAGGAGGGACTGCCTTTTGATCACTGGTCGGATCACTTTGGCTGCAGGAATGGGCAGACTGCCTTTTGATCACTCTGTTACTGGAGAGGAGAGACTGCCTTTTGATCACTGGTGAGATCACTCTGCTACCAGAGTGGGGAGACTGCCTTTTGATCATCGGAGGGATCACTCTGTTCCTGGAGAGGGGAGACTGCCTTTTGATCACCGGTGTGATCACTCTGGCTGCAGAAGAGGGGAGACTGCCTTTGATCACCGGTGGGATCTGTCTTTTACCAGAGAGGGGAGACTGCCTTTTGATCACCGGTGGGATCACTCTGTTACCAGAGAGAGCAGACTGACTTTTGATTACCGATGACATAACTCTGCTACCTGAAAGGCGAGACTGTCTTTTGATCACTGGTTGGATCACTTTGGCTGCAGGAGAGGGGAGACTGCCTTCTGATCACTGGAGGGATCACTCTGCTACCAGAAAGGGGAGACTGCTTTTTGATCACCGGTGGGATTACTCTGTTCCTGGAGAGGGGAGACTGTCTTTTGATCACTTGTGGGATCACTCTGGCTGCACGAGAAGGGAAACTGCCTTTTGATCACTGGTAAGATTACTCTGGCTACGGAGAGGGGACACTGTCTTTTGATCACCAGTGAGATCACTCTGTTCCTGGAGAGGGGAGACTGCCTTTTGATGACTGGTGGGATCACTCTGGCTGCACGAGAAGGGAAACTGCCTTTTGATCACTAGTGAGATCACTCTGGCTGCCAGAGAGGGGAGACTGTCTTTTGATGACCGGTGAGATCACTCTGTTACTAGAGTGGGGAGACTGTGTTTTGATAAATGGTGGGATCACTCTGCTACAAGAAAGTGGATACTGTCTTTGATTACCGGTGAGATCACTCTGTTACCAGAGAGGGGAGAATGCCTTTTGTTCACTGGCGAGATCACTCTGGCTGCAGGAGAGGGGAGACTGCCTTCTGATCACTGGAGGGATCACTCTGCTACCAGAAAGGGGAGACTGCCTTTTGATCTCCGGTGGGATCACTCTGCTACCGGAGAGGGGAGAATGCCTTTTGATCACCGGTGGGATCACTCTGCTACTGGAGAGGGGAGACTGCCTTTTGATCAGTGGTGAGATCACTCTGCTACTGAAGAGGGGAGAGTGCATTTTGATTAAAGGTGGGATTACTCTGTTACAAGAGAGAGGAGGCTGCCTTTTGATCTCCGGTGGGATCACTCTGCTAACGGAGAGGGGAGACTGACTTTTGATTACCAATGACATAACTCTGCTACCTGAAAGGTGAGACTGCCTTTTGATCACTGGTCGGATCACTTTGGCTGCAGGAGAGGGGAGACTGTCTTCTGATCACTGGAGGGATCACTCTGCTACCAGAAAGGGGAGACTGCCTTTTGATCTCCGGTGGGATGACTCTGCAACCGGAGAGGGGAGAATGCCTTTTGATCACGGTGGGATCACTCTGCTACAGGAGAGGGGAGACTGCCTTTTGATCAGTGGTGTAATCTCTCTGTTACCGGAGATGGGAGACTGCCTTTTGATCACTGGTGAGATCACTCTGCTACTGAAGAGGGGAGAGTGCATTTTGATTACAGGTGAGATTACTCTGTTACAAGAGAGCGGAGACTGCCGTTTGATCACCAGTGGGAATAGTCTGGCTGCAGGAGTGGGAAGACTGCCTTTTGATCACTGGTGGGATCACTCTGCTACCGGAGAGGGGAGACTGCCTTTTGATCACCGGTGAGATCACTCTGCTACCGGAGAGGGGAGGCAACCTTTTGATCAGCGCTGAGATCACTCTGTTACCGGAGAGGGGAGACTGGCTTTTGATCACTGGTGGGATCACTCTGGCTACAGGAGAAGGGAGACTGTCTTTTGATCACTGGTGGGATCACTCTGGCTGCACGAGAAGGGAAACTGCCTTTTGATTACTGGTGAGATCACTCTGGCTGCCAGAGAGGTGAGACTGTCTTTTGATCACTGGTGGGATCACTCTGGCTGCAGGAGAGGGGAGACTGACTTTTGATGAACGGAGGGATCACTCTGCTACCAAAGAGGGGAGACTGCCTTTTGATCATTGGTGGGATCACTCTGGCTACAGGAGAAGGGAGACTGCCTTTTGATCATTGGTGTGATCACTCTGGTACTGGAGAGGGGAGACTGCCTTTTGATCAACGGTGGGATCACTCTGCTACAAGAAAGTGGATACTGCCTTTTGATCTCCGGTGGGATCACTCTGCTACCGGAGAGGGGAGAATGCCTTTTGATCACCGGTGGGATCACTCTGCTACTGGAGAGGGGAGAGTGCATTTTGATTACAGGTGGGATTACTCTGTTACAAGAGAGCGGAGACTGCCTTTTGATCACCTGTGAAATCACTCGGGTACCAGAAAGGGGAGACTGTCTTTGATCACCGGTGGGATCTCTCTGTTACCAGAGAGGGGAGACTGCCTTTTGATCACCGGTGGGATCACTCTGTTACCAGAGAGGGGAGACTGACTTTTGATTACCGATGACATAACTCTGCTACCTGAAAGGAGGGACAGCCTTTTGATCACTGGTCGGATCACTTTGGCTGCAGGAGTGGGCAGACTGCCTTTTGATCACTCTGTTACTGGAGAGGGGAGACTGCCTTATGATCAACGGTGGGATCACTCTGCTACAAGAAAGTGAATACTGCCTTTGATCACTGGTGGGATCACTCTGTTACCAGAGAGGGGAGACTGCCTTTTGTTCACTGGTGAGATCACTCTGGCTGCAGAAGAGGGGAGACTGTCCTTTGATCACCGGTGGGATCTCTCTGCTACCAGAAAGGGGAGACTGCCTTTTGATCTCTGGTGGGATCACTCTGCTACCGGAGAGGGGAGACTGACTTTTGATCAGTGGTGTAATCTCTCTGTTACCGGAGATGGGAGACTGCCTTTTGATCACTGGTGAGATCACTCTGCTACTGAAGAGGGGAGAGTGCATTTTGATTACAGGTGGGATTACTGTGTTACAAGAGAGCGGAGACTGCCTTTTGATCAGCGGTGAGATCACTCTGTTACCGGAGAGGGGAGACTGGCTTTTGATCACTGGTGGGATCACTCTGGCTACAGGAGAAGGGAGACTGCCTTTTGATCACTGGTGGGATCACTCTGGCTGCACGAGAAGGGAGACTGCCTTTTGATCACTGGTGAGATCACTCTGGCTGCCAGAGAGGGGAGACTGACTTTTGATGACCGGAGGGATCACTCTGCTACCAGAGTGGGGAGACTGCCTTTTGACCACCGGTGAGATCACTCTGCTACCGGAGAGGGGAGACAACCTTCTGATCAGCGGTGCGATCACTCTGTTACCGGAGAGGGGAGACTCGCTTTTGATCACTGGAGAGGGGAGACTGCCTTTTGATCACTGGTGGGATCACTCTGGCTGCAGGAGAGGGGAGACTGCCTTTTGATCACCAGTGGGATCACTCTGGCTGCAGGAGTGGGGAGACTGCCTTTTGATCACTGGTGGGATCACTCTGCTACCGGAGAGGGGAGACTGCCTTTTGATCACCGGTGAGATCACTCTGCTACCGGAGAGGGGAGAATGCCTTTTGATCAGCGTTGAGATCACTCTGTTACCGGAGAGGGGAGACTGCCTTTTGATCACTGGTGGGATCACTCTGGCTGCAGGAGAGCGGAGACTGCCTTTTGATGACCGGAGGGATTACTCTGCTACCAGAGAGGGGAGACTGCCTTTTGATCACTGGTGGGAACACTCTGTCTGCAGGAGAAGGGAGACTGCCTGTTGATCACCGGTGAGACCACTCTGCTGCCGGAGAGGGGAGAATGCCTTTTCATCACCGGTGAGATCACTCTGGCTGCAGGAGAGGGGAGACTGTCTTTTGATCACCAGTGAGATCACTCTGTTCCTGGAGAGGGGAGACTGCCATTTGATCACTGGTGGGATCACTCTGGCTGCACGAGAAGGGAAACTGCCTTTTGATCACCGGTGGGATCACTCTGCTACTGGAGAGGGGAGAGTGCATTTTGATTACAGGTGGGATTACTCTGTTACAAGAGAGCGGAGACTGCCTTTTGATCACCTGTGAAATCACTTGGGTACCAGAAAGGGGAGACTGTCTTTGATCACCGGTGGGATCTCTCTGTTACCAGAGAGGGGAGACTGCCTTTTGATCACCGGTGGGATCACTCTGTTACCAGAGAGGGAAGACTGACTTTTGATTACCGATGACATAACTCTGCTACCTGAAAGGAGGGACAGCCTTTTGATCACTGGTCGGATCACTTTGGCTGCAGGAGTGGGCAGACTGCCTTTTGATCACTCTGTTACTGGAGAGGGGAGACTGCCTTATGATCAACGGTGGGATCACTCTGCTACAAGAAAGTGAATACTGCCTTTGATCACTGGTGGGATCACTCTGTTACCAGAGAGGGGAGACTGCCTTTTGTTCACTGGTGAGATCACTCTGGCTGCAGAAGAGGGGAGACTGTCCTTTGATCACCGGTGGGATCTCTCTGCTACCAGAAAGGGGAGACTGCCTTTTGATCTCTGGTGGGATCACTCTGCTACCGGAGAGGGGAGACTGACTTTTGATCAGTGGTGTAATCTCTCTGTTACCGGAGATGGGAGACTGCCTTTTGATCACTGGTGAGATCACTCTGCTACTGAAGAGGGGAGAGTGCATTTTGATTACAGGTGGGATTACTGTGTTACAAGAGAGCGGAGACTGCCTTTTGATCAGCGGTGAGATCACTCTGTTACCGGAGAGGGGAGACTGGCTTTTGATCACTGGTGGGATCACTCTGGCTACAGGAGAAGGGAGACTGCCTTTTGATCACTGGTGGGATCACTCTGGCTGCACGAGAAGGGAGACTGCCTTTTGATCACTGGTGAGATCACTCTGGCTGCCAGAGAGGGGAGACTGACTTTTGATGACCGGAGGGATCACTCTGCTACCAGAGTGGGGAGACTGCCTTTTGACCACCGGTGAGATCACTCTGCTACCGGAGAGGGGAGACAACCTTCTGATCAGCGGTGCGATCACTCTGTTACCGGAGAGGGGAGACTCGCTTTTGATCACTGGAGAGGGGAGACTGCCTTTTGATCACTGGTGGGATCACTCTGGCTGCAGGAGAGGGGAGACTGCCTTTTGATCACCAGTGGGATCACTCTGGCTGCAGGAGTGGGGAGACTGCCTTTTGATCACTGGTGGGATCACTCTGCTACCGGAGAGGGGAGACTGCCTTTTGATCACCGGTGAGATCACTCTGCTACCGGAGAGGGGAGAATGCCTTTTGATCAGCGTTGAGATCACTCTGTTACCGGAGAGGGGAGACTGCCTTTTGATCACTGGTGGGATCACTCTGGCTGCAGGAGAGCGGAGACTGCCTTTTGATGACCGGAGGGATTACTCTGCTACCAGAGAGGGGAGACTGCCTTTTGATCACTGGTGGGAACACTCTGTCTGCAGGAGAAGGGAGACTGCCTGTTGATCACCGGTGAGACCACTCTGCTGCCGGAGAGGGGAGAATGCCTTTTCATCACCGGTGAGATCACTCTGGCTGCAGGAGAGGGGAGACTGTCTTTTGATCACCAGTGAGATCACTCTGTTCCTGGAGAGGGGAGACTGCCATTTGATCACTGGTGGGATCACTCTGGCTGCACGAGAAGGGAAACTGCCTTTTGATCACTGGTGAGATCACTCTGGCTGCCAGAGAGGGGAGACTCGCTTTTGATGACCGGTGAGATCACTCTGTTACTGGAGTGGGGAGACTGCCTTTTGATAAATGGTGGGATCACTCTGCTACAAGAAACTGGATACTGCCTTTGATCACCGGTGAGATCACTCTGTTACCAGAGAGGGGAGAATGCCTTTTGTTCACTGGCGAGATCACTCTGGCTGCAGGAGAGGGGAGACTGCCTTCTGATCACTGGAGGGATCACTCTGCTACCAGAAAGAGGAGACTGCCTTTTGATCTCCGGTGGGATCACTCTGCTACTGGAGAGGGGAGAATGCCTTTTGATCACCGGTGGGATCACTCTGCTACTGGAGAGGGGAGACTGCCTTTTGATCAGTGGTGAGATCCCTCTGCTACTGAAGAGGGGAGAGTGCATTTTGATTACAGGCGGGCTTACTCTGTTACAAGAGAGCGGAGACTGCCTTTTGATCACCTGTGAGATCACTCGGCTACCAGAAAGGGGAGACTGCCTTTGATCACCGGTGGGATCTCTCTGTTACAAGAGAGGGGAGACTGCCTTTTGATCACCGATGACATAAATTTGCTATCTGAAAGGAGGGACTGCCTTTTGATCACTGGTCGGATCACTTTGGCTGCAGGAGTGGGCAGACTGCCTTTTGATCACTCTGTTACTGGAGAGGGGAGACTGCCTTATGATCAACGGTGGGATCACTCTGCTACAAGAAAGTGAATACTGCCTTTGATCACTGGTGGGATCACTCTGTTACCAGAGAGGGGAGACTGCCTTTTGTTCACTGGCGAGATCACTCTGGCTGCAGAAGAGCGGAGACTGCCTTTTGATCACCTGTGAGATCACTCGGCTACCAGAAAGGGGAGACTGCCTTTGATCACCGGTGGGATCTCTCTTTTACCAGAGAGGGGAGAGTGCCTTTTGATTACCGATGACATAACTCTGCTACCTGAAAGGCGAGACTGCCTTCTGATCACTGGAGGGATCACTCTGCTACCAGAAAGGGGAGACTGCCTTTTGATCTCCGGTGGGATCACTCTGCTAACGGAGAGGGGAGAATGCCTTTTGATCACCCGTGGGATCACTCTGCTACCGGAGATGGGAGGCTGCCTTTTGATCACTGGTGAGATCACTCTTCTACTGAAGAGGGGAGAGTGCATTTTGATTACAGGTGGGATTACTCTGTTACAAGAGAGCGGAGACTGCCTTTTGATCACTGGTGGGATCACTCTGCTACCAGAGAGGGGAGACTGCCTTTTGATCACCGGTGAGATCACTCTGCTACCGGAGAGGGGAGACTCGCTTTTGATCACTGGAGAGGGGAGACTGCCTTTTGATCACTGGTGGGATCACTCTGGCTGCAGGAGAGGGGAGACTGCCTTTTGATCACCAGTGGGATCACTCTGGCTGCAGGAGTGGGGAGACTGCTTTTTGGTCACCAGTGGGATCACTCTGCTATCGGAGAGGGGAGACAGCCTTCTGATCAGCGTTGAGATCACTCTGTTACCGGAGAGGGGAGACTGCCTTTTGATCACTGGTGGGATCACTCTGGCTGCAGGAGAGCGGAGACTGCCTTTTGATGACCAGAGGGATTACTCTGCTACCAGAGAGGGGAGACTACCTTTTGATCACTGGTGGGAACACTCTGTCTGCAGGAAAAGGGAGACTGCCTGTTGATCACCAGTGCGATTACTCTGCTACTGGAGTGGGGAGACTGCCTTTTGATCACTGGTGGGATTACTCTGCTACAGGAGAGGGGAGACTGACTTTTGATCACCGGTGGGATCACTCTTCCTGCAGGAGTGGGGAGACTGCCTTTTGATCACTGGTGAGATCACTCTGCTACCGGAGAGGGGAGAATGCCTTTTCATCACCGGTGAGATCAGTCTGGCTGCAGGAGAGGGGAGACTGCCTTTTGATCACTGATGAGATTACTCCGGCTACGGAGAGGGGAGACTGTCTTTTGATCACCGGTGAGATCACTCTGTTACTAGAGAGGGGAGACTGCCTTTTGATTACCGATGACATAACTCTGCTACCTGAAAGGAGGGACTGCCTTTTGATCACTGGTCGGATCACTTTGGCTGCAGGAGTGGGCAGACTGCCTTTTGGTCACTCTGTTACTGGAGAAGGGAGACTGCCTTTTGATCAATGGTGGGATCACTCTGCTACAAGAAAGTGAATACTGCCTTTGATCACTGGTGGGATCACTCTGTTACCAGAGAGGGGAGACTGCCTTTTGTTCACTGGCGGGATCACTCTGGCTGCAGAAGAGGGGAGACTGTCCTTTGATCACCGGTGAGATCACTCGGCTACCAGAAAGGGGAGACTGCCTTTGATCACCGGTGGGATCTCTCTGTTACCAGAGGGGAGACTGCCTTTTGATCACTGGTGGGATCACTCTGCTGCAGGAGAGGGGAGACTGCCTTCTGATCACTGGAGGGATCACTCTGCTACCAGAAAGGGGAGACTGCCTTTTGATCTCCGGTGGGATCACTCTGCTACCGGAGAGGGGAGAATGCCTTTTGATCACCCGTGGGATCACTCTGCTACCGGAGATGGGAGGCTGCCTTTTGATCACTGGTGAGATCACTCTGTTACTGAAGAGGGGAGAGTGCATTTTGATTACAGGTGGGATTACTCTGTTCCAAGAGAGCAGAGACTGCCTTTTGATCACCAGTGGGAATAGTCTGGCTGCAGGAGTGGGGAGACTGCCTTTTGATCAGTGGAGAGGGGAGACTGCCTTTTGATCACTGGAGGGATCACTCTGCTACCAGAAAGGGGAGACTGCCTTTTGATCTCCGGTGGGATCACTCTGCTACCGGAGAGGGGAGAATGCCTTTTGATCACCCGTGGGATCACTCTGCTACCGGAGATGGGAGGCTGCCTTTTGATCACTGGTGAGATCACTCTGCTACTGAGGACGGGAGAGTGCATTTTGATTACAGGTGGGATTACTCTGTTACAAGAGAGCGGAGACTGCCTTTTGATCAGCAGTGGGATCAGTCTGCCTGCAGGAGTGGGGAGACTGCCTTTTGATCACTGGTGGGATCACTCTGCTACCGGAGAGGGGAGACTGCCTTTTGATCACCGGTGAGATCACTCTGCTACCGGAGAGGGGAGACAACCTTTTGATCAGCGGTGAGATCACTCTGTTACCGGAGAGGGGAGACTCGCTTTTGATCACTGGAGAGGGGAGACTGCCTTTTGATCACTGGTAGGATCACTCTGGCTGCAGGAGAGGAGAGACTGCCTTTTGATCACCAGTGGGATCACTCTGGCTTCAGGAGTGGGGAGGCTGCCTTTTGATCACTGGCGGGATCACTCTGCTACCGGAGAGGGGAGACTGCCTTTTGATCACCGGTGAGATCACTCTGTTACTAGAGAGGGGAGACTGCCTTTTGATTACCGATGACATAACTCTGCTACCTGAAAGGAGGGACTGCCTTTTGATCACTGGTCGGATCACTTTGGCTGCAGGAGTGGGCAGACTGCCTTTTGGTCACTCTGTTACTGGAGAAGGGAGACTGCCTTTTGATCAATGGTGGGATCACTCTGCTACAAGAAAGTGAATACTGCCTTTGATCACTGGTGGGATCACTCTGTTACCAGAGAGGGGAGACTGCCTTTTGTTCACTGGCGAGATCACTCTGGCTGCAGAAGAGGGGAGACTGTCCTTTGATCACCGGTGAGATCACTCGGCTACCAGAAAGGGGAGACTGCCTTTGATCACCGGTGGGATCTCTCTGTTACCAGAGGGGAGACTGCCTTTTGATCACTGGTGGGATCACTCTGCTGCAGGAGAGGGGAGACTGCCTTCTGATCACTGGAGGGATCACTCTGCTACCAGAAAGGGGAGACTGCCTTTTGATCTCCGGTGGGATCACTCTGCTACCGGAGAGGGGAGAATGCCTTTTGATCACCCGTGGGATCACTCTGCTACCGGAGATGGGAGGCTGCCTTTTGATCACTGGTGAGATCACTCTGTTACTGAAGAGGGGAGAGTGCATTTTGATTACAGGTGGGATTACTCTGTTCCAAGAGAGCAGAGACTGCCTTTTGATCACCAGTGGGAATAGTCTGGCTGCAGGAGTGGGGAGACTGCCTTTTGATCAGTGCAGAGGGGAGACTGCCTTTTGATCACTGGAGGGATCACTCTGCTACCAGAAAGGGGAGACTGCCTTTTGATCTCCGGTGGGATCACTCTGCTACCGGAGAGGGGAGAATGCCTTTTGATCACCCGTGGGATCACTCTGCTACCGGAGATGGGAGGCTGCCTTTTGATCACTGGTGAGATCACTCTGCTACTGAGGACGGGAGAGTGCATTTTGATTACAGGTGGGATTACTCTGTTACAAGAGAGCGGAGACTGCCTTTTGATCAGCAGTGGGATCAGTCTGCCTGCAGGAGTGGGGAGACTGCCTTTTGATCACTGGTGGGATCACTCTGCTACCGGAGAGGGGAGACTGCCTTTTGATCACCGGTGAGATCACTCTGCTACCGGAGAGGGGAGACAACCTTTTGATCAGCGGTGAGATCACTCTGTTACCGGAGAGGGGAGACTCGCTTTTGATCACTGGAGAGGGGAGACTGCCTTTTGATCACTGGTAGGATCACTCTGGCTGCAGGAGAGGAGAGACTGCCTTTTGATCACCAGTGGGATCACTCTGGCTTCAGGAGTGGGGAGGCTGCCTTTTGATCACTGGCGGGATCACTCTGCTACCGGAGAGGGGAGACTGCCTTTTGATCACCGGTGAAATCACTCTGCTATCGGAGAGGGGAGACAGCCTTTTGATCAGCGTTGAGATCACTCTGTTACCGGAGAGGGGAGACTGCCTTTTGATCACTGGTGGGATCACTCTGGCTGCAGGAGAGCATAGACTGCCTTTTGATGACCGGAGGGATTACTCTGCTACCAGAGAGGGGAGACTGCCTTTTGATCACTGGTGGGAACACTCTGTCTGCAGGAAAAGGGAGACTGCCTGTTGATCACCAGTGCGATCACTCTGCTACTGGAGTGGGGAGACTGCCTTTTGATCACTGGTGAGATCACTCTGCTACCAGAGAGGGGAGAATGCCTTTTCATCACCGGTGAGATCAGTCTGGCTGCAGGAGAGGGGAGACTGCCTTTTGATCACTGGTGAGATTACTCTGGCTACGGAGAGGGGAGACTGTCTTTTGATCACCGGTGAGATCACTCTGTTACTAGAGTGGGGAGACTGCCTTTTGATCACCGGTGGGATTACTCTGTTCCTGGAGAGGGGAGACTGCCTTTTGATCACCGGTGGGATCACTCTGCTACAAGAAAGTGAATACTGCCTTTGATCACTGGTGGGATCACTCTGTTACCAGAGAGGGGAGACTGCCTTTTGTTCACTGGAGAGATCACTCTGGCTGCAGAAGAGGGGAGACTGTCTTTCGATCACCGGTGAGATCACTCAGCTACCAGAAAGGGGAGACTGCCTTTGATCACCGGTGGGATCTCTCTGTTACCAGAGAGGGCAGACTGCCTTTTGATCTCCGGTGGGATCACTCTGCTACCGGAGAGGGGAGACTGCCTTTTGATCACTGGTGGGATCACTCTGCTGCAGGAGAGGGGAGACTGCCTTTTGATGACCGGAGGGATCACTCTGCTACCAGAAAGGGGAGACTACCTTTTCATTTCCTGTGGGATCACTCTGCTACCGGAGAGGGGAGAATGCCTTTTCATCACCGGTGCGATCACTCTGCTACCGGAGAGAGGAGACTGTCTTTTGATCACTGGTGACATCACTCTGTTACCAGAGAGAGGAGACTGCTTTAGATCACCGGTGGGATCACTCTGCTACCAGAGAGGGGAGAATGCCTTTTCAGCACCGGTGGGATCACTCTGGCTGCAGGAGAGGGGAGACTGCCCTTTGATCACCGGTGAGATCACTCTGTTACTAGAGTAGGGAGACTGCCTTTTGATCACCGGTGGGATTACTCTGTTCCTGGAGAAGGGAGACTGCCTTTTGATCACTGGAGAGGGGAGACTTCCTTTTGGTCATTGGTGTGATCACTCTGTTACGGGAGAGGGGACACTGCCTTTTGATCACTGGTGGGATCACTCTGTCTGCCAGAGAGGGGAGACTGTCTTTTGATCACCAGTGAGATCACTCTGTTCCTGGAGAGGGGAGACTGCCTTTTGATCACCGGTGGGATCACTCTGCTACAAGAAAGTGAATACTGCCTTTGATCACTGGTGGGATCACTCTGTTACCAGAGAGGGGAGACTGCCTTTTGTTCACTGGAGAGATCACTCTGGCTGCAGAAGAGGGGAGACTGTCTTTCGATCACCGGTGAGATCACTCAGCTACCAGAAAGGGGAGACTGCCTTTGATCACCGGTGGGATCTCTCTGTTACCAGAGAGGGCAGACTGCCTTTTGATCTCCGGTGGGATCACTCTGCTACCGGAGAGGGGAGACTGCCTTTTGATCACTGGTGGGATCACTCTGCTGCAGGAGAGGGGAGACTGCCTTTTGATGACCGGAGGGATCACTCTGCTACCAGAAAGGGGAGACTACCTTTTCATTTCCTGTGGGATCACTCTGCTACCGGAGAGGGGAGAATGCCTTTTCATCACCGGTGCGATCACTCTGCTACCGGAGAGAGGAGACTGTCTTTTGATCACTGGTGACATCACTCTGTTACCAGAGAGAGGAGACTGCTTTAGATCACCGGTGGGATCACTCTGCTACCAGAGAGGGGAGAATGCCTTTTCAGCACCGGTGGGATCACTCTGGCTGCAGGAGAGGGGAGACTGCCCTTTGATCACCGGTGAGATCACTCTGTTACTAGAGTAGGGAGACTGCCTTTTGATCACCGGTGGGATTACTCTGTTCCTGGAGAAGGGAGACTGCCTTTTGATCACTGGAGAGGGGAGACTTCCTTTTGGTCATTGGTGTGATCACTCTGTTACGGGAGAGGGGACACTGCCTTTTGATCACTGGTGGGATCACTCTGTCTGCCAGAGAGGGGAGACTGTCTTTTGATCACCAGTGAGATCACTCTGTTCCTGGAGAGGGGAGACTGCCTTTTGATCACCGGTGGGATCACTCTGCTACAAGAAAGTGAATACTGCCTTTGATCACTGGTGGGATCACTCTGTTACCAGAGAGGGGAGACTGCCTTTTGTTCACTGGAGAGATCACTCTGGCTGCAGAAGAGGGGAGACTGTCTTTCGATCACCGGTGAGATCACTCAGCTACCAGAAAGGGGAGACTGCCTTTGATCACCGGTGGGATCTCTCTGTTACCAGAGAGGGCAGACTGCCTTTTGATCTCCGGTGGGATCACTCTGCTACCGGAGAGGGGAGACTGCCTTTTGATCACTGGTGGGATCACTCTGCTGCAGGAGAGGGGAGACTGCCTTTTGATGACCGGAGGGATCACTCTGCTACCAGAAAGGGGAGACTACCTTTTCATTTCCTGTGGGATCACTCTGCTACCGGAGAGGGGAGAATGCCTTTTCATCACCGGTGCGATCACTCTGCTACCGGAGAGAGGAGACTGTCTTTTGATCACTGGTGACATCACTCTGTTACCAGAGAGAGGAGACTGCTTTAGATCACCGGTGGGATCACTCTGCTACCAGAGAGGGGAGAATGCCTTTTCAGCACCGGTGGGATCACTCTGGCTGCAGGAGAGGGGAGACTGCCCTTTGATCACCGGTGAGATCACTCTGTTACTAGAGTAGGGAGACTGCCTTTTGATCACCGGTGGGATTACTCTGTTCCTGGAGAAGGGAGACTGCCTTTTGATCACTGGAGAGGGGAGACTTCCTTTTGGTCATTGGTGTGATCACTCTGTTACGGGAGAGGGGACACTGCCTTTTGATCACTGGTGGGATCACTCTGTCTGCCAGAGAGGGGAGACTGTCTTTTGATCACCAGTGAGATCACTCCGTTACTGGAGAGGGGAGACTGCCTTTTGATCAACGGTGGGATCACTTTGCTACAAGAAAGTGAATACTGCCTTTGATCACTGGAGGGATCACTCTGCTACCAGAAAGGGGAGACTGCCTTTTGATCTCCGGTGGGATCACTCTGCTACCGGAGAGGGGAGAATGCCTTTCGATCACTGGTGAGATCACTCAGCTACCAGAAAGGGGAGACTGCCTTTGATCACCGGTGGGATCTCTCTGTTACCAGAGAGGGCAGACTGCCTTTTGATCTCCGGTGGGATCACTCTGCTACCGGAGAGGGGAGACTGCCTTTTGATCACTGGTGGGATCACTCTGCTGCAGGAGAGGGGAGACTGCCTTTTGATGACCGGAGGGATCACTCTGCTACCAGAAAGGGGAGACTACCTTTTCATTTCCTGTGGGATCACTCTGCTACCGGAGAGGGGAGAATGCCTTTTCATCACCGGTGCGATCACTCTGCTACCGGAGAGAGGAGACTGTCTTTTGATCACTGGTGACATCACTCTGTTACCAGAGAGAGGAGACTGCTTTAGATCACCGGTGGGATCACTCTGCTACCAGAGAGGGGAGAATGCCTTTGATCACCGGTGGGATCACTCTGCTACCGGAGAGGGGAGAATGCCTTTTGATCACCCGTGGGATCACTCTGCTACCGGAGATGGGAGGCTGCCTTTTGATCACTGGTGAGATCACTCTGCTACTGAGGACGGGAGAGTGCATTTTGATTACAGGTGGGATTACTCTGTTACAAGAGAGCGGAGACTGCCTTTTGATCAGCAGTGGGATCAGTCTGCCTGCAGGAGTGGGGAGACTGCCTTTTGATCACTGGTGGGATCACTCTGCTACCGGAGAGGGGAGACTGCCTTTTGATCACCGGTGAGATCACTCTGCTACCGGAGAGGGGAGACAACCTTTTGATCAGCGGTGAGATCACTCTGTTACCGGAGAGGGGAGACTCGCTTTTGATCACTGGAGAGGGGAGACTGCCTTTTGATCACTGGTAGGATCACTCTGGCTGCAGGAGAGGAGAGACTGCCTTTTGATCACCAGTGGGATCACTCTGGCTTCAGGAGTGGGGAGGCTGCCTTTTGATCACTGGCGGGATCACTCTGCTACCGGAGAGGGGAGACTGCCTTTTGATCACCGGTGAAATCACTCTGCTATCGGAGAGGGGAGACAGCCTTTTGATCAGCGTTGAGATCACTCTGTTACCGGAGAGGGGAGACTGCCTTTTGATCACTGGTGGGATCACTCTGGCTGCAGGAGAGCATAGACTGCCTTTTGATGACCGGAGGGATTACTCTGCTACCAGAGAGGGGAGACTGCCTTTTGATCACTGGTGGGAACACTCTGTCTGCAGGAAAAGGGAGACTGCCTGTTGATCACCAGTGCGATCACTCTGCTACTGGAGTGGGGAGACTGCCTTTTGATCACTGGTGAGATCACTCTGCTACCAGAGAGGGGAGAATGCCTTTTCATCACCGGTGAGATCAGTCTGGCTGCAGGAGAGGGGAGACTGCCTTTTGATCACTGGTGAGATTACTCTGGCTACGGAGAGGGGAGACTGTCTTTTGATCACCGGTGAGATCACTCTGTTACTAGAGTGGGGAGACTGCCTTTTGATCACCGGTGGGATTACTCTGTTCCTGGAGAGGGGAGACTGCCTTTTGATCACCGGTGGGATCACTCTGCTACAAGAAAGTGAATACTGCCTTTGATCACTGGTGGGATCACTCTGTTACCAGAGAGGGGAGACTGCCTTTTGTTCACTGGAGAGATCACTCTGGCTGCAGAAGAGGGGAGACTGTCTTTCGATCACCGGTGAGATCACTCAGCTACCAGAAAGGGGAGACTGCCTTTGATCACCGGTGGGATCTCTCTGTTACCAGAGAGGGCAGACTGCCTTTTGATCTCCGGTGGGATCACTCTGCTACCGGAGAGGGGAGACTGCCTTTTGATCACTGGTGGGATCACTCTGCTGCAGGAGAGGGGAGACTGCCTTTTGATGACCGGAGGGATCACTCTGCTACCAGAAAGGGGAGACTACCTTTTCATTTCCTGTGGGATCACTCTGCTACCGGAGAGGGGAGAATGCCTTTTCATCACCGGTGCGATCACTCTGCTACCGGAGAGAGGAGACTGTCTTTTGATCACTGGTGACATCACTCTGTTACCAGAGAGAGGAGACTGCTTTAGATCACCGGTGGGATCACTCTGCTACCAGAGAGGGGAGAATGCCTTTTCAGCACCGGTGGGATCACTCTGGCTGCAGGAGAGGGGAGACTGCCCTTTGATCACCGGTGAGATCACTCTGTTACTAGAGTAGGGAGACTGCCTTTTGATCACCGGTGGGATTACTCTGTTCCTGGAGAAGGGAGACTGCCTTTTGATCACTGGAGAGGGGAGACTTCCTTTTGGTCATTGGTGTGATCACTCTGTTACGGGAGAGGGGACACTGCCTTTTGATCACTGGTGGGATCACTCTGTCTGCCAGAGAGGGGAGACTGTCTTTTGATCACCAGTGAGATCACTCTGTTCCTGGAGAGGGGAGACTGCCTTTTGATCACCGGTGGGATCACTCTGCTACAAGAAAGTGAATACTGCCTTTGATCACTGGTGGGATCACTCTGTTACCAGAGAGGGGAGACTGCCTTTTGTTCACTGGAGAGATCACTCTGGCTGCAGAAGAGGGGAGACTGTCTTTCGATCACCGGTGAGATCACTCAGCTACCAGAAAGGGGAGACTGCCTTTGATCACCGGTGGGATCTCTCTGTTACCAGAGAGGGCAGACTGCCTTTTGATCTCCGGTGGGATCACTCTGCTACCGGAGAGGGGAGACTGCCTTTTGATCACTGGTGGGATCACTCTGCTGCAGGAGAGGGGAGACTGCCTTTTGATGACCGGAGGGATCACTCTGCTACCAGAAAGGGGAGACTACCTTTTCATTTCCTGTGGGATCACTCTGCTACCGGAGAGGGGAGAATGCCTTTTCATCACCGGTGCGATCACTCTGCTACCGGAGAGAGGAGACTGTCTTTTGATCACTGGTGACATCACTCTGTTACCAGAGAGAGGAGACTGCTTTAGATCACCGGTGGGATCACTCTGCTACCAGAGAGGGGAGAATGCCTTTTCAGCACCGGTGGGATCACTCTGGCTGCAGGAGAGGGGAGACTGCCCTTTGATCACCGGTGAGATCACTCTGTTACTAGAGTAGGGAGACTGCCTTTTGATCACCGGTGGGATTACTCTGTTCCTGGAGAAGGGAGACTGCCTTTTGATCACTGGAGAGGGGAGACTTCCTTTTGGTCATTGGTGTGATCACTCTGTTACGGGAGAGGGGACACTGCCTTTTGATCACTGGTGGGATCACTCTGTCTGCCAGAGAGGGGAGACTGTCTTTTGATCACCAGTGAGATCACTCTGTTCCTGGAGAGGGGAGACTGCCTTTTGATCACCGGTGGGATCACTCTGCTACAAGAAAGTGAATACTGCCTTTGATCACTGGTGGGATCACTCTGTTACCAGAGAGGGGAGACTGCCTTTTGTTCACTGGAGAGATCACTCTGGCTGCAGAAGAGGGGAGACTGTCTTTCGATCACCGGTGAGATCACTCAGCTACCAGAAAGGGGAGACTGCCTTTGATCACCGGTGGGATCTCTCTGTTACCAGAGAGGGCAGACTGCCTTTTGATCTCCGGTGGGATCACTCTGCTACCGGAGAGGGGAGACTGCCTTTTGATCACTGGTGGGATCACTCTGCTGCAGGAGAGGGGAGACTGCCTTTTGATGACCGGAGGGATCACTCTGCTACCAGAAAGGGGAGACTACCTTTTCATTTCCTGTGGGATCACTCTGCTACCGGAGAGGGGAGAATGCCTTTTCATCACCGGTGCGATCACTCTGCTACCGGAGAGAGGAGACTGTCTTTTGATCACTGGTGACATCACTCTGTTACCAGAGAGAGGAGACTGCTTTAGATCACCGGTGGGATCACTCTGCTACCAGAGAGGGGAGAATGCCTTTTCAGCACCGGTGGGATCACTCTGGCTGCAGGAGAGGGGAGACTGCCCTTTGATCACCGGTGAGATCACTCTGTTACTAGAGTAGGGAGACTGCCTTTTGATCACCGGTGGGATTACTCTGTTCCTGGAGAAGGGAGACTGCCTTTTGATCACTGGAGAGGGGAGACTTCCTTTTGGTCATTGGTGTGATCACTCTGTTACGGGAGAGGGGACACTGCCTTTTGATCACTGGTGGGATCACTCTGTCTGCCAGAGAGGGGAGACTGTCTTTTGATCACCAGTGAGATCACTCCGTTACTGGAGAGGGGAGACTGCCTTTTGATCAACGGTGGGATCACTTTGCTACAAGAAAGTGAATACTGCCTTTGATCACTGGAGGGATCACTCTGCTACCAGAAAGGGGAGACTGCCTTTTGATCTCCGGTGGGATCACTCTGCTACCGGAGAGGGGAGAATGCCTTTCGATCACTGGTGAGATCACTCTGCTACTGGAGAGGGGAATCTGCCTTTTGATCATTGGAGAGGGGAGACTGTTTTGTTCGCTGGTGAGATTACTCTGGCTAACAGAGAGGGGTGACTGCCTTCTGATCACCGGTGGGATCACTCTGTTACCGGAGAGCAGAGACTACCATTTGATCACCGGTGGGATCACTGTGCTACCAGAGAGGGAATACTGCCTTTTGATCAACGGTGGGATCACTTTGCTACAAGAAAGTGAATACTGCCTTTGATCACTGGAGGGATCACTCTGCTACCAGAAAGGGGAGACTGCCTTTTGATCTCCGGTGGGATCACTCTGCTACCGGAGAGGGGAGAATGCCTTTCGATCACTGGTGAGATCACTCTGCTACTGGAGAGGGGAATCTGCCTTTTGATCATTGGAGAGGGGAGACTGTTTTGTTCGCTGGTGAGATTACTCTGGCTAACAGAGAGGGGTGACTGCCTTCTGATCACCGGTGGGATCACTCTGTTACCGGAGAGCAGAGACTACCATTTGATCACCGGTGGGATCACTGTGCTACCAGAGAGGGGATACTGCCTTTTGATCACTAGTGTGATCACTCTGTTACCGGAGAGAGGAGACGGCATTTTGATCACTGGAGAGGGGAGACTGCCTTTTGATCTCCCGTTGGATCACTCTGTTACCAGAGAGGGGAGACTGCCTTTTGATCACCGGTGGCATCGTTCTGCTCCCGGAGTGGGGAGACTGCCTTTTGAGCACTGGTGGGATCACTCGGCTACCGGAGAGGGGAGACTGCCTTTTGATCACCGGTGGGATCACTATGGCTGCAAGAGAGGGGAGACTGCTTTTCGATCACTGGTGAAATCACTCTGCCGCTGGAGAGGGGAATCTGCCTTTTGATCATTAGAGAGGGGAGACTGTCTTTTGATCGCTGGTGAGATTACTCTGGCTAACAGAGAGGGGTGACTGCCTTCTGATTACTGGTGGGATCACTCTGTTACCGGAGAGCGGGGACCGCCATTTGATCACCGGTGGGATCACTGTGCTACCGGAGAGGGGAGACTGCCTTTTGATTACTGGTGTGATCACTCTGTTACCGGAGATGGAAGACAGCCTTTGGATCACCGGTGGGATCACTCTGGCTGGAGGAGTGGGGAGACTGCCTTTTGATCACCGGTGTGACCTCTATGTTACCCGAGAGGGGAGACTGCCTATTGAACACTGGTGAGATCACTATGGCTGCCAGAGAGGGGAGACTGCATTTTTATCACCGGTGGGATCACTCTGTACCGGAGAGGGGAGATTGTCTTCTGATCACCGGTGGGATCACTCTGCTAATGGAGTGGGGAGACTGCCTTTTGATCACCGGTAGGATCACTCTGTTACCAGAGAGGGGAGACTGCCTTTTGATCACTGGTGAGATCACTCTGCTAATGGAGTGGGTAGACTGCCTTTTGATCACCGGTAGGATCACTCTGTTACCAGAGAGGGGAGACTGCCTTTTGATCACTGGTGGGATCACTCTGCTAATGGAGTGGGGAGACTGCCTTTTGATCACCGGTAGGATCACTCTGTTACTAGAGAGGGGAGACTGCCTTTTGATCACTGGTGGGCTCACTCTGGTACCGGAGAGGGAAGACTGTCGTTTGATCAGCAGTGAGATCACTCTGTTACCGGAGAGGGGAGACTGCCTTCTGATCACTGGTGGGATCACTCTGCTACCGGAGATGGAAGACTGCCTTTTGATCGCTGGTGGGATCACTCTGGCTGCAGGAGAGGGGAAACTGCCTTTCAATTTCTGGTGAGATCACTCTGCTACTGGAGAGGGGAATCTGCCTTTTGATCAATGGTGAGATTATTCTGGCTGCCAGAGAGTGTAGTCTCTCTTTTGATCACCGGTGAAATCACTCTGGCTACAGGAAAGGGGAGACTGTCTTTTGATCGCTGGTGAGATTACTCTGACTGCTGGAGTGGGGAGACTGCCTTTTGATTGCCAGTTGGATCACTCTGGCGGCAGGAGTAGGGAGACTATCTTTTGATCACCGGTGGGATCATTCTGTTACCAGAGAGGGGAGACTGCCTTTTGGTTACCAGTGGGGTCACTCTGCTACCAGAGAGGGGAGACTGTCTTTTGATCAGCAGTGAGATCACTCTGTTACCGGAGAGGAGAGACGGCCTTCTGATCACCAGTGGGATCACTCTGTTACTGGAGAAGGGAGACTGCCTTTTGGTCACGGGTGAGATTACTCTGCTACCGGAGAGGGGGGACTGCCTTTCAATTTCTGGTGAGATCACTTTGATAATGGAGAGTGGAATCTGCCTTTTCATCACTGGTGAGATCACTTTGGCTGCCAGAATGGGGAGACTCTCTTTTGATCACCGGTGAGATCAATGTGGCTGCAGGAGAGGGGAGACTGTCTTTTGATTGCTGGTGAGATTACTCTGGCCACTGGAGAGGGGAGACTGTCGTTTGATCACTGGTGTGATCACTCTATTACCGGAGAGGGGAGACTGCCTTTTGATCACTGGTGAGATCACTCTGGCTGCCAGAGAGGGGAGGCTCTCCTTTGATCACCAGTGAGATTACTCTGGCAGCAGGAGGGGAGACTGTCTTTTGATCACCAGTGAGATCACTCTGTTACCGGAGAGAGGAGACTGTCTTTTGATCAGCAGTGAGATCACTCTGTTACCGGAGAGGGGAGATTGCCTTCTGATCACCGGTGGGATCACTTTGTTACCGGAGAGGGGAGACTGCCTTCTGATCACTGGTGGGATCACTCTGCTCCCGGAGTGGGGAGTCTGTCTTTTGAGCACCGGTGGGATCACTCTGGCTGCAAGAGAGGGGAGACTCTCTTTTGATCACTGGTGAGATCACTCTGGCTGCAGGAGAGGGGAGAGTGTCTTTTGATCGCTGGTGAGATTACTCTGGCTACTGGAGAGGAGAGACTGTCTTTTGATCACCGGTGTGATCACTCTGTTACCGGAGAGGGGAGACTGCCTTTTCATCACTGGTGAGATCACTCTGGCTGCCAGAGAGGGGAGACTCTCTTTTGATCACCAGTGAGATCACTCTGGCTGCAGGAGAGGGGAGACTGTCTTTTGATAGCTGGTGAGATTACTCTGGCTACTGGAGAGGGGAGACTGTCTTTTGAGCTCCGGTGAGATCACTCTGTTACCAGAGCGGCGAGACTACCTGTTGATCACCGGTGGGATCACTCTGGCTGCAGCAGAGGGGAGACTGCCTTCTGATCACCGGTAGGATCACTCTGCTGCCAGAGATGAGAGACTGCCTTTTGATCACCGGTGAGATCACTCTGGTACCAGAGAGGGGAGACTGCCTTTTGATCACCAGTGGGATCAGTCTGCTACTGAAGTGGACAGACTGCCTTTTGATCACTGGTGGCATCTTTCTGCTCCCGGAGTGGGGAGACTGTGTTTTGAGCACCGGTGGGATCACTCTGGCTGCAGGGGAGGGGAGACTGCCTTTCAGTCACTGGTGAGATCACTCTGCTACTGGAGAGGGGAATCTGCCTTTTGATCATTGGAGAGGGGAGACTGTCTTTTGATCGCTGGTGAGATTACTCTGGCTAACAGAGAGGGGAGGCTCCCTTTTGTTCACTGGTGTGATCTCTTTGATACCGGAGAGGGAAGACTGCCTTTTGTTCATTGGTGAGATTACTCTGGCTGCCATAGAGGGGAGAGTCTCTTTTGATGACCGGTGAGATCACTCTGGCTGCAGGAGAGGGAAGACTGTCTTTTGATCACCGGTGCAATCCCTCTGTTAGCGGAGAGGGGAGACTGCCTTTTGATCACTGGTGGGATCTTTCTGCTACCAGGAAGGGGAGACTGCGTTCTGATCACTGGTGGGATCTATCTGCTACCGCAGTGGGGAGACTGCCTTTTGATCACTGGTGAGATCACTCTGTTACCAAAGAGGGGAGACCGCCTTTTGATCAACGGTAGGATCACTCTGTTACCAGAGAGGGGAGACTGCTTTTTTATCACTGGAGTCCGGAGACTGCCTTTTGATCACTAGTGACATCACTCTGGCTGCCAGAGAGGGGAGACTGCCTTTTGATCACCGGTGAGATCACTCTGTTACCAGATAGGGGAAACCGCCTTTTGATCACTGGTGAGATCACTCTGTTACCGGAGACGGGAGACTGCCTTTTGATCACCGGTGTGATCACTCTGCTACTGGAGAGGGGAGACTGCCTTCTGATGACCGGTGAGATCACTCAGTTACCCGAGAGGGGAGACTTCCATTTGATCACAGGTGTGATCACTCTGTTACCGGAGAGGGAAAACTGCCTTTTGATCACCGGTGGGATCACTCTGTTACCAGAGAGGGGAGACCGCCTTTTGATCACTGGTGAGATCACACTGTTACCGGAGAGGACAGACAGCCTTCTGATCACTGGTGGGATCACTCTGCTACCGAAGAGGGAAGACTGCCTTTTGATCACCGGTGGGATCACTCTGGCTGCAGGAGTGGGAAGACTTCCTTTTGATCACCGGTGGGATCACTCTGTTACCAGAGAGGGGAGACTGCCTTTTGATGACCGGTGAGATCACTCTGTTACTAGAGAGGGGAGACCGCCTTTTGATCACTGGTGAGATCAGTCTGTTAACGGAGTGAGGAGACTGCCTTTTGATCACTGGCGGGATCACTCTGTCTGCAGGAAAGGGGAGACTGTCTTTTGATCACCGGTGTGATCACTATGTTACTGGTGAGGGGAGACTGCCTTTTGATCACTGGTGAGATCACCCTGGCTGCAGGAGAGGGGAGACTGTCTTTTGATTACCGGTGGGATCACCCTGGCTGCTGGAGTGGGGAGACTGTCTTTTGATCACCAGTGAGATCACTCTGTTACTGGAGAGGTGAGACTGCCTTCTGAACACCAGTGGGATCTCTCTGCTATCGGAGAGGGGAGACAGCCTTTTGATCACTGGTGGGATCACTCTCGCTGCAGGAGAGGGGAGACCGCCTTTTGATCATTGGTGAGATCACTGTGCTACTGGAGAGGCGAAACTGCCTTTTGATCACTGGAGTGGGGAGACTGCCTTTTGATTGCTGGTGAGGTTACTCTGGCTACAGGAGAGGGGAGACTGCCTTTTGATCACTGGTGAGATCACTCAGTTACCAGAGAGGGGAGACTTCCATTTGATCACCTGTGTGATCCCTCTGTTACCGGAGAGGGGAGACTGCCTTTTGATCACAGACTTGATCACTCTGCTGCTGGAGAGGGGAGACTGCCTTTTGATCACTGGCGGTATCATCTGGCTGCCAGACAGGGGAGATTGTCTGTTGATCACTGGTGAGATCACTCTGCTACGAGAGAGGGGAGACTGCCTTTTTATCACTGGTGGGATCACTCTGTTACTGGAGACGGGAGACTGCCTTCTGATCACCAGTGGGATCTCTCTGCTACCGGAAAGAGGAGACTGCATTTTGTTCACTGGTGAGATCACTCTGTTACTGGAGAGGGGAGACTGCCTTCTGATCACTGGTGGGATCACTCTGACTGCCGGAGAGGGAAGACTGCCTTTTGAGCACTGGTGGGATCACTCTGCTACTGGAGAGGCAATACTGCCTTTTAATCACTGGAGTGGGGAGACTGCCTTTTGATTGCTGGTGAGGTTACTCTGGCTACAAGAGAGGGGAGACTGCCTTTTGATCACCGGTGAGATCACTCAGTTACCAGAGAGGGCAGACTTCCATTTGATCACCTGTGTGATCACTCTGTTATCGTAGAGGGGAGACTGCCTTTTGATCACAGACTTGATCACTCTGCTGCTGGAGCGGGGAAACTGCCTTTTAATCACCAGTGGGATCACTCTGTTACCAGAGAGGCGAGACCGCCTTTTGATCACCGGAGTGATCACTCTGCTGCTGGAGAGGGGAGACTGTCTTTTGATTACCGGTGTGATCACTCTGCTACTAGATAGGGGAGACTGCCTTTTGATCACCGGTGGGATCAGTCTGGCTGCAGGAGTGGGGGGACTGCCTTCTGCTCGCTGGTGGGATCACTCTGCTACCGGAGAGGGGAGACTGCCTTTTGATCACTGGTGGGATTGCTCTGCTACCAATAAGGGAAGACTGCCTTTTGATCACCGGTGGGATGACTCTGGCTGCAGGAGTGGGGAGACTGCCTTTTGATCACCCATTGGATCACTCTGTTACCGGAGAGGGGAGACTGCCTTTTGATCACCGGTGAGATTACTCTGGCTGCAGGAGAGGGGAGATTGTCTTTTGATCACCGGTGGGATCACTCTGGCTGCCGGAGTGGGGAGACTGTCTTTTGATCACCGGTGTGATCACTCTGTTACCCGAGAGGGGAGACTGCCTTTTGATCACTGGTGTGATCACTCTGTTACCGGAGATGGGAGACTGCCTTTTGATCACTGGAGAGGTGAGATTGACTTTTGATCGCTGGTCAGAATACTCTGGCTACCGGAGAGGGGAGACTGTCTTTTGATCACCAGTGTGATCACTCTGTTACCAGAGAGGGGAGACTGCCTTTTGATCACTGGTGGGATTGTTCTGCTACCAGGAAGGGGAGACTGTGTTTTGATCACTGGTGGGATCCCTCTGTTATTGGAGACCGCCTTTTGACCACTGGTGAGATCACTCATTTACCGAAGAGGAGAGACTGCCTTCTGATCACCGATTGGATCACTCTGCTACCGGAGATGGAAGACTGCCTCTTTATCACTGGTGGGATCACTCTGCTACCGGAGAGGCGAGACTGCCTTTTGATCACTGGTGGGATCACTCTGCTGCTGGAGAAGGGAGACTGTCTTTTGATTACTGGTGTGATCACACTGCTACTAGATAGGGGAGACTGCCTTTTGATCACTGGTGAGTTCCCTCTGTTACCGGAGAGGGGAGACTGCCTTTTGATCACTGGTGAGTTCCCTCTGTTACCGGAGAGGGGAGACTGACTTTTGATCACCGGTGGGATCACTCTTCCTGCAGGAGAGGGGAGACTGACTTTTGATCACCGGTGGGATCACTCTTCCTGCAGGAGTGGGGAGACTGCCTTTTGATCATTGGTGAGATCACTGTACTACTGGAGAGGCGAAACTGCCTTTTGATCACTGGAGAGGGGAGACTGCCTTTTGATTGCTGGTGAGATTACTCTGGCTACTGGAGAGGGGAGACAACCTTTTGATCACTGGCTGTATCATCTGGCTGCCAGACAGGGGAGATTGTCTGTTGATCACCGGTGAGTTCACTCTGCTACCGGAGAGGGAAGACTGCCTTTTGATCACTGGTGAGATCACTCTGCTACCAGAGAGGGGAGACTGCCTTTTGATCACCGGTGGGATCACTCTGTTACTGGAGAGGGGAGACTGCCTTCTGATCACCATTGTGATCTCTCTGCTACCGGAGAGGAGAGGCTGCCTTTTGATCAATGGTGAGATCACTCTGTTACCGGAGAGAAGAGACTGTCTTCTGATCACCGGTTGGATCACTCTGCTGCCGGACAGGGAAGACTGTCTTTCGATCACTGGTGGGATCACACTGCTACTGAAGAGGGGAGACTGCCTTTTGATCACCGGTGGGATCAGTCTGGCTGCAGGAGTGGGGAGACTGCCTTTTGATCACTGGAGGGATCACTCTGGCTGCAGGAGAGGAGAGACCGCCTTTTGATCATTGGTGAGATCACTCTGCTACTGGAGAGGTGAAATTGCCTTTTGAGCACTGGAGTGGGGAGACTGACTTTTGATCACTGGTGAGATCACTCTGTTACTGGAGAGGGGAGACTGCCTTCTGATCACCGGTGGAATCACTCTGACTGCCGGAGAAGGGAGACCGCCTTTTGATCATTGGTGAGATCACTCTGCTACCGGAGAGTGGAGACTGCCTTTTGATCACTGGTGGGATCACGCTGGCTGCAGGAGAGGGCAGACCGCCTTTTGATCATTGGTGAGATCACTGTGCTACTGGAGAGGCGAAACTGCCTTTTGATCACTGGAGTGGGGAGACTGCCTTTTGATTGCTGGTGAGATTACTCTGGCTACAAGAGAGGGGAGACTGTCTTTTAATCACCGGTGAGATCACTCTTTTACCAGAGAGGCGAGACTGCCTTTTGATCACAGATGTGATCACTCTGCTGCAGGAGAGGGGAGACTGCCTTTTGATCACTGCTGAGATATCTTTGACTGCCAGAGAGGGGAAACTGTCTTTTAATCACCAGTGAGATCACTCTGTCTGCAGGAAAGGGGAGACTGTCTTTTGATCACCGGTGTGATCACTATGTTACTGGTGAGGGGAGACTGCCTTTTGATCACTGGTGAGATCACTCTGGCTGCTGGAGAGGGGAGACTGCCTTTCGATCACTGATGGGATCATTCTGCTACCGGAGAGGGGAGACTGCCTTTTGATCACCGGTGAGATCACTCTATTACCAGAGAAGGAGACCGCCTTTTGATCACTGGTGAGATCACTCTGTTACCCAAGAGGGGAGACTGCCTTTTGATCAACGGTAGGATCACTCTGCTACCGGAGAGGGAAGACTGCCTTTTGATCACTGGTTGGATCACTCTGCTACCGGAGAGGGGAGACTGCCTTTTGATCACTGGTCGGATCACTGTGGCTGCAGGAGAGGGCAGACCGCCTTTTGATCATTGGTGAGATCACTGTGCTACTGGAGAGGCGAAACTGCCTTTTGATCACTGGAGTGGGGAGACTGCCTTTTGATTGCTGGTGGGATTACTCTGGCTACTGGAGAAGGGAGACTGCCTTTTGATCACTGGTGTGATCACTCTGCTGCTGGAGAAGGGAGACTGTCATTTGATTACTGGTGTGATCACACTGCTACTAGATAGGGGAGACTGCCTTTTGATCACTGGTGAGTTCCCTCTGTTACCGGAGAGGGGAGACTGCCTTTTGATCACCGGTGGGATCACTCTGGCTGCCGGAGAGGGAAGACTGCCTTTTGCTCACCGGTGTGATCACTCTGCTACAGGAGAGGGGAGACTGACTTTTGATCACCGGTGGGATTACTCTGCCTGCAGGAGTGGGGAGACAGCCTTTTGATCACTGGTGGGATCACTCTGCTACCGGATAGGGGAGACTGCCTTTCGATGACCAGTGGGATCGTTCTGCTTCCGGAGAGGGGAGACTTCCTTTTGATCACTGGTGGGATCGTTCTTCTACCGGAGACGGGAGACTGCCTTTTTATCACCGGTGAGATCACTCTGTTACCAGAGAGGCGAGACTGCTTTTTGATCACTGGTCGGATCACTCTGGCTGCAGGAGAGGGCAGACCGCCTTTTGATCATTGGTGAGATCACTGTACTACTGGACAGGGGAGACTGCCTTTTGATCACTGGCGGTATCATCTGGCTGCCAGACAGGGGAGATTGTCTGTTGATCACCGGTGAGATCACTCTGTTACTGGAGAGGGGAGGCTGCCTTCTGATCACCATTGGGATCTCTCTGTTACCGGAGAGGGGAGACTGCCTTTTGATCAATGGTGAGATCACTCTGTTACCGGAGAGAAGAGACTGCCTTCTGATCACCGGCTGGATCACTCTGCTGCCGGAGAGGAAAGACTGCCTTTCGATCACTGGTGGAATCAGACGTCTACCGAAGAGGGGAGACTGCCTTTTGACCACCGGTGGGATCACTCTGGCTGCAGGAGTGGGGAGACTGCCTTTTGATCACTGGTGGGATCACTCTGGCTGCAGGAGAGGGGAGACCGCCTTTTGATCATTGGTGAGATCACTCTGCTACTGGAGAGGTGAAATTGCCTTTTGAGCACTGGAGTGGGGAGACTGACTTTTGATCACTGGTGAGATCACTCTGTTACTGGAGAGGGGAGACTGCCTTCTGATCACCAGTGGGATCACTCTGACTGCCGGAGAGGGAAGACTGCCTTTTGAGCACTGGTCGGATCACTCTGCCACTGGAGAGGGGAGACTGCCTTTTGATCACAGGTCGGATCACTGTGGCTGCAGGAGAGGGCAGACTGCCTTTTGATCATTGGTGAGATCACTGTGCTACTGGAGAGGCGAAACTGCCTTTTGATCACTGGAGTGGGAACACTGCCTTTTGATTGCTGGTGAGATTACTCTGGCAACTGGAGAGGGGAGACTGTTTTTGATCACCGGTGAGATCACTCTAGATGCAGGAGAGGGGAGACTGTCTTTTGATCACCAGTGCGATCACTCTGGCTACCTGAGAGAGGAGACTGCCTTTTGATCACTGGTGAGATCACTCTGTTACCGGAGAGGGGAGACTGCCTTTTGATCACCGGTGAGATCACTCTGTTACCAGAGAGGCGAGACTGCTTTTTGATCACTGGTCGGATCACTCTGGCTGCAGGAGAGGGCAGACCGCCTTTTGATCATTGGTGAGATCACTGTGCTACTGGAGAGGTGAAACTGCCTTTTGATCACTGGAGTGGGGACACTGCCTTTTGATTGCTGGTGAGATTACTCTGGCAACTGGAGAGGGGAGACTGCCTTCTGATCATCGGTTGGATCACTCTGCTACCGGAGAGGGAAGGCTGCCTTTTGATCACTGGTGGGATCACTCTGCTACCGGAGAGGGGAGACTGCCTTTTGATCTCCGGTGGGATCACTCTGTTACCGGAGAGGGCAGACTGCTTTTGATCACTGGAGTGGAGAGACTGCCTTTTGATCACTGGTGAGATCACTCTGTTACCAGAGAGGCAAGACTGCCTTTTGATCACCGGTGTGATCACTCTGCTGCTGGAGAGGGAAGACTTTCTTTTGATTACCGGTGTGATCACTCTGCTACTAGCTAGGGGAGACTGCCTTTTGATCACTGGTGAGTTCCCTCTGGCTGCCAGAGAGTTGAGGTTGTCTTTTAATCACTGTTGAGATCACTCTTTTATCCAAGAGGGGAGACTGCGTTTTGATCACCAGTGGGATCACTCTGGCTGCAGGAGAGGGAAGACTGCCTTTTGATCAGCGGTGTGATCACTTTGCTACAGGAGAGGGGAGACTGACTTTTGATCACCGGTGGGATCACTCTGGCTGCAGGAGTGGGGAGACTGCCTTTTGATCACTGGTGGGATCAATCTGCTACCGGAGAGGGGAGACTGCCTTTTGATCACCGGTGTGATCACTCTGCTGCTGGAGAGGGGAGACTTTCTTTTGATTACCGGTGTGATCACTCTGCTACTAGCTAGGGGAGACTGCCTTTTGATCACTGGTGAGTTCCCTCTGGCTGCCAGATAGTTGAGGTTGTCTTTTAATCACTGTTGAGATCACTCTTTTACCCAAGAGGGGAGACTGCCTTTTGATCACCAGTGGGATCACTCTGTTACTGGAGAGGGGCGACTGCCTTCTGATCACCATTGGGATCTCTCTGCTACCGGAGAGGGGAGACTTCCTTTTGATCAATGGTGAGATCACTCTGTTACCGGAGAGAAGAGACTGCCTTCTGATCACCGGTTGGATCACTCTGCTGCTGGAGAGGGAAGACTGCCTTTCGATCACTGGTGGGATCAGACTGCTACCGAAGAGGGGAGACTGCCTTTTGATCAATGGTGAGATCACTCTGTTACCGGAGAGAAGACACTGCCTTCTGATCACCGGTTGGATCACTCTGCTGCCAGAGAGGGAAGACTGCCTTTCGATCATTGGTGGGATCAGACTGCTACCGAAGAGGGGAGACTGCCTTTTGATCACCGGTGGAATCACTCTGTTAATGGAGAGGGGAGACTGCCTTTTGATCACCGGTGTGATCACTCTGTTACTAGAGAGGGGAGACCGCCTTTTGATCACTGGTGAGATCACTCTGTTAACTGAGTTAGGAGATTGCCTTTTGATCACCGGTGGGATCACTCTGGCTGCCGGAGAGGGAAGGCTGCTTTTTGATCACTGCTGAGATCACTCTGCTACCAGAGAGGGGAGACTGCCTTTTGTTCACTGGTGAGATCACTCTGCAACCGGAGAGGGGAGACTGTTTTTTGATCACCGGTGGGATCAGTCTGGCTGCAGGAGAGGGGAGATCGCCTTTTGATCATTGGTGAGATCACTCTGCTACTGGAGAGGCGAAACTGCCTTTTGATCACTGGAGTGGGGAGACTGACTTTTGATCACTGGTGAGATCACTCTTGCTGCCAGAGAGGGGAGACTGTCTTTTGATCACCCACGTGATCACTCTGCTACCGAAGAGGGGAGACTGCCTTTTGATCACCAGTGCGATCAGTCTGGCTACTTGAGAGGGGAGACTGCCTTTTGATCACTGGTGAGATCACTCTGCTACCGGAGAGGGAAGACTGCCTTTTGATCACTGGTGGGATCACTCTGCTACCAGAGAGGGGAGACTGCCTTTTGATCTCCGGTAGGATCACTCTGTTACCGGAGAGGGCAGACTGCTTTTGATCACTGGAGTGGAGAGACTGCCTTTTGATCACCGGTGTGATCACTCTGCTGCTGGAGAGGGGAGACTTTCATTTGATCACTGGTGAGATCACTCTGGCTGCCAGAGAGTTGAGACTGTCTTTTAATCACTGGTGAGATCACTCTTTTACCCAAGAGGGGAGACTGCCTTTTGATCACCAGTGGGATCACTCTGGCTGCAGGAGAGGGAAGACTGTCTTTTGATCACCGGTGGGATCATTCTGCTACCGGAGAGGGGAGACTGCCTTTTGATCACCGGGGAGATCACTCTATTACCAGAGAGAGAGACTGCCTTTTGATCAATGGTAGGATCACTCTGCTACCGGAGAGGGAAGACTGCCTTTTGATCACTGGTAGGATCACTCTGCTACCGGAGAGGGAAGACTGCCTTTTGATCACTGGTCGGATCACTCTGCTACTGGGGAGGGGAGACTGCCTTTTGATCACTGGTCGGATCACTGTGGCTGCAGGAGAGGGCAGACCGCCTTTTGATCATTGGTGAGATCACTGTGCTACTCTAGAGGCGAAACTGCCTTTTGATCACTGGAGTGGGGAGACTGCCTTTTGATTGCTGGTGAGATTACTCTGGCTACTGGAGAGGGGAGACTGTTTTTGATCACCGGTGAGATCACTCAGTTACCAGAGAGGGGAGACTTCCATTTGATCACCTGTGTGATCACTCTGTTACCGGAGAGGGGAGACTGCCTTTTGATCACAGACTTGATCACTCTGCTGCTGGAGAGGGGAGACTGCCTTTTGATCACTGGCGGTATCAACTGGCTGCCAGACAGGGAAGATTGTCTGTTGATCACCGGTGAGATCACTCTGTTACCGGAGAGAAGAGACTGCCTTCTGATCAACGGTGGGATCACTCTGTTACTGGAGAGGGGAGACTGCCTTCTGATCACCATTGGGATCTCTCTGCTACCGGAGAGGGGAGACTACCTTTTGATCAATGGTGAGATCACTCTGACTGCCGGAGAGGGAAGACTGCCTTTTGAGCACTGGTGGGATCACTCTGCTACTGGAGAGGGGAGACTGCCTTTTGATTACTGGTCATATCAGTCTGGCTGCAGGAGAAGGGAAACCGCCTTTTGATCATTGGTGAGATCACTTTGACTGCCAGAGAGGGGAGACTGTCTGTTGATCACCCGCGTGATCACTCTGCTTACTGCAGAGGGGAGATTGCCTTTTGATCACTGGTGAGATCACTCTGTTACCAGAGATGGGAGACCGCCTTTTGATCACTGGTGAGATCACGCTGGCTGTAGGAGAGGGGAGTCTGTCTTTTGATCACCGGTGTGATCACCCTTGCTGCTGGAGAGAGGAGACTGTCTTTTGATCACTAGCGAGAGCACTCTGTTACCGGAGAGGGGAGAATGCATTTTGATCACTGGCGGGATCATCTGGCTGCCAGACAGGGGAGACAGTGTGTTGATCACCGGTGATATCACCCTGGCTGCAGGAGAGGGGAGACTGTCTTTTGATCACCAGCGAGAGCACTCTGTTACCGGAGAGGGGAGACTGCCTTTTGATCACCGGTGGGATCATTCTGCTACCGGAGAGGGGAGACTGCCTTTTGATCACTGGTGAGATCACTCTATTACCAGAGAGGGAGACCGCCTTTTGATCACTGGTGAGATTACTCTGTTACCCAAGACGGGAGACTGCCTTTTGATCAACAGTAGGATCACTCTACTACCTGAGAGGGAAGACTGCCTTTTGATCACTGGTCGGATCACTCTGCTACCAGAGAGGAGAGACTGCTTTTTGATCACTGGTCGGATCACTGTGGCTGCAGGAGAGGGCAGACCGCCTTTTGATCATTGGTGAGATCACTGTGCTACTGGACAGGTGAAACTGCCTTTTGATCACCGGTGGGATCACTCTGTTACCAGAGAGGAGAGACTTCCATTTGATCACCTGTGTGATCACTCTGTTACCGGAGAGGGGACACTGCCTTTTGATCACTGGCGGTATCATCTGGCTGCCAGACAGGGGAGATTGTCTGTTGATCATCGGTGAGATCACTCTGCTACCGGAGAGGGGAGACTGCCTTTTGATCACTGGTGGGATCACTCTGTTACTGGAGAGGGGAGACTGCCTTCTGATCACCATTGGGATCTTTCTCCTACCGGAGAGGAGAGACTGTCTTTTGATCAATGGTGAAATCACTCTGTTACCGGAGAGAAGAGACTGCCTTCTGATCACCGGTTGGATCACTCTGCTGCCGGAGAGGGAAGACTGCCTTTCGATCACTGGTGGGATCAGACTGCTACCGAAGAGGGAAGACTGCCTTTTGATCACCGGTGGGATCACTCTGTTAATAGAGAGGGGAGACTGCCTTTTGATCACCGGTGGGATCACTCTGTTACCGGAGAGGGGAGACTGCCTTTTGATCACCGGTGGGATCACTCTGTTACCAGAGAGGGGAGACTGCCTTTTGATCACTGGTGAGATCACTCTGTTACTAGAGAGGGGAGACTGCCTTTTGATCACCGGTGTGATCACTCTGTTACCAGATAGGGGAGACTGCCTTTTGATCACTGGTGAGATCACTCTGTTACTAGAGAGGGGAGACCGCCTTTTGATCACTGGTGAGATCAGTCTGTTAACGGAGTGAGGAGATTGCCTTTTGATCACTGGTGGGATCACTCTGGCTGCCGGAGAGGGAAGACTGCTTTTTGATCACTGGTGAGATCACTCTGCTACCAGAGAGGGGAGACTGTTTTTTGATCACCGGTGGGATCAGTCTGGCTGCAGGAGAGGGGAGATCGCCTTTTAATCATTGGTGTGATCACTCTGCTACTGGAGAGGCTAAACTGCCTTTTGATCACTGATGGGATCATTCTACTATCGGAGTGGGGAGACTGCCTTTTGATCACTGGTGGGATCTTTCTGCTACCGGAGTGGGGAGACTGCCTTCTGCTCGCTGGTGGGATCACTCTGCTACCGGAGAGGGGAGACTGCCTTTTGATCACCGGTGGGATCACTCTGTTACCCGAGAGGGGAGACTGCCTTTTGATCACTGGTGTGATCACTCTGTTACCGGAGATGGGAGACTGCGTTTCGATCACTGGTGAGATCACTCTGCTACTGGAGAGAGGAATCTGCCTTTTGATCACTGGAGAGGTGAGATTGACTTTTGATCGCTGGTCAGAATACTCTGGCTACCGGAGAGGGGAGACTGTCTTTTGATCACCGGTGTGATCACTCTGTTATCAGAGAGGGGAGACTGCCTTTTGATCACTGGTGAGATCACTCTGGCTGCGAGAAAGGGAGACTGCATCTTGATCACTGGTGGGATTGTTCTGCTACCAGGAAGGGGAGACTGTGTTTTGATCACCGGTGGGATACCTCTGTTATTGGAGAGGGGAGACTGCCTTTTCATCACTGGTGTGATCACTCTGCTGCTGGAGAAGGGAGACTGTCTTTTGATTACCGGTGTGATCACACTGCTACAAGATAGGGGAGACTGCCTTTTGATCACTGGTGAGTTCCCTCTGTTACCGGAGAGGGGAGACTGCGTTCTGATCACCGATTGGATCACTCTGCTACCGGTGAGGGAAGACTGCCACTTGATCACCGGTGGGATCGTTCTGCTACCGGAGTGGGGAGACTGCCTTCTGCTCGCTGGTGGGATCACTCTGCTACTGTAGAGGGGAGACTGCCTTCTGCTCGCTGGTGGGATCACTCTGCTACTGTAGAGGGGAGACAGCCTTTTGATCACTGGTGGGATCACTCTCGCTGCAGGAGAGGGGAGACCGCCTTTTGATCACTGGTCGGATCACTGTGGCTGCAGGAGAGGGCAGACCGCCTTTTGATCATTGGTGAGATCACTGTGCTACTGGAGAGGCGAAACTGCCTTTTGATTACTGGAGTGGGGAGACTGCCTTTTGATTGCTGGTGAGGTTACTCTGGCTACAGGAGTGGGGAGACTGCCTTTTGATCACCGGTGAGATCACTCAGTTACCAGAGAGGGGAGACTGTCTTTTGATCACCGGTGTGATCACTCTGTTACCAGATAGGGGAGACTGCCTTTTGATCACTGGTGAGATCAGTCTGTTAACGGAGTGAGGAGATTGCCTTTTGATCACCGGTGGGATCACTCTGGCTGCCGGAGAGGGAAGACTGCTTTTTGATCACTGCTGAGATCACTCTACTACCGGAGAGGGGAGACTGCCTTTTGTTCACTGGTGAGATCACTCTGCTACCAGAGAGGGGAGACTGCCTTTTGATCACTGGTGAGATCAGTCTGTTAACGGAGTGAGGAGATTGCCTTTTGATCACCGGTGGGATCACTCTGGCTGCCGGAGAGGGAAGACTGCTTTTTGATCACTGCTGAGATCACTCTACTACCGGAGAGGGGAGACTGCCTTTTGTTCACTGGTGAGATCACTCTGCTACCAGAGAGGGGAGACTGTTTTTTGATCACCGGTGGGATCAGTCTGGCTGCAGGAGAGGGGAGATCGCCTTTTAATCATTGGTGTGATCACTCTGCTACTGGAGAGGTGAAATTGCCTTTTGATCACTGGAGTGGGGAGACTGACTTTTGATCACTGGTGAGATCACTCCGGCTGCCAGAGAGGGGAGACTGTCTTTTGATCACCCGCGTGATCACTCTGCTACAGGAGGGGGGAGACCGCGTTCTGATCACCGATTGGATCACTCTGCTACCGGAGAGGGAAGACTGCCACTTGATCACTGGTGGGATCACTCTGCTACCGGAGAGGCGAGACTGCCTTTTGATGACCAGTGGGATCGTTCTGCTTCCGGAGAGGGGAGACTGCCTTTTGATCACTGGTGGGGTCGTTCTTCTACCGGAGAGGGGAGACTACCTTTTGATCACCAGTGTGATCACTCTGCTGCTGGAGAGGGGAGACTGCCTTTTGCTCACTAGTGGGATCACTCTGCTACCGGAGAGAGGAGACTGCCTTTTGATCACTGGTGGGATCGTTGTGCTACCGGAGAGGGGACACTGCCTTTTGATCACTGGTGGGATCGTTCTTCTACCGGAGAGGGGAGACTGCCTTTTTATCACTGGTGGGATCACTCTGCTACCGGAGAGGGGAGACTGCCTTTTGATCACCCGTGGGATCCCTCTGTTACTGGAGAGGGGAGACTGCCTTTTGATCACTGGTGAGATCACTCTGCTACCGGAGAGGGAAGACTGCATTTTGATCACTGGTGAGATCACTCTGCTACTGGAGAGTGGAATCTGCCTTTTGATCACTGGAGAGGTGAGAGTGTCTTTTGATCGCTGGTCAGATTGCTCTGGCTACCGGAGAGAGGAGACTGTGTTTTGATCACCAGTGTGATCACTCTGTTACCAGAGAGGGGAGACTGTCTTTTGATCACCGGTGTGATCACTCTGTTACCAGAGAGGGGAGACTGTCTTTTGATCACCGGTGTGATCACTCTGTTACCAGAGAGGGGAGACTGTCTTTTGATCACCGGTGTGATCACTCTGTTACCAGAGAGGGGAGATTGCCTTTTGATGACTGGTGAGATCACTCTGGCTGCAAGAGAGGGGAGACTGCATCTTGATCACTGGTGGGATCACTCTGCTGCTGGAGAAGGGAGACTGTCTTTTGATTACTGGTGTGATCACACTGCTACTAGATAGGGGAGACTGCCTTTTGATCACTGGTGAGTTTGTTCTTCTATCGGAGAGGGGAGACTGCCTTTTGATCACCGGTGTGATCACTCTGCTGCTGGAGAGGGGAGACTGCCTTCTGCTCGCTGGTGGGATCACTCTGCTACCGAAGAGAGGAGACTGCCTTTTGATCACTGGTGGGATCGTTGTGCTACCGGAGAGGGGAGACTGCCTTTTAAAAACCAGTGAGATCACTCTGTTACCAGAGAGGCAAGACACCTTTTGATCACCGGTGTGATCACTCTGCTGCTGGAGAGGGGAGACTGCCTTCTGCTCGCTGGTGGGATCACTCTGCTACCGGAAATGGGAGACTGCCTTTTGATCACTGGTGGGATCGTTCATCTACCTGAGAGGGGAGACTGCCTTTTGATCACCGGTGTGATCACTCTGCTGCTGGAGAGGGGAGACTGCCATCTGCTCGCTGGTGGCATCATTCTGCTACCGGAGAGAGGAAACTGCCTTTTGATCACTGGTGGGATCGTTCTTCTACCGGAGAGGGGAGACTGCCTTTTGATTACTGGTGAGATTACTCTGCTACCGTAGAGGGGGGACTGCCTTTTGATCACTGGTGGGATCACTCTGCTACCGGAGAGCGGAGACTGACTTTTGATCACCGGTGAGATCACTGTGTTACTGGAGAGGAGAGACTGCCTTTTGATCACCGGTGGGATCCCTCTGTTACTGGGGAGGGGAGACTGCCTTTTGGTCACTGGTGAGATTTCTCTGCTACCATAGAGGGGAGACAGCCTTTTGATCAATGGTGAGATCACTCTGCTACCGGAGAGGGAAGACTGCCCTTTGATCACTGGTGAGATCACTCTGCTACTGGAGAGTGGAATCTGCTTTTGATGACTGGAGAGGTGAGAGTGTCTTTTGATCGCTGGTCAGATTACTCTGGCTACCGGAAAGACGCGACTGCCTTTTGATAACCGGTGTGATCACTCTGCTGCTGGAGAAGGGAGACTGTCTTTTGATTACCGGTGTGATCACTGTGCTGCTGGAGAGGGGAGACTGCCTTCTGTTCGCTGGTGGGATCGCTCTGCTACCGGAGAGGGGAGACTGCCTTTTGGTCACTGGTGAGATTATTCTGCTACCGTAGAGGGGAGACTGCCTTTTGATCACTGGTGGGATCACTCTGCTACCAGAGAGGCGAGACTGCCTTTTGGTCACTGGTGAGATTACTCTGGCTGCCAGAGAGGTGAGACTGTCTTTTAATCACCAGTGAGATCACTCTTTTACCCAAGAGGGGAGGCTGCATCTTGATCACTGGTGGGATCGTTCTTCTACCACGAAGGGGAGACTGCGTTTTGATCACTGGTGGGATCACGCTGCTACCGGAGAGCGGAGACTGCCTTTTGATCACCGGTGGGATCACTCTGTTACTGGAGAGAGGAGGCTGCCTTTTGATCACTGGTGGGATCCCTCTGTTACTGGAGAGGGGAGACTGCCTTTTGGTCACTGGTGAGATTACTCTGCTACTGTAGAGGGGAAACAGACTTTTGATCACTGGTGAGATCACTCTGCTACCGGAGAGGGAAGACTGCCTTTTGATCACTGGTTAGATCACTCTGCTACTGGAGAGTGGAATGTGCCTTTGATCACTGGAGAGGTGAGAGTGTCTATTGATCGCTGGTCAGATTACTCTGGCTACCGAAGAGAGCAGACTGAGTTTTGATCACCAGTGTGATCACTCTGTTACCAGAGAGGGGGGACTGTCTTTTGATTACTGGTGTGATCACTCTGTTACCAGGGAGGGGAGACTGCCTTTTGATCACTGGTGAGATCACTCTGGCTGCAAGAGAGGGGAGACTGCATCTTGATCACTGGTGGGATCTTTCTGCTACCACGAAGGGGAGACTGCGTTTTGATCACTGGTGGGATCACTCTGCTACCAGAGAGCGGAGACTGCCTTTTGATCACCGGTTGGATCATTCTGCTACTGGAGAGGGAAGACTGCCTTTTGATCACTGGTCGGATCACACTGCTACCGGAGAGGGAAGACTGTCTTTTGATCACTGGTGAGATCACTCTGCTACTGGAGCGAGGAATCTGCCTTTTGATCACTGGAGAGGTGAGAGTGTTTGTTGATCGCTGGTCAGATTACCCTGGCTACCAGAGAGACGCGACTGCCTTTTGATAACCGGTGTGATCACTCTGCTGCTGGAGAAGGGAGACTGTCTTTTGATTACCGGTGTGATCACTCTGCTGCCGGAGAGGGGAGACTGCCTTCTGCTCGCTGGTGGGATCACTCTGCTACCAGAGAGGGGAGACTGACTTTTGATCACTGGTGGGATCGTTGTGCTACCGGATAGGGGAGACGGCCTTTTGATCACTGGTGGGATCACTCTGTTACCAGAGAGGGGAGACTGCCTTTTGATCACCGGTGGGATCCCTCTGTTACTGGAGAGGGGAGACTGCCTTTTGATCACTGGTGGGATCACTCTGTTACCGGAGAGGGGAGACTGCCTTTTGATCACTGGTGAGATTACTCTGTTACTGGAGAGGGGAGACTGCCTTTTGATCACTGGTGGGATCACTCTGCTACCGGAGAGGGGAGACTGCCTTTTGATTACCGGTGTGATCACACTGCTACTAGAAAGGGGAGACTGCCTTTTGATCACTGGTGAGTTCCCTCTGTTACCGGAGAGGGGAGACTGCCTTTTGATCACTGGTGAGATCACTCTGCTACTGGAGAGAAGAATCTGCCTTTTGATCACTGGAGAGGTGAGAGTGTTTTTTTTATCGCTGGTCAGATTACTCTGGCTATCGGAGAGAGGAGAATGTCTTTTGATCACCGGTGTGATCACTCTGTTACCAGAGAGGGGAGACTGCCTTTTGATCACTGGTGAGATCAGTGTAGCTGCCAGAGAGAGGAGACTGTATCTTAATCACTGGTGGGATCACTCTGCTACCGGAGAGGGGAGGCTGCCTTCTGCTCGCTGGTGGGATCACTCTGCTACCGGAAATGGGAGACTGCCTTTTGATCACTGGTGGGATCGTTCATCTACCTGAGAGGGGAGACTGCCTTTTGATCACTGGTGGGATCGTTCTTCTACCGGAGAGGGGAGACTGCCTTTTGATTACTGGTGAGATTACTCTGCTACCGTAGAGGGGGGACTGCCTTTTGATCACTGGTGGGATCACTCTGCTACCGGAGAGCGGAGACTGACTTTTGATCACCGGTGAGATCACTGTGTTACTGGAGAGGAGAGACTGCCTTTTGATCACCGGTGGGATCCCTCTGTTACTGGGGAGGGGAGACTGCCTTTTGGTCACTGGTGAGATTTCTCTGCTACCATAGAGGGGAGACAGCCTTTTGATCAATGGTGAGATCACTCTGCTACCGGAGAGGGAAGACTGCCCTTTGATCACTGGTGAGATCACTCTGCTACTGGAGAGTGGAATCTGCTTTTGATGACTGGAGAGGTGAGAGTGTCTTTTGATCGCTGGTCAGATTACTCTGGCTACCGGAAAGACGCGACTGCCTTTTGATAACCGGTGTGATCACTCTGCTGCTGGAGAAGGGAGACTGTCTTTTGATTACCGGTGTGATCACTGTGCTGCTGGAGAGGGGAGACTGCCTTCTGCTCGCTGGTGGGATCGCTCTGCTACCGGAGAGGGGAGACTGCCTTTTGGTCACTGGTGAGATTATTCTGCTACCGTAGAGGGGAGACTGCCTTTTGATCACTGGTGGGATCACTCTGCTACCAGAGAGGCGAGACTGCCTTTTGGTCACTGGTGAGATTACTCTGGCTGCCAGAGAGGTGAGACTGTCTTTTAATCACCAGTGAGATCACTCTTTTACCCAAGAGGGGAGGCTGCATCTTGATCACTGGTGGGATCGTTCTTCTACCACGAAGGGGAGACTGCGTTTTGATCACTGGTGGGATCACGCTGCTACCGGAGAGCGGAGACTGCCTTTTGATCACCGGTGGGATCACTCTGTTACTGGAGAGAGGAGGCTGCCTTTTGATCACTGGTGGGATCCCTCTGTTACTGGAGAGGGGAGACTGCCTTTTGGTCACTGGTGAGATTACTCTGCTACTGTAGAGGGGAAACAGACTTTTGATCACTGGTGAGATCACTCTGCTACCGGAGAGGGAAGACTGCCTTTTGATCACTGGTTAGATCACTCTGCTACTGGAGAGTGGAATGTGCCTTTGATCACTGGAGAGGTGAGAGTGTCTATTGATCGCTGGTCAGATTACTCTGGCTACCGAAGAGAGCAGACTGAGTTTTGATCACCAGTGTGATCACTCTGTTACCAGAGAGGGGGGACTGTCTTTTGATTACTGGTGTGATCACTCTGTTACCAGGGAGGGGAGACTGCCTTTTGATCACTGGTGAGATCACTCTGGCTGCAAGAGAGGGGAGACTGCATCTTGATCACTGGTGGGATCTTTCTGCTACCACGAAGGGGAGACTGCGTTTTGATCACTGGTGGGATCACTCTGCTACCAGAGAGCGGAGACTGCCTTTTGATCACCGGTTGGATCATTCTGCTACTGGAGAGGGAAGACTGCCTTTTGATCACTGGTCGGATCACACTGCTACCGGAGAGGGAAGACTGTCTTTTGATCACTGGTGAGATCACTCTGCTACTGGAGCGAGGAATCTGCCTTTTGATCACTGGAGAGGTGAGAGTGTTTGTTGATCGCTGGTCAGATTACCCTGGCTACCAGAGAGACGCGACTGCCTTTTGATAACCGGTGTGATCACTCTGCTGCTGGAGAAGGGAGACTGTCTTTTGATTACCGGTGTGATCACTCTGCTGCCGGAGAGGGGAGACTGCCTTCTGCTCGCTGGTGGGATCACTCTGCTACCAGAGAGGGGAGACTGACTTTTGATCACTGGTGGGATCGTTGTGCTACCGGATAGGGGAGACGGCCTTTTGATCACTGGTGGGATCACTCTGTTACCAGAGAGGGGAGACTGCCTTTTGATCACCGGTGGGATCCCTCTGTTACTGGAGAGGGGAGACTGCCTTTTGATCACTGGTGGGATCACTCTGTTACCGGAGAGGGGAGACTGCCTTTTGATCACTGGTGAGATTACTCTGTTACTGGAGAGGGGAGACTGCCTTTTGATCACTGGTGGGATCACTCTGCTACCGGAGAGGGGAGACTGCCTTTTGATTACCGGTGTGATCACACTGCTACTAGAAAGGGGAGACTGCCTTTTGATCACTGGTGAGTTCCCTCTGTTACCGGAGAGGGGAGACTGCCTTTTGATCACTGGTGAGATCACTCTGCTACTGGAGAGAAGAATCTGCCTTTTGATCACTGGAGAGGTGAGAGTGTTTTTTTTATCGCTGGTCAGATTACTCTGGCTATCGGAGAGAGGAGAATGTCTTTTGATCACCGGTGTGATCACTCTGTTACCAGAGAGGGGAGACTGCCTTTTGATCACTGGTGAGATCAGTGTAGCTGCCAGAGAGAGGAGACTGTATCTTAATCACTGGTGGGATCACTCTGCTACCGGAGAGGGGAGGCTGCCTTTTGATCAGCGGTGGGATCACTCTGTTACTGGAGAGGGCAGACTGCCTTTTGGTCAGTGGTGAGATTACTCTGCTACTATAGAGGGGAGACTGCCTTTTGATCACTGGTGAGATCACTCTGTTACTGGAGAGGGGAGACTGACTTCTGATCACCGGTTGGATCACTCTGCTACCGCAGAGGGAAGACTGCCTTTTGATCACTGGTGAGATCACTCTGTTACTGGAGAGGGAAGACTGCCTTTTGATCACCAGTGGGATCACTCTGCTACTGGAGCGAGGAATCTGCCTTTTGATCACTGGAGAGGTGAGAGTGTTTTTTGATCGCTGGTGAAATTACTCTGACTACCGGAGAGAGGAGACTGTCTGTTGATCACCGGTGTGATCACTCTGTTACCAGAGAGGGGAGACTGCATCTTGATCAGTGGTGGGATCGTTCTGCTACCAGGAAAGGGAGACTGCGTTTTGATCACTGGTGGGATCACTCTGTTACTGGAGAGGGGAGACTGCCTTTCGGTCCCTGGTGAGATTACTCTGTTACCGGAGAGGAGAGACTGCCTTCTGATCACCGGTTGGATCACTCTGCTACCGGAGAGGGCAGACCGCCTTTTGATCATTGGTGAGATCACTGTGCTACTGGAGAGGCGAAACTGCCTTTTGATCACTGGAGTGGGGAGACTGCCTTTTGATTGCTGGTGAGGTTACTCTGGCTACAGGAGTGGGGAGACTGCCTTTTGATCACCGGTGAGATCACTCAGTTACCAGAGAGGGGAGACTTCCATTTGATCACCTGTGTGATCACTCTGTTACCAGAGAGGGGAGACTGCCCTTTGATCACTGGTGAGATCACTCTGCTACTGGAGAGAGGAATCTGCCTTTTGATCACTGGAGAGGTGAGAGTGTTTTTTGATCGCTGGTCAGATTACTCTGGCTACCGGAAAGACGCGACTGCCTTTTGATAACCGGTGTGATCACTCTGCTGCTGGAGAAGGGAGACTGTCTTTTGATTACCGGTGTGATCACTGTGCTGCTGGAGAGGGGAGACTGCCTTCTGCTCGCTGGTGGGATCACTCTGCTACCGGAGAGGGAAGACTGACTTTTGATCACTGGTGGGATCGTTCTTCTACCGGAAAGGGGAGACTGCCTTTTGATCACTGGTGGGATCACTCTGCTACCGGAGAGGGGAGACTGCCTTTTGATCACCGGTGGGATCCCTGTGTTACTGGAGAGGGGAGACTGCCTTTTGATCACTGGTGAGTTCCCTCTGTTACCGGAGAGGGGAGACTGCCTTTTGATCACCGGTGGGATCGCTCTGGCTGCAGGAGTGGGGAGACTGCCTTTTGATCACTGGTGGGATCACTCTGCTACCGGAGAGGGGAGACTGCCTTTTTATGACTGGAGGGATCGTTCTGCTTCCGGAGAGGGGAGACTGCCTTTTGATCACTGGTGGGATCGTTCTTCTACCGGAGAGGGGAGACTGCCTTTTGATCACCGGTGTGATCACTCTGCTGCTGGAGAGGGGAGACTGCCTTCTGCTCGCTGGTGGGATCACTCTGCAACCGGAGAGAGGAGACTGCCTTTTGATCACCGGTGTGATCACTCTGCTGCTGGAGAGGGGAGACTGCCTTCTGCTCGCTGGTGGGATCGCTCTGCTACCGGAGAGGGGAGACTGCCTTTTGATCACCGGTGTGATCACTCTGCTGCTGGAGAGGGGAGACTGCCTTTTGATCACCGGTGAGATCACTCTGTTACTGGAGAGGGGAGACTGCCTTTTGATCACCGGTGGGATCCCTCTGTTACTGGAGAGGGCAGACTGCCTTTTGATCACTGGTGAGATCACTGTTACCGGAGAGGGGAGACTGCCTTCTGATCACCAGTTGGATCACTCTGTTACTGGAGAGGGGAGACTGCATCTTGATCACTGGTAGGATCGTTCTGCTACCAGGAATGGGAGACTGCGTTTTGATCACTGGTCGGTTCACTCTGCTACCGGAGAGGGGAGACTGCCTTTTGATCACCGGTGGGATCACTCTGTTACCGGAGAGAGGAGACTGCCTTTTGATCACTGGAGTGGGGAGACTGCCTTTTGATCACCGGTGAGATCACTGTTACCAGAGAGGCGAGACTGCCTTTTGATTAACGGTGTGATCACTCTGCTACTAGATAGGGAAGACTGCCTTTTGATCACTGGTGAGATTACTCTGGCTGCCAGAGAGGTGAGACTGTCTTTTAATCACCAGTGAGATCACTCTTTTACCCAAGAGGGGAGGCTGCATCTTGATCACTGGTGGGATCGTTCTTCTACCACGAAGGGGAGACTGCGTTTTGATCACTGGTGGGATCACGCTGCTACCGGAGAGCGGAGACTGCCTTTTGATCACCGGTGGGATCCCTCTGTTACTGGAGAGGGGAGACTGCCTTTTGGTCACTGGTGAGATTACTCTGCTACTGTAGAGGGGAAACAGCCTTTTGATCACTGGTGAGATCACTCTGCTACCGGAGAGGGAAGACTGCCTTTTGATCACTGGTGAGATCACTCTGCTACCGGAGAGGGAAGACTGCCTTTTGATCACTGGTTAGATCACTCTGCTATTGGAGAGTGGAATGTGCCTTTGATCACTGGAGAGGTGAGAGTGTCTATTGATCGCTGGTCAGATTACTCTGGCTACCGAAGAGAGCAGACTGAGTTTTGATCACCAGTGTGATCACTCTGTTACCAGAGAGGGGGGACTGTCTTTTGATTACTGGTGTGATCACTCTGGCTGCAAGAGAGGGGAGACTGCATCTTGATCATTGGTGGGATCGTTCTGCTACCACGAAGGGGAGACTGCGTTTTGATCACTGGTGGGATCACTCTGCTACCAGAGAGCGGAGACTGCCTTTTGATCACCGGTTGGATCATTCTGCTACTGGAGAGGGAAGACTGCCTTTTGATCACCAGTAGGATCACTCTGTTACCGGAGAGGGGAGACTGCCTTTTGATCACTGGAGTGGGGAGACTGCCTTTTGATCACCGGTGAGATCACACTTTAACCGGAGAGGGGAGACTGCCTTTTGATCACCGGTTTGATCACTCTGGCAGCCGGATAGGGAAGACTGCCTTTTAATCACCGGTGAGATCACTCTGCTACAGGAGAGGGGAGACTGTCTTTTGATCACCGATGTGATCACTCTGTTACCCGGGAGGGGAGACTGCCCTTTGATCACTGGTGAGATCACTCTGCTGCTGGAGCGAGGAATCTGCCTTTTGATCACTGGAGAGGTGAGAGTGTTTTTTGATCGCTGGTCAGATTACCCTGGCTACCAGAGAGACGCGACTGCCTTTTGATAACCGGTGTGATCACTCTGCTGCTGGAGAAGGGAGACTGTCTTTTGATTACCGGTGTGATCACTCTGCTGCCGGAGAGGGGAGATTGCCTTCTGCTCGCTGGTGGGATCACTCTGCTACCAGAGAGGGGAGACTGACTTTTGATCACTGGTGGGATCGTTGTGCTACCGGATAGGGGAGACGGCCCTTTGATCACTGGTGGGATCGTTCTTCTACCCGAAAGGTTAGACTGCCTTTTGATCACCGGTGGGATCCCTCTGTTACCAGAGAGGCGAGACTGCCTTTTGATGACCAGTGGGATCGTTCTGCTTCCGGAGAGGGGAGACTGCCTTTTGATCACTGGTGGGGTCGTTCTTCTACCGGAGACGGGAGACTGCCTTTTGATCACTGGTGGGATCACTCTGTTACCAGAGAGGAAAGACTGCCTTTTGATCACCAGTGTGATCACTCTCCTGCTGGAGAGGGGAGACTGACTTTTTATCACTGGTGGGATCACTCTGCTACCGGAGAGGGGAGACTGCCTTTTGATCACCGGTGGGATCACTCTGTTACTGGAGAGGGGAGACTGCCTTTTGATCACCCGTGGGATCCCTCTGTTACTGGAGAGGGGAGACTGCCTTTTGATCACTGGTGAGATCACTCTGCTACCGGAGAGGGAAGACTGCATTTTGATCACTGGTGAGATCACTCTGCTACTGGAGAGTGGAATCTGCCTTTTGATCACTGGAGAGGTGAGAGTGTCTTTTGATCGCTGGTCAGATTGCTCTGGCTACCGGAGAGAGGAGACTGTGTTTTGATCACCAGTGTGATCACTCTGTTACCAGAGAGGGGAGACTGTCTTTTGATCACCGGTGTGATCACTCTGTTACCAGAGAGGGGAGATTGCCTTTTGATGACTGGTGAGATCACTCTGGCTGCAAGAGAGGGGAGACTGCATCTTGATCACTGGTGGGATCGTTCTGCTACCAATAAGGGGAGACTGCATTTTGATCACTGGTGGGATCACTCTGCTACTGAAGAGCGGAGACTGCCTTTTGATCACTGGTGGGATCACTCTGTTACTGGAGAGGGGAGACTGCCTTTTGATCAGCGGTATGAACACTCTGCTACAGGAGAGGGGAGACTGACTTTTGATCACTGGTGGGATCACTCTGGCTGCAGGAGTGGGGAGACTGCCTTTTGATCACCCATTGGATCACTCTGTTACCGGAGAGGGGAGACTGCCTTTTGATCACAGGTGGGATCACTCTGCTACCAGAGAGGGGAGACTGCCTTTTTATCACTGGTGGGTTCACTCTGCTACCGGAGAGGGGAGACTGCCTCTTGATCACTGGTGGGATCACTCTGCTGCTGGAGAAGGGAGACTGTCTTTTGATTACTGGTGTGATCACACTGCTACTAGATAGGGGAGACTGCCTTTTGATCACTGGTGAGTTCCCTCTGTTACAGGAGAGGGGAGACTGCCTTTTGATGACCGGTGGGATCGTTCTGCTTCCGGAGAGGGGAGACTGCCTTTTGATCACTGGTGGGTTTGTTCTTCTATCAGAGAGGGGAGACTGCCTTTTGATCACCGGTGTGATCACTCTACTGCTGGAGAGGGGAGACTGCCTTCTGCTCGCTGGTGGGATCACTCTGCTACCGGAGAGAGGAGACTGCCTTTTGATCACCGGTGTGATCATTCTGTTACTGGAGAGGGGAGACTGCCTTTTGATTACTGGTGAGATTACTCTGCTACCGTAGAGGGGAGACTGCCTTTTGATCACTGGTGAGATCACTCTGGCTGTAATAGAGGGGAGACTGCGTTTTGATCACTGGTGGGATCACTCTGCTACCGGAGAGCGGAGACTGCCTTTTGATCACCGGTGGGATCACTCTGTTACTGGAGAGGGGAGACTGCCTTTTGATCACTGGTGGGATCACTCTGCTACCGGAGAGCAGAGACTGACTTTTGATCACCGGTGAGATCACTGTGTTACTGGAGAGGAGAGACTGCCTTTTGATCACCGGTGGGATCCCTCTGTTACTGGGGAGGGGAGACTGCCTTTTGGTCACTGGTGAGATTTCTCTGCTACCATAGAGGGGAGACAGCCTTTTGATCACTGGTGAGATCACTCTGCTACCGGAGAGGGAAGATTGCCTTTTGATCACTGCTGAGATCACTCTGCTACCGGAGAGTGGAATCTGCTTTTGATGACTGGAAAGGTGAGAGTGTCTTTTGATCGCTGGTCAGATTACTCTGGCTACCGAAGAGAGGACACTGTGTTTTGATCACCAGTGTGATCACTCTGTTACCAGAGAGAGGGGACTGCCTTTTGATCACTGGTGAGATCACTCTGGCTGCAAGAGAGGGGAGACTGCATCTTGATCACTGGTGGGATCGTTCTGCTACCACGAAGGGGAGACTGCATTTTGATCACCGGTTGGATCACTCTGGCTGCCGGAGAGGGAAGACTGCCCTTTGATGACTGGTGAGATCACTCTGCTACTGGAGAGAGGAATCTGCCTTTTGATCACTGGAGAGGTGAGAGTGTTTTTTGATCGCTGTCCAGATTACTCTGGCTACCGGAAAGACGCGACTGCCTTTTGATAACCGGTGTGATCACTCTGCTGCTGGAGAGGGGAGACTGCCTTTTGATTACCAGTGTGATCACTGTGCTGCTGGAGAGGGGAGACTGTCTTCTGCTCGCTGGTGGGATCACTCTGCTACCGGAGAGGGAAGACTGACTTTTGATCACTGGTGGGATCGTTCTTCTACCGGAAAGGGGAGACTGCCTTTTGATCACCGGTGGGATCCCTGTGTTACTGGAGAGGGGAGACTGCCTTTTGGTCACTGGTGAGATTATTCTGCTACCGTAGAGGGGAGACTGCCTTTTGATCACTGGTGGGATCACTCTGCTACCAGAGAGGCGAGACTGCCTTTTGATCACTGGTGTGATCACTCTGCTGCTGGTGAAGGGAGACTGTCTTTTGATTACCGGTGTGATCACACTGCTACTAGATAGGGGAGACTGCCTTTTGATCACTGGTGAGTTCCCTCTGTTACCGGAGAGGGGAGACTGCCTTTTGATCACCGGTGGGATCGCTCTGGCTGCAGGAGTGGGGAGACTGCCTTTTGATCACTGGTGGGATCGTTCTTCTACCGGAGAGAGGAGACTGCCTTTTGATCACCGGTGTGATCACTCTACTGCTGGAGAGGGGAGACTGCCTTCTGCTCGCTGGTGGGATCACTCTGCTGCTGGAGAGGGGAGACTGCCTTCTGCTCGCTGGTGGGATCACTCTGCTACCGGAGAGAGCAGACTGCCTTTTGATCACCGGTGTGATCATTCTGTTACTGGAGAGGGGAGACTGCCTTTTGATTACTGGTGAGATTACTCTGCTACCGTAGAGGGGAGACTGCCTTTTGATCACTGGTGAGATCACTCTGGCTGTAATAGAGGGGAGACTGCGTTTTGATCACTGGTGGGATCACCCTGCTACCGGAGAGCGGAGACTGCCTTTTGATCACCGGTGGGATCACTCTGTTACTGGAGAGGGGAGACTGCCTTTTGATCACTGGTGGGATCACTCTGCTACCGGAGAGCGGAGACTGACTTTTGATCACCGGTGAGATCACTGTGTTACTGGAGAGGAGAGACTGCCTTTTGATCACCGGTGGGATCCCTCTGTTACTGGGGAGGGGAGACTGCCTTTTGGTCACTGGTGAGATTTCTCTGCTACCATAGAGGGGAGACAGCCTTTTGATCACTGGTGAGATCACTCTGCTACCGGAGAGTGGAATCTGCTTTTGATGACTGGAGAGGTGAGAGTGTCTTTTGATCGCTGGTCAGATTACTCTGGCTACCGAAGAGAGGACACTGTGTTTTGATCACCAGTGTGATTACTCTGTTACCAGAGAGGGGGGACTGCCTTTTGATCACTGGTGAGATCACTCTGGCTGCAAGAGAGGGGAGACTGCATCTTGATCACTGGTGGGATCGTTCTGCTACCGCGAAGGGGAGACTGCGTTTTGATCACCGGTTGGATCACTCTGGCTGCCGGAGAGGGAAGACTGCCCTTTGATCACTGGTGAGATCACTCTGCTACTGGAGAGAGGAATCTGCCTTTTGATCACTGGAGAGGTGAGAGTGTTTTTTGATCGCTGGTCAGATTACTCTGGCTACCGGAAAGACGCGACTGCCTTTTGATAACCGGTGTGATCACTCTGCTGCTGGAGAAGGGAGACTGTCTTTTGATTACCGGTGTGATCACTGTGCTACCGGATAGGGGAGACGGCCCTTTGATCACTGGTGGGATCGTTCTTCTACCCGATAGGTTAGACTGCCTTTTGATCACTGGTGGGATCACTCTGTTACCAGAGAGGGGAGACTGCCTTTTGATCACTGGTGAGATTACTCTGCTTCCGGAGAGGGGAGACTGCCTTTTGATCACTGGTGGGATCGTTCTTCTACCGGAAAGGGGAGACTGCCTTTTGATCACTGGTGGGATCACTCTGCTACCGGAGAGGGGAGACTGCCTTTTGATCACCGGTGGGATCCCTGTGTTACTGGAGAGGGGAGACTGCCTTTTGATCACTGGTGGGATCACTCTGCTACCAGAGAGGCGAGACTGCCTTTTGATCACTGGTGTGATCACTCTGCTGCTGGTGAAGGGAGACTGTCTTTTGATTACCGGTGTGATCACACTGCTACTAGATAGGGGAGACTGCCTTTTGATCACTGGTGAGTTCCCTCTGTTACCGGAGAGGGGAGACTGCCTTTTGATCACCGGTGGGATCGCTCTGGCTGCAGGAGTGGGGAGACTGCCTTTTGATCACTGGTGGGATCGTTCTTCTACCGGAGAGAGGAGACTGCCTTTTGATCACCGGTGTGATCACTCTACTGCTGGAGAGGGGAGACTGCCTTCTGCTCGCTGGTGGGATCACTCTGCTGCTGGAGAGGGGAGACTGCCTTCTGCTCGCTGGTGGGATCACTCTGCTACCGGAGAGAGCAGACTGCCTTTTGATCACCGGTGTGATCATTCTGTTACTGGAGAGGGGAGACTGCCTTTTGATTACTGGTGAGATTACTCTGCTACCGTAGAGGGGAGACTGCCTTTTGATCACTGGTGAGATCACTCTGGCTGTAATAGAGGGGAGACTGCGTTTTGATCACTGGTGGGATCACCCTGCTACCGGAGAGCGGAGACTGCCTTTTGATCACCGGTGGGATCACTCTGTTACTGGAGAGGGGAGACTGCCTTTTGATCACTGGTGGGATCACTCTGCTACCGGAGAGCGGAGACTGACTTTTGATCACCGGTGAGATCACTGTGTTACTGGAGAGGAGAGACTGCCTTTTGATCACCGGTGGGATCCCTCTGTTACTGGGGAGGGGAGACTGCCTTTTGGTCACTGGTGAGATTTCTCTGCTACCATAGAGGGGAGACAGCCTTTTGATCACTGGTGAGATCACTCTGCTACCGGAGAGTGGAATCTGCTTTTGATGACTGGAGAGGTGAGAGTGTCTTTTGATCGCTGGTCAGATTACTCTGGCTACCGAAGAGAGGACACTGTGTTTTGATCACCAGTGTGATTACTCTGTTACCAGAGAGGGGGGACTGCCTTTTGATCACTGGTGAGATCACTCTGGCTGCAAGAGAGGGGAGACTGCATCTTGATCACTGGTGGGATCGTTCTGCTACCGCGAAGGGGAGACTGCGTTTTGATCACCGGTTGGATCACTCTGGCTGCCGGAGAGGGAAGACTGCCCTTTGATCACTGGTGAGATCACTCTGCTACTGGAGAGAGGAATCTGCCTTTTGATCACTGGAGAGGTGAGAGTGTTTATTGATCGCTGGTCAGATTACTCTGGCTACCGGAAAGACGCGACTGCCTTTTGATAACCGGTGTGATCACTCTGCTGCTGGAGAAGGGAGACTGTCTTTTGATTACCGGTGTGATCACTGTGCTACCGGATAGGGGAGACGGCCCTTTGATCACTGGTGGGATCGTTCTTCTACCCGATAGGTTAGACTGCCTTTTGATCACTGGTGGGATCACTCTGTTACCAGAGAGGGGAGACTGCCTTTTGATCACTGGTGAGATTACTCTGCTTCCGGAGAGGGGAGACTGCCTTTTGATCACTGGTGGGATCGTTCTTCTACCGGAAAGGGGAGACTGCCTTTTGATCACTGGTGGGATCACTCTGCTACCGGAGAGGGGAGACTGCCTTTTGATCACCGGTGGGATCCCTGTGTTACTGGAGAGGGGAGACTGCCTTTTGGTCTCTGGTGAGATTATTCTGCTACCGTAGATGGGAGACTGCCTTTTGATCACTGGTGTGATCACTCTGCTGCTGGTGAAGGGAGACTGTCTTTTGATTACCGGTGTGATCACACTGCTACTAGATAGGGGAGACTGCCTTTTGATCACTGGTGAGTTCCCTCTGTTACCGGAGAGGGGAGACTGCCTTTTGATCACCGGTGGGATCGCTCTGGCTGCAGGAGTGGGGAGACTGCCTTTTGATCACTGGTGGGATCAATCTGCTACCGGAGAGGGGAGACTGCCTTTTTATGACTGGAGGGATCGTTCTGCTTCCGGAGAGGGGAGACTGCCTTTTGATCACTGGTGGGATCGTTCTTCTACCGGAGAGGGGAGACTGCCTTTTGATCACCGGTGTGATCACTCTGCTGCTGGAGAGGGGAGACTGTCTTTTGATCACCGGTGTGATCACTCTGCTGCTGGAGAGGGGAGACTGCCTTCTGCTCGCTGGTGGGATCGCTCTGCTACCGGAGAGGGGAGACTGCCTTTTGATCACCGGTGTGATCACTCTGCTGCTGGAGAGGGGAGACTGCCTTTTGATCACCGGTGAGATCACTCTGTTACTGGAGAGGGGAGACTGCCTTTTGATCACCGGTGGGATCCCTCTGTTACTGGAGAGGGCAGACTGCCTTTTGATCACTGGTGAGATCACAGTTACCGGAGAGGGGAGACTGCCTTCTGATCACCGGTTGGATCACTCTGTTACCGGAGAGGGGAGACTGCATCTTGATCACTGGTAGGATCGTTCTGCTACCAGGAATGGGAGACTGCGTTTTGATCACTGGTCGGTTCACTCTGCTACCGGAGAGGGGAGACTGCCTTTTGATCACCGGTGGGATCACTCTGTTACCGGAGAGGGGAGACTGCCTTTTGATCACTGGAGTGGGGAGACTGCCTTTTGATCACTGTTACCAGAGAGGCGAGCCTGCCTTTTGATTAACGGTGTGATCACTCTGCTACTAGATAGGGAAGACTGCCTTTTGATCACTGGTGAGATTACTCTGGCTGCCAGAGAGGTGAGACTGTCTTTTAATCACCAGTGAGATCACTCTTTTACCCAAGAGGGGAGGCTGCATCTTGATCACTGGTGGGATCGTTCTTCTACCACGAAGGGGAGACTGCGTTTTGATCACTGGTGGGATCACGCTGCTACCGGAGAGCGGAGACTGCCTTTTGATCACCGGTGGGATCACTCTGTTACTGGAGAAGGGAGGCTGCCTTTTGATCACTGGTGGGATCCCTCTGTTACTGGAGAGGGGAGACTGCCTTTTGGTCACTGGTGAGATTACTCTGCTACTGTAGAGGGGAAACAGCCTTTTGATCACTGGTGAGATCACTCTGCTACCGGAGAGGGAAGACTGCCTTTTGATCACTGGTGAGATCACTCTGCTACTGGAGAGTGGAATGTGCCTTTGATCACTGGAGAGGTGAGAGTGTCTATTGATCGCTGGTCAGATTACTCTGGCTACCGAAGAGAGCAGACTGAGTTTTGATCACCAGTGTGATCACTCTGTTACCAGAGAGGGGGGACTGTCTTTTGATTACTGGTGTGATCACTTTGTTACCAGGGAGGGGAGACTGCCTTTTGATCACTGGTGAGATCACTCTGGCTGCAAGAGAGGGGAGACTGCATCTTGATCACTGGTGGAATCGTTCTGCTACCACGAAGGGGAGACTGCATTTTGATCACTGGTGGGATCACTCTGCTACCAGAGAGCGGAGACTGCCTTTTGATCACCGGTTGAATCATTCTGCTACTGGAGAGGGAAGACTGCCTTTTGATCACTGGTCGGATCACTCTGCTACCGGAGAGGGGAGACTGCCTTTTGATGACCGGTAGGATCACTCTGTTACCGGAGAAGGGAGACTGCCTTTTGATCACTGGAGTGGGGAGACTGCCTTTTGATCACCGGTGAGATCACACTTTAACCGGAGAGGGGAGACTGCCTTTTGATCACCGGTTTGATCACTCTGGCAGCCGGAGAGGGAAGACTGCCTTTTAATCACCGGTGAGATCACTCTGCTACAGGAGAGGGGAGACTGTCTTTTGATCACCGGTGAGATCACTCTGCTACAGGAGAGGGGAGACTGTCTTTTGATCACCGATGTGATCACTCTGTTACCTGAGAGGGGAGACTGCCCTTTGATCACTGGTGAGATCACTCTGCTACTGGAGCGAGGAATCTGCCTTTTGATCACTGGAGAGGTGAGAGTGTTTTTTGATCGCTGGTCAGATTACCCTGGCTACCAGAGAGACGCGACTGCCTTTTGATAACCGGTGTGATCACTCTGCTGCTGGAGAAGGGAGACTGTCTTTTGATTACCGGTGTGATCACTCTGCTGCTGGAGAGTGGAGACTGCCTTCTGCTCGCTAGTGGGGTCACTCTGCTACCAGAGAGGGGAGACTGACTTTTGATCACTGGTGGGATCGTTGTGCTACCGGATAGGGGAGACGGTCCTTTGATCACTGGTGGGATCGTTCTTCTACCCGAAAGGTTAGACTGCCTTTTGATCACCGGTGGGATCCCTCTGTTACTGGAGAGGGGAGACTGCCTTTTGGTCACTGGTGAGATTACTCTGCTACCGTAGAGGGGAGACTGTCTTTTGATCACTGGTGAGATCACTCTGCTACTGGAGAGAAGAATCTGCCTTTTGATCACTGGAGAGGTGAGAGTGTTTTTTTTATCGCTGGTCAGATTACTCTGGCTATCGGAGAGAGGAGAATGTCTTTTGATCACCGATGTGATCACTCTGTTACCAGAGAGGGGAGACTGCCTTTTGATCACTGGTGAGATCAGTGTGGCTGCCAGAGAGAGGAGACTGTATCTTAATCACTGGTGGGATCACTCTGCTACCGGAGAGGGGAGGCTGCCTTTTGATCACCGGTGGGATCACTCTGTTACTGGAGAGGGCAGACTGCCTTTTGGTCAGTGGTGAGATTACTCTGCTACTATAGAGGGGAGACTGCCTTTTGATCACTGGTGAGATCACTCTGTTACTGGAGAGGGGTGACTGACTTCTGATCACCGGTTGGATCACTCTGCTACCGGAGAGGGAAGACTGCCTTTTGATCACTGGTGAGATCACTCTGTTACTGGAGAGGGAAGACTGCCTTTTGATCACCAGTGGGATCACTCTGCTTCTGGAGCGAGGAATCTGCCTTTTGATCACTGGAGAGGTGAGAGTGTTTTTTGATCGCTGGTGAAATTACTCTGACTACCGGAGAGAGGAGACTGTCTCTTGATCACCGGTGTGATCACTCTGTTACCAGAGAGGGGAGACTGCCTTTTGATCACCGGTGTGATCACTCTGTTACCAGAGAGGGGAGACTGCATCTTGATCAGTGGTGGGATCGTTCTGCTACCAGGAAGGGGAGACTGCGTTTTGATCACTGGTGGGATCACTCTGTTACTGGAGTGGGGAGACTGCCTTTCGGTCCCTGGTGAGATTACTCTGTTACCGGAGAGGGGAGACTGCCTTTTGATCACTGGTGGGATCACTCTGCTACCAGAGAGAGGAGACTGCCTTTTGATCACCGGTGTGATCACTCTGCTGCTGGAGAGGGGAGACTGTCTTTTGATTACCGGTGTGATCACTCTGCTACTAGATAGGGAAGACTGCCTTTTGATCACTGGTATTAATCTGGCTGCCAGAGAGATGAGACTGTCTTTTAATCACTGATGAGATCACTCTTTTACCCAAGAGGGGAGACTGCCTTTTGATCACTGGTGAGTTCACTCTGTTACCGGAGAGGGGAGACTGCCTTTTGATCACCGGTGGGATCAGTCTGGCTGCCGGAGGGGGAAGACTGCCTTTTGATCACCGGTGTGATCACTCTGCTACAGGAGAGGGGAGACTGACTTTTGATCATCGGTGGGATCACTCTGACTTCTGGAGTGGGGAGACTGCTTTTTGATCACCGGTGGGATCGTTCTGCTACCGGAGAGGGGAGACTGCCTTCTGCTCGCTGGTGGGATCACTCTGCTCCCGGGGAGGGGAGACTGCCTTTTGATCACCGGTGAGATCACTCTGTTACCGGAGAGGGGAGAGTGCAACTTGATCACTGGTGAGATCGTTCTGCTAGCAGGAAGGGGAAACTACGTTGTGATCACCGGTGGGATCACTCTGGCTGCCAGAGAGGGGAGACTGTCTTTTCATCACTGGTGAGATCACTCTGCTACTGGAGAGAGGAATCTGCCTTTTTATCACTGGAGAGGTGAGAGTGTTTTTTGATTGCTGGTCAGATTACTCTGGTTACCGGAGAGACGAGACTGTCTTTTGATCACCGTTGTGATCACTCTGTTACCAGAGATGGGAGACTGCCTTTTGATCAGTAGTGAGATCACTCTGGCTGCCAGAGAGGGGAGACTGCATCTTGATCACTGGTGGGATCGTTCTGCTACCAGGAAGGGGAGACTGCCTTGTGATCACTGGTGAGATCACTCTGGCTGCCAGAGAGGGGAGACTGCATCTTGATCACTAGTGGGATCACTCTGCTATCGGAGAGGGGAGACTGCCTTTTGATCACCGGTGAGATCACTCTGTTACTGGAGAGGGGAGACTGCCTTTTGATCACCGGTTGGATCACTCTGCTACCGGAGAGGGAAGACTGCCTTTTGATCACTGGTGAGATCACTCTGTTACTGGAGAGGGAAGACTGCCTTTTGATCACCAGTGGGATCACTCTGCTTCTGGAGCGAGGAATCTGCCTTTTGATCACTGGAGAGGTGAGAGTGTTTTTTGATCGCTGGTCAGATTACCCTGGCTACCAGAGAGACGCGACTGCCTTTTGATAACCGGTGTGATCACTCTGCTGCTGGAGAAGGGAGACTGTCTTTTGATTACCGGTGTGATCACTCTGCTGCTGGAGAGTGGAGACTGCCTTCTGCTCGCTAGTGGGGTCACTCTGCTACCAGAGAGGGGAGACTGACTTTTGATCACTGGTGGGATCGTTGTGCTACCGGATAGGGGAGACGGTCCTTTGATCACTGGTGGGATCGTTCTTCTACCCGAAAGGTTAGACTGCCTTTTGATCACCGGTGGGATCCCTCTGTTACTGGAGAGGGGAGACTGCCTTTTGGTCACTGGTGAGATTACTCTGCTACCGTAGAGGGGAGACTGTCTTTTGATCACTGGTGAGATCACTCTGCTACTGGAGAGAAGAATCTGCCTTTTGATCACTGGAGAGGTGAGAGTGTTTTTTTTATCGCTGGTCAGATTACTCTGGCTATCGGAGAGAGGAGAATGTCTTTTGATCACCGGTGTGATCACTCTGTTACCAGAGAGGGGAGACTGCCTTTTGATCACTGGTGAGATCAGTGTGGCTGCCAGAGAGAGGAGACTGTATCTTAATCACTGGTGGGATCACTCTGCTACCGGAGAGGGGAGGCTGCCTTTTGATCACCGGTGGGATCACTCTGTTACTGGAGAGGGCAGACTGCCTTTTGGTCAGTGGTGAGATTACTCTGCTACTATAGAGGGGAGACTGCCTTTTGATCACTGGTGAGATCACTCTGTTACTGGAGAGGGGTGACTGACTTCTGATCACCGGTTGGATCACTCTGCTACCGGAGAGGGAAGACTGCCTTTTGATCACTGGTGAGATCACTCTGTTACTGGAGAGGGAAGACTGCCTTTTGATCACCAGTGGGATCACTCTGCTTCTGGAGCGAGGAATCTGCCTTTTGATCACTGGAGAGGTGAGAGTGTTTTTTGATCGCTGGTGAAATTACTCTGACTACCGGAGAGAGGAGACTGTCTCTTGATCACCGGTGTGATCACTCTGTTACCAGAGAGGGGAGACTGCCTTTTGATCACCGGTGTGATCACTCTGTTACCAGAGAGGGGAGACTGCATCTTGATCAGTGGTGGGATCGTTCTGCTACCAGGAAGGGGAGACTGCGTTTTGATCACTGGTGGGATCACTCTGTTACTGGAGTGGGGAGACTGCCTTTCGGTCCCTGGTGAGATTACTCTGTTACCGGAGAGGGGAGACTGCCTTTTGATCACTGGTGGGATCACTCTGCTACCAGAGAGAGGAGACTGCCTTTTGATCACCGGTGTGATCACTCTGCTGCTGGAGAGGGGAGACTGTCTTTTGATTACCGGTGTGATCACTCTGCTACTAGATAGGGAAGACTGCCTTTTGATCACTGGTATTAATCTGGCTGCCAGAGAGATGAGACTGTCTTTTAATCACTGATGAGATCACTCTTTTACCCAAGAGGGGAGACTGCCTTTTGATTACTGGTGAGTTCACTCTGTTACCGGAGAGGGGAGACTGCCTTTTGATCACCGGTGGGATCAGTCTGGCTGCCGGAGGGGGAAGACTGCCTTTTGATCACCGGTGTGATCACTCTGCTACAGGAGAGGGGAGACTGACTTTTGATCATCGGTGGGATCACTCTGACTTCTGGAGTGGGGAGACTGCTTTTTGATCACCGGTGGGATCGTTCTGCTACCGGAGAGGGGAGACTGCCTTCTGCTCGCTGGTGGGATCACTCTGCTCCCGGGGAGGGGAGACTGCCTTTTGATCACCGGTGAGATCACTCTGTTACCGGAGAGGGGAGAGTGCAACTTGATCACTGGTGAGATCGTTCTGCTAGCAGGAAGGGGAAACTACGTTGTGATCACCGGTGGGATCACTCTGGCTGCCAGAGAGGGGAGACTGTCTTTTCATCACTGGTGAGATCACTCTGCTACTGGAGAGAGGAATCTGCCTTTTTATCACTGGAGAGGTGAGAGTGTTTTTTGATTGCTGGTCAGATTACTCTGGCTACCGGAGAGACGAGACTGTCTTTTGATCACCGTTGTGATCACTCTGTTACCAGAGATGGGAGACTGCCTTTTGATCAGTAGTGAGATCACTCTGGCTGCCAGAGAGGGGAGACTGCATCTTGATCACTGGTGGGATCGTTCTGCTACCAGGAAGGGGAGACTGCCTTGTGATCACTGGTGAGATCACTCTGGCTGCCAGAGAGGGGAGACTGCATCTTGATCACTAGTGGGATCACTCTGCTATCGGAGAGGGGAGACTGCCTTTTGATCACCGGTGAGATCACTCTGTTACTGGAGAGGGGAGACTGCCTTTTGATCACCGGTTGGATCACTCTGCTACCGGAGAGGGAAGACTGCCTTTTGATCACTGGTGAGATCACTCTGTTACTGGAGAGGGAAGACTGCCTTTTGATCACCAGTGGGATCACTCTGCTTCTGGAGCGAGGAATCTGCCTTTTGATCACTGGAGAGGTGAGAGTGTTTTTTGATCGCTGGTGAAATTACTCTGACTACCGGAGAGAGGAGACTGTCTCTTGATCACCGGTGTGATCACTCTGTTACCAGAGAGGGGAGACTGCCTTTTGATCACCGGTGTGATCACTCTGTTACCAGAGAGGGGAGACTGCATCTTGATCAGTGGTGGGATCGTTCTGCTACCAGGAAGGGGAGACTGCGTTTTGATCACTGGTGGGATCACTCTGTTACTGGAGTGGGGAGACTGCCTTTCGGTCCCTGGTGAGATTACTCTGTTACCGGAGAGGGGAGACTGCCTTTTGATCACTGGTGGGATCACTCTGCTACCAGAGAGAGGAGACTGCCTTTTGATCACCGGTGTGATCACTCTGCTGCTGGAGAGGGGAGACTGTCTTTTGATTACCGGTGTGATCACTCTGCTACTAGATAGGGAAGACTGCCTTTTGATCACTGGTATTAATCTGGCTGCCAGAGAGATGAGACTGTCTTTTAATCACTGATGAGATCACTCTTTTACCCAAGAGGGGAGACTGCCTTTTGATTACTGGTGAGTTCACTCTGTTACCGGAGAGGGGAGACTGCCTTTTGATCACCGGTGGGATCAGTCTGGCTGCCGGAGGGGGAAGACTGCCTTTTGATCACCGGTGTGATCACTCTGCTACAGGAGAGGGGAGACTGACTTTTGATCATCGGTGGGATCACTCTGACTTCTGGAGTGGGGAGACTGCTTTTTGATCACCGGTGGGATCGTTCTGCTACCGGAGAGGGGAGACTGCCTTCTGCTCGCTGGTGGGATCACTCTGCTCCCGGGGAGGGGAGACTGCCTTTTGATCACCGGTGAGATCACTCTGTTACCGGAGAGGGGAGAGTGCAACTTGATCACTGGTGAGATCGTTCTGCTAGCAGGAAGGGGAAACTACGTTGTGATCACCGGTGGGATCACTCTGGCTGCCAGAGAGGGGAGACTGTCTTTTGATCACTAGTGAGATCACTCTGCTACTGGAGAGAGGAATCTGCCTTTTTATCACTGGAGAGGTGAGAGTGTTTTTTGATTGCTGGTCAGATTACTCTGGCTACCGGAGAGACGAGACTGTCTTTTGATCACCGTTGTGATCACTCTGTTACCAGAGATGGGAGACTGCCTTTTGATCAGTAGTGAGATCACTCTGGCTGCCAGAGAGGGGAGACTGCATCTTGATCACTGGTGGGATCGTTCTGCTACCAGGAAGGGGAGACTGCCTTGTGATCACTGGTGAGATCACTCTGGCTGCCAGAGAGGGGAGACTGCATCTTGATCACTAGTGGGATCACTCTGCTATCGGAGAGGGGAGACTGCCTTTTGATCACCGGTGAGATCACTCTGTTACTGGAGAGGGGAGACTGCCTTTTGATCACCGGTTGGATCACTCTGCTAGCGGAGAGGGAAGACTGCCTTTTGATCACTGGTGAGATCACTCTGCTACTGGAGAGAGGAATCTGCCTTTTGATCACTGGAGAGGTGAGAGTGTCTTTTGATCGCTGGTCAGATTACTCTGGCTACCGGAGAGGTGAAACTGTCTTTTAATCACCGGTGAGATCATTCTTTTACCCAAGAGGGGAGGCTGCCTTTTTATCACTGATGAGTTCCCTCTGTTACCGGAGAGGGGAGACTGCCTTTTGATTACTGGTGTGATCACTCTGCTGCTGGAGAGGGGAGACTGCCGTCTGCTCGCTAGTGGCATCATTCTGCTACCGGAGAGGGGAGACTACCTTCTGCTCGCTGGTGGGATCACTCTGCTCCCAGGGAGGGGAGACTGCCTTTTGATCTCTGGAGAGGTGAGAGTGTCTTTTGATCGCTGGTCAGATTACTCTGGCTACCGGAGAGAGGAGACTGTCTTTTAATCATCGGTGAGATCATTCTTTTACCCAAGAGGGGAGGCTGCCTTTTTATCACTGATGAGTTCCCTCTGTTACCGGAGAGGGGAGACTGCCTTTTGATTACTGGTGAGGTGACAGTGTCTTTTGATCGCTGGTCAGATTACTCTGGCTACCGGAGAGAGGAGACTGTGTGTTGATCACCAGTGTGATCACTCTGTTACCAGAGAGGGGAGACTGTCTTTTAATCACCGGTGTGATCACTCTGTTACCAGAGAGGGAAGACTGCCTTTTGATCACTGGTGAGATCACTCTGCTACTGGAGAGAGGAATCTGCCTTTTGATCACTGGAGAGGTGAGAGTGTCTTTTGATCGCTGGTCAGATTACTCTGGCTACCGGAGAGGTGAGACTGTCTTTTAATCACCGGTGAGATCATTCTTTTACCCAAGAGGGGAGGCTGCCTTTTTATCACTGATGAGTTCCCTCTGTTACCGGAGAGGGGAGACTGCCTTTTGATTACTGGTGTGATCACTCTGCTGCTGGAGAGGGGAGACTGCCGTCTGCTCGCTGGTGGCATCATTCTGCTACCGGAGAGGGGAGACTACCTTCTGCTCGCTGGTGGGATCACTCTGCTCCCGGGGAGGGGAGACTGCCTTTTGATCTCTGGAGAAGTGAGAGTGTCTTTTGATCGCTGGTCAGATTACTCTGGCTACCGGAGAGAGGAGACTGTCTTTTAATCATCGGTGAGATCATTCTTTTACCCAAGAGGGGAGGCTGCCTTTTTATCACTGATGAGTGCCCTCTGTTACCGGAGAGGGGAGACTGCCTTTTGATTACTGGTGAGGTGACAGTGTCTTTTGATCGCTGGTCAGATTACTCTGGCTACCGGAGAGAGGAGACTGTGTGTTGATCACCAGTGTGATCACTCTGTTACCAGAGAGGGGAGACTGTCTTTTAATCACCGGTGTGATCACTCTGTTACCAGAGAGGGGAGACTGCCTTTTGATCACTGGTGAGATCACTCTGGCTGTAATAGAGGGGAGACTGCATCTTGATCACTGGTGGGATCGTTCTGCTACCACGAAGGGGAGACTGCGTTTTGATCACTGGTGGGATCACTCTGCTACTGGAGAGCAGAGACTGCCTTTTGATCACCGGTGGGATCACTCTGTTACTGGAGAGGGGAGACTGCCTTTTGATCACCGCTGGGATCCCTCTGTTACTGGGGAGGGGAGACTGCCTTTTGGTCACTGGTGAGATTTCTCTGCTACCATAGAGGGGAGACAGCCTTTTGATCACTGGTGAGATCACTCTGCTACCGGAGAGGGAAGATTGCCGTTTGATCACTGGTAAGATCACTCTGCTACTGGAGAGTGGAATCTGCTTTTGATGACTGGAGAGGTGAGAGTGTCTTTTGATCGCTGGTCAGATTACTCTGGCTACCGAAGAGAGGACACTGTGTTTTGATCACCAGTGTGATCACTCTGTTACCAGAGAGGGGGGACTGCCTTTTGATCACTGGTGAGATCACTCTGGCTGCAAGAGAGGGGAGACTGCATCTTGATCACTGGTGGGATCGTTCTGCTACCACGAAGGGGAGACTGCGTTTTGATCACTGGTGGGATCACTCTGCTACCGGAGAGCGGAGATTGCCTTTTGATCACCGGTTGGATCATTCTGCTACTGGAGAGGGAAGACTGCCTTTTGGTCACTGGTGAGTTTACTCTGCTACCAGAGAGAGGAGACTGCCTTTTGATCACCGGTGTGATCACCCTGCTGCTGGAGAGGGGAGACTGCCTTTCGATCACCGGTTTGATCACTCTGGCTGCCGGAGAGGGAAGACTGCCCTTTGATCACTGGTGAGATCACTCTGCTACTGGAGAGAGGAATCTGCCTTTTGATCACTGGAGAGGTGAGAGTGTTTTTTGATCGCTGGTCAGATTACTCTGGCTACCGGAGAGACGCGACTGCCTTTAGATAACCGGTGTGATCACTCTGCTGCTGGAGAAGGGAGACTGTCTTTTGATTACCGGTGTGATCACTGTGCTGCTGGAGAGGGGAGACTGCCTTCTGCTCGCTGGTGGGATCACTCTGCTACCGGAGAGGGAAGACTGCCTTTTGATCACTGGAGAGGTGAGAGTGTCTTTTGATCGCTGGTCAGATTACTCTGGCTACCGGAGAGGTGAGACTGTCTTTTAATCATCGGTGAGATCATTCTTTTACCCAAGAGGGGAGGCTGCCTTTTTATCACTGATGAGTTCCCTCTGTTACCGGAGAGGGGAGACTGCCTTTTGATCACCGGTGGGATCACCCTGGCTGCTGGAGAGTGGAGACTGTCTTTTGATCACCGGTGTGATCACTCTGTTACCTGAGAGGGGAGACTGCCTTTTGATCACTGGTGAGATCACTCTGCTGCTGGAGAGCGGAGACTGCCTTTTGATCACCGGTTGAATCATTCTGCTACTGGAGAGGGAAGACTGCCTTTTGATCACTGGTCAGATCACTCTGCTACCGGAGAGGGGAGACTGCCTTTAGATCACCGGTAGGATCACTCTGTTACCGGAGAGGGGAGACTGCCTTTTGATCACTGGAGTGGGGAGACTGCCTTTTGATCACCGGTGAGATCACACATTTACTGGAGAGGGGAGACTGCCTTTTGATCACCGGTTTGATCACTCTGGCTGCCGGAGAGGGAAGACTGCCTTTTAATCACCGGTGAGATCACTCTGCTACAGGAGAGGGGAGACTGTCTTTTGATCACCGATGTGATCACTCTGTTACCCGAGAGGGGAGACTGCCCTTTGATCACTGGTGAGATCACTCTGCTACTAGAGAGAGGAATCTGCCTTTTGATCACTGGAGAGGTGAGAGTGTTTTTGATCGCTGGTCAGATTACTCTGGCTACCAGAGAGACGCGACTGCCTTTTGATAACCGGTGTGATCACTCTGCTGCTGGAGAAGGGAGACTGTCTTTTGATTACTGGTGTGATCACACTGCTACTAGATAGGGGAGACTGCCTTTTGATCACTGGTGAGTTCCCTCTGTTACCGGAGAGGGAGACTGCCTTTTGATCACCGGTGTGATCACTCTGCTACAGGAGAGGGGAGACTGACTTTCGATCACCGGTGGGATCACTCTGTTACCAGAGAGGGGAGACTGCCTTTTGATCACCGGTGGGATCCCTCTGTTACTGGAGAGGGGAGACTGCTTTTTGGTCACTGGTGAGATCACTCTGCTACCGTAGAGGGGAGACTGCCTTTTGATCACCGGTTGGATCACTCTGCTACTGGAGAGGGAAGACTGCCTTTTGATCACTGGTGGGATCACTCTGCTACCAGAGAGCGGAGACTGCCTTTTGATCACCGGTAGGATCATTCTGCTACTGGAGAGGGAAGACTGCCTTTTGATCACTGGTGTGATCACACTGCTACTAGATAGGGGAGACTGCCTTTTGATCACTGGTGAGTTCCCTCTGTTACCGGAGAGGGGAGACTGCCTTTTGATCACTGGTGAGATCACTCTGCTACTGGAGAGAAGAATCTGCCTTTTGATCACTGGAGAGGTGAGAGTGCTTTTTTTATCGCTGGTCAGATTACTCTGGCTATCGGAGAGAGGAGAATGTCTTTTGATCACCGGTGTGATCACTCTGTTACCAGAGAGGGGAGACTGCCTTTTGATCAATGGTGAGATCAGTGTGGCTGCCAGAGAGAGGAGACTGTATCTTAATCACTGGTGGGATCACTCTGCTACCGGAGAGGGGAGACTGCCTTTTGATCACCGGTGGGATCACTCTGTTACTGGAGAGGGCAGACTGCCTTTTGGTTAGTGGTGAGATTACTCTGCTACTATAGAGGGGAGACTGCCTTTTGATCACTGGTGAGATCACTCTGTTACTGGAGAATGGAGAGTGACTTCTGATCACCGGTTGGATCACACTGCTACCGGAGAGGGAAGACTGCCTTTTGATCACTGGTGAGATCACTCTGCTACTGGAGCGAGGAATCTGCCTTTTGATCACTGGAGAGGTGAGAGTGTTTTTTGATCGCTGGTGAGATTACTCTGACTACCGGAGAGAGGAGACTGTCTCTTGATCACCGGTGTGATCACTCTGTTACCAGAGAGGGGAGACTGCATCTTGATCAGTGGTGGGATCGTTCTGCTACCAGGCAGGGGAGACTGCGTTTTGATCACTGGTGGGATCACTCTGTTACTGGAGAGGGGAGACTGCCTTTCGGTCACTGGTGAGATTACTCTGCTACCAGAGAGAGGAGACTGCCTTTTGATCACCGGTGTGATCACCCTGCTGCTGGAGAGGGGAGACTGTCTTTTGATTACCGGTGTGATCACTCTGCTACTAGATAGGGAAGACTGCCTTTTGATCACTGGTATTAATCTGGGTGCCAGAGAGATGAGACTGTCTTTTAATCACCGATGAGATCACTCTTTTACCCAAGAGGGGAGACTGCCTTTTGATTACTGGTGAGTTCACTCTGTTACCGGAGAGGGGAGACTGCCTTTTGATCACCGGTGGGATCAGTCTGGCTGCCGGAGGGGGAAGACTGCCTTTTGATCACTGGTGGGATCACTCTGCTACCAGAGAGAGGAGACTGCCTTTTGATTACCGGTGTGATCACTCTGCTACTAGATAGGGAAGACTGCCTTTTGATCACTGGTATTAATCTGGCTGCCAGAGAGATGAGACTGTCTTTTAATCACCGATGAGATCACTCTTTTACCCAAGAGGGGAGACTGCCTTTTGATCACTGGTGAGTTCCCTCTGTTACCGGAGAGGGGAGACTGCCTTTTGATCACCGGTGGGATCAGTCTGGCTGCCGGAGGGGGAAGACTGCCTTTTGATCACCGGTGTGATCACTCTGCTACAGGAGAGGGGAGACTGACTTTTGATCATCAGTGGGATCACTCTGCTCCCGGGGAGGGGAGACTGCCTTTTGATCACTGGTGCAATCGTAGTGCTACCGGAGAGGGGAGACTGCCAGTTGATCACCGGTGAGATTACTCTGTTACCGGAGAGGGGAGAGTGCAACTTGATCACTGGTGAGATCGTTCTGCTAGCAGGAAGGGGAAACTACGTTGTGATCACCGGTGGGATCACTCTGGCTGGCAGAGAGGGGAGTCTGTCTTTTGATCACCAGTGTGATCACTCTGTTACCCGAGAGGAGAGACTGCCTTTTGATCACTAGTGAGATCACTCTGCTACTGGAGAGAGGAATCTGCCTTTTTATCACTGGAGAGGTGAGAGTGTGTTTTGATTGCTGGTCAGATTACTCTGGCTACCGGAGAGACGAGACTGTCTTTTGATCACCGTTGTGATCACTCTGTTACCAGAGATGGGAGACTGCCTTTTGATCAGTAGTGAGATCACTCTGGCTGCCAGAGAGGGGAGACTGCATCTTGATCACTGGTGGGATCGTTCTGCTACCAGGAAGGGGAGACTGCCTTCTGATCACTGGTGAGATCACTCTGGCTGCCAGAGAGGGGAGACTGCATCTTGATCACTAGTGGGATCACTCTGCTATCGGAGAGGGGAGACTGCCTTTTGATCTCTGGAGAGGTGAGAGTGTCTTTTGATCGCTGGTCAGATTACTCTGGCTACCGGAGAGGTGAGACTGTCTTTTAATCATCGGTGAGATCATTCTTTTACCCAAGAGGGGAGGCTGCCTTTTTATCACTGATGAGTTCCCTCTGTTACCGGAGAGGGGAGACTGCCTTTTGATCACCGGTGGGATCACCCTGGCTGCTGGAGAGTGGAGACTGTCTTTTGATCACCGGTGTGATCACTCTGTTACCTGAGAGGGGAGACTGCCTTTTGATCACTGGTGAGATCACTCTGCTGCTGGACAGCGGAGACTGCCTTTTGATCACCGGTTGAATCATTCTGCTACTGGAGAGGGAAGACTGCCTTTTGATCACCGGTAGGATCACTCTGTTACCAGAGAGGGGAGACTGCCTTTTGATCACTGGAGTGGGGAGACTGCCTTTTGATCACCGGTGAGATCACACGTTTACTGGAGAGGGGAGACTGCCTTTTGATCACCGGTTTGATCACTCTGGCTGCCGGAGAGGAAGACTGCCTTTTAATCACCGGTGAGATCACTCTGCTACAGGAGAGGGGAGACTGTCTTTTGATCACCGATGTGATCACTCTGTTACCCGAGAGGGGAGACTGCCCTTTGATCACTGGTGAGATCACTCTGCTACTAGAGAGAGGAATCTGCCTTTTGATCACTGGAGAGGTGAGAGTGTTTTTGATCGCTGGTCAGATTACTCTGGCTACCAGAGAGACGCGACTGCCTTTTGATCACTGGTGTGATCACTCTGCTGCTGGAGAAGGGAGACTGTCTTTTGATCACCGATGTGATCACTCTGTTACCCGAGAGGGGAGACTGACCTTTGATCACTGGTGAGATCACTCTGCTACTGGAGAGAGGAATCTGCCTTTTGATCACTGGAGAGGTGCGAGTGTTTTTGATCGCTGGTCAGCTACTCTGGCTACCAGAGAGACGCGACTGCCTTTTGATAACCGGTGTGATCACTCTGCTGCTGGAGAAGGGAGACTGTCTTTTGATTACCGGTGTGATCACACTGCTACTAGATAGGGGAGACTGCCTTTTGATCACTGGTGAGTTCCCTCTGTTACCGGAGAGGGGAGACTGCCTTTTGATCACCGGTGTGATCACTCTGCTACAGGAGAGGGGAGACTGACTTTCGATCACCGGTGGGATCACTCTGCTACCGGAGAGGGGAGACTGACTTTTGATCACCGGTTGGATCATTCTGCTACTGGAGAGGGGAGACTGCCTTTTGATCACCGGTGGGATCACTCTGTTACTGGAGAGGGGAGACTGCCTTTTGATCACCGGTGTGATCACTCTGCTGCTGGAGAAGGGAGACTGTCTTTTGATTACCGGTGTGATCACACTGCTACTAGATAGGGGAGACTGCCTTTTGATCACTGGTGAGTTCCCTCTGTTACCGGAGAGGGGAGACTGCCTTTTGATCACTGGTGAGATCACTCTGCTACTGGAGAGAAGAATCTGCCTTTTGATCACTGGAGAGGTGAGAGTGCTTTTTTTATCGCTGGTCAGATTACTCTGGCTATCGGAGAGAGGAGAATGTCTTTTGATCACCGGTGTGATCACTCTGTTACCAGAGAGGGGAGACTGCCTTTTGATCAATGGTGAGATCAGTGTGGCTGCCAGAGAGAGGAGACTGTATCTTAATCACTGGTGGGATCACTCTGCTACCGGAGAGGGGAGACTGCCTTTTGATCACCGGTGGGATCACTCTGTTACTGGAGAGGGCAGACTGCCTTTTGGTTAGTGGTGAGATTACTCTGCTACTATAGAGGGGAGACTGCCTTTTGATCACTGGTGAGATCACTCTGTTACTGGAGAATGGAGACTGACTTCTGATCACCGGTTGGATCACACTGCTACCGGAGAGGGGAGACTGCCTTCTGCTCGCTGGTGGGATCACTCTGCTACCGGAGAGGGGAGACTGCCTTTTGATCACCGGTGAGATCACTCTGTTACTGGAGAGGGGAGACTGCCTTTTGATTACCGGTGGGATCCTTCTGTTACTGGAGAGGGCAGACTGCCTTTTGATCACCGGTGTGATCACTCTGTTACCGGAGAGGGGAGACTGCCTTTTGATCACCGGTGAGATCACTCTTTTACCGGAGAGGGGAGACTGCCTTTTGATCACCGGTTTGATCACTCTGGCTGCCGGAGAGGGAAGACTGCCCTTTGATCACTGGTGAGATCACTCTGCTACTGGAGAGAGGAATCTGCCTTTTGATCACTGGAGAGGTGAGAGTGTTTTTTGATCGCTGGTCAGATTACTCTGGCTACCGGAGAGACGCGACTGCCTTTAGATAACCGGTGTGATCACTCTGCTGCTGGAGAAGGGAGACTGTCTTTTGATTACCGGTGTGATCACTGTGCTGCTGGAGAGGGGAGACTGCCTTCTGCTCGCTGGTGGGATCACTCTGCTACCGGAGAGGGAAGACTGCCTTTTGATCACTGGAGAGGTGAGAGTGTCTTTTGATCGCTGGTCAGATTACTCTGGCTACCGGAGAGGTGAGACTGTCTTTTAATCATCGGTGAGATCATTCTTTTACCCAAGAGGGGAGGCTGCCTTTTTATCACTGATGAGTTCCCTCTGTTACCGGAGAGGGGAGACTGCCTTTTGATCACCGGTGGGATCACCCTGGCTGCTGGAGAGTGGAGACTGTCTTTTGATCACCGGTGTGATCACTCTGTTACCTGAGAGGGGAGACTGCCTTTTGATCACTGGTGAGATCACTCTGCTGCTGGACAGCGGACACTGCCTTTTGATCACCGGTTGAATCATTCTGCTACTGGAGAGGGAAGACTGCCTTTTGATCACTGGTCAGATCACTCTGCTACCGAAGAGGGGAGACTGCCTTTAGATCACCGGTAGGATCACTCTGTTACCGGAGAGGGGAGACTGCCTTTTGATCACTGGAGTGGGGAGACTGCCTTTTGAACACCGGTGAGATCACACGTTTACTGGAGAGGGGAGACTGCCTTTTGATCACCGGTTTGATCACTCTGGCTGCCGGAGAGGGAAGACTGCCTTTTAATCACCGGTGAGATCACTCTGCTACAGGAGAGGGGAGACTGTCTTTTGATCACCGATGTGATCACTCTGTTACCCGAGAGGGGAGACTGACCTTTGATCACTGGTGAGATCACTCTGCTACTGGAGAGAGGAATCTGCCTTTTGATCACTGGAGAGGTGCGAGTGTTTTTGATCGCTGGTCAGCTACTCTGGCTACCAGAGAGACGCGACTGCCTTTTGATAACCGGTGTGATCACTCTGCTGCTGGAGAAGGGAGACTGTCTTTTGATTACCGGTGTGATCACACTGCTACTAGATAGGGGAGACTGCCTTTTGATCACTGGTGAGTTCCCTCTGTTACCGGAGAGGGGAGACTGCCTTTTGATCACCGGTGTGATCACTCTGCTACAGGAGAGGGGAGACTGACTTTCGATCACCGGTGGGATCACTCTGCTACCGGAGAGGGGAGACTGACTTTTGATCACCGGTTGGATCATTCTGCTACTGGAGAGGGGAGACTGCCTTTTGATCACCGGTGGGATCACTCTGTTACTGGAGAGGGGAGACTGTCTTTTGATTACCGGTGTGATCACACTGCTACTAGATAGGGGAGACTGCCTTTTGATCACTGGTGAGTTCCCTCTGTTACCGGAGAGGGGAGACTGCCTTTTGATCACTGGTGAGATCACTCTGCTACTGGAGAGAAGAATCTGCCTTTTGATCACTGGAGAGGTGAGAGTGCTTTTTTTATCGCTGGTCAGATTACTCTGGCTATCGGAGAGAGGAGAATGTCTTTTGATCACCGGTGTGATCACTCTGTTACCAGAGAGGGGAGACTGCCTTTTGATCAATGGTGAGATCAGTGTGGCTGCCAGAGAGAGGAGACTGTATCTTAATCACTGGTGGGATCACTCTGCTACCGGAGAGGGGAGACTGCCTTTTGATCACCGGTGGGATCACTCTGTTACTGGAGAGGGCAGACTGCTTTTTGGTTAGTGGTGAGATTACTCTGCTACTATAGAGGGGAGACTGCCTTTTGATCACTGGTGAGATCACTCTGTTACTGGAGAATGGAGACTGACTTCTGATCACCGGTTGGATCACACTGCTACCGGAGAGGGAAGACTGCCTTTTGATCACCGGTAGGATCACTCTGTTACCAGAGAGGGGAGACTGCCTTTTGATCACTGGAGTGGGGAGACTGCCTTTTGATCACCGGTGAGATCACACGTTTACTGGAGAGGGGAGACTGCCTTTTGATCACCGGTTTGATCACTCTGGCTGCCGGAGAGGAAGACTGCCTTTTAATCACCGGTGAGATCACTCTGCTACAGGAGAGGGGAGACTGTCTTTTGATCACCGATGTGATCACTCTGTTACCCGAGAGGGGAGACTGCCCTTTGATCACTGGTGAGATCACTCTGCTACTAGAGAGAGGAATCTGCCTTTTGATCACTGGAGAGGTGAGAGTGTTTTTGATCGCTGGTCAGATTACTCTGGCTACCAGAGAGACGCGACTGCCTTTTGATCACTGGTGTGATCACTCTGCTGCTGGAGAAGGGAGACTGTCTTTTGATCACCGATGTGATCACTCTGTTACCCGAGAGGGGAGACTGACCTTTGATCACTGGTGAGATCACTCTGCTACTGGAGAGAGGAATCTGCCTTTTGATCACTGGAGAGGTGCGAGTGTTTTTGATCGCTGGTCAGCTACTCTGGCTACCAGAGAGACGCGACTGCCTTTTGATAACCGGTGTGATCACTCTGCTGCTGGAGAAGGGAGACTGTCTTTTGATTACCGGTGTGATCACACTGCTACTAGATAGGGGAGACTGCCTTTTGATCACTGGTGAGTTCCCTCTGTTACCGGAGAGGGGAGACTGCCTTTTGATCACCGGTGTGATCACTCTGCTACAGGAGAGGGGAGACTGACTTTCGATCACCGGTGGGATCACTCTGCTACCGGAGAGGGGAGACTGACTTTTGATCACCGGTTGGATCATTCTGCTACTGGAGAGGGGAGACTGCCTTTTGATCACCGGTGGGATCACTCTGTTACTGGAGAGGGGAGACTGCCTTTTGATCACCGGTGTGATCACTCTGCTGCTGGAGAAGGGAGACTGTCTTTTGATTACCGGTGTGATCACACTGCTACTAGATAGGGGAGACTGCCTTTTGATCACTGGTGAGTTCCCTCTGTTACCGGAGAGGGGAGACTGCCTTTTGATCACTGGTGAGATCACTCTGCTACTGGAGAGAAGAATCTGCCTTTTGATCACTGGAGAGGTGAGAGTGCTTTTTTTATCGCTGGTCAGATTACTCTGGCTATCGGAGAGAGGAGAATGTCTTTTGATCACCGGTGTGATCACTCTGTTACCAGAGAGGGGAGACTGCCTTTTAATCAATGGTGAGATCAGTGTGGCTGCCAGAGAGAGGAGACTGTATCTTAATCACTGGTGGGATCACTCTGCTACCGGAGAGGGGAGACTGCCTTTTGATCACCGGTGGGATCACTCTGTTACTGGAGAGGGCAGACTGCCTTTTGGTTAGTGGGGAGATTACTCTGCTACTATAGAGGGGAGACTGCCTTTTGATCACTGGTGAGATCACTCTGTTACTGGAGAATGGAGACTGACTTCTGATCACCGGTTGGATCACACTGCTACCGGAGAGGGAAGACTGCCTTTTGATCACTGGTGAGATCACTCTGCTACTGGAGCGAGGAATCTGCCTTTTGATCACTGGAGAGGTGAGAGTGTTTTTTGATCGCTGGTGAGATTACTCTGACTACCGGAGAGAGGAGACTGTCTCTTGATCACCGGTGTGATCACTCTGTTACCAGAGAGGGGAGACTGCATCTTGATCAGTGGTGGGATCGTTCTGCTACCAGGCAGGGGAGACTGCGTTTTGATCACTGGTGGGATCACTCTGTTACTGGAGAGGGGAGACTGCCTTTCGGTCACTGGTGAGATTACTCTGCTACCAGAGAGAGGAGACTGCCTTTTGATCACCGGTGTGATCACCCTGCTGCTGGAGAGGGGAGACTGTCTTTTGATTACCGGTGTGATCACTCTGCTACTAGATAGGGAAGACTGCCTTTTGATCACTGGTATTAATCTGGCTGCCAGAGAGATGAGACTGTCTTTTAATCACCGATGAGATCACTCTTTTACCCAAGAGGGGAGACTGCCTTTTGATTACTGGTGAGTTCACTCTGTTACCGGAGAGGGGAGACTGCCTTTTGATCACCGGTGGGATCAGTCTGGCTGCCGGAGGGGGAAGACTGCCTTTTGATCACTGGTGGGATCACTCTGCTACCAGAGAGAGGAGACTGCCTTTTGATTACCGGTGTGATCACTCTGCTACTAGATAGGGAAGACTGCCTTTTGATCACTGGTATTAATCTGGCTGCCAGAGAGATGAGACTGTCTTTTAATCACCGATGAGATCACTCTTTTACCCAAGAGGGGAGACTGCCTTTTGATCACTGGTGAGTTCCCTCTGTTACCGGAGAGGGGAGACTGCCTTTTGATCACCGGTGGGATCAGTCTGGCTGCCGGAGGGGGAAGACTGCCTTTTGATCACCGGTGTGATCACTCTGCTACAGGAGAGGGGAGACTGACTTTTGATCATCAGTGGGATCACTCTGCTCCCGGGGAGGGGAGACTGCCTTTTGATCACCGGTGGGATCACTCTGTTACTGGAGAGGGCAGACTGCCTTTTGGTTAGTGGTGAGATTACTCTGCTACTATAGAGGGGAGACTGCCTTTTGATCACTGGTGAGATCACTCTGTTACTGGAGAATGGAGACTGACTTCTGATCACCGGTTGGATCACACTGCTACCGGAGAGGGGAGACTGCCTTCTGCTCGCTGGTGGGATCACTCTGCTACCGGAGAGGGGAGACTGCCTTTTGATCACCGGTGAGATCACTCTGTTACTGGAGAGGGGAGACTGCCTTTTGATTACCGGTGGGATCCTTCTGTTACTGGAGAGGGCAGACTGCCTTTTGATCACCGGTGTGATCACTCTGTTACCGGAGAGGGGAGACTGCCTTTTGATCACCGGTGAGATCACTCTTTTACCGGAGAGGGGAGACTGCCTTTTGATCACCGGTTTGATCACTCTGGCTGCCGGAGAGGGAAGACTGCCCTTTGATCACTGGTGAGATCACTCTGCTACTGGAGAGAGGAATCTGCCTTTTGATCACTGGAGAGGTGAGAGTGTTTTTTGATCGCTGGTCAGATTACTCTGGCTACCGGAGAGACGCGACTGCCTTTAGATAACCGGTGTGATCACTCTGCTGCTGGAGAAGGGAGACTGTCTTTTGATTACCAGTGTGATCACTGTGCTGCTGGAGAGGGGAGACTGCCTTCTGCTCGCTGGTGGGATCACTCTGCTACCGGAGAGGGAAGACTGCCTTTTGATCACTGGAGAGGTGAGAGTGTCTTTTGATCGCTGGTCAGATTACTCTGGCTACCGGAGAGGTGAGACTGTCTTTTAATCATCGGTGAGATCATTCTTTTACCCAAGAGGGGAGGCTGCCTTTTTATCACTGATGAGTTCCCTCTGTTACCGGAGAGGGGAGACTGCCTTTTGATCACCGGTGGGATCACCCTGGCTGCTGGAGAGTGGAGACTGTCTTTTGATCACCGGTGTGATCACTCTGTTACCTGAGAGGGGAGACTGCCTTTTGATCACTGGTGAGATCACTCTGCTGCTGGACAGCGGACACTGCCTTTTGATCACCGGTTGAATCATTCTGCTACTGGAGAGGGAAGACTGCCTTTTGATCACTGGTCAGATCACTCTGCTACCGAAGAGGGGAGACTGCCTTTAGATCACCGGTAGGATCACTCTGTTACCGGAGAGGGGAGACTGCCTTTTGATCACTGGAGTGGGGAGACTGCCTTTTGAACACCGGTGAGATCACACGTTTACTGGAGAGGGGAGACTGCCTTTTGATCACCGGTTTGATCACTCTGGCTGCCGGAGAGGGAAGACTGCCTTTTAATCACCGGTGAGATCACTCTGCTACAGGAGAGGGGAGACTGTCTTTTGATCACCGATGTGATCACTCTGTTACCCGAGAGGGGAGACTGACCTTTGATCACTGGTGAGATCACTCTGCTACTGGAGAGAGGAATCTGCCTTTTGATCACTGGAGAGGTGCGAGTGTTTTTGATCGCTGGTCAGCTACTCTGGCTACCAGAGAGACGCGACTGCCTTTTGATAACCGGTGTGATCACTCTGCTGCTGGAGAAGGGAGACTGTCTTTTGATTACCGGTGTGATCACACTGCTACTAGATAGGGGAGACTGCCTTTTGATCACTGGTGAGTTCCCTCTGTTACCGGAGAGGGGAGACTGCCTTTTGATCACCGGTGTGATCACTCTGCTACAGGAGAGGGGAGACTGACTTTCGATCACCGGTGGGATCACTCTGCTACCGGAGAGGGGAGACTGACTTTTGATCACCGGTTGGATCATTCTGCTACTGGAGAGGGGAGACTGCCTTTTGATCACCGGTGGGATCACTCTGTTACTGGAGAGGGGAGACTGTCTTTTGATTACCGGTGTGATCACACTGCTACTAGATAGGGGAGACTGCCTTTTGATCACTGGTGAGTTCCCTCTGTTACCGGAGAGGGGAGACTGCCTTTTGATCACTGGTGAGATCACTCTGCTACTGGAGAGAAGAATCTGCCTTTTGATCACTGGAGAGGTGAGAGTGCTTTTTTTATCGCTGGTCAGATTACTCTGGCTATCGGAGAGAGGAGAATGTCTTTTGATCACCGGTGTGATCACTCTGTTACCAGAGAGGGGAGACTGCCTTTTGATCAATGGTGAGATCAGTGTGGCTGCCAGAGAGAGGAGACTGTATCTTAATCACTGGTGGGATCACTCTGCTACCGGAGAGGGGAGACTGCCTTTTGATCACCGGTGGGATCACTCTGTTACTGGAGAGGGCAGACTGCTTTTTGGTTAGTGGTGAGATTACTCTGCTACTATAGAGGGGAGACTGCCTTTTGATCACTGGTGAGATCACTCTGTTACTGGAGAATGGAGACTGACTTCTGATCACCGGTTGGATCACACTGCTACCGGAGAGGGAAGACTGCCTTTTGATCACTGGTGAGATCACTCTGCTACTGGAGCGAGGAATCTGCCTTTTGATCACTGGAGAGGTGAGAGTGTTTTTTGATCGCTGGTGAGATTACTCTGACTACCGGAGAGAGGAGACTGTCTCTTGATCACCGGTGTGATCACTCTGTTACCAGAGAGGGGAGACTGCATCTTGATCAGTGGTGGGATCGTTCTGCTACCAGGCAGGGGAGACTGCGTTTTGATCACTGGTGGGATCACTCTGTTACTGGAGAGGGAAGACTGCCTTTTGATCACCGGTAGGATCACTCTGTTACCAGAGAGGGGAGACTGCCTTTTGATCACTGGAGTGGGGAGACTGCCTTTTGATCACCGGTGAGATCACACGTTTACTGGAGAGGGGAGACTGCCTTTTGATCACCGGTTTGATCACTCTGGCTGCCGGAGAGGAAGACTGCCTTTTAATCACCGGTGAGATCACTCTGCTACAGGAGAGGGGAGACTGTCTTTTGATCACCGATGTGATCACTCTGTTACCCGAGAGGGGAGACTGCCCTTTGATCACTGGTGAGATCACTCTGCTACTAGAGAGAGGAATCTGCCTTTTGATCACTGGAGAGGTGAGAGTGTTTTTGATCGCTGGTCAGATTACTCTGGCTACCAGAGAGACGCGACTGCCTTTTGATCACTGGTGTGATCACTCTGCTGCTGGAGAAGGGAGACTGTCTTTTGATCACCGATGTGATCACTCTGTTACCCGAGAGGGGAGACTGACCTTTGATCACTGGTGAGATCACTCTGCTACTGGAGAGAGGAATCTGCCTTTTGATCACTGGAGAGGTGCGAGTGTTTTTGATCGCTGGTCAGCTACTCTGGCTACCAGAGAGACGCGACTGCCTTTTGATAACCGGTGTGATCACTCTGCTGCTGGAGAAGGGAGACTGTCTTTTGATTACCGGTGTGATCACACTGCTACTAGATAGGGGAGACTGCCTTTTGATCACTGGTGAGTTCCCTCTGTTACCGGAGAGGGGAGACTGCCTTTTGATCACCGGTGTGATCACTCTGCTACAGGAGAGGGGAGACTGACTTTCGATCACCGGTGGGATCACTCTGCTACCGGAGAGGGGAGACTGACTTTTGATCACCGGTTGGATCATTCTGCTACTGGAGAGGGGAGACTGCCTTTTGATCACCGGTGGGATCACTCTGTTACTGGAGAGGGGAGACTGCCTTTTGATCACCGGTGTGATCACTCTGCTGCTGGAGAAGGGAGACTGTCTTTTGATTACCGGTGTGATCACACTGCTACTAGATAGGGGAGACTGCCTTTTGATCACTGGTGAGTTCCCTCTGTTACCGGAGAAGGGAGACTGCCTTTTGATCACTGGTGAGATCACTCTGCTACTGGAGAGAAGAATCTGCCTTTTGATCACTGGAGAGGTGAGAGTGCTTTTTTTATCGCTGGTCAGATTACTCTGGCTATCGGAGAGAGGAGAATGTCTTTTGATCACCGGTGTGATCACTCTGTTACCAGAGAGGGGAGACTGCCTTTTAATCAATGGTGAGATCAGTGTGGCTGCCAGAGAGAGGAGACTGTATCTTAATCACTGGTGGGATCACTCTGCTACCGGAGAGGGGAGACTGCCTTTTGATCACCGGTGGGATCACTCTGTTACTGGAGAGGGCAGACTGCCTTTTGGTTAGTGGTGAGATTACTCTGCTACTATAGAGGGGAGACTGCCTTTTGATCACTGGTGAGATCACTCTGTTACTGGAGAATGGAGACTGACTTCTGATCACCGGTTGGATCACACTGCTACCGGAGAGGGAAGACTGCCTTTTGATCACTGGTGAGATCACTCTGCTACTGGAGCGAGGAATCTGCCTTTTGATCACTGGAGAGGTGAGAGTGTTTTTTGATCGCTGGTGAGATTACTCTGACTACCGGAGAGAGGAGACTGTCTCTTGATCACCGGTGTGATCACTCTGTTACCAGAGAGGGGAGACTGCATCTTGATCAGTGGTGGGATCGTTCTGCTACCAGGCAGGGGAGACTGCGTTTTGATCACTGGTGGGATCACTCTGTTACTGGAGAGGGGAGACTGCCTTTCGGTCACTGGTGAGATTACTCTGTTACCGGAGAGGGGAGACTGCCTTCTGATCAACGGTTGGATCACTCTGCTACCGGAGAGGGAAGACTGCCTTTTGATCACTGGTGGGATCACTCTGCTACCAGAGAGAGGAGACTGTCTTTTGATTACCGGTGTGATCACTCTGCTGCTGGAGAGGGGAGACTGTCTTTTGATTACCGGTGTGATCACTCTGCTACTAGATAGGGAAGACTGCCTTTTGATCACTGGTGGGATCACTCTGCTACCAGAGAGAGGAGACTGCCTTTTGATCACCGGTGGGATCACTCTGCTACCAGAGAGAGGAGACTGTCTTTTGATTACCGGTGTGATCACTCTGCTACTAGATAGGGAAGACTGCCTTTTGATCACTGGTATTAATCTGGCTGCCAGAGAGATGAGACTGTCTTTTAATCACCGATGAGATCACTCTTTTACCCAAGAGGGGAGACTGCCTTTTGATTACTGGTGAGTTCACTCTGTTACCGGAGAGGGGAGACTGCCTTTTGATCACCGGTGGGATCAGTCTGGCTGCCGGAGGGGGAAGACTGCCTTTTGATCATCGGTGTGATCACTCTGCTACAGGAGAGGGGAGACTGACTTTTGATCATCGGTGGGATCACTCTGCTCCCGGGGAGGGGAGACTGCCTTTTGATCACTGGTGCAATCGTAGTGCTACCGGAGAGGGGAGACTGCCAGTTGATCACCGGTGAGATTACTCTGTTACCGGAGAGGGGAGAGTGCAACTTGATCACTGGTGAGATCGTTCTGCTAGCAGGAAGGGGAAACTACGTTGTGATCACCGGTGGGATCACTCTGGCTGGCAGAGAGGGGAGACTGTCTTTTGATCACCAGTGTGATCACTCTGTTACCCGAGAGGAGAGACTGCCTTTTGATCACTAGTGAGATCACTCTGCTACTGGAGAGAGGAATCTGCCTTTTTATCACTGGAGAGGTGAGAGTGTTTTTTGATTGCTGGTCAGATTACTCTGGCTACCGGAGAGACGAGACTGTCTTTTGATCACCGTTGTGATCACTCTGTTACCAGAGATGGGAGACTGCCTTTTGATCAGTAGTGAGATCACTCTGGCTGCCAGAGAGGGGAGACTGCATCTTGATCACTGGTGGGATCGTTCTGCTACCAGGAAGGGGAGACTGCCTTCTGAGCACTGGTGAGATCACTCTGGCTGCCAGAGAGGGGAGACTGCATCTTGATCACTAGTGGGATCACTCTGCTATCGGAGAGGGGAGACTGCCTTTTGATCTCTGGAGAGGTGAGAGTGTCTTTTGATCGCTGGTCAGATTACTCTGGCTACCGGAGAGGTGAGACTGTCTTTTAATCATCGGTGAGATCATTCTTTTACCCAAGAGGGGAGGCTGCCTTTTTATCACTGATGAGTTCCCTCTGTTACCGGAGAGGGGAGACTGCCTTTTGATCACCGGTGGGATCACCCTGGCTGCTGGAGAGTGGAGACTGTCTTTTGATCACCGGTGTGATCACTCTGTTACCTGAGAGGGGAGACTGCCTTTTGATCACTGGTGAGATCACTCTGCTGCTGGACAGCGGAGACTGCCTTTTGACCACCGGTTGAATCATTCTGCTACTGGAGAGGGAAGACTGCCTTTTGATCACTGGTAGGATCACTCTGTTACCAGAGAGGGGAGACTGCCTTTTGATCACTGGAGTGGGGAGACTGCCTTTTGATCACCGGTGAGATCACACGTTTACTGGAGAGGGGAGACTGCCTTTTGATCACCGGTTTGATCACTCTGGCTGCCGGAGAGGAAGACTGCCTTTTAATCACCGGTGAGATCACTCTGCTACAGGAGAGGGGAGACTGTCTTTTGATCACCGATGTGATCACTCTGTTACCCGAGAGGGGAGACTGCCCTTTGATCACTGGTGAGATCACTCTGCTACTAGAGAGAGGAATCTGCCTTTTGATCACTGGAGAGGTGAGAGTGTTTTTGATCGCTGGTCAGATTACTCTGGCTACCAGAGAGACGCGACTGCCTTTTGATAACCGGTGTGATCACTCTGCTGCTGGAGAAGGGGGACTGTCTTTTGATTACCGGTGTGATCACACTGCTACTAGATAGGGGAGACTGCCTTTTGATCACTGGTGAGTTCCCTCTGTTACCGGAGAGGGGAGACTGCCTTTTGATCACTGGTGTGATCACTCTGCTACAGGAGAGGGGAGACTGACTTTCGATCACCGGTGGGATCACTCTGGCTGCAGGACTGGGGAGACTGCCTTTCGATCACCGGTGGGATCACTCTGCTACCGGAGAGGGGAGACTGCCTTCTGCTCGCTATTGGGGTCACTCTGCTACCGGAGAGGGGAGACTGCCTTTTGATCACTGGTGGGATCGTTGTGCTACTGGATAGGGGAGACGGCCCTTTGATCACTGGTGGGATCGTTCTTCTACCCGAAAGGTTAGACTGCCTTTTGATCACTGGTGGGATCACTCTGTTACCGGAGAGGGGAGACTGCCTTTTGATCACCGGTGGGATCCCTCTGTTACTGGAGAGGGGAGACTGCCTTTTGGTCACTGGTGAGATTACTCTGTTACTGGAGAGGGGAGACTGCGTTTTGATCACTGGTGTGATCACTCTGCTGCTGGAGAGGGGAGACTGCCTTTTGATCACTGGTGGGATCGTTGTGCTACCGGAGATGAGAGACTGCCTTTTGATCACTGGTGGGATCGTTCTTCTACCGGAGAGGGGAGACTGCCTTTTTATCACTGGTGGGATCACTCTGCTACCGGAGAGGGGAGACTGCCTTTTTATCACTGGTGGGATCACTCTGCTACCGGAGAGGGGAGACTGCCTTTTGATCACTGGTGAGATCACTCTGCTACTGGAGAGAGGAATCTGCCTTTTGATCACTAGAGAAGTGAGAGTGTCTTTTGATCGCTGGTCAGATTACTCTGGCTACCGGAGAGGTGAGACTGTCTTTTAATCATCGGTGAGATCATTCTTTTACCCAAGAGTGGAGGCTGCCTTCTTATCACTGATGAGTTCCCTCTGTTACCGGAGAGGGGAGACAGCCTTTTGATCACCGGTGGGATCACCCTGGCTGCTGGAGAGTGGAGACTGTCTTTTGATCACCGGTGTGATCACTCTGTTACCTGAGAGGGGAGACTGCCTTTTGATCACTGGTGAGATCACTCTGCTGCTGGACAGCGGAGACTGCCTTTTGATCACCGGTTGAATCATTCTGCTACTGGAGAGGGAAGACTGCCTTTTGATCACCGGTAGGATCACTCTGTTACCAGAGAGGGGAGACTGCCTTTTGATCACTGGAGTGGGGAGACTGCCTTTTGATCACCGGTGAGATCACACGTTTACTGGAGAGGGGAGACTGCCTTTTGATCACCGGTTTGATCACTCTGTTACCAGAGAGGGGAGACTGCCTTTTGATCACTGGAGTGGGGAGACTGCCTTTTGATCACCGGTGAGATCACACGTTTACTGGAGAGGGGAGACTGCCTTTTGATCACCGGTTTGATCACTCTGGCTGCCGGAGAGGAAGACTGCCTTTTAATCACCGGTGAGATCACTCTGCTACAGGAGAGGGGAGACTGTCTTTTGATCACCGATGTGATCACTCTGTTACCCGAGAGGGGAGACTGCCCTTTGATCACTGGTGAGATCACTCTGCTACTAGAGAGAGGAATCTGCCTTTTGATCACTGGAGAGGTGAGAGTGTTTTTGATCGCTGGTCAGATTACTCTGGCTACCAGAGAGACGCGACTGCCTTTTGATAACCGGTGTGATCACTCTACTGCTGGAGAAGGGAGACTGTCTTTTGATCACCGGTGTGATCACTCTGCTACTATTTGGGGGAGACTGCCTTTTGATCACTGGTGAATTCCCTCTGTTACCGGAGAGGGGAGACTGCCTTTTGATCACTGGTGTGATCACTCTGCTACAGGAGAGGGGAGACTGACTTTCGATCACCGGTGGGATCACTCTGGCTGCAGGAGTGGGGAGACTGCCTTTCGATCACCGGTGGGATCACTCTGCTACCAGAGAGGGGAGACTGACTTTTGATCACTGGTGGGATCGTTGTGCTACCGGATAGGGGAGACGGCCCTTTGATCACTGGTGGGATCGTTCTTCTACCCGAAAGGTTAGATTGCCTTTTGATCACCGGTGTGATCACTCTGCTACCAGAGAGAGGAGACTGCCTTTTGATTACCGGTGTGATCACTCTGCTACTAGATAGGGAAGACTGCCTTTTGATCACTGGTATTAATCTGGCTGCCAGAGAGATGAGACTGTCTTTTAATCACCGATGAGATCACTCTTTTACCCAAGAGGGGAGACTGCCTTTTGATCACTGGTGAGTTCCCTCTGTTACCGGAGAGGGGAGACTGCCTTTTGATCACCGGTGGGATCAGTCTGGCTGCCGGAGGGGGAAGACTGCCTTTTGATCACCGGTGTGATCACTCTGCTACAGGAGAGGGGAGACTGACTTTTGATCATCGGTGGGATCACTCTGCTCCCGGGGAGGGGAGACTGCCTTTTGATCACTGGTGCAATCGTAGTGCTACCGGAGAGGGGAGACTGCCAGTTGATCACCGGTGAGATTACTCTGTTACCGGAGAGGGGAGAGTGCAACTTGATCACTGGTGAGATCGTTCTGCTAGCAGGAAGGGGAAACTACGTTGTGATCACCGGTGGGATCACTCTGGCTGGCAGAGAGGGGAGACTGTCTTTTGATCAGCGGTGTGATCACTCTGTTACCCGAGAGGAGAGACTGCCTTTTGATCACTAGTGAGATCACTCTGCTACTGGAGAGAGGAATCTGCCTTTTTATCACTGGAGAGGTGAGAGTGTTTTTAGATTGCTGGTCAGATTACTCTGGCTACCGGAGAGACGAGACTGTCTTTTGATCACCGTTGTGATCACTCTGTTACCAGAGATGGGAGACAGCCTTTTGATCACTGGTGAGATCACTCTGGCTGCCAGAGAGGGGAGACTGCATCTTGATCACTGGTGGGATCGTTCTGCTACCAGGAAGGGGAGACTGCCTTTTGATCACTGGAGAGGTGAGAGTGTCTTTTGATCATCGGTGAGATCATTCTTTTACCCAAGAGGGGAGGCTGCCTTTTTATCACTGATGAGTGCCCTCTGTTACCGGAGAGGGGAGACTGCCTTTTGATCACTGGTGGGATCACCCTGGCTGCTGGAGAGTGGAGACTGTCTTTTGATCACCAGTGTGATCACTCTGTTACCTGAGAGGGGAGACTGCCTTTTGATCACTGGTGGGATCACTCTGCTGCTGGAGAGCGGAGACTGCCTTTTGATCACCGGTTGAATCATTCTGCTACTGGAGAGGGAAGACTGCCTTTTGATCACTGGTCAGATCACTCTGCTACCAGAGAGGGGAGACTGCCTTTTGATCACCGGTAGGATCACTCTGCTACCGGAGAGGGGAGACTGCCTTTTGATCACTGGAGTGGGGAGACTGCCTTTTGATCACCGGTGAGATCACACGTTTACTGGAGAGGGGAGACTGCCTTTTGATCACCGGTTTGATCACTCTGGCTGCCGGAGAGGAAGACTGCCTTTTAATCACCGGTGAGATCACTCTGCTACAGGAGAGGGGAGACTGTCTTTTGATCACCGATGTGATCACTCTGTTACCCAAGAGGGGAGACTGCCCTTTGATCACTGGTGAGATCACTCTGCTACTAGAGAGAGGAATCTGCCTTTTGATCACTGGAGAGGTGAGAGTGTTTTTGATCGCTGGTCAGATTACTCTGGCTACCAGAGAGACGCGACTGCCTTTTGATAACCGGTGTGATCACTCTGCTGCTGGAGAAGGGAGACTGTCTTTTGATTACCGGTGTGATCACACTGCTGCTAGATAGGGGAGACTGCCTTTTGATCACTGGTGAGTTCCCTCTGTTACCGGAGAGGGGAGACTGCCTTTTGATCACTGGTGTGATCACTCTGCTACAGGAGAGGGGAGACTGACTTTCGATCACTGGTGGGATCACTCTGGCTGCAGGACTGGGGAGACTGCCTTTTGATCACTGGTGGGATCACTCTGCTACCGGAGAGGGGAGACTGCCTTTTGATCACTGGTGGGATCGTTCTTCTACCCGAAAGGTTAGACTGCCTTTTGATCACTGGTGGGATCACTCTGCTACCGGAGAGGTGAGACTGCCTTTTGATCACTGGTGGGATCACTCTGCTACCAGAGAGACACGACTGCCTTTTGATAACCGGTGTGATCACTCTGCTGCTGGAGAAGGGAGACTGTCTTTTGATTACCGGTGTGATCACACTGCTACTAGATAGGGGAGACTGCCTTTTGATCACCGGTGTGATCACTCTGCTACCGGAGAGGGGAGACTGCCTTTTGATCACTGGTGGGATCGTTGTGCTACCGGAGATGAAAGACTGCCTTTTGATGACTGGTTGGATCGTTCTTCTACCGGAGAGGGGAGACTGCCTTTTTATCACTGGTGGGATCACTCTGTTACTGGAGAGGGGAGACTGCCTTTTGATTACCGGTGGGATCCTTCTGTTACTGGAGAGGGCAGACTGCCTTTTGATCACTGGTGAGATCACTCTCCTACTGGAGAGAGGAATCTGCCTTTTGATCACTAGAGAAGTGAGAGTGTCTTTTGATCGCTGGTCAGATTACTCTGGCTACCGGAGAGAGGAGACTGTGTTTTGATCAGAGGTGTGATCACTCTGTTATCAGAGAGGGGAGACTGCCTTTTCATCACTGGTGAGATCACTCTGGCTGCCAGAGAGGGGAGACTGCATCTTGATCACTGGTAGCATCGTTCTGCTACCAGGAATGGGAGACTGCGTTTTGATCACTGGTCGGATCACTCTGTTACTAGAGAGGGGAGACTGCCTTTTGATCACCGGTGGGATCACTCTGCTGCTGGAGAAGGGAGACTGCCTTTTGATTAACGGTGTGATCACTCTGCTACTAGATAGGGAAGACTGCCTTTTGATCACTGGTGAGATTACTCTGGCTGCCAGAGAGGTGAGACTGTCTTTTAATCACCGGTGAGATCACTCTTTTACCCAAGAGGGGAGGCTGCCTTTTTATCACTGATGAGTTCCCTCTGTTACCGCAGAGGGGAGACTGACTTTTGATCACTGGTGAGATCACTCTGCTACTGGAGAGAGGAATCTGCCTTTTGATCACTGGAGAGGTGAGAGTGTCTTTGGATCGCTGGTCAGATTACTCTGGCTACCGGAGAGGTGAGACTGTCTTTTAATCACCGGTGAGATCATTCTTTTACCCAAGAGGGGAGGCTGCCTTCTTATCACTGATGAGTTCCCTCTGTTACCGGAGAGGGGAGACTGCCTTTTGATCACCGGTGGGATCACCCTGGCTGCTGGAGAGTGGAGACTGTCTTTTGATCACCGGTGTGATCACTTTGTTACCTGAGAGGGGAGACTGCCTTTTGATCACTGGTGAGATCACTCTGCTACTGGAGAGAGGAATCTGCCTTTTGATCACTGGAGAGGTGAGAGTGTTTTTTTTATCGCTGGTCAGATTACTCTGGCTACCGGAGAGAGGAGACTGTCTTTTGATCACCGGTGTGATCACTCTGTTACTAGAGAGGGGAGACTGCCTTTTGATCACTGGTGAGATCAGTCTGGCTGTCAGAGAGAGGAGACTGTATCTTAATCACTGGTGGGATCACTCTGCTACCGGAGAGGGGAGACTGCGTTTTGATCACCGGTGGGATCACTCTGCTACCGGAGAGGGGAGACTGCCTTTTGATTACTGGTGAGTTCCCTCTGTTACCGGAAAGGGGAGACTGCCTTTTGATCACTGGTGTGATCACTTTGCTACAGGAGAGGGGAGACTGACTTTCGATCACTGGTGGGATCACTCTGGCTGCAGGACTGGGGAGACTGCCTTTTGATCACTGGTGGGATCACTCTGCTACCGGAGAGGGGAGACTGCCTTTTGATCACTGGTGAGATCACTTGCTACTGGAGAGAGGAATCTGCCTTTTGATCACTGGAGAGGTGAGAGTGTCTTTTGATCGCTGGTCGGATCACTCTGCTACCGGAGAGGCGAGAGTGCCTTTTGATCACCGGCGGGATCACTCTGTTAACTGAGAGGGGAGACTGCCTTTTGATCACTAGAGTGGGGAGACTGCTCTTTGATCACCGGTGAGATCACTGTTATCAGAGAGGCGAGACTGCCTTTTGATTAACAGTGTGATCACTCTGCTACTAGATAGGGAAGACTGCCTTTTGATCACTGGTGAGATTACTCTGGCTGCCAGAGAGGTGAGACTGTCTTTTAATCACCGGTGAGATCACTCTTTTACCCAAGAGGGGTGGCTGCCTTTTTATCACTGATGAGTTCCCTCTGTTACCGGAGAGGGGAGACTGCATCTTGATCACCGGTGGGATCACTCTGTTACTGGACAGGGGAGACTGCCTTTTGATCACCTGTGGGATCACTCTGCTACCGGAGAGCGGAGACTGCCTTTTGATCACCGGTGGGATCCCTCTGTTACTGGAGAGGGCAGACTGCCTTTTGGTCACTGGTGAGATTATTCTGCTACCATAGAGGGGAGACTGCCTTTTGATCACTGGTGAGATCACTCTGTTACCGGAGAGGGGAGATTGCCTTCTGATCACCGGTTGGATCACTCTGCTACCGGAGAGGGAAGACTGCCTTTTGATCACTGGTGAGATCACTCTGCTACTGGAGAGAGGAATCTGCCTTTTGATCACTGGAGAGGTGAGAGTGTTTTTTGATCGCTGGTCAGATTACTCTGACTACCGGAGAGAGGAGACTGTCTTTTGATCACCGGTGTGATCACTCTGTTACCAGAGAGGGGAGACTGCATCTTGATCACTGGTGAGATCACTCTGCTACCAGGAAGGGGAGACTGTGTTTTGATCAGTGGTGGGATCATTCTGCTACTGGAGAGGGGAGACTGCCTTTTGATCACCGTTGGGATCACTCTGTTACTGGAGAGAGGAGACTGCCTTTTGATCACCGGTGGGATCCCTCTGTTACTGGAGAGGGGAGACTGCCTTTTGGTCACTGGTGAGATTACTCTGTTACCGGAGAGGGGAGACTGCCTTCTGATCACCGGTTGGATCACTCTGCTTCTGGAGAGGGGAGACTGTCTTTTGATTAACGGTGTGATCACTCTGCTACTAGATAGGGAAGACTGCCTTTTGATCACTGGTGAAATTAATCTGGCTGCCAGAGAGGTGAGACTGTCTTTTAATCACTGATGAGATCACTCTTTTACCCAAGAGGGGAGACTGCCTTTTGATTACTGGTGAGTTCCCTCTGTTACCAGAGAGGGGAGACTGCCTTTTGATCACCGGTGGGATCACTCTGGCTGCAGGACAGGGAAGACTGCCTTTTGATCACCGGTGTGATCACTCTGCTACAGGAGAGGGGAGACTGACTTTTGATCACCGGTGGGATCACTCTGGCTGCCAGAGTGGGGAGACTGCCTTTTGATCACCGGTGGGATCGTTCTGCTACCGGAGAGGGGAGACTGCCTTTTGCTCGCTGGTGGGATCACTCTGCTACCGGAGAGGGGAGACTGCCTTTTGATCACCGGTGGGATGGTTCTGCTTCCGTAGAGTGGAAATTGTTTTTTGATCACTGGTGCGATCGTTGTGCTACCGGAGAGGGGAGACTGCCTTTTCATCACTGGTGAGAGCACTCTGGCTGCCAGAGAGTGGAGACTGTCTTTTTTTCACCAGTGAGATCACTCTGGCTGCAGGAGATGGGAGACTGTCTTTTGATCACCGGTGAGATCATTCTGTTACCGGAGAGGGGAGAGTGCATCTTGATGTCTGGTGGGATCGTTCTGCTAGCAGGAAGGGGAGACTACGTTGTGATCACCGGTGGGATCACCTTGGCTGCCAGAGAGGGGAGACTGTCTTTTGATCACCGGTGGGATCACTCTGGCTGCCAGAGAGGGGAGATTGCCTTTTGGTCACTGGTGAGATCACTCTGTTACCGGAGTGGAGAGGTTGCCTTTTGATCACTGGTGAGATCAGTCTGCTACCAGAAAGGGGAGACTGCCTTTTGGTCAATGGTAGGATCCTTCTGCTACCAGAAAGGGGAGACTGCCTTTTGATCGCTCTGCTACTGCAATGGGACTTGAATTTCTTTTCAGTCTTATAGTTTTTTTACATTCTGCGTCTTCTGACTGACCTTTCTCATTTCTTTGTGTGCAGGGAAGAGGGATTTGAGGGTTGATGCGCCTGTTCCATTTATTTTGTGCGGGGAGGTTTGGGGTTGATGATTGTTTTTCTTGGTTTTGTGGCTATCTGGAGAAGAAGTATTTCAGAGTTGTAGACTTTGATAATAAATGAAACTTCGACTCCTGATGCAGGATCTCGACCCAACACAGCAACCATCCTTGCCTTTAGAGATGTTGCCTGGGCTTCTGAACTCTTTCACTTTTTGTATGAAACCATTATTGCAAACAGCAGTGACAGTAAAACCACTCAAACCACTCCTGGGTTTAGAGTCAAAGATAAAGACACACCTGGCTTAGTCATGCTAAATGAGATCAGCCAAATGAGATTGATACAATTACACCCAGCAATCATAACCTTTAACCAATTCCCAAGATGTTTCCATCACCACACCCAACAGATAAATTATAGTGCCAAAACACTGAAATAAAAAGCAGAAGGGATAATGATCAAGCAATGCAAGGCTATGATCATGTTTCACTTTGAATATGCTGATCATTTTCGGTAGAAGAGGAATGTAAGTTGCAAAGAAGGGCTGTGAGCCTGGAGCAATGCATTAAAATTGTACTGCACCTAATACTGGTGTGCTTAAACTTGATTCTGGTTAACACCAATACCCGATTAGACTCCCTGTCAAAAAGATCAATCACAGATGTAATTGAAATACGGTTAGAGTGGTTTGGAACTAGAAGTAAGCACTGAAACAAGAGGACCAAGAACCCAAATTGGATCCACCCAGCCTGATGCATCTCCCAGCATTTTGCCGTACAGCAAACATGTTGACGGCCCTTAAGGATACACTACCATGACATGCACACGGCATCAACTGTGACTCTGGCAGCCAACGGAACAAGCACAAGAGCCCTCCCAAATTCATTTTAAGGCTTCATTAATAAAATATAGGTCAAGGAAAAGGTGTGCCAGGTTGTAGAAGATTTAAAGGGTCAACATAAGAAAAGTTCAAAAAGCTCAGTGTACAACCCTCCAGAATGAAGCAATTCTGAATGAAATTTCAAGCCATCACCAGAAATGTTACATCTTACATCTTACAAATGCATAGAAAGATCTTATATGAGGAACTCTTAGTCCTTCTTAAGTTGGCATGCAAATGAAAGAGGAGAGGCCGTTACCATTAAAGTAAGTGAAGCCGAGATTCATTCACTCATCTGCTATATTCATTGAAGGACAGAATCACTTGCCACTTGTTTTGCTCTGGGGAATTTTATTTTGAAACATTCTTGTGCAAATCACCTCTGTTCGGAAATTCCTTTTACCCTGTACACACAGTCCCTGAAAATAGGGCTAATGCTGAGTAGGGACATGTCCCTAATGCTGTCCTGCATTGATAATTTGACCATCAGTTTCTGAATCTTCTTGTCCACTTGCGTTCTTGATATGTTGACTTTTATCTGTAAGGCTCAGCAGACAGTGATGAGGCAGTCACATCAGAATGGTGGGTGTTGGAAAGTCACCCTGCAAATTTCATAGCAGGGAACCCATAACACTTTTCACTTTGATTCTGGTGCTCACATGGCACTTATTGGTATCAGCAGTTGTTGACTGAGGTGTGTGTAGCCCGGGAAGTATTGGGTAGGAAATGTTGGCTAATAGAAATTCTTCGCTGGTCAGACGTCCAATAGAGAAAGATGCCATATGTGCTTCCCGGAAATGAGGCCTTCTCTGTCATGAACTGGAATTAGTTCATTATTGTCACGTGTACCGAGGTGCAGTGAAAAGCTTGTCTTGTATATTGCTCATACAGATTAGTTCATTACACAGTGCCTTGAGGTCATGTAAGGTAAAACAATAACAGAATGCAGAGCGGCATGGTAGCGTAACAGTTGGCACATCGCTTTACAGTACCAGAGATCACCAACCGGGGTTCAATTCCTGCCTCTGCCTGTAAGGAGTCTGTATGATTTCCCTGTGACTGCTTGCATTTCCTCTGGCTGCTCCGGTTTCCTCTCACCGTCCAAAAATGGTTACAGTAATGAGTTGTGGGCATGCTATGTTGTCGCCAATTGCGAGCTGCCCAGCACAAACCTCGCTGATTTGATTTGATTTGATGTATTTCACTGTACGTTTCGATGTTTTGATGTGCATGTGACAAATAAAGCTAATCTAGATTGGATTGAAATCTAGAGTAAAGTGCAACAGCCACAGAGAAAGTGTGGCACAGTAAGCCAGTAAGGTGGACAATCATAATGAGGTAGATTATGAGGTTAAGAGTCCATTCAATAGTCTTATAACAGTGGGGTAAAAGTTGTCGTTGACTTTGGTGGTACATGCTTTCAGGCACAATGACTTGCAAATAAAATAGATTGCATGATTAAGAGGGATCCTTATGAGCAGTGGAATAAAGTTAATAGCTGCTAGAAATTGAGAGATGCTGGCAATGCTGACAAACCATTTGTCTACAATGCCCTCTTTCCTCACTGAAAGTAAACGGAGTGAAATCAATTCTTTGCAAGTCCAGTGCCTGACTGACCACTCTGATGAAGCAGTGAATAACAAGTTGTAATGCATGTGGAAAGGCCATGAAGCATGGAGGTTTAGCTTCAATGTGATCTCAAACAGCAGAGAGCATGGCCTGTACCTCAGCACTAGAAACCCAAGTGCTTGGATACGTTAGTAACAAGACAGGTCAGCGTTGGAGCTGGTGCCTATTAAGACGGTGGGTATAGTTTTATTGATAATGAGCCCACAAGTTCCTGACCATCCTGACTGGTCAGTTATAGCCATAATCACATTTCAAACAACGGAATGGCCTAATAGTGTCTCTGTAAAGGCACCCAGTGAATGAGTATCTCCTCAGCAAAATGTTGGAAAAAGCACTCCATTATTTTTAGTTCCCACTGTGGATTCTGGAAAGGGTTTGAACAGCCTGCAAATATTCAGTCATATGTCCTGATCTCAGCAGATTTTTGCCATAAGATAATGACAAAAAAAACTAGTATGACAAGCTCCATGATTCTGTTGATACTGTGTTACAATAGTGATGACATAAAATTTCAGCTTCAATTTATGTTATTACCAGAGGAAACTTGCAGTGTCGTTATGTTTATTTTGCACATGTGGATGTTATGTATAATTAATGTTAATTTAAGTTTATGTTAGGTTGTTCGTCCTCATCTTGTAATTTAGTGTGCTGCTGCAAAAGCTAATTTTCATGGCATTTATACCTTATGGCCGAATGCCAGTGACGACAGGGAAAGGTCAACGGTACATGTGTGGATCAGCCCAATGGAAATGTTGAATCTGTTTTTCCAACTGAGGTTTCACCAGGAAATTATTCCAGCACAGCTTATGCAAGGTAAAATTTAAACTAGATTGCCTAGTGCCCAAAACAAAAAGATCCAATTTCTTGGTAAATGAGGAAAGATCAGGAAATCTCCAGCATTTCAGCTTGGAAAGAAGAGGCCAAAAAGGGTAGAGATGTAAAAAATCATTTTGAGGAAAAAAACTGGGAACTTTATATTAAGTTGCATGGTGGGAAAATAAGTTCAAGTGTAAGTACAACAAGATTAATAGTGTCTTGGAAAAACACAAGCGTGTCTGTGCATGTATGAAGCAGGCAATGGTTGGCACAGTGCACTGCATTCTCTTCTGATCACACTCACTTACTTCTGTTTGAAAAATACAGGAAGACATTATCGTACATTTAGTCATGAGCCTACACTCACTTTGGCAAGCTATATTTTTCCTGTGGATTCAGGTTCCGAATGGAATTATACCTACTTTGCCCACTACCATTATCCATGCTGCAATGATACAAACCTCTTGCAACTGATTTTTTTTCAAAAGAACAGTTAGAATTTTGCCTCCAGCAATTTTGATCATTGATAATTCATCTCTAAGAGCAGTAAGGAACTCTGAAGGCTGTTGCTCCGAGTAACTCAGGGTCTGACCTCAGAACCAAAGAATGTCAACAAAGTTTTTCCAGTTTTCCTGCCTTGCATACAGCCTAGCGCACAGGAGACTGCAGCATTGCTGGAGGTCCTGGGCCACACCTATGTACAGTGCCTAGAAAAATTATTCAACCCCCACCCCCCCGGAAGTTTTCATGTTTTATTGTTTTACAATATTGAATTACAGTGGATTTAATTTGGCTTTTTTAACACTGATCAACAGAAAAAGTCTCTTTCGTGTCAAAGTGAAAACAAATCTCTACAAGGTGATCTAAGTTAATTACAAATATAAAACATAAAATAATTGATTGTTTAAGTCTTCACCCCCTTTAATATGACACACCAAATCATCACTGGTGCCGCCAATTAGTATCAGAAGTCACATAATTAGTTAAATGGGGATCTGATTTTGGAGACCTGTGTGCAGTCAAGGTGTTTCAATTGATTGTAATAAAAATAAACCTGTATCTGGAAGGTTTGACGCTGGTGAGTCATTATCCTGGCAAAAACTACATCATGAAGACAAAAGAACACTCCGAGCAACTCTGCAAAAAGCTTATTGAAAAGCACAAGTCAGGAGGTGGATACAAGAAAATTTCCAAGTCACTGAATATTCCCTTGGTGGACAGTGAAGTCAATCATTAAGAAATGAAAAGAATATGGCACAAAATCTGCCTAGAGCAGGTCGTCCTGATAAAATGAGTGACTGTACAAGAAGGGAACTAGTGAGGGAGGCCACCAAGAGACCTATGACAGCTCTGTGGGAGCTACAGGCTTCAGTGGCTGAGAAGGGAGAGACTGCGCATACAACAACTGTTGCCCGGGTGCTTCACCAGTCGCAGCTTTATGGGAGAGTGGTAAAGAGAAAGCCACTGTTGGAAAAAATTCACATGAAATCTTGGCGAGAGTTTGTCAGAAGGCATGGAAGAAGATTCTATGGTTTGATGAAACCAAAACTGAGCTTTTTGGCCATCAGACTAAACGCCATGTTTGGTGTAAACAAAACATCACACACAAAAAAAATACACTATCCCTACCGTGAAGCATGGTGGTGGCTGCATCATGCTATGGGGATGCTTCACTGCAACACGCTTTGGAAAGCTTGTGAAGGTAGAGGGTAAAATGAATACAGCAAATTACAGGGAAATCCTGGAGGAAACCTGATTTAGTCTGCAAGAGAACTGTGACTTGAGAGAAGATTTGTTTTCCAGCAAAACAAAGATCCCAAGCATAAAGCCAAAGCTACTCAGGAATGGCTTTAAAACAGCAAAGTTAGTATCTTGGAGGGCCAAGTCAGAGTCCAGACCTTAATCCAATTGAGAATTTGCGGCTGGACTTGAAAAGGGCTGTCACTCAGTATCACCATGTAATCTGACAGAGCTTGAGCAGTGTTATAAAGAAGAATGGGGGAAAATTGTAGTGTCCAGATGTACAAAGTGAAGTGGGGTGGTGAGACAGCGTAGTGGTTCGCACAACACTTCACAGTACCAGTGACCCGGACTCATAGAAACATAGAAAATAGGTGCAGGAGTAGGCTATTGGGCCCTTTGAGCCTGGACCGCCATTCAGTATGATCATGGCTGATCATCCAACTCAGAACCCTATACCTGCCTTCTCTCCATACCCCCTGATCCCTTTAGCCACAAGGGCCATATCTAACTCCCTCTTAAATATAGCCAATGAACTGGCCTCAACTGTTTCCTGTGGTAGGGAATTCCACAGATTCACCACTCTCTGTGTGAAGAAGTTTTTCCTCATCTCGGTCCTAAAAGGCTTCCCCTTTATCCTCAAACTGTGACCCCTCGTTCTGGACTTCCCCAACATCAGGAACAATCTTCCTGCATCTAGCCTGTCCAATCCCTTTAGAATTTTATATGTTTCAATTAGATCCCCCCTCAATCTTCTAAATTCCAGAGAGTATAAACCTAGTCCATCCAGTTTTTCATCATATGAAAGTCCTGCCATCCCAGGAATCAATCTCGTGAACCTTCTTTGTACCCCCTCTATGGCAAGAATGTCTTTCCTCAGATTAGGGGACCAAAACTGCACACAATACTCTAGGTGTGGTCTCACCAAGGCCTTGAACAACTGCAGTAGTACCTCCCTGCTCCTGTACTCGAATCCTCTTGCTATGAATGCCAGCATACTATTCACCTTTTTCACTGCCTGCTGTACCCACATGCCCACTTTCAATGACTGGTGTATAATGACACCCAGGTCTCGTTGCACCTCCCCTTTTTCTAATCGGCCACCATTCAGATAATAATCTGTTTTCCTGTTCTTGTCACCAAAGTGGATAACCTCACATTTATCCACACTAAATTGCATCTGCCATGAATTTGCCCACTCACCTAACCTATCCAAGTCACCCTGCATCCTCTTAGCATCCTCCTCACAGCTAACACTGCCGCCCAGCTTTGTGTCATCCGCAAACTTGGAGATGCTGCATTTTAATTCCCTCGTCTAAGTCATTAATATATGTTGTAAACAACTGGGGTCCCAGCACTGAGCCTTGTGGTACCCCACTAGTCACTGCCTGCCATTTTGAAAAGGTCCTGTTTATTCCCACTCTTTGCTTCCTGTCTGCCAACCAATTCTTTATCCACATCAATACCATACCCCCAATACCGTGTGCTTTAAGTTTGCATTCCCAGTGGGACTCCATTCCCACTGCCCTACTTTACTTCCAGTTTTAATTTGGAAAAAAAATCTTTCAGATCTGCAGCCAAACCCTTGTCGAAACTGATTGTAGTGCAGTCTGTGAAAGCTGCATTCTTGACAAATCCAAATCTTGCTTTTGGGCCTATAAGTTAGCATTAAGCTCTTCAATTGCATACGTAAAGTCTCTAATACATGTATCAAATAATCCTCATGGACCCATATAGCAAGAGGGTGGATGCCAATTTTCAATGCAGAATGATGTCATGCAAAGCAACCATCATTTTGTATACGGTGTGGTAGTAATTCCAGCATTAAAAATTCCTATTTAAAATTTATTTATTTAATTTAACTCTAGCCTAAACGTAGGACAATTTACAATGGACATTTAATCTACTAACTGGTATGTCTTTGGATTGAGGGAGAAACAGGAGCACCTGCGGGAAGAACGTACACATTTTCTAAAAGAGGGTGCTGGAATTGAACTCCCAACACCTTCATCCTGAGGTGTGACAGCGCTGCACTACCATGGCACCTTTATTTAATTGACGATTAAAAAGGCTGGACTGTGTTTTGATCTGCAATTTAATCAATTTCACGATCACTATACCTTAGTATCCCTTATTTGCATAATAATTACTCAAATTGGATTATATTTACTTCATCACTGTGTAATGTTCTTGGCACTTCGTTAAATCTCAACTATAAGCACTCCATCAATTTACTGTCTAGCTTTCTGCTGCTCAGGCATCTATCTCTGGAAATCCATAACATTTCCAGCTTTCTACCATTCTTTCTTCCTCTAATAATTTTGTGGTGCTGTGCTTTCTTGCTGTCCTAACGAGCAGTTATTTTGATGTTGCTATAACACAGTCTGAAAGTGGTTAAGGAATTATTGCTCTTGTAAAGTTGCTTTGCTTGGAGACTTTCATACAGTGAACCCCCGCCACAATCCCAGCCCACGATGTCAGATCCTACATCTGGCTTCAAGTATGGAAGAACATATTTGTTGAGGAAATGATGAATGGTCTCACACTTTGAACTTGAAGAGTGGTATTGGCTTGCGAACTCGTCTAAACTGAAGCTCATAAATGCTACAGGACAAACAAATTCTGTTGCATTGCGGCCTGGTATGGAAAAAACCAATGCCTGTAAATGGAGGAGCCTGCAAAAAGTGGTAGATACAGCCCGATCCATCACAAAAGAGCCTCCCGTGTCATTGCACACACCTAAAAGGAGCACAGCCACATGAAAGCAGCACCCACCACCAAGGACCTCCAGCATCCAGGCCGTGCTCTCTTCTTTCTGCTGCCTTTAGGAAGGAGGTACAGGAGCCTTACGTCCCACACTACCAGGTTCAAGAACAGTTATCACCCTTCAACCATCAGGTTCCCGAGTGGGTAACTTCACTCACTCCAACACTGAACTGTTTCCACAATCTATGGACTCACTTTCAAAGACTCAATAATTCTTGCTCTCAATATTATTTGTTATTTATTTATTATTATTATTATTTTTGTATTTGTGGTTTGTCCTCTTTTGTACATTGGTAGTTTGTCCGTCTTTGTGTGTAGATTTTCATTGATTGTATTGTGTTTTTTGTGTCTACTGTGAACTGCCTGCAATAAAATAAATCCCAGGGGTAGTATATGGTGATGTATATGTACTTTGATAATAAACTTACCCTGAACTTTGAAAATTACTATCACTCTAGAAAACATGGCAAATTGAAATGACTGCACAGTCTGTTAATTATCTGCCACTGGATAACTTTTGAAGTGCATGCTACACTGACAGCCGTCCTCAGGAAACTGCCATGTTGGACACTGGAAATGAGAAGGCCCATTGTGGCACACCTTCCTTGCCTGTGGAACCTAGAGGAAGATCTCCAGTTTTCCTGGTTACTTTGGAAACTGCTGCTTGTAATGTTACAGCCGCAGCAAAGTAAACTGAGCCTAATGTTCATTAAGGATCCTTAAAACTGGTCACAGGTTTAATAAACTTGTTGACTATTTGAAGCATATAAAAATGGAAAATCTACATATTTCAGACTTCGTGTTGCAGATGGTGATTTGCAAAACGAGACTGGTAAAATTGGGACAACAATTAAATTTTGATGTTGCATTGTCCTTGTGCTGGAGTCTCTGACAGGAGGCATTATTGCCCCGTCAACTTAGTTTATTATATTTACACATTGCAGGCAGAGCACTCCTTGATCCTTTCAGTTAATTGGCATACCATTTATCTGCTTTCTTACTAATCAATTCATCTCCAGCATCTTGTGTAGCAACTGAAAACAAAAAGGAACAATTTAAACCCAACTCACTGTCTGGCACCGGTAGGGCGCCTACAGAGTATCCTATTTCGATTTTGTACTCCTGGGCATACATTTAACATATGGACTATAGCACTACATATTTTGAATATCAATAAACAATAATATTTGGGGAATTAAGCCCGTCTTCAGTGCTGTTACTTCTTTCCCACTGGTTGAATTTTACAAACATATATATTGCTACATCTAAAAGATTAGACCATAAGACATAGGAGCAGAATTAGCCCATTCAGCTCATCATTCCACTATTTCATCATGTCTGATCCCAAATCCCATCCAACCCCATACATCTGCTATCTCACCATTTCCCTTGATGCCCCGATCAATCAGGAATCTATCAACTTTTGCTTTGAATATACCCATAAACTTGGCCTCTATCACATACAAGATTAGATTAGATTATGAGGACACTCAGTCCTCGTTTATTGTCATTTAGAAATGCATGCATTAAAAATGATACAATGTTCCTCCAGTATGATATCACAGAAACACAAGACAGACCAAGATTAAAACTGACAAAAACCACATAATTATAACATATAGTTACAACAGTGCAAAGCAATACCGTAATTTGATAAGAGCAGACCATGGGCACGGTAAAAAAAAAGTCTCAAAGTCCCGATAGCCCCAACATCTCACGCAGACAGTAGAAGGCAGAAACTCTCCCTGCCATGAGCTTCCAGCACCGCAAACTTGCCGATGTAGTATCCTGGAAGCACCCGACCACAGTCTGACTCTGAGTCCGTCCGAAAACTTCGAGCTTCCGACCAGCCCTCCGACACTGAGCACCGAGCACCATCTCTGCCGAGTGCTTTGATCCTGCCCCGGCTGCCGAGCAACAAGCAAAGCTGAGGATTCGGGGCCTTCCCTGCCGGAGATTCTGGATCACTCAGTAGCGGCGGCAGCGAAACAGGCATTTCAGAAGTTTCACCAGATGTTCCTCCGTGCTTTCATGTATGCCTCCATCAAATCAGAATTGTGCACGGCCTCCTACTTGACAGATAACAGATATCACCGGAGGGGCTGCGTGCGCTGTGTCGTGCCCCCATTTTCTCCTCCTCCTTATAAAATAAAATAGAATATCCATGTATACTTCTGTAATGAAAGAACATAGAACTCTAAAATATTATATGAAAATGCATAACTGTACTACACACAGTTTTTCTAATACCTGAGGGTGCACCTGGATGACAGACTTGAGTGGAGCACTAACACAGAGGCTGTGTACAAGAAGGGCCAGAGTTGCTTCTACCTCCTGAGGAGACTGAGGTCCTTTGGAGTACGCAGGCCTCTCCTTCACATGTTCCACCAGTCTGCTGTTGCCAGTACAATCTTCTATGTGGTGGTGTGCTGGGGCAATGGTATCAATATGGGCGATGGCAACAGGCTCGATAAACTGACAAGAAAGGCTGGCTCTGTTATAGGAGCCAAACTGGACACACTGGAGGCTGTGGTAGAACAAAGAAAATCCCGGCAATTCTGGAAAATATTTCTCACCCTCTGCATGCCACCTTGGCTGAACAGAGGAGCACTTTTAGTAATAGACTAAGACAACTGCACTGCTCCAAAGAGCGCTATATGAGGTCATTCTTATCCCTGGCTATTAGGCTCTATAATGAGTCAACCTACAGCTGGGGAAGTGATGACTCCCTGCTGTTAGACTGTTTGTGGTAACTTATTTTTTTAATCTTTCTACAAACATTTGTACTCCTCTTCTAATATTTGTATATCTGTGTACTTGTAATGTTACTGTGACACTGTAATTTCCGTTGGGATCAATAGTGTATCTACCTATCTATCTATAGAGGTTCTCCAGAGCCCAATGCAGTCTAATTTAGATTTTTCTCCTGATCTGTTCTTGAAGTGTTAAATATTTGAGTGGATCTGACCCAAGTAATTTTGGTCTAGCCAAACCACAAAGAGAAACAGAAAATTTGTTTGAGTTTCTGAGGGACACCAGCAATATTTTAAACCAGTTCAAAGTCAAAGTCCAGTTTATTGTCATTTATTTGAACACATCTGAGAGAAAAAACCAAGGTGAATATGACACCAAAGAAACCTCAAAAGAGAAAATCTGCAGATGCTGGAAATCCGAGCAACACACACAAAATGCTGGAGGAACTCAGCAGGTTAGGCAGCATCTATGGAAAAAAGTAGTCGACGAAGGGTCTCTGCCCGAAATGTCGACTGTCCTTTTTTTCCCATAGATGCTGCCTGGCCTGCTGAGTTCCTCCAGCATTTTGTGTGTGTTACCAAATAAGTCTCTTTGCCTTTGTAAAAGTACCTGTTTACAATGAACCAAGAATCATAATCATAATTATACAGCACAAAAACAGGCCCAACGGGTTCACACCATCTACAGCATCCTCTCTGGCTAATTGTTTACCTCATTGCCCTCCCTTTCCCCTCCTCTCCATCGCATCCTCTTAGATATTGCATATGCATCCATCCAACCACTTCCACTGGTAGCTCATTCCAGACACTCACACAACCCTCCATGTTAAGAAATTGCTTCTCAGTTTTAAATCTCTCATCTCTTATCTTGGATCTGTTTGTACCTTCTAGTTTTGGAGAAGCTATGACTGTCCACCTTAAATATATACCTCTTGATTTTATAAACTTCTGTGAGGTCATTCCTCATTCTGCTGAGCCCCAGGGAGTGTATTTTTTGAATATTTCTGGTGAATTGGGAAAACTTTCCTTATTCATTTACTTTTGTCTAAAGTTTGAAGACAAACCATAATCTATATTAAATGTAACTTTTATAGAGAGATTTATTTTCAGAATTTATAATTTATTGGTAACTTCAGTTAAACTATGTAATTTTAACCCCCTAATTATATTATTCATGGAATAATATATATACAAGTTAGATTTTATTTCCTTCACAAAGAGTGTTATAAAGCCTGATTTCATGGAAATAGATGCAAACATCACGTTTGCCAACGTAACCTCAACAATGCCACATATTATATTGAACTTACCTAGCCTCAACTTTCTGGATGGCTAAGGTTAAAATTAACCCTGCAAATTATTTTCGTGTGTCACAGTCCCGAAGAGACATTGGACTGCACGTAATTAGGCACTTGGCAAGATCCAATAAAAAGAAGTTAGGCTTAAGTGGAATGGCCATTGTGTGAGTGGGCCAGTGTTAGAGTGGGGACTTGAGGCATTGGCTCATGGAGGCTTCGATGAGGAGAGGTGTAGGCCATAGGTAAATATTATTTTTTCATTATTTATTCTTTCTTTCTATTGTATTGAACGTTTAGAGCTTTGGAAATGCAAAATAGGATAATGGAATTCTCCTCTTGTGGGATGTGGGAAGGCAGGGAGACCTCCAGTGTCCCTAATGACTTCTCCTTCAAGAAGTGCATCCAGCTGCAGCTTCTGACAGACTGTGTTAAAGAGATGGAGCTGGAACTGCAGATCATTTGGGAGGCTGAGGGGTTGATTAACAGGACATACAGGGAGGTAGTCACACCCAAGGTGCAGGACACAGGTAAATGGGTGACCATCAGAGAGGGAAAGGGAATAGGCAGCCAGTGCAGAGTGCACCTGTGGCTGTTCCCCTCAACAACAGGTGTACAACTTTGGATACTGTTGTGGGGATAACCTAGCAGAGGGAAGTCACAGCAGCAGGGCTTTGGCACTGACGCTGGCTCTGTTTCTCAGAAGGGAAGGTGGGGGGGGGGGGAGAAGAGCTGTAGTGACAGGGAATTCATTGGTAAGGGGTACCTTACTAAAGGAAGTTCTGTGGATGAGAATGAGAGTCCTGGATGGTATGATGCCTCCTGAGTGCCAGGGTCAGGGTCATCTCGGATCGAGTCCACAGTATTCTTAAGTGAGAAGGTGAGCAGCCAGAGGTCATGGTCCATGTCAGTACCAATGATATAGGTAGGAGGGGTGACGAAGTCCCGCAAAGTGAATTCAGGGGGTTAGGTGCTAAGTTAAAGCACAGAACCTCCAGGGTTGTGATCTCGGGATTGCTACCTGTGCCACGTGCTAGTGATACCAGAGATAGGAAGCAAACTTAGTTCACGGCTAAGGAGATGGTGCAGGAGGGAGGGCTTCAGATTATTGGAACGTTGGGCTCTCTTCCAGGGAAGGTGGGACCCGTACAGAAGGGGTGGTTTGCACCTGAATTAGAAGAGGTCTAAAATCCTGGAGTTGCAGGACGGTGGGAACCAGAGTGCCAGAACAGAAAGTGGAGTGGTTGTGGAGAATTGGTAAACCTACATACAAACTCAGGAATCAAAAGGTTGAGCGTGGTGACTCTAATGTTCTGAGCCGAGTAGATTTCAATGCAAGGAGTATTGCAGGAAAGGTGGATGAGCATGGGGCGTGGACCAGCACATGGAATTGAAACAATGTAGCCATTAGTGAAACTTGGCTGCATGAGGTTCAGGACTGGTAGCTGAATGTTCTGAGCTTCTGTTGTTTTAGGTGTGACAGAGCAGGAGGGATTAAAGGGTGACTCAGACAGGACAGACTGGAGAACCCATCTAGTGAGGCTTTATGGGTGGAATTGAGGATTGATTGATTGATTGATTGATTGGCAATCTGGCCCCTCAAACTGCGCTGCCCAGTAATCTCCCAATTTAATCCTAGCCTAGGACAATTTACAATGACCAATTTTAGTACTTGGGCAATATCTTCCCACATTTTATTGCTTGTACATTGGGACAGAGATGCAACAGAAAGATTTTTACTCCCTTGGATGTAAGAAATGAAATAGATACAAATAAAAATAAACCTACCAACCCATACATCTTTGGACTGTGGGAGGAAACTGGAGCACCCCGAGGAAACCCACATGGTCATGGGGGGAAGGAATGGTATGACCATGTTAGTGGGATTATATTATACACCATCTAACAATCTGCGAGATTTAGAGGAGCAGATTTGTAGAGAGATCGCAGACTGTTGCAAGAAACTTATTTGTGATAGTAGGTGAATTTAACTTTGCACCTATTGATTCCCATATTGTAAAAGGGCTGGTTGGGAAAGACCTTGACAAATGTGTTCAGGAATGTTTCCTTGATTGTTACATAGAAGTCCCACCTAGAGAGAGTGTGATACTAGATGTCCTATTAGGGAATGAGACAGGACAAGTGACAGAAGATTGTGCAGGGAAACAGTCTGCATCTAGTGATCATAATTCCATTAGCTTCAAGGTAATTATGGAGGACAGGTCTGGTCCTTGGGTTCAGATTCTAAATTGGAGAAAGGCCAGTTTTGATGTATCAGCAAGAATCTGGCAAGTGTGGTTTTTTTTTTTGGCAAAGGTGTACTTGGTAAGTGAGAGGCCTTCAGAAGTGAAATACTGAGAGTACCAAGTTTGTATGTGTCTGTTAGAATAAAAGGCAAGGATAACAGGTTGAGGGAACCTTCTTTTTTGAGAGATATTGAAGCCCTGATTAAGAAAAAGGAGGCAGTGCATAGGAGGTATAGGCAGAAGGGGACAAATGAGGTACTTGAGGAGTATAAAAAATGTAAGAGAGCACTTAAGAAGGAAATCAGGAGGGTTAAAAGAAGGCATGAGGTTGCTCTAACAGACAAGGTGAAGAAGTATCTTAAGGGCTTCCTTAGATACATTAAGAGTAAAAGGATTGCAAGGGACAAAATTGGTCCTCTGGAAGATTAGTGTGGTAATCTATTCCTGGAGCTGAAAGGTTTGAGGGAGATTTTAAATGGAATTTTTGCATCTGTATTTACTCGGGAGATGGACACTAAGTCTACGGAAGTGAGGCAAAGCAGCAGTGAAGTCATGAACCCTGTACAGATTACACAGGAGGAGGTGTTTGCTGTCTTGAGGCAAATTAGGGTGGTTAAATCCCCAGGGCCTGAGAGGGTGTTCCCTCGAACCCTGTGGAAGGCCAGTGCAGAAATGACGGTGGCCCTGACAGATATTTCAAACATCCTTAGCCATGGGCGGTATGCCCGAGGATTGGAGGATAGCTAATGTCGTTCCATTGTTTAAGAAAGGCTCTAAGAATAAGACAGGAAATTATCATCAAAGTACATATATTGTCACCATATACAACCATGAAATTCATTTTTGTGCGAGTATATTCAATAAATCCAGTAACCATAACAGAATCAATGAAAGACCTCATCAACAGAGCAAACAACTGGCGTGCAAAAGACAACAACTATGCTAAGAAAGAACAAAGGAAATAATAATAATAATACTGAAACATATAATTATTTGGGATATCAAACAAGCAAAGAAAATAGATCATAATATGATAAAGGGAAAACTTATGACACTGAACCATTTTAACAGACAGGACAATCCATAATAACTGTCTGGGTATAATATTATAGAAAAAACAGGCAAGAACAGCTTACTTAATAGACATAGCCACTCCAAAAATACACAACTATAGAAATCAATAAGTGAAAAACTGAAAATGCGGAATTAAAAGAGGAAATTGAAAAACTATGTAACATGAATGGAGTATACATTGTCCCAAAAATAATATCTACAACTGACATCATCTCAAAGTCACTACACAATAGCATTAAACAATTAGACCTACACAGCAATATGTATGTGAACCTTCAGAAAGCCACAATACTAAGCACTACTAGAATAGTCCGAAAGTTCCTGGCAAATGAGAAATGAGTGTGCTTCACCAAAAGGTGGTGAATTTACGGAATTTGTTGCCACACGCAGCTGTGGAGGCCAGGTCGTTGGGTGTGCTTACGACAGAGATTGATAGGTTCTTGATTGGACATGACATCAAAGGTTATGGGGAGAAAGCTGGGAACTGGGGTTGAGGAGGAGGGAAAAAAGGATCAGCCATGATTGAATGGCAGAGCAGACTCGATGGGTCAAATGGCTTAATTCTGCTCCTATGCATTATGGTCTTATGGTCTGTACCTCAGGTCTTACCAACTTGAGCTGAAAAATTGGTTTATAATAATAATAATAATAAATAAGCAATAAATATTGAGAACATGGGATGAAGAGTCCTTGAAAGTGAGTCCATAGGTTGTGGGAACAACTCAGTGATGGTTCAAGAACCTGATGGTTGAGGGGTAATAACTGTTCCTGAACCTGCTGGTGTGGGTCCTGAGGCTCCTGTACCTTCCTGATGGCAACAGCAAGAGGAGAGCATGATCTGGGTGGCATGGAGGGCTATGATCTGGGTGCAAGTCAATGGATCTAAGCAGATTAATGGCTTGGCATGGACTAGGAGGGCCAAAGGGCACATTTCTGTGCTACGATTGAGTCTAGTTGTCACCGACTTCATTACAACCTACTATCCCCTACGTTTATCAATGAGCCAAAGTTTTGTAGAGGGCTTCCAGCAGTTTCACATTGAAATGCTGGCAACAGCCTATCTAGTGCCAGCAAGCTTGGGATTTCTGTACAAGTGTGCTTTAATATGGAAGCCCTTACTTTATGAACTGCTCAGTGGAGATTTTATGACTGAACTCTGCACAGGGTTCACTAGTGGTGCAATAGCATCTCCATTCAATTCATTAGAGAGCATCTGTTGTGAGGAGCAAGGGAAATGTTAGTTTTCCACATTTTGGTTTATTTCAATGTTTAATTATTTGCAAATATCTTAGATTAAAATATTTGATTTTTCTTCCAATTTAAAGCTTCTATTTTTTAAAGTTACAGTATGTTTCTTCCATAATGTTTCAATATTTATGAAATTCAGGGTGGCTCAGCTGGCCACTGGCATTTTTTTCTGTAGGACTAGTTCTGTACCTCTTCCCGCTATCATCCTCCAGCCCACATGAGAGGTTCACGGAAGTTCTGGTGTGATTGGGTAAATTCTATGAATCACCCAATAGGCAATTCACATAATTGCTAAATTAGTTTGTAGGGTATTCGTGCCTCACACCTGTCCTCAAAAACTAAGTCATTATTCTTAGGCAAGGAGGAGGGAACTTTCAGACAAATGGCTTCCCAGCTACAAGAATATAGTAGCTTAAATTGTCCAGAGTTCAAAATGAAGTGCATGTACTCACACAAGATGACTGCGGAAGACTTTGTGAATTTCTTATCTGGAATAGTATGTGAAATTTTGAGAATGTGATTAAGCATGTGGGAATTTGAAATGGCAGGTATCATAAATCTCTGTGAAGCATTGCTGGCTACAAGATAAATTTAAGTAAACCTCCTTATAGTTTAAAAACCTCCTATTGTATTTATCTTCAATACACCTTCATAAGGAAATTCATACAACAGTGACATGTTTCAAATTTTTTGCCGATATTCTGTGTCAGGAAAACATATGTGCCGATCTGTTGTCATTAGAAATCCAGCTGTTCTCTAGTTTCTACAATTAGTTTTGGTGAAAGCAGGAGTGTTTGATTGATTAGTAATGGTTTTAAAGTGGAAAACAATCACCATGAGAACAGGTCTTATTCTTACTGCTGCTGGTTGTGATGACTACATCAGTCCATAACAGAGTCACAGGTACAGCAGAGAAACCGGTCTTTTGGCCCCATTTGTCCATCTATAGAGTCACCCTTAGCTTTCTGTGCTTCAGAAAGAAGAATCACAGTCTATTCAAGCTCTCCTTGTAACTAAAGTCATCAGTTCCAGGCAACCTTCTTTATGCTACCATATTCTTTCTACAGTGGGTGACCAGAACTACACACAATATTCCAAGTGTGGCCTAACCAATGTCTTGCATAGCTACAAAACCATGTGCCAAACCTTGTCCGAATAAGATGGACTCCTAAACTCACTATCTACCTCAGCATGATATTGCACCTTATTGTCTGCATTTACCCGGTAAGTGGTAAATGCATTCTGTATTCTGCATTCTGTCATTGTTTTCCTCTTGTAGAATCTCAATGCACTAATGTGGGGTGAAATGATCTGTATGGATAACATACAAAGCAAAGTTTATCACTATACATTAATACAGAGGACAATAATAAACCAATTTCTTAATACTCAGGAATCATGCCCATGAAGGCAAGCATGCTAAATGTCTTCTTCACTATTCCATCCACTTGTATTGCTATTTTCAGGAAATTATGAACTTACACTCCAAGTCCCTCTGAATATCAATGCTTATAACCACCCTGCCATTTACGGTAGAGTCGTGTAAGCATTAGAAAACCCAAAATTCATTACTACACACTTGGCTTGATTACATTCCATCTGATTCAAGATTCAAGATTCATTTATTATCAAAGAATGTATAAATTGTACAACCTTGAGATTTGCTTACTCACAGGTAGCCACAAAGTAAGAAACCTGAAAGAACCCAATTAGAGAAAAAAAAAAGTTCAACACGATGCGCAAGAAAAGAAAAAAAGATCATGCAAACAATTGAAGAGAACAGCGGCATTCTGAACCAAAATTCAGTCCTCAGATCTGAACCCTAGAGCAGCCCGCAGTAGACCCAAAGCCTCGCTAATCAGTTCACCATATTAGCAGCATGGAGCACAGCAGCTGGGGCAGTCTTTGTAGCTTCAGCGCCATGGAGATGTCCATCATGGAGAACAAGCAAAATTGTCTCTCGTCCTGACCGACACCCTGTCTTTTCTGTCTATCTGAGCTGGCATTTAAATTGACCAAGCATCGGTCAGTGGAAGGGCCTGCTCACCTTTCCACTTGAACTATGTCCTTAGACATAGATAGCATCCCCAGACAACCTGTGGTATAAGGTGAAAATTGTTCACTTTGACTTCTAAAGTCATGGACTGGGTAAACAGCAAATATTCAGCAGCATTACTTCCATAGGTGAGAGCACAAAGATACCAGTTAGAAACAACTGGAAGTAGATTGGCTCTTCAAAGCTCCTCTTTAATCGATTAAGACTGCACATATATTGCAGACGCAGTAATTTGCTTTCTTAACATGCACTATAAACCCTGTACATACACCACAGCTGATTGCCAGACATTTTTTAACCTTTCAGTACTTTCCTTCCAGCCACTGAATTGTACATGATATTATACAAAGTTAGATAAAGCAGAATCACATGTGTCCAGTCAATAAATAGGTCTGGGATTCAACAATTACTTCAGAATTCTGATGTAGAAAAATTGCAACATAGGAGGCCATTTAGTCCTTTGTGTCTGTGCCAATTGATTAAAAGCATTTGCCCAGTCCACGCTCTGCAAGTCATCGCCCTTCAAGTATAAATGTAAATGTTGAGTGTTTCTGCCTTTAGCAACTTTTCAGATCATGGGTTTCTGACACCTACCACCATCCCGGTAATAATATTTTTTTCTCTTTTCTCCTCTGATTCTTCTACCAATTAGTTTAAATTGAACTCCTCTGCTATGATGGAATGTTTCAGTGTAAAATAATTCAGAACTAGAATCTGGTAACATCCAAGTAATGGTTCCCTCAAAATGAACCGTCCCCAGTGTCTCTACCTTTCCTATTTCTAATAATGGGAGGGTCCCGCAGTTCATAGTAAACAGTAAATTGGGAACAAAAACAGAAAATGCTAGAAATACTTGAATCAGCTGGGGCAAATAACAGGGTCAATGTCCTTCTGTCAGATCTGAGAAAATTTAGAAAACATCGACTGTACTATTTTCCATAGATGCTGCCTGGCCTGCTAAGTTCCGCCAGCATTGTGTGGGTGTTGCTCAGATTTCCAGCATCTGCAGATTTTTTCTTGTCAGTTACAGAGAAGAGGGAGGGGTAAAGCAGTAAACTGGTTTATTATTGTCACATGTACAAAGGTACACTGTAAAACTTGTCCTGCGTACTGTCCATATAGATCAATTCATTCTATTGTTGCATTGAGACAGCACAAGGTGAAACAATACAGAGTGCAGATGTTACAGAGGAACTGCAGTACAGGGAGACAGTAAGGTGCAAGTTCATAACAAGGCAGATTGTGAGGTCAAGAGTTCACCTTATCATACCAGGGAACCATTCAATAGTTTTATAATGGTGGGATAGGAGCTGTCCTTGAGCCTGGTGGTACATGTTTTCAGGGTTTTGCACCTTCTACCCAATGTGAGGTGGGTGGGATCTTTGATTGTGCTGGTTGCTTTACTGAGGCAGCAAGAAGTGTAGATAGAGTTCGTGGAGGGGAGGCTGGTTCCTGTGATGTGCTAAGCTACGCCCCCAACTCTCCGCTGTTCGTTGTGTCACGGGCTGAGCGGTTGCCGTGGCAAGCCGTGATGCATCCAGTTGGTGCATCTATAAAAATTGGTGAGAGTCAAAGGGAACATGCCAAATTTCTTCAACCTCCTCAGGAAGCAGAAGTGCTGGTGAGCTTTCTTGGCTACGGCTTCAACATGTGTAGACCAGTTAGCCTGACCTCAGTGGCTGGGAAGATGTTAGAGTCAATTGTTAAGGATGAGGTGATGGAGTACTTGGTGACACAGGACAAGATAGTACAAAGTCTGCATGGTTTCCTTAAGGAAAATCCTGCCTGACGAACCCATTGGAATTCTTTGAGGAGATTACAAGTAGGATAGATAAAGGGGATGCAGTGGATGTTGTATATTTGGACTTTCAGAAGGACTTTGACAAGGTGCCACACATGAGGCTGCTTACTAAGTTAAAAGCCCATGGTATTATGGGAAAGTTACTAACATGGTTAGAGCATTGTCTGATTGGTAGGAGGCAGCAAGTGGGAATAAAAGGATTCTTTTCTGGTTGGTTGTTAGTGACTACTGGTGTTCTGCAGGGGTCGGGGTTGGGACCACTTTTTATGCTGTATATGAATGATTTAGGTAGTTTTGTTGGCATTTGCAGATGATATGAAGATTGGTGGAAGGGCAGGTAGTGTTGAGGAAACAGGTGGGATGCAGCAGGACTTGGACAGATTAGGAGAATGGGCAAGAAAGTGGCAAATGAAATACAATGTTGGAAAATACATGGTCATGCACTTTGGTAGCAGAAATAAATGTGCGGGATATCTTCTAAACGGGAAGAAAATCCAGGAATCTGAGACACAGTGGGACTTATGAGTCCTTGTGCAGAATACCCTGAAGGTTAACTTGCAGGTTGAGTCAGTGGTGAGGAAGGCAAATGCCAAGTTAGCATTCATTTCAAGAGGTCTAGAATACAAGAGCAGGGATGTGATGCTGAGGCTTTATAAGACACAATGTGAGGCCCCACCTTGAGTATTGTGAATAGTTTTGGGCCCCTCATCTTAGAAAAGATGGGCTGGCATTGGAGAGGGCCCAGAGGAGGTTCACAAGGATGATTCCAGGAATGAAAGGGTTATCTATCATATGAGGAACATTTGATGACTCTGGGTCTGTACTTGCTGGAATTTAGGATGAGGGGGGGGATCTCATTGAAACTTAAATGCTGAAAGGCCTAGACAGAGTAGATGTGGAAAGGATGTTTCCCAGGGAGGGAGAGTCTCGGACAAGAGGGCACAGCCTCAGGATAGAGGGGCACCCTTTCAAAACAAAGATGCAGAGAAATTTCTTTAGCCAAAGGGCAGTGAATTTGTGGAATTTGTTGCCACATGCAGCTGTGGAGGCCAGGTCACTGGGTGTATTTAAGGCAGAAACTGATAGGTTCTTGACTGGATATGGCATCAAAGGTTATACGGAAAAGATTGGGAACTGGGGTTGAGGAGGAAATAGAAGGATCAGCCATGATTGAATGGTGGAGCAGACTCAACGGGCCAGATGGCCTAATTCTGCTCCTATGTCTTATGGTCTTATAGACCAGGACAGGCTTTTGGCGATGTTTACACCTAGGAATTTGAAACTTTCAACCTCTTAACCTCAGCCCCATTGATGTAGACAGGAACATGTGCACCATCCCCTCCCTGAAGTCAATGACCAGCTGTTTTCTTTTGCTGACATTGAGAGAAAGGTTGTCTTCTGACAGCACGTCATTTGGTTCTCTATTACCATGTCGCTGGTGTGGTCATAACAAACTAAAATTCCGTGAAGGTGCTGATGGCCTCCTAATGGCAACTGGTCCGTGTGACGGAGGCCTAAAAGAGGGGGGATAGAGAAGAGCAAACAAAAACTGTTAGGACTAGGGAACTGGAAATCCAAAAAGAACTCTGAGTCAGGCAGGATTTGTGGAGATTCTGTCAGATTTGCCCAGGGATTGAAAAACAAAGGAACGAATTACAGATATTAGAAGTTTGGAACTCATAGCAGGCTAGGCAGCATCAGCAGAGAGAGAAACAGAACTAACACTCCCGGCCGATGGCGTCCCATCATGAAGTCATTGAGCTAAGAAGTGAAAATCATTCCCTTCTTCCCCCATGAATGCTACCCGACCCACTAAAAAACCCCAAATAGTCCCTGGTTTTCAACCAGAACAAATCACTTCTGGCACAACTAGGGAGTTTAAATTTAGGGTTTCCAGCATTGGAGTGTTTTATTCTGCTTTTCATAAACGTGGAAACTATGAGCATCTTTGACTGGTTCCTGACCACCCCGTGTCAAGAAGATGAGTTTTATTCTCATCCAGAACAAATCACTCAGGCATGTCCCTGCAAGAGATAAATCCTGACAGTGACACATGTGTTTACACAGTTGCCACTCCTTACTTGCATCACTGACCAAAATAAAACAGGAAGCCTCGAAGAAAATGGCCTGCCTATATGAGCTTTGTGCTACTTTACAGTAATAGGCCTAAACACCTCCTACTCTAGCAGTAGCTATAGTAAGGTTAGAGGGAAGCACTCATGCTCAAACAACTGGTATTGTGGCCCTGGCGTGACCCTGGCCCCAGTCTGATCTTTCACAGAAACATATTGTGATATACAGCATGCACAATCAATCCATGGTGCTCACTGTGATGCTGATTACGTCCATTCTCAGGTTGAACTCCAATTTCACCCTAAAGAGATCCAAAATGCATTGTGTGAAAATCAAAACTCTCCACATTACCAAAATGAAAGGTTTTGATTCTTGTTCATCATTTCGAAAATGAGCAATCTGAGTGAAAAATGGTTATTAACAAGGATGGCTTTGGAATAATCAACAAACAACCCAAATGCTTTGCAGTATCTAAACAACTGTCATTCCTACTCATATAAAAGGACCTGACTCCATTTCCAACAATCATTTTCAAGGAAGTGAAGTCAAGGAAGTTACCATAGATAGTGGCCAGATGTTTTGGGAATGCCCATAGCAATAAGATTCTAATATGCTTTGAAACAGGGAATCTTCATACAGGTATGAAAGTAACCAGTATGATTGTACTGGACATAGCAATGGCCATTTATATGGTCCATAGTAGAAACTCCTATCAACTTAGTTTTATCTTCAGATTCATGGTACTAATGAAGAAATCAAAGGTGCATTTGGTATAAATTGTAAAAATATATTAAGACTTGAAAGATGGCACCATTCTGATTGCCAGGCAGAAACAATGGACTGAACATTGCAAAGAAGTCCACAAAGTTCATCTATGAAGCATTTCACAGCTTCCAATGATACAGGAACTGGATAAAACATGGACTTTTGAAGATAGAGCAAATGGCATATCACTCAGTTCCCTATTTGGGATTGTAATGTGAAAAAGGTATGAGGTATGGTTTTGTTGTATACTGATATACTGTTGTACATGGTCATCACTGCTATTTAGTCATGTTGACTACCTTCAAAATCGATTGTTTTATTGGTAGCTCTTTTTCTTTGCCTCAGTTAAAAGCAACACCAAAGATCCTTCTAATGTTACAGGTACCTGCTCTTTTAAATAATGTTTTATTTGCCCCTAGCTCATTGATAAGGAAGATAATGCTGAACAAGTTATTTGATGCATGCATCAAATTCAGTATAGTAATCTGATTCAAGAAATGATCTGCTTTATCACAGGGTATCAATGTCCTATTCAAAATTGACATCAATAATGAAACTCTGGACAATGTGGATATCTCTGCTGCCCTGGCTGAGCTCAAGCTCTGATACAGCAATGCCATAAAGCAAAGCCTTGAGAAATTCATCATTCCTACAGGCAACTGAAAATAACTTGCCAACGATTTCACAGTCTGAAAAAAGGTCAAGGTTAAGTTACCATGGTGAAACACAAGCAATCCCAGAAAAATGAACTCTGGTAAGCTAGGAAGCAGAGTACGCTTTTTATTGAGTCATTTGGCACAATAACAGAGCATTGACATACCACATCCTTACTAACCATCAAGCAGCTATCTATACTAATCCCATTTAGCAGCACGTCTTCTGTAACCTCCTTATTGGCAATTAAATAATTGTCTAGATATTTAAACGTAAGAATTTCTGCCTCCCTATCAGTGTGCTCTAGATTCAAACCACCATCTGGGTGTAAAAGTTCTTCAGATTCCCCTCTAAACCTCTTATTCCTTAACCTAAATATGCCTTCTAATTTTAGACTCATATAGGAAAAAATTCTACTATCTATCCTATATGTCTGTATCAGATTCTTCTATGTCTCCTGTAAGGAAAGACAAACACAGACTACCCAGTCTCTCCTCATTAATGTAACTCTCACTAAGGTAAGGCAGCGTCCTGATGAATAACTTATGCACTCTCTCAAACCACCCACTAGACCATAAGACATAGGAGCCATTCGGCCCATCAAGTCAGCTCTAACATTCCATCATGGCTGATTTATTATCACTCTCAACCCCATTTTCCTTCCTTCTCCCTATAACCTTTGACATCCTTACTAATTAAGGACTTATCAACCTCTGCTTTAAATATACCCTATGACCTGGCCTCCACAGCTATCTGTAGCAATGAAATCCACAGATTCATCACACTCTGGCTAGAGAAATTCCTCCTCACCTCTGTTCTAAAGAGACTCTTTGACTCCTGTCAGTCAGCCAATCCTCTATCCATGTTAGTATCTTGCCTGTAACAAGATGGGCTCTTACCTTTTTCAGCAGCCTCATGTACAGCACTGTGTCAATGGCCTTCTGAAATTCCAGGTAAACAATATCCACTGACTCTCCTTTGTCTATCCTGCCTGTTATTTCCTCAAAGAATTACAACAGATTTGTCAGGCAAGATTTCCCATTAGGGAAACCATGCAGTCTTCAGCCTATTTTATCATCTGCCTGCATCCATCCAGTGAGTAGATCTGCAGGTACAGTATTGTAGTGTAGTTTGCCACTCTTCCATCAGACCTGCTCTTCTGTGCCACTGACCAACTTACACCTTCTTCTACTCTGAGTGCATTGGACAGCTTCGGTGGAAATTAATCTACTCAGCATTACACTACTCTTTTCATTCCTTACCTCCTTTACAAATCACCGCAGATGACAAGGTGTATCAATTCTTATATGCTTACTTAGGTTGTGAAAATGCAGAATGCATCTTTATCAACTTTAGCCAGTGATTAATTTTTTATTACTGCAATAAAATGCAGCAGATAGTAGGGGGAAAAATAAAAACACTCTCTAATTTTATTCTTATTTATTGTGCACAAATTTATTTCCAGAGACATTGAAAAACTGCACAATAATTAACATTAAATATCATATTTAAATATAGCTGTCACGCATTTGTATAAAACTATTTTTGGCTGGCTCAAAAGGGCTGATAAGAAATTCCAATTATTGCAGTTTGAGCAGGTAGCCAACAAACTGGATCGTTGCCCAGCTTCTCAACCCAGTTCCAAATTAGCACAGCCAACAGCTATCTTGCCAAAGGGCTCAATGTGGAATTTAAACATCTCCGTCAAAGGTATTCACTGTGTTAGCAAAGTCACTTCACGTGTTTAAAATAGTTTATTTGTTAAGATACAGATTACGTATGTTAAGAGAAATACATCTAGAATCACCAACACACATTGGCTTTTCCATTTTATTTAATGTTTTGTACAGGGATCTGCAATAGTGAGTCTGTCTGTCTAGGTACCACATCCGAAGCGGACGTTGGTGACCGTGGCTTTCCATATAGATCTGTCCCTTGTTCTTTGGATGACTTCCATTTCCACCTGGCTAGGCTTTTGATGTATATAAGCCGAGGTCTTCCTCTAGGTTTGCTCCCTCGATCTTTCCAGAGAGTATGAGTTTTTCTAGTTAATCTTTCTGCACAATGTGTCCGAGGAATCTGAGTTGAATAGTGAGTAATACACACAAAATGCTGAAGGAAATCATCTCTTGTGTTTATGATCTGCAGTACTGGCCGACTTGAGAAATGTTATTTGCCGATTGTGGAGTTCCAGTGCATGATATCTGATTCCTGATCCCAGTTGATCGAAATGTGTTGTGTGCTCAGACGTTCACTTCAAACTCTGAGTGTAAAGATCCGCACAGGTTTCCATTTGAAACATTGTACGATCTTCTACTTAAATTGAGTGATAAAGGCTAACAAAGAACAAAAGAAAAACAAGCAATGCACATATGCAGAGGAATGAGGTAGCCTAGGGAGGGCAGAACCACCTGAGATATGCAAATGAAGGGCTAAGGGAAAGGCTGTCAGCAGTTGGCAGCAAGTACTGCAGAACCACAGGTAAGGAAGCAACCTTTAGACACAAAAAAATGCATTCCAAATGGCACTGTTAAATTGTTAGCTGCAAATATGAAAACAAGTTTTCTTGTCAACTCAAATTAGAAAACAAATTTATGCATCAATCAGTAGGAGTTTCCATTCTTTTATTTTAACATGTTTCAAATTCAGGTGCACACAGAGCTGGCAGATTTGTTGCTGTCATCTTTAATGTTATTGTCAATCATAAACTGTTTAGCAGCATGGTAAAAGTGATACTAATCATGTAGCATAGGTTTTCCCAGAATGTTTCAGTTTTACTATTTCAAATTCTATGCAGTTCTGTAGGTGATTATTCCAAGAAACAAACTGAGTGAGAAAATGTTTCCCAAATCATTATTAAAATATTATTTCACTTATTTGCCTCTCTGTCATCTGGTCTCCTATTTTTTGAATAAATCAGCTGGTTTAACTTCACTAATAATGTAATTTTTGTCACTGTGGTCTTCAATGGAAAACTATTTCTCCTCTGATTTTTTCTACATGTACATGTTGCCTACTTTCTGTAGGCAGACTTTGTTCAATTTGTTATTTTTAATGTTTCAATTAATCAACTGTATTTGACAGCACAAAACACAGAAATGGATAAAAATGCTGGCTATATCACAGACATCCAGTATACAAAGCCACAAGTACCTAAAAAGTTAGCTCTCACTGCAAACAATATACTGGGCTTGTTCAAGAAACAATTGAGCACCATCCATCAACAGAAAACAGAGACTAAAATCCCTTTATGTTTAGTATATTAGCCAAATACATCAAAGATCAAGTACATTTTTTCTCAAAGTACATATAAATTATCCAACCTTGAGATTTGTCTGCTTACAGGTAGCCAGAAGACAAGAAACCAGAAAGAACTCAATTTTAAAAAAAAGACCAACACCCAATGTGCAGAAAGGGAGAAAAAAAAAACACAAATCTTGCAAACAATAAAGGCAAGAGTTATCATTCAGAATGAAATTGAGCCCATAAACCTAAAGCCCACAGCAGCTGGATCAGGCCCATAGCCTCAGTGTCAGGTCATCCCACAGCAGGGCAAATCATCGTGAAGCTCACAGAAACTAAGCTTAGACCAGCTGGAGTATAACGTAGCCTCAGCACCGAGGACAGCAGAGTAAAATGCAAAATGTTGTGGAGCAGAACTGGTCCCGACCCTCACCTCTGGTCCTGACATCTTGACTTTTCAGTACATCTGACCCGGTGTTTAAATTATCCAAGCGTCGGGTTGTCCCCTGCACTAGGACCTGGGCCCCGCTGTAGCGATACCCTCTAAGGTGGTTCCGACCTGTGTTTGATGTTTCCAAATTAGCCTGGTGCTTAGATAGATCCAAACTCACTGCTGGTTTAGGTGGACGGGCTGCAAAACAACTCCGCTCTGCTCTCTCCAACTCTGACTTCATCTTGAACAGGCCTTAACCTCATTCCAGCCATTTAGACAGGCCTCGACCTCACTCCTGCCATTTGAACAGGCCTCAACCTCACTCCAGCCATTTGAACAGGCCTCAACCTCACTCCAGCCATTTGAACATGCCTCGACCTCACTCCAGCCATTTGAACAGGCCTCAACCTCACTCCAGCCATTTGAACAGGCCTCAACCTCACTCCAGCCATTTGAACAGGCCTCAACCTCACTCCTGCCATTTGAACAGGCCTCAACCTCACTCCAGCCATTTGAACAGGCCTCAACCTCACTCCAGCCATTTGAACATGCCTCGACCTCACTCCAGCCATTTAGACAGGCCTCGACCTCACTCCAGACATTTGAACAGGCCTCAACCTCACTCCAGCCATTTGAACACGCCTCGACCTCACTCCAGACATTTGAACAGGCCTCGACCTCACTCCAGCCATTTGAACAGGCCTTGACCTATGAGGGGGAGGTGGGGCATTAGCGGAAGTTTGAGAAGTCAATGTTCATGCCATCAGGTTGGAGGCTACCCAGACAGAATATAGGGTGTTGTTCCTCCAACCTGAGTGTGGCTTCATCTTTATAGTACAGGAGGCCTTGGATAGACATATCAGAATGGGAATGGGACATGGAATTAAAATGTGTGGCCACTGGGAGATCCTGCTTTCTCTAGCGGACAGATCTCTCATTGGCCACACATTTTAATTCCACGCCCCATTCCCATTCTGATATGTCTATCCACCTGATGGCATGAACATTGACCTCTCAAACTTCCACTAATGCCCCACCTCCCTCTTGTACCCCATCCATTATTTATATACACACCTTCTTTTTCTCTCTTTCCTTTTTCTGCCTCTGTCCCTCTCACTATACCCCTTGCCCATCCTCTGGGTTTCCCCCCCTCCCCCTTGTCTTTCTCCCTGGGCCTCCTGTCCCATGATCCTCTCATATCCCTTTTGCCAATCAAGTGTCCAGCTCTTGGCGCCATCCCTCCCCCTCCTGTCTTCTCCTATCATTTTGGATCTCCCCCTCCCCCTCCCACTTTCAAATCTCTTACTAGCTCTTCCTTCAGTTAGTCCTGACGAAGGGTCTCGGCCTAAAACATCGACTGCACCTCTTCCTAGAGATGCTGCCTGGCCTGCTGCGTTCACCAGCAACTTTGATGTGTGTTGCTTGAATCTCCAGCATCTGCAGATTTCCTCGTGTTTGCAAGTATTGAAAGGTCTTAATAGAGTGGATGTGGAGAGGATGTTTCCATTGGTGGAGAGTCTAAAACCAGAGGGCACGGCCTCAGAATAGAGATTCCTTTGGAATAGAGATGAGGAGGAATTTATTTAGCCAGATGGTTGTGGTGAATTTGTGCAATATATTGCCACAATAAATTGTTTTGCATAGTAGGGGAATTAAGGGTTATGGGAAAAGGCAGGTAGGTGGAGATGAGTCCATGGCCATTTCAGCCATGATCTTATTGAATGGCGGGGCAGGCTCAATGGACCAGATGGCCTACTCCTGCTCCTATTTCTTATGTACATATGCTCTTATGTTCACAGATAGCTGCGGAGGCCGAGCTATTGGGTATATTTAAAGTGGAGGTGGATACGTTCTTGATTAGTAAAGGCATCAAAGGTATTGAGGAATAGCATGAGATTGAGGTTGAGAGGGGAAGTAAATCAGACATGATCATATGGCAGAGCAGACTCAATGGGCCAAATGGCCTAATTCTGTTCCTATGTCTTATGGAATTGTAATTATAGGTCACTTGGAAACGTGTGGGGTAACTGTGAAGCAGAGTACAATGTCACCCCAAATGTCTAACTTCCAAGTATAACTTCACTGTGTTTGAATGTTAATGAGAAAACTATTAGATTTTCGGATTCTAAGCTGTCAGCTACCATCACAATTAATATCCTAAGATATCAATAAGCTATTGTAAATGTGTTCTTCTCAGATCCATATATTAGATAAGTAGGTAGATTTACAGGCATTGGAGAAACTGACCAGACAAATGGAACAGTGATTCCTGTGTAGATTTCAACATTATTAAACCATAAGACATTGGAGCAGAATCAGGCCATTTGGCCCAACGAGTCTGCTCCGCCATTCAATCATGGGCTGATCCAACTCTTCCAGTCATCCCCACTCCCCTGCCTTCTCCCCACACCCTTTGATGCCCTGGCTAATCAAGAACCTATCTATCTCTGCCTTAAATACACCCAATGACTTGGCCTCCACAGCCACTAGTGGCAACAAATTCCACAGATTTACCTCCTCCTGACTAAAGTAATTTCTCCGTATCTCTGTTCCAAATGGACATCCTTCAGTCCTGAAGTCATGGCCTCTTGTCTTCGACTCCCCTAACGTGGGAAATAACTTTGTCATTTCTAATCTGTTGAGGTCTTTTAACATTCAGAATGTTTCTATAAGATCACCCCTCATTCTCTTGAACTCCAGGGAATACAGCCCAAAGCTACCAGACGTTCCTCGTACGGTAACCCTTTCATTCCTGGAATCATTCTCGTGAATCTTCTCTGAACCCTCTCCAATGTCAGTATATCCTTTCTAAAATAAGGAGCCCAAAACTGCACACAATACTCCAAATGTCATCTCACGAGTGCCTTATAGATTCTCAACATCACATCCCTGCTCTTATACTCTATACCTCTAGAAATAAATGTCAACATTGCATTTGCCTTCTGCACCACCAACTCAACCTGGAGGTTAACCTTTAGGGAATCCTGCACAAGGACTCCCAAGTCCCTTTGCATCTCTGCATTTTGAATTCTCTCCCCATCTAAATAATAGTCTGTCCATCTTGTTTTTCCACCGAAGTGCATGACTATACACTTTCCAACATTGTATTTCATTTGCCACTTCTTTGCCCATTCCCCTAAACTATCTAAGTCTTTCTGCAGGCTCTCTGTTTCTTCAACACTACCAGCTCCTCCACCTATCTTGGTATCATCAGTAAATTTAGCCAAAAATCCATTAATCCCATAGTTCACATCATTGACATACATCATAAAAAAGCAGCGGTCCCAATACCGACCCCTGTGGAACTCCACTGGTAACCGGCAGTCAGTCAGAATAGGATCCCTTTATTCCCACTTTCTGCCGATCAGCCAATGCTCCACCCATGCTAGTAACTTCCCTGTAATTCTATGCACTCTTATCTTGCTAAGCAGCCTCATGAGTGGCACCTTGTCAAAGGCCTTCTGAAAATCCAAGTACACCACATCTATTGCATCTTCTTTGTCTACCCTGCTTGTAATTTACTCACAGAATTATCCTTTCAGGAAACCATGCTGACTTTGGCCTATCCTGTCATGTGTCTCCAGGTACACTGTAATCTCATCCCTAACAATTGATTCCAACAACCTCCCAACCACTGATGTTAGGCTAACAAGGTCTATAGTTTCCTTTCTGCTGCCTCCCACCCTTCTTAAATAGCGGAGTAACATTTGCAATGTTCCAGTCATCCAGTACAATGCCCGAATCTATCGATTCTTGGAAGATCATTGTTAATGCCTCCGCAATCTCTCCAGCTACTTCCGTCAGAACCCAAGGATGCATTCTATCAGGTCCAGGAGATTTATCCACCCTCAGACCATTAGGTTTCCTGAGCACCTTCTTGGTCGTAATTTTCAATGCACATACTTCACTTCCCTGACACTCTTGAATGTCCATTATACTGCAGATGTCTTCCACCGTGAAAACTGATGCAAAATATGCATTCAGTTCCTCTGCCATCTCTGCGTCTCTCATTACAATATCTCCAGCATCATTTTCCGTTGGTCCTATATCTACCCTCAACTCTCTTTTACCTTTTATATACTTAAAACTTTTAGTATCTTCTTTGATATTAGTCACCAGCTTCCTTTCATAATTCATCTTTTCCTTCCTAATGATCTTCTTAGTTTCCTTCTGCAAGTTTTTAAAAGCTTCCCAATCTTCTATCTTCCCACTAGCTTTGGCTTCCTTGTATGCCCTCTCTTTTGCTTTTACTTTGGCTCTGACTTCACTTGTCAGCCACGGTAGTGTCTTTCTTCCATTCCAAAATTTCTTCTTATTTGGAATATATATGTTACACTTTCTCATTTTTCACAGAAACTCCAGCAATTTCTGCTCTGCCAGTATCCCTTTCCAGTTAACCTTGGCCAGTTCCCCTCTAATGCCATTGTAATTTCCTTTATTCTACTGAAGTACTGACACATTAGAATTTAGTTTCTCCTTCTCAAATTTCAAAGTGAACTCTATCATATTGTGATCATGGTTCTCTAAGGGTTCCTTAACCTTAAGCTCTCTTATCACCTCCAGATCATTGCACAACACCCAATCCAGCACAGCCGATTCCCCTCGTGGGCTCAACAACAAGCTGTTCTAAAAAGTCATCCCTTAGACATTCTACAAATTATTGTCCTGTGTTCCTCAGTTCCTTTTTGCAAAGCTTGTGTTAAACACTTAAAGATTTCATACCTGTTTTAAAAGCTTATTAGAAAGCTAAGACCATCAGCATTCAAAGCAACAATGAGACACTGATGGCTTTTTTGGCTTGTGAACAGAAAAGCGAAAATAACAGTTGCTATACTGGGACTTCCTTGCAGAATGCTTACAGACTTGTCCACACAAACACCTCTGCTTCATAAGGGTCACTGTTTGTTTTATTTGAAGTAGGTTAGTAGGTGTGGGTGTAGGCATGGTTACAGTATTCCTGCTGTGGCTGCTGAGCCAAGTAATCAGGGGATACTCTTCCTCAACTAATCAGCCTGACCTTTTGTAATGTGAGTGCAAAAACTGTGATTGGAAACTGCCAGGAGATCAGACAGCTGCAAAACATCCTGCCGATTGCCTCAAAGAAGCTCGATGAGGAGTGAGTGAAATCACTTCCTGTAGCTCTTCATATTGAGTACTCACTGGAATGCATACACAGAGTCATGAACCTGTGATAATGCTGCAGCTCTTTCTTCTTGCTTTGCTGCTTGCCTTGATAATAAGATGAATTGATTGCTCTTGGAGGGTAGTGTTTTTTGAACATCCTTCTCTATAACTGGACTACAAATTTTATGGTGTAATTTACACTGCCTGTTGCAAATTTGAATGCCACCTAACCCCCACCACTGCAATTCAGAAATATCATCACTTTCATCAACACAGATAGTGCAGTTCATGCCCTGATACAGATCCCCAATTGGTGCTATTGCTGATAACAATCACAGCACCCTTCTGGAAGTGGATGTGCTTCAAATACATTTAGAATCAGGGAACAAATGTATAATTGGAGATTCCTGTGTTTTTACCCCCCTCCCCCCACCAGTACACACACACCCTTATCCACTACAACTACCTAAATTTTGCCTATCTAATAAAGTACCTAATCAAAAATAATTTTGTTTAATGCCTAACGGGGAGAGACTTCTGCTTCTCCAGAAAAATGGTTTGTGCAGCTACTGTAGCCAGAATTTGTCACTGATTATGCTGGAGTTTAAAGCACCCATAGAGAATCTTATGAAAATGGAGATGGAGATTAATTTGAATGACTGCATCATGCCACCGAGCTCTCATGCTATAATTTAACTGATGAACTAAAGGATTAGCCAAATGGGTCTCTTGAGTAGTTGTAAGGAAATGGCCATGTTTTTAAATATCTTCAAAGTTCAAAGTAACTTTTATTATCAAAGTAAATGTTCGTCCCAACTTACAACCCTGAAATTCATTTTCCTGTAGGCATGCTCAGCAAATTTATAGAATCCTATAACAGGATCAATGCAAGATTTGCTAGAGTGCAGGAGACAACAAACTGTGCAAATGCAAATCTAGATAAATAACAACAAATAACGAGAACATGAAATGACAAGATAAGAGTCCTTACAGTGAGATCATTGGTTTTGGGAATGTCTCAATGGATGGGCAAGTGAGCGTAGCTATCCCCTATTGTTCAAGAGCCTGATGGTTGAGTTGTGATAACTGTTCTTGAACCTGGTGGAGCGAGACCTGAGGCTCTTGCACCTTCTACCCGATAGCAGCAGCGAGAAAGAGAGCATGGCCTGGGTGGTGGGGATCTCTGATGATGCTTTTCTACGACAACATTTCATGTAGATGTGCTCAATGATTGTGAGGGCTTTACCCATGATGTACTGGGCCGAATCCACTATCTTCTGTAGGATTTTCCATTCAAAGACATTTAATGTTTCCAGGCTGTGATGCAGCCAGTCAATACACTATCCACTCCACATCTACAGAAGTTTGTCAAAGTTTTAGAAGTCATGCTGAATCTCTGTAGACTCCTCAGGAAGTAGAAGTGCTGTTGTGCTTTCTTCAAAATTGCATTAACATATTGGGTCCGGGACAGATCTTCTGAAGTAGTAACACCCAGGAATTTAAAGTTGCTAACCAGCTCCACCTCTGATACTCTGATGAGGACAGGCTCATTGACCCCCTGGTTTCCCTCTCCTGAAGCCTACAAATCAGTTCCTTCATCTTGCTGACGTTGAGCAAGAGGTTGTTGTTATTACACCACTCAGCCAAATTTCCAGTCTCCCTCCTGTATGCTGATTCATCACTATCTTTGTTTCCGCCTATGGCAGTGGTCTCATCAGCAAACTTGAACCTGGTACTTGAACTGTGTTTAGCCACACAATCATAAGTGTAAAGTGAGTAGAGCAGAGGGCTAAGTACACATCCCTGTGGTGCACATGTGCTGACGGAGATCGTGAAAGAGATGTTGTTGTCAATTTGAACTGACTGGGATCTATAACTGAGGAAATTGAAGATCCAATTGTACAAGGAGGTATTGAGGCCAATGTCTTGGAGCTTATTGATCAGTTTTGAGGGGATGATGATATTGAATGCTGGGCTGTAATCGATAGAGTGCATCCTGATGTACGCATCTTCATCATTTTTCATTGGCTGAAGCAGATTTCAGGTCCTTTGTTAGATTGATTGGGGAGCACCTAAACTCAAACTGATTCCATTGCTTGGTGCATACAACTACAACTAATGTCATTTCCTTAGGTCCCTTTTTAACTAACAATGAGGTCCAATGTAGTTCACAGTTCTACGTTCAGACACAAAACCAATAATCTACTGCTTCTGAGGAAGTCCAGCATTTTCTGCTATTACTGCAGTAAATTCCATCTTGAACTCAAAATTTATAAACCTCATTGTTGGAATTAAAGAAATCAGTGACAATATTTGGTACACAGGCCATCCCCAGATTATAAACGTCTGACTGATAGTCACCTACAGTATACACAAGAATGAGCACCCATAGCATTAAATTCAGAAGTCAGAACTAGTTTCCTTTCTCTCCATTTTTATTAAATGTTCTTTGTTATAAGTTTCTGTGTTTGAAGCCATTCATTACAAACCTGAGGAGACATGGTTACTATACCAAGTAATTTTTGTGCGTTTTCTAACTTATAGTCAAGATTGTTTTATGGATGTCTGTAAATTCTGAACCGATTCAGATTTGTTTATCACATGTACATCGAAACACACCTACAGAGATGAGCTGGGGGCAGCCCATGTGTCGCCACGCAATTCAGTGCCAACATGGCACGCTGACAATACTTGCAATGTGGCTTGTATGCCCATAATTTATTACCCGAGTACAGATAATTCAAATGGAAAGCTGTTACAAGTGTCATATAGATAATATACTCAGTTCACCTAAAACATACAGAAATTCATAATTTGTAGAATGAAACCTGATACAATTTTTGGGAAAAGATTGAGAAATAAAGTCCAACAGAGAATCAGTAAAACAGCAGCATTCCTAGTGGGTAATACTGTACTCTAGTAATGAAATAACAGCAAATATTGGTCTAGGTGCAACACTCAGGCACTGCTAGCAGCTTAAGCTAGAGGAAGGCAGTCTCCGGTCCAACCAAACTTGAGCAATCTGTTTGGGTGGGTGCTGCGTGATGTGTCCCCCGTTACAAATCAGTACCATGAAATATCAAACAGTACACAATATGCAATTAAATGATTGAGCTTTATAAATCCTAATTTGACTAAAGGGTTAGTAAAGAAACGAAAAAGAAAAACAGCCCATTCTCATGAAACAGTCTAATGTGCAACTTTGGAGCTCAGGGTTTTCCCATCTGTTACTCTTCCATCGATTTTCCCCCTGGATGTTGGCTCCTGACCCCATTCCAAGTCCACTCCATCCTGCAGCCTACAACTTCCCCATTCTGGCATCTTCTCTCTTCATCTTCCGCTGAACAAAAGACCACAAACCTTCACTTGGACACACAAGAAAGAGAAACATCTCCCCTCAATATGCCAGCGCACATTCCAAAGCCCCCGTTATCTCTAGCCATAACCCAAACACTGCGCTACAGGGACACCATTACATTAGCAGGTCGTTACATAAGCAAAGCCTAGTTGACATGTTTAGCAAATTCTTCAGCTCTTTAGTCTCTGGACATAACTCTTCCCCCTATGTGTAATTTGTACATACATTTTAATCATTTGACGGAATGGAAGGTATCAGTCTTTCCTAAGACTTCATCATTAAATTATTTTTCCTTTATAATCTAAGTGCAACAATGTCTCCTCTATAAAATGATGCTTACATTAATGATCAAGTAACCTCAAATCAACTGGAAGTAATCCTTCTATAGTATAGAAAAATTTAAAAATTATTTCGGACTCCTTCCCATTTTCTGAGGAGTAGTTTGCTTGTTTCTTTCATGCTTTTGGATGAAAGTTTAGTTCATTACTCTTTTAGGTGGTGAAGCCAAGATGAAAAGCTGAGAGCAAAGTAGTAAGAACTTTCACAGATGTCAACTGTCAATCACCATGTCTGCTTCCATCGATAATCATAATGCACATGAAGGAAATACAAGTTACACTACATGACCCCTCATTTTATTTCCTCTTTAAGCCTCTATGCAACAGACCAGGAGAGTTCAAGAAAAGAGAAAAGACAAAATAAACAAGGCAGTTAGATTTTGTAGCAACCTTTCCATAAAAATCTGGGTGCTGTGATCGCCAGGACAAAGAGCTGAGGAATCGAAAATTACAAAAAAAACTACACTAGTACAAGAGACTAAGGGGGAATGGGGAGATATTAAACAAACTGGCTCCATGAAAAACAGAATGAAACTGGATCAAGCAACACACATCAAAGTTGCTGGTGAATGCAGCAGGCCAGGCAGCATCTATAGGAAGAGGTACAGTCGACGTTTCAGGCCGAGACCCTTCGTCAGGACTAACTGAAGGAAGAGTTAGTAAGGGATTTGAAAGTTGGAGGGGGAGGGGGAGGGGGAGATCCAAAATGATAGGAGAAGACAGGAGGGGGAGGGATGGAGCCAAGCACTGGACAGGTGATTAGCAAAAGGGGATACGAGAGGATCATGGGACAGGAGGTCCGGGAAGAAAGACAAGGGGGGGGGGACCCAGAGGATGGGCAAGAGGTATATTCAGAGGGAGAAAAAGGAGAGTGAGAGAAAGAATGTGTGTATAAAAATAAGTAACAGATGGGGTATGAGGGGGAGGTGGGGCATTAGCGGAAGTTAGAGAAGTCGATGTTCATGCCATCAGGTTGGAGGCTACCCAGACGGAATATAAGGTGTTGTTCCTCCAACCTGAGTGTGGCTTCATCTTTACAGTAGAGGAGGCCGTGGATAGACATGTCAGAATGGGAATGGGATGTGGAATTAAAATGTGTGGCCACTGGGAGATCCTGCTTTCTCTGGCGGACAGAGCGTAGATGTTCAGCAAAGCTGTCTCCCAGTCTGTGTCGGATCTCGCCAATATATAAAAGGCCACATCGGGAGCACCGGACGCAGTATATCACCCCAGCCGACTCACAGGTGAAGTGTTGCCTCACCTGGAAGGACTGTTTGGGGCCCTGAATGGTGGTAAGGGAGGAAGTGTAAGGGCATGTGTAGCACTTGTTCCACTTACACGGATAAGTGCCAGGAGGGAGATCAGTGGGAAGGGATGGGGGGGACGAATGGACAAGGGAGTTGTGTAGGGAGCGATCCCTGCGGAATGCAGAGAGAGGGGGAGAGGGAAAGATGTGCTTAGTGGTGGGATCCTGTTGGGGGTTCAATGAAACTGGATGCCCATTTTATGCCACATCTGATTTTTGCTTCCCAATGATCTTTCACCAAATCCATCTCGCTCTTGCTGTTTACCCGAATGGAATGAGCGAAAGAACAGAACAAAATACTTGATTAGGTAATGCATGCGTACCACTGCACTGGAAATCATTTCTGAGCTGTAGGGTTTGATCTCATCCTGTGCTATGAAAAAATAATCTTCAGATACTTGTAGATTGTTAAGAAGTCGATTGGAGCAATGCTTAATGTAATCAACCATTCAGAATTTTGGAGTTGCAATAGCTTGCAATTTTCTGATTATTTCTGAGATTAACAACAAAATGGATGCTTAACTTTTGATCCCTATGGGCCTCCAAATTAATCAGGAGCTGGAGGAAAGGAGCATTAGAGAAAGTTTCCCTCACAGGCTAAGGATAGAAGGGACCTGACAAGAAATATCCTATCTCAAAAGTCTTTTGAAAACATAAGAACATAAGAAATGGGAGCGGGAGTTGGCCACCTGGCCCATCGAGACTGCTCTGGCATTCAATAAAATCATGGCTGATCTAGCCATAGACTTATCTCCACCTACCTGCCTTAATTCCCCTACTATGCAAAAATCTATCCAACCTTGTCTTAAATATATTTACTGAGGTAGCCTCCACTGCTTCACTGGGCAGAGAATTCTGCAGATTCACCACCCTCTGGGAAAAGCAGTTCCTCCTCATCTCCATCCTAAATCCACTCCCCCAAATCTTGAGGCCATGTCCTCTAGTTCTAGTATCACCTACCAGTGGAAATATCTTTCCTGTCTCTATCTTATCTATCCCTTTCATAATTTTTTATGTTTCTATAAGATCTCCTCTCATTCTTCTGAATTCCAATACTATTAAAACAATATTATTCCCAACAGCCTGAGGAACAATGCATTCAGAGGCTAGGGATTTCAGCTGAAGGGGTAACTGAAAGCAGGCAATCCCCTAATTCATTGGTCTGCTTGTACAAGGTGAAGACTACCATCATCTTCGACTGCGCAGCTTTCACAGTACTCTGGGTAACTATCTTAGGTTGCCACGTACAGCATTCTATACACAACTTCACAAAGACCTTTTGCTACTTAAGGAAAGGCAAATTAATTTCTTCCTTAAACTGACAGAATTAAGGAATGCCAGCATGCAGATTATCATCTTGTGCAATTCCTGAGTCATTAATGAATGAATGACTGACTGAACACAAATGGTACTATTGTCCTCATGTCTGAATCCAGGGATTTTCATCAACTGCAAAGCCCTCAAATGTGCATTTGTTCTGTGTGAAGGGTCAGTGGAAACTTATACTCAAAAATATGAAGCTGGAAATTCAAATAAAATTCCTAAGGCTGTTTGATTTGGCCATATATTAGAGCCACCATACCAGATGGACAGATGGGATGCAAAGCAGAAAAAGCCATTCCCCTTTTTTGTGGCTACTCACTCAAGTCAAGCTTTGTGTTAGAAAGCAAAATTACAAGCAGGGCTACAACATGCAAAATGGAGAATATCTTTGCTATTCTCAGGATATGATCTGCAGCATTCTCCAAAGAAGGTGTGCAACTTGCCATCAGCCACATCTTACACAACCCTGTTGGACTGCAAGTATACACACTGCTTTCTTCAGAGTCATAGTCATATCTTATTGATCCCGGGGAAAATTGGTTTTCGTTACAGTTGCACCATAAATAATTAAATATTAATAGAACCATAAATAGTTAAATAGTAAAATGTAAATTATGCCAGGAAATAAGCCCAGGACCAGCCTATTGACTCAGGGTGTCTGACCCTCCAAGGGAGGAGTTGTAAAGTTTGATGGCCACAGGCAGGAATGACTTCCTATGACGCTCTGTGTTGCATCTCGGTGAAATGAGTCTCTGGCTGAATGTACTCCTGTGCCCACCCAGTACATTATGTAGTAGATGGGAGACACCGTCCAAGATGGCATGCAACTTGGACAGCATCCTCTTTTCAGACACCACTGTCAGAGAGTCCAGTTCCATCCCCACAACATCATTGACCTTACGAATGAGTTTGTTGATCCTATTGGTGTCTGCCACCCTCAGCCTGCTGCCCCAGCACACAACAGCAAACATGATAGCACTGGCCACCACAGACTTGTAGAACATCCTCAGCATTGTCCGGCAGATGTTAAAGGACCTCAGTCTCCTCAGGAAATAGAGACGGCTCTGACCCTCCTTGTAGACAGCCTCAGTGTTCTTTGACCAGTCCAGTTTATTGTCAATTCATATCCCCAGGTATTTATAATCCTCCACCATGTCCACATTGACCCCCTGGATGGAAACAGGGGTCACAGAGGAAAGATAAGGAAAAAGAAAGACAGCAAGACAATATTTAAAGCAAATAACAATCCACTGGAGGAACTCAAAAGGTCAGGCAGTATCTGCAGTCTCCTGTATCTCCAAGACACTAGTTAAAATTGACTAAATAAGTTGCAAGTTAACATAGCACAACAGCAGTTTGTTCCAATATCTTACAGCTATATGGTAATGTTACAGCTGTACAAGACCTTGGTCAGACCCCACTTGGAGTACTGTTTTCAGCTCTGGTCATCTCACCACAGGAAGGATGTGGATACTATAGAGAGAGTGCAGAGGACATTTAAAAGGATGTTGCCTGGATTAGAGGGTGTACCTTATGAGAATAGGTTGAGTGTACTTGGCCTTTTCTCCTTGGAGCAATGGAGGATGACAGATGTCCTGATGACCTAATAGGGGTGGAAAAGATGACGAGGGGCATTGATCGTGTGGATAGCCAGAGGCTTTCTCCCTGGGCTGAAATGGCTAACATGAGGGGACATAATTTTAAGATGCGTGGAAGTGGGTACCGAGGGGATGTCAGGGGTAAGTTCTTCCACACAGAGGTTAGTGGGTGTGTGGAATGCACTGCTGGTGGTGGATACAATAGTGTCTTTTAAGAGCCTCTTAGATAAGTACATGGAGCTTAGAAAAATAGAGGGCTATGCGGTAGGAAAATTCTAAGCAGTCTCTAGAGTAGGTTACATGGTCGGCACAACATTGTGGGCCGAAGGGCCTGTAATGTGCTGTAAATTTCAATGTTCTGTGTTCTATGTTCTAAATAAAATTCTTCCCATTTCCATCAGCATTATCATTGTCTATTACACTTGCACTAATCCTAGAACATAATAGGAGCAAGATAACCTGACCATTGGCCTCAAACCAGTTTATCTTCTTAATCCCCATTATGCTTGATTTCTTGAAAAATCTATACTAGCTTTCAATATCCTTAATGACAGCATACACATCTCTTTGGGATAGAGGAATCAGAGATGCTTAATATCCCAAGAAAAAATACCCTCTAAAACGAGTGATTCTTTAAACTGAGTCAATGCTCCCTCATGTTAGCCACCCCCATCCAGACGTCACCTATCCAGTCAAATTCCTTTTAAGTTTTAAATCAATGAAATCACCAGCCTATTAGACTGCATATGCCATTGTGATGGATACTTTGAAAAGCTCTCCCTCCATCTGCACTACACAATTTAGGTGCACAAGAGAAATTCTCTGCAATCCAAATAGTTCAGGCATCCACTCTTCCTACCAAGATAACTATCTAGGGATAAGATGTACATTAGAGGACAGGGATCACTGCATGAAGATCAAGATACAAAGATCACATCTTTACCTTTATGTATTCTTTTCTCCATTGACAAAAAGGCTGAACCAGCATGTTGAAGAGAGTTGCAAATTCCATCGGTGATGTTTACCTCTGCTGAGAGGTGGCTCGAAGGACTGGGAAGTGACCCATGTTTTGAGAGTCCTGATGAGAACCATTATCATCAGATGGCAGTGTGATGAAGCAGATTGGTAGCGGACCTTTATTTGTGGATGTTGAGTGCAAGGCCTATTCTCTTGTATACTTCAGTTGATGCTTTCACAGAAACATATTGACATCTAGGGTAATCACTGCTAGTTGTTTCTTGTAAAAGCAAACTTAGTTAGTATGACATTTCCCCTATGTTGCATGATTTTTCGCTGCAATGCAATGAAAGATGTATCTTAGACAGTCTTAGAGTAATACAGTTGCTGGCAGATAGAATTTGTGCCGTTTCCCACTAACCTTAAAACACAAGAGGTCATTGAGAACAAATTCTACACAGAGATATGGTATTTGGTATATCTGATCTTGACATCTGAACTTGGTGGATCTGCTCTTGCTAAATTATAACCATAGTTGCTTTATCTTGGTCCTTGGTGGCTTTCCAAGTGTGCTGGACGCCTATTCTAAACACAAGAGATTCTGCAGATGCTGAAAATCTTGAACAATGCACGTAGTGCTAGAAAAACTTTAGCAGGTCAGGTAGCCTCTTTCGGGGCGAATAAAGAATTGATGATTTGGGCTGAGACTTCACTGGGACTGGAAAGGAAGGGGGAGGAAACCTTCCCACTCCACCTTCTTATTCTGACTTCTGATCCCTTCTTTGCAGTCCTGATGAAGGATCATGGTTCAAAATGTCGACTGTTTATTCCCTTTCATAGATGATGCCTGACTTGCTGAATCCCTCCAGCATTTATCTGTGTGTCAGATCCTTATTCTGTTGCTCACAGCTCCAAATGTAATGTCAACGCGCTCTTCAAGCTGCACAACCACTTTCAGAGGTGGGTGGATTAAGTGATCACTTGAAATGCAAGCATGGAACAAACTACTACTTTAATTACACCAGGTGTATGGGATTCCTAAAAATTATCTGTGGTCACCGATGGGAAATTAAATGGTAATAATCACTCTAGGGATGTGCATGAACATTAAATACCTAGGACTTAAAAACTTGACTTGGCTCCTCAGCACACAGTCATTTCAGCACACTTTTGCATATAGTTACATTTCTAGTGATATATACCATAGTCACACAGTCAGATACATTACAATAATGCATGCTTGATATCAAGATATTAAAGATTTTCATCAATGAAAATACAACTGTAGCCCAAGCACACAGTGAAGAAATGATTTTTACTTGCCCTTTTCAAAACCACATCAACACATTCGCTATATTTTCATTTAATTCCTTTCTACTATTTTAGATATTGCATGGTTCTTTGTTTTTGTTTGCAATTCAAACTCAGAAATATAATTAAATGGCATACAGCACTCAGTTCCAATGCTTTAAAATGCTATCCATCCAAAAAGGTGTGATGAATGAGAGGTCTGTGACAGGAGGACCTCAGTGTCAAATGCTTTATTATTTCTCTGATCTCGTTCCCCGTCGACAGCAGCTGCCTCTGAGGAGGGTGCAGCAAATCCTCATCTACGCTGCTGCATTAGTGCAGAGATTCTGCATGAAACAGAATTCTTTAACCATTCTTTATGTAAATTGCTTGATTTGCATCCAATCAATGGCAGGTGAAAGGCACATCTGTGCATTCTGGCCACCAGTGTAATGAAGGGATTGAGGGCGGAATTTCAAAAAACCTTTTTTGGTAATGGAATCAATTGGAGAGTCATTACTTGCTTTAGGGAAATGGGCCCAGAAGATGCATTATGTTCCTCTCAATTGCTTTGTCCATTCTCTCCGTGGTTCATTGATGATGTTACATTAGCTTAAAGTTGGAAGCTTCCCCTTTGATCAACTTGCCAGAATTTCCCAACAGTATTTTCAGCGCAACATTCTGAATGTAAATTATGTCCAAAACCCAGTACTGGGTGTTGTAAAACCTGTTCCTTCACAGAGATTATTATCGGCACTATATTTGTGCCAGCAGGTTAGTACCAGCCAGCTTCGAGGCCCATATTTGCAAACAACAGGTTATATGTTCCTTGCCCTTTTGGAGAAGGGAGTTCCCTTTTTTTTCCTTACTGATGAAAAGGTGTTACAGGGAAGACAGTAATTTCAGCACATTGCCATCACTAGCCAACCTGCCATCAAGGATATATACACTGTACACAGAAAGGTGCTGGCAAAGGACCAGTAACATCATGAAGGGTCCCACCCACTCTGCTCATGGACTGTTTGCCCCGCCGACATTGGGGAGGAAGCTACGCAGCATCTATGGCAGGACCACAAGACTAAAAAAAAGTTACTTTTCCCAAGTAGTAAGACTGATCAAAACCTCCACCCACCAACTCCACCACTACTTTATTATTTCCTGTCAATCACCTTATGTGCAGGCTTACGTCTCTCTATGGACATACATTCAATCTATGTATACAAGCCATCTTATGTATTTACATTTATTGTGTTTTTTACTATTATTGTATTCTTTATCTTTTGTGAAACTTTCTGTGCCACATCAGATGTACAGTAGAAATTATTTCGTTCTCCTCTACACTTGTGTACAGGAAATGACGTTAAACAATCTTAAATCTTGAATGCTCCCTAAAGCAACATGTGATCTGACACGCAACACGGAATTATGATGTAGTGGCCATTACAGAGACTTGGCTGGCACCAGGGCAGGAATGGATTCTCAATATTCCTGGATTTCAGTGCTTTAAAAGGGATGTGGGGGGGGGGGGGAGGGGAGGAGGGGTGGCATTACTGGTCAGGGATACTATTACAGCTACAGAAAGGGTGGGTAATGTAGCAGGATCCTCTTTTGAGTCAGTATGGGTGGAAGTCAGGAACAGGAAGGGAGCAGTTATTCTATTGGGGGTATTCTATAGGCCCCCTGGTAGCAGCAGAGCTACAGAGGAGCAGATTGGGAGGCAGATTTTGGAAAGGTGCAAAAATAACAGGGTTGTTATCATGGGTGACTTTAACTTCCCTAATATTGATTGGCACCTGATTAGTTCCAAGGGTTTAGATGGGGCAGAGTTTGTTAAGTGTGTCCAGGACGGATTCCTGTCACAGTATGTGGACAGGCCGACGAGGGGGAGTGCCATACTAGATCCAGTACTAGGTAATGAACTGGGTCAGGTCACAGATCTCTCAGTGGGTGAGCATCTGGGGGACAGTGACCACCACTCCCTGGCCTTTAGCATTATCATGAAAAAGGATAAAATCAGAGAGGACGGGAAAATTTTTAATTGGGGAAGGGCAAATTATGAGGCTGTAAGGCTAGAACTTGCGAGTGTGAATTAGGATGATGTTTTTGCAGGGAAATGTACTATGGACATGTGGTTGATGTTTAGAGATCTCTTGCAGGATGTTAGGGATAAACTTGTCCCAGTGAGGAAGATAAAGAATGGTAGGATGAAGGAACCATGGGTGACAAGTGAGGTGGAAAATCTAGTCAGGTGGAAGAAGGCAGCATACATGAGGTTTAGGAAGCAAGGATCAGATGGGTCTAATGAGGATTACCGGGAAGCAAGAAAGGAGCTTAAGAAGGGGCTGAGAAGAGCAAGAAGGGGGCATGAGAAGGCCTTGGCAAGTAGGGTAAAGGAAAACCCCAAGGCATTCTTCAATTATGTGAAGAACAAAAGGATGACAGGAGTGAAGGTAGGACCGATTAGAGATAAAGGTGGGAAGATGTGCCTGGAGGCTGTAGAAGTGAGCAAGGTCCTCAATGAATACTTCTCTTCAGTATTCACCAATGAGAGGGAACTTGATGATGGTGAGGACAATATGAGTGAGGTTGATGTTCTGGAGCATGTTGATATTAAGGAAGAAGAGGTGTTGGAGTTGTTAAAATACATCAGGACGGGTAAGTCCCCGGGGCCTGACAGAATATTCCCCAGGCTGCTCCACGAGGTGAGAGAAGAGATTGCTGAACCTCTGGCTAGGATCTTTATGTCCTCGTTGTCTACGGGAATGGTACAGGAGGATTGGAGGGAGGCGAATGTTGTCCCCTTGTTCAAAAAAGGTAGTAGAGATAGTCTGGGTAATTATAGACCAGTGAGCCTTACATCTGTGGTGGGAAAGTTGTTGGAAAAGATTCTTAGAGATAGGATCTATGGGCATTTAGAGAATCATGGTCTGATCAGGGACAGTCAGCATGGCTTTGTGAAGGGCAGATCGTGTCTAACAAGCCTGATATAGAGTTCTTTGAGGAGGTGACCAAGCATATAGATGAGGGTAGTGCAGTGGATGTGATCTACATGGATTTTAATAAGGCATTTGACAAGGTTCCACAAGGTAGGCTTATTCAGAAAGTCAGAAGGCATGGGATCCAGGGAAGTTTGGCCAGGTGGATTCAGAATTGGTTTGCCTGCAGAAGGCAGAGGGTCGTGGTGGAGGGAGTATATTCAGATTGGAGGATCGTGACTAGTGGTGTCCCACATGGGACCTCTACTTTTCATGATTTTTATTAACGACCTGGATGTGGGGGTAGAAGGGTGGGTTGACAAATTTGCAGACGACACAAAGGTTGGTGGTGTTGTAGATAGTGTAGAGAATTGTCAAAGATTGCAGAGAGACATTGATAGGATGCAGAAGTGGGCTGAGAAGTGGCAGATGGAGTTCAACCCAGAGAAGTGTGAGGTGGTACACTTTGGAAGGACAAACTCCAAGGCAGATTACAAAGTAAATGGCAGGATACTTGTTAGTGTAGAGGAGCAGAGGGATCTGGGGGTACATGTCCACAGATCCCTGAAAGTTGCCTCACAGGTAGATAGGGTAGTTAAGAAAGCTTATGGGGTGTTAGCTTTCATAAGTCGAGGGATAGAGTTTAAGAGTTGCAATGTAATGATGCAGCTCTATAAAATTCTGGTTAGGCCACACTTGTAGTACTGTATCCAGTTCTGGTCGCCTCACTATAGGAAGGATGTGGAAGCATTGGAAAGGGTACAGAGGAGATTTACCAGGATGCTGCCTGGTTTAGGGAGTATGGATTATGATCAGAGATTAAGGGAGCTAGGGCTTTACTCTTTGGAAAGAAGGAGGATGAGAGGAGACATGATAGAGATGTACAAGATAATAAGAGGAATAGATAGAGTGGATAGCCAGCGCCTCTTCCCCAGGGCACCACTGCTCAATACAAGAGGACATGGCTTTAAGGTAAGGAGTGGGAAGTTCAAGGGGGATATTAGAGGAAGTTTTTTTACTCAGAGAGTGGTTGGTGCGTGGAATGCACTGCCTGAGTCAGTGGTGGAGGCAGATACACTAGTGAAGTTTAAGAGACTACTAGACAGGTATATGGAGGAATTTAAGGTGGGGGGTTATATGGGAGGCAGAGTTTGAGGGTCGGCACAACATGTGGGCCGAAGGGCCTGTAATGTGCTGTACTGTTCTATGTTCTATGACAAAGCTGAGCTACCACACAACTCTAATAGAGGTGCAATAACAGCGAGTTCTTCCCACGACTCAAACCCTCATGACAGTGGGTTTCAGATTCCTCAGCCTTCTCTGCTTCCAAGCTGATTTCCTGTTTCGTACTGACAGATGTGACCAATGTACGGAAAACTCCTTTCACCGAGGACAATCGACATCATGCTTCAGGTTTAATCTACAGTCTTAAATAAGACAGATGTAGAAAGGATTTACAATTCTACAGTTTTCTCCCACATTCCAAAAACAAATGGATTGGTGGGTTAACGGTCACAGAGGAGTAATTGGCCAGCTTCAGCTTGATGGGCTGGAACGACGTAAAGGTGTTGTATCTCTAAATAAAATAATAACATTGAAGACTGGGGAAAATAGTCAGTTTAAAACATAAACTATTACCTTTGATGGGATATGTTGTCAGTTTACCAATACATCAGATCAGGAGTAGACCAGCCCTGACTCCTGAAAAGCTTATTTAAAAATTGGAAAGCTATCCGGTAAAACCACAATAGGCCTAGGGAACATGCTGCTTTCAATGGCCAGAGCTTAGCAATTTCACTATGGAGTGAGGTAAAGTGATATCATTAACAATAATATTTATTGGAACTGTTCAAATGATAGGTAATTTACAACAGATGCTGTCTGGCATGCTAAGTATTTCCAGCATTTAATGTTTTATTTCAGTCGGAGCTTATTGATTAATAACTAATGTTCTGTGTGGACCATTTGACCTTAGCCCCCATTATAGTATTGGTCCAAATATGCACAAGGCCTGAACGCCAGAGCCAGGCCGAGGGTTTCTGTCCTTTTCAACATGGTGGCATTTGAGAATTTAACGGTTTGAATACAGTGAAGGCTGAGGAATCTGGAACCCACCATCAGGAATGTCATTGGCTAAATGCACTGTCAGGGATTACAGAAGTCAATAGGGAAGTAAATGGAAATCGAGGGGCAGTGTCTTCTTTTGGTGGAATCATAGCCAACATATGATTGTGGTTTTTGGAAGCAAGTCATCTCCAGACTATAGCTGCAGGTGTTCAAAAGAACAGTAATCTTGATTCAACCATTACTAACTCCCTCATCAATACCCTTCGTCCTTGAGGCCTAAAATAGAGAGGTTCACTGATATTTGTACAATGCTCAATTCCATTCACAGGTCCTTGTATAACAAGCAATGCACACAAAATGCTGGAGGAACTTAGCAGACTAGGCAGTATCTATGATAAATATCAGACTATAATAAATATCAGCACTGATGAAGGGTCTCAGCCTGAAACGTCGACTGTTTACTCTTTTCTAGAGATGGTGCCAGGCCTGCTGAGTTCCTCCAGCATTTTGTGTGTGTTGCTTTGGATTTCCAGCATCTGTAGATTTTCTCCTCCTTTTATAACAAATCAGTCTGGGCCTACATTTTAAGATGGCGTTACTGAACGTGTGTGACAGCTTTCTGGCAGTCAAAAAGCTAAGAAATCTGACTAAAAACATCACTAAAAATACCTTTTCTGAAGTAAATTATCACCGCAAACAGTGAAGGGGTGAGTTTTGGCAAGACGAGCTCAGGAGATGATCCAAGATGGTGTTTTGCAGAATCGTTGCTGATGGTCTGGGAGTGAGGCTGGATCACTCTGGGCACTGCAAGAAGTCAAGGCTCAAGCAGAGGAGATTCGCTTCAATTTTTTTTTGCATGATTTGTATTTTTTTTCTTTCTCTTGCGCTTTTTATTTTTATTCTCACCCCCCCCCCCCATCGGATTCTTTCAGGTTTCTTACTTTGTGGCTACCTGTGAGCAAGCAAATCTCAAAGTTGTATAACTTATATAATAAATGTACTTGAATTTTGAATGTAGCATGCATGAAATAACTGATGTACAATTTAGTATGAAACTAACGCTCAAGAAACCCCACACCAATTGAAACAAAGCAGTCGACCGATGTGAACACACATTCATTTCAGCAAGGTTATACGGTACCTACATGTTGTACCATCTGGAAAATCTATTGCAGCAAGCTGACCATGCATCTCCATGTCTTAACATTTCAAGAGATGTCTTGTTGTTTGATGTCATCTTAACCCTTGAAATAAATATACCAGCATTATAGTTCTGCCTCCATGAAAGCAGCTGAGTTATCGGATCCAGTGCTGTGGATCATAGTCTAAATGTGCTTCAGTGGACTGAGGTGAAGGAACTATTCAGGAGAAGCTCTGACCCAAGTCTTGACACAGATCCAGAATCAGTTATTGTGAATACCAAGTTGGAAGGTGAGAGATGTGAGAGGGGTTGAATTTTGTGGGAATTATCGCATAGCTGGCCTAAATTACACTCCTTCATATTTAATGCTGACTTTTTTGTGCATTACAGCAGGGGACATGGCCTGACTATTTTCCCCTCTTATCTTTTGTGTCTGCTACGAGTGTAAGGTAATGGTAGTTATGGGGCAGAGGCAAAAATGGACCAATTATCCACAAATGGAGATGGTCTAATTCAGACCTAATTAATTTTAAATCTAGCTTCCTCTTTGTTTAGGCCAGGGAGGCCAGGGAATCCATGGGCCCCAGATTGGGAACCCCCGGATTAGATTTATAAACTTGTAGTTTATGCATTCAGCCAACTTCTATCTTCTTCAGTGACATTCCTGCTACTGCACTAACTAAAGTTCAATCAAAGACCTTGCTGCTACTAACTAATTTGATCATGATATCACAGTCAGTTGAATAAGACAGTGAACCCCCCCTCCACTCCCCCATTCCATGAACATGAAGGTTAAGATAAGGAATATTATGGCAAGTCTGCCATATCAAGTATATCAACACTTCTCAGCCTATATGTAATATATATTGTATATTATAATTAAATATTATAATAATATTAAATATATATAATGCACCGTCTTCCTTATAGGCTCCAGCACAATATCCAAACAACTGCACTTCAAGTCATCCTGATCTGAATATTATCTCCAAATCACAATCCTGTCAGGGCAATTAGGTTTACACAAATAAAGCACGGCTTTACCCTCATTGTGAGACATGACACATCTTTTCAGGTTATACTGTGCATTGATTGGCATGGATTTTCATTCTGTGTTGTTGAACAGGACTGGGAAAGTGGCTAAAAATAGCATCACCCACACTGCTACACAGTTGGAGTTGTGCCTGGTTTACTGTTCACGTATGGTCTTTTATATTTAAGTCAGGTTCACACAACAAGCAAACTTACAAACATAGATCTATTTGGATTGAAAATATAACATAATAAATATGGCAATGAGTGGCAAATAAAGAAGATCTTTTCAATTTTCACCAAGCGCAAGTTGGAATTCAACCTATATTTAATTGACAAGTACATGTATATTATACACAAAGATAACTAAATGCTGTACATTCATGTTATATCAATCACAAATTAAATCTCGATAATCTCATTATATGATTAGCTTCACAAAGTATTGCATGAATTGTAACATTTGAATTGTAAATAATGTCAATCATTGATTGGTGATAAGCAAATCAGCGTACTTCAACATTTCCACAGCTAACCGTCCTCCCCCCAAAAAACTAAAACCCTTGGTAGTTTGCACCATCTCTGTCTTGCAATCAAATTCCCATCCATCTATAGATTGGTTAGAAGTCCCAGCTTCCCTCCCATCCAGCACCATCACACAATCTTCTTCACACCAATCACCTACCCTCCCATCCAATTCTTATCTCCTTAATCAGCTTTGCAGCTTCCTTATTGCCATGCTCTTTCTCTGCTGTGTTGTCAGATTGTGGAGGGAAAACTCTTCCAAGCTATCACAAATGCAGTTGCTCACTTGCACACAAAAGGCTGAGTTTTCATGCTATACCGTATCGGAGCTTCAATGCCTTGAACCAGACTGGCATTTACTCTCCATAATTACTCGTCAATGACACCTTAAGTCTACCATGTAAGAAGGACATTTGTGACAATCATGGGAAGGCGATGAACTTACTGGCCAAAAACATTGACTGTATTTATCTAGTATCAATAGCACAAAACACCCATGAACCACTACGGGAGAAGCACCAAACAAAACATGAAAACAGGCCACATAAAGTGAAATTAGGGCAGATGACCAAAATGAAAATACTACTGAAATGTCAGAAGTGCAAATTGAAAACAGAGTGCTGGAAAAGTGCTGCAGATGAGGAATAATCATGGAGAGGGAAACAGGATTAAACAGGCCTTCTAATAATCATTAGAACATGAAATAATACCCATTTTTCCTGTTTTTAAAAGAATTATTTTAACTTGGTCCAAGAGTCTCTTAAGAATCTGAATTGATGCACTAAAAGGAAAGTGGAGATACAAAGAAGTTTTGGATCGGAATTCCAATGTTTATAATCCTGGCAGCTGAGTGCAAAGTTTCTAATGGCCTAGTAAATAAACTGAGCTAATACTCTGGAGGAGTAGCTGTTTAGAGGAAAATAAAGAGAAAAGGAAACAAGGACATGGAGGGATTTAACAATAAGCTAATACAGGAAGTCCCCACAGGTGCAAGGCTGCATGGAACTTGCAAAAAGGTTCAAACACAGACAGCAGAGTTTGGGATGATTACACCACGGTTTCAGTAATGGTCTAGACACATTGAAATCCTTGGTAGCCCAAAACTGAGGATTTCCTGAAACCCAACCACTCGCTGTCACAATGATAGAAATTTAGACACAATAAAGTTTGATATTAACCTTTTTTTTAATTTAGAAGACCACTTGGATGGCATTAGGCCCACCGACAGTAAATAAGATGTCCAGGTATTTTTTTTTCCTCCTTTCCTTGCTCGAGTCAACATTGCTTAACATAACCCATGCATCTTTCATTCTTAGCATGCGGCAAATTGCTTTCATTGCCAGTAAGAGATCGGAATAAACTTAGATGCCCATGTGTTTTAAATAGGCAAGTGATCTGTTAATATTTCATACATGGACTGGAATTGCATGTTAGAATCTGCAGAAAAAAAACACTTGGCCAGCTGAGATGCCCCAGAAATTCCAAATACTGTATTAAATGAAAGGCATTTTGCTGCCCCCAATTACAAAATTCTTGCACAAATTAACACTGCACTCACTTAAAATTCTCAGCTACTGTCTCTGACAATTGATTTAATGTGGTTACATTTAACAAAGCGTGCAAAACACATTCCTTATGATAGACCATAATGATCCCAGAACAGAATGACGTCTAGCTTGTGCATTATGTTACTATTATTGCAGCATTTAGTTTGGAGAATTTTCAAAGAAATACATTAATATTTCCAGCAGAAAATTCAAAAAGCTTCTGCTTTGGAAATAAATCAAAGAGTGATACTTAGTGTAGGAGCCAGGCGTTAAAATTACCATGAGGAATATCATGATGAGATACTGAATAGAATGCATATTATTTTACTTGGAAAACTCAAGTTTAAATATTTCATGCGTGTACGTTCTGTAGTTTTATTCTTTCCTCCATTTCTAATATTCAAAGTGAAGAGCATAATGGACATTATGTAATAAAATCATACTGCAGTGTTGAAAAGCTAATACAGCAATTTGGTTTTCTGGTGGAATTCATAGTTAAATGCATTAGCAAACCAAAATAAGAAAACATCAGTACAAGTGTTTTTTTTTATTATTTTTATCCTTTTGGTGATCTTGCAGCACAATGGAAGTAGCAGGTCCAGACCTGGGCAATTATGCACATATTACAAACATGTTTATTATGCCAATGATATGTGCAAAACAATAAGATAATGTTCTGCAGGGAATACTGAAGTGAAAATAGTACTGCCCAATTACTGCCAGGTAGACTAATAGTCTAAATGGCAGGCATATTTTTCACAATGCTAAGACCATTTTATATATTTTAGCAAGGGCTCAAAGCAGAGCTATGTGGTTTCTAGCAAATGAAGAAAAAAAACCAACACAGCCAGTTTTGGAGCTTATCCAATTAACCCACATGACTCCAACCCTCACATCATTAATGTTCAAAGTCATATCTTCCTTTAAGGGAGTACGTGCTCTTTAGAAACTAAATTGAGTTCATATTACAAAAACCTTAATTTTTTTTTACAGTGCTGCTATTTTATCCGATCAGTAACTGTATTTAATGTAATCACAATTCCTTCCTGAAAAGGCATGAAAGTTAGGAAGTGTAATTTTTGGAAGAAAAATAGACTATACATTTCAATGGCCAGTGGGTAAGCAAGTGCTTACATATCAATACATTAGGGTAACAATCACACATATGACAGAACTTTATAGATAATGAAATAGCTGCCTATAGGAGGCTGAACAAAACCCTCCTGTACACAGTACATTACAATACACTTCAATAGAACTGGAAGATTTTTCTGTTGGAAGATCACTGAATAAATGTATACTCAAAAAATTGCTTGATAAATCAACATCGTTTGTATATCTGGATTGGCAGTATACAAAACAGTGAAGAAACACAAAAACAATTCTTGAAATAGTATACTAGATTATTATCGGGAGATACCTAGTCCGAAATGAACCTTAAATTTCTTAAAGTGGATGTTGTTATAACTCAAAGAATTTGCCCCACCTCCTCCAGTTTTCTTTTATTATTTATTCATAATAGGCTTCAATGGTTATTGGTGGCCGTAATGAATAAATTGGTCTGATGTTTTCTTGCCTTCAATTTGAAGAATGGTGCCTCGAAGTTCATCTTGTACTTGAAAAGCAGGAGTGATAAGTAATTTCTTATGCAACACTAATTTGATGCTTATGTAATATTCTCATGAAACTGGTATCAAGACACAGTATTATAAGAATATAATAAACATCAACAGGATTAAATCACTAAGCCCTTCATGTCCGCCGTGCCATTCAAAATATGAACTCAGCACCAGCTCCTTGTACCAACCTTGTAATCTCGAGTTTTCCTTAATATAGTATTCTCATTCTTGAATATGCACAGTCATTACTGCCATAGAGCTCTCCTGGGGAAGTATGCAGAAGCCAGAGGTCATTAATGCCATAGGAAACCTTTCCAGGATGTGCAGTCAAGGACATCTGTTCCACATAGAGCAGAGCTTAGAACTTAATACTGAATAACAAAAAGGAGGTATTTGAAGCAACATACATAAAAATTGCAGGTAAACGCAGCAGGCCAGGCAGCATCTGTAGGAAGAGGTACAGTCGACGTTTCGGGCTGAGACCCTTTGTCAGGACTAACTGAAAGAAGAGCTAGTAAGAGATTTGAAAGTGGGAGGGGGAGGGGGAGATCCAAAATGATAGGAGAAGACAGGAGGGGGAGGGATGGAGCCAAGAGCTGGAAAGTTGATTGGCAAAAGGGATATGAGAGGATCATGGGATGGGAGGCCTAAGAATAAAGAAAAGGGGAGGGGGGAAGGCCAGAGGATGGGCAGGGGGTATAGTGAGAGGGACAGAGGGAGAAAAAGGAGCGAGAGAAAAAAAAATTAATAATAATAATAAATAACGGATGGGGTACGAAGGGGAGGTGGGGCATTAACGGAAGTTAGAGAAGTCAGTGTTCATGCCATCAGATTGGAGGCTACCCAGATGGAATATAAGGTGTTGTTCCCTCAACCTGAGTGCAGCTTCATCTTGACAGTAGAGGAGGCCATGGACAGACATATCAGAATAGGAATGGGATGTGGAATTAAAATGTGTGGCCACTGGGAGATCCTGCTTTCTCTGGCGGACAGAGCGTATTTGGATTGAATTGCAAAAACCTTGACAACTGGAATTGGTGATGATAAGTGACACAGTAGGTTCATGACAAATGAATTCCAGATAATGATCACTCCTATCCAGACTATTGGACTATCCAGAATAGTCCAATAACCACATGTTGATATTCAATGACATTACCATTACCCAGACTTCATGACAGAGTCATAGTCATACAATTCAGATCAGGCCTTTGGCGTCCATAGGCATAAGATGTCTTTCCAGGCTATTCACATTTGCCAGCATTTAGTCCATGTTCCTCTCTGTACCTGTCAGACAATGCAGTTTTACCCATCTTTACAGTTTCTCCTGGCACCACATTCTATGAAAAAACTTGCCACTCCGGTCTTTCCCCTTGCACCTTAAGTGTATGCCCTCTAGTTTTAGATTGCCCTACCTTGGGAAATAGATTGTGACCATCCACCCGATTTGCTCCCCTTGTGATTATACACATCTCTACATGGTCATCCTCAGCCTCCTACACTCCAGGAACAAAGGTCCCAGCCTATCAAGCCTCTCAAGCCCTCCAGTCCTGATAACATCCTTGTGAATCTTTTTTGCAACATCTTGTCCATGTCTGAGTTAACTTCCATCTCCCAATCTGTGGCTCACTTCTCTACTACATCTATATGTCATCAACAAACCTACTAAAGAACGTTGTCATGCAAACAGTCAATATACAGCAGATGACAAACACGAAGGCAAACAGCACTGATCCCAGTGGCATACCACTGGTCACAGGGCTCCAGCCGGAAAAACAACCCTTCACTACCACCGAGTCCATTATATACGACTGGCCATCTTACTGAGAATCGCACGTGACTTAATATTGCAGACTAGCCTGTCAATAGACAATGTCTACCACCCTGCCCTCATCAACCCTCTTGGTCAAAGTTCAAATAAAATTTACTGTCATACATGTCACCACATATAACACTGAGATTTTTTTTTCTGCAGGCGTACTCAGCAAATGTATAGAACAATAACTGTAAACAGGATCAATGAACAAAAAATATAAATAAACAGCATTAAGTAATGAGAGCATGAAAGAACAAGATAGAGAGTCCTTAAAGTGAGATCATTGTGGGAACACCAGAAATAAAATGAGTGTAGTTGTCTTTTTTTGTTCAAGAGCCCAATGGTTGAGGGGTAGTAACTGTTCTTAAACCTGTTGGTGTGAGTCCTGAGGCCCTCGTACCTTCTAACTGACAGCAGCAGCGAGAAAAGAGCATGGCCTGGGTGGTGAGGATCTTTGATGATGGATGCTGCTTTCCTATGGCAACGTTTCACGCAGATGTGCTCATGAAGCACTCGGCTAAATCTACTACCTTTTGTGGGATTTTCCATTGAAAGGCATTGGTGTTCTCACGCCAGTCAGCACACTTTCCACCACACATCTATAGAAGTTTGTTAAGGTTTTTGGTGACATGCCAAATCTCCTCAGACCCCTGAAGAAGTAGAGGTGCTGTTGTGCTTTCCTTGCAATGACATTTATATGATGGATCCAAGACAGATCCTCTAATATAGTGATACCCAGGAATTCAAAGTTACTCCATCTCCTGAAGTCTATAATCTGTTCTCTAGTCTTGCTGGCAATCGGTGAGAGGTTGTTGTTATGACACCACTCAGCCAAGCTTTCAATCTCCCTCCTGTATGCTGATACATCACTACTTTTGATACAGCCCACAACAGTGGTGTCATCAGCAAACTTGTATATGGCGTTGGAGCTGTACTTGGCCATACAGTCATAGGTGTAAAGTGAGTAGAGCATGGAGTTAAGCACACTTACCTGTGGTGCGCCTGTGCTGATGGAGATCGTGCCAATCCAAACTGACTGGGGTCTACAAGCAAGGAAATCCAGGATCCAATTGCACAAGCCGTGAGGTAATGTTACAGTAATACAAGATCTTGGTCAGACCCCACTTGGAGTATTGTGTTCAGTTCTGGTCACATCACTGCAGAAAGGATATGGATACTATAGAAAGAGTGCAGAGGAGATTTACAAGGATGTCGCCTGGATTGGAGAATGTACCTTGTGAGAATAGGTTGAATGAACTTGGCCTTTTCTCCTTGGAGAGACGGAGGATGAGAAGTGACCTGATAGAGGTGTAGAAGATGATGAGAGGCCTTGATCATGTGGATAGCCAGAGGCTTTTTTCCTGAGCTGAAATGGCTAACATGAGGGGGCATAGTTTTAAGGTGTTTGGAAGTAGGTACCGAGGGGATGTCCGGGTTAAGTTTTTCACACAGAGAGTGGTGGGTGCATGGAATGCACTGCTGGCGATGGCGGTGGAGGCAAATACAATAGGGTCTTTTAAGCAACTATCAGGTACGTGGAGCTTAGAAAAACAGAGGTCCTTTCCTTTCTAAATACTGGTAGATCCAGTCCCTTAGAATCCCCTTTAATAGCTTTCCTACTATAATGTTAGGCTCATTAGCCTGTAGTCCCTGGTTGTACTTACAGGCCTTCTTAAATAAAGGGAAATATTAGTCACCAGTCTTCTGTATCTTACCCATGGCTAAAGGCAATGCAAATCTCTGCCAAGACCCCGCAATTTCTTCCATAACTTCCCACAATGTTCTAGGATCCAAATGATCAAGCCCCAGCCACTTACCCTTCTTAATATGCCTCCTTTGTTCTAATGTGACCATTTTCAAAAACATCTCGTAATTCCCTGAATTCCTTATATTTGATGAGCTATCAACATTCTGTGGATCACCACTAACCAAAATTGGTGAAAATGTTTTGCAATGTCAGGAGTTGTTGAATATGCAGCCTTCGTTCTGAGAAATTAACTTGTACCAAGCAAAGCAACACTTTGATTTTTATCTTTTAATTGTCCAGGATTGTTAAAAGCACAGCACTGGCAAGAAATTAATTAATTCCTTGCGATGCCAAGTGCATTTCTAAGCTACACTGCATAAATTTGAAACAATATCTATAAATTTAGATGCCACTGCATGTGAAGGAAGGCAGTGTTGCTTGCTGAAAATAACAGCTAATTTCTGCTTTCTGGGAGCATCAATCTGGCAGATGGATTGACATAATATGTGTAATAATGTTTCTTTTACATTTCTTAAATAATTAAACTACCATTTAATTTATATGAACAGGTAATATTATGGCTGTGGGTTCGCAAGTAGGAAGTAGTACTGCAATTATGTTTTGCTTTCTTCTTCATGGATGCAAATTTAATGCCTGAAATATTGTGCCACTAGTTGATGATGAAGAGAAAAAAACAAAAATGGTAGAGATTTATTTCATTAGAGACACAGCAGAGTAACATGCCCTTTCAGTGAAACGAGACCATGCCACCCAATTACACCCACGTAACCAATCGCCTCTTAGAGCCAGAGAACCCTGCTGCACAGAAAGAGGTTCTTGGGCCCATCAGGTCCATCCCAATCTAATATTCTGCCTCGTCCCATCAACCTGCACTTACCATAGCCCTTCATAACCCTCCCATCCATGTACTTACCCCAAGTTCTCTTCACTGTTGACACTGGACCTGCGTCCACTCTGCAGCTCATTCCACACTTTCATCACCCTCTGAATGAAGAAGTTCCTTCTCATGCTCCCCTTAAACATTTCACCTTTCACCCTTAACCCATGATGTCTTCTTCTTGTCTCACCCAACACCAGTGGAAAAGATGGCAGTGTAAAGACGACTTCAGTGTGTGAAGGTGAAAAGGCGACTTCAGCCTCGGTGATATGGATGTGCGATATATAGGCAACTTGCTGACATCCAGTAGTCTTCAATGCCCGATGGCAGGAAGTTACCTTTACGCTGCACGTCTATAAAGCTCTGGATCCATTATCAATTGATTTTAATAGGAAGACAATTTAATAGGTACTAGTTTGCAATCTTCATTGTCGGACTTTATAAGAAAATTAAATATTAATAATCTCCCAGCAAATGAGCTCCTTTATCTTTTGGTGCTACAGAGAGTCCATTATAGAATTATGTAAAAGGCATGGCAATATAAAATAGAGCATGCACAGACACGCATTAGCCAGAGAAAATGCCTGGAAGGTGACCAGCAGGCTTATGAAAATTATTATATCTTATATGCAAGAAAGCATAATGAATTTTTAAAAAACTTGTTTTACAGGCTGATAATGGATGATCTATAATAAGACAAAATCCCTTGTCCAAACACATATTGATAATACATTTATAGAACATAGTCAGACAAAAGGATTGAAGGCTAGTTCCCTTGCACAGCAGATACAATTATCTTATTTTTGGACATGGAAGTACATTTTGGAGATGAATACAACTCCAGCAATAACTATATTTATCTTCACGGTATTCTATTTTCACTGTAACTATTTATTTCAAATCAATAAGTAAATTCTATACAGGCTCTCAAGTTTAAATAAAACTTCACTGAAACTTTAGAGACCTATTGATGTTCCCATACTGCACAGAGAGGAAATAAGGGACAATGTATCCTTATTCTGAGTAAGACAGCACAGCAGACAAGTGAGCACTTGGGAGGCAGTTACCACCTTACTGTTAGGCTCAATGAATCAAAAGGCAAATTTATAGTGACAAGAAAAAGGTGGAAAGAGATTGTACTGATTACATTTAAAAATTGGCAAAATAATTGCAATTTGGATGTTAGAAGCATCCCCATCTGAAACTGACACATTTACTCCATTGACTTGTGTGCATTTTCTTCAATTCTGTAGTCAAATGCCAATTGACCCAAAGTGGGGAGCAGAAAGGATCTAAAATCAGAGCATAGTTACAACGTTAGATGTGGCCCCAACGTGCACATCCGCTAGGTTCTGAAAGGTGACCTGATGAACATAAATAGCTCAAAAGGATAGGATACCTGCAATTTTAGCAGCAGTGTAATTTCAAAGCCAACCTCCCATAAAGCACTCCACAACCATTAATGCCAATTAATTTTGAACTCCAAGATTTGTTTCTTATAAAATAAACTGACTTTACTGCATTTCCAGTTGCAGTATCAGTCTATTCGTCCAGTGAAGGTGCTCCTTTCCGGTTGTAGGTGATTTTCCATGATGGGAGCACCTGGTGCTTTCTAATGGATTCCATGAGCTACCAATGATGTAGTAAGTCAGTCATTTTTTTTAAAACTTGACCATTGTTCTCAATTGAATTATGACAAGTACTTGAATATTATGCTTCCATTACATCAGACCCTAGAGGCTATGCACTTCTAAAGCATATGCACTATGAAGCAAATATAAAATTAATATTTGAAACATCACTGAATTTAAGTTTCCTCATTTTATTGATTCAATATTTTGTGATGAAAACGACCTCATTGAACGTACCGTCAAGTGTTCCATCTTGACTCATCATCCTCCTCACAACTCTGTAAGCACAATTTTAGCTTTATCATGTCCTTAGCCTATGATAAGATGTGCAGTGTTAAAATGATGTTTTCTCTCCAGTCAAACTACACTGATTATTTGTGACATGATGCTGAAAGCTGGGTAAAATTGTACAACTGTTTCCATGGTAACCCAGGGAAGTCTGCAGTGCATTTTTAGCATCTGTACATAACCACAATAACTAAATATCGAACAGGTTGACTCTTCACAGCTCTAGCAGATCAAAGCTTTCAATCCATGTGGCCATTAATGTAAATTTCAAAATGGCAATACTAATTGTCAGAGTTTTTTCCTGCCCAAGCACATACATTTCAATTTAGGATAATTGCCTGCTTGTATTTCAGATTCTTCATAAACAAGAGATCCTGCAGATGCTGGAAATTCAGAACAACAAATACAAATTGCTGGCAGAACTCAGCAGGTCAGGCAGAATCTATTGGAAATGAATGAACAGTCGACATTTCAGGCCAAGACCCTTCATCATGACTGATGAATTCCATCCTATTCACAGAGTCTCACATCGCCTTATTTTGTCAGGTGCCCTCTTTATCAAGTGAAACGGATTTCCATCATACTTGTAACGAGACGGTGGCAGCACAGGAGCGGGTCTGGGAATTTCCTGCCATGCAGATTAATTCTTCTCCAATAAAAGGAGCAAATGTTCATCAATGTTATACTTCAAACCCAAACATCAGAATTTATTCAAGATACAATGTTAATTTCCCTCCCTTAAAAAATACCTGACCATTGTCAAGATAACATAATTGAGGCAAATATACTTTTGACAATTTTGGTGCCTCCTGTGTCAAAGTCAAGTTTATGATCAGAGTACATATATCGATCTTTAATATCTCTATCTTTGAAGACCCTGATCTGGAGTTACTCGCTGACTACAGTTATTTGTGGGAACTTTGACGGGGGGGGGGGGTGGTATCGGAGGTCAGTGTCCAAGCAGAAGGCTGATGTGTCGTGGGAAATGGAAGATCTAAGGCTGTGTGCCCAGAGACCCGAGATCTTTGGGCCCAGAGCTTGGAAAAATGACGTAACGGACTTTTAACATCATAAACCAGTGAGTTGTTTGTTATGTCTCCCCTCTCACTGTGAAATGGAGACACCTCTTTTTCCCTTATTAGGGGGAGAAAGAGCTTGTGGTATGTCGAATGCTGGGTGAACAAGAAGTCTTTGGAGTACTGCAAGTCTATGTCTTTGCTAATGCTTTGCTCATGCCTGAGTGCTCGATGGTCAGCGCCATTGCTTTTTTTTGCTGGTGGGTGGGGAGGGGGGATTGTTTTTGCTGCCACTTACGCACGGAGGGAGGGGAGCTGGTGGGGTTCCAACATTTAACTGTCATTCATTCTTTGGGGGCATTCCTCTGATTTCGTGGATGGTTGCAAAGAAAAAGCATTTCAGGATGTATATTGTATACATTTCTCTGACATTAAATGTATCTTTGAAACATGTCACCACATACAACCCCGATATTCTTTTTCTGTGGGTATACTTAGCAAATCTATAGAACAGTAACTATAGACATCAGAAACTAAACACACTGTGAAAACGCAGATATAAATAAACGGCAATAAATAAAGAGCATGAAATAACAATATAACGGAGTCCTTAAATAAGTGTAGTTATCCCCTTTTGTTCAAGAGCTTGTTGGTTGATGGGTAGTAAGTGTTCTTGAACCTGGTGGTGTGAGTCCTGAGGCACTTGTACCTTTTACCTGTTGGCAGCAGCGAGAAAAGAGCCTGGCCTGGGTGGTGAGAATCTTTGATGATGGATGCCGCTTTCCTACGGCAACGTTTCATGTAGATGTGCTCAATGGTACATCAGTGATGTACTGTGCTGAATCCAGTACCTTTTGTAGGATTTTCCTATAGTGTCCCATACCAGGCTGTAATGCACTTTCCACCACACAGCTATTGAAGTCTATCAAGGTTTACAATGACATGCTGAGCCTCTGCAGACATCTGAGGAAGTAGAGATGCTGTTGTACTTTCCTTGCAATAATATTTGTATGATGTATCCCAAGAGAGGTGGTATAATAAACCATGAAACAGAGCAAAGAACAGTTCCACTCATTCTCAGGCTATTGAGGGCTTTAGGCTTCAGAAGTTGAAAGGAATTTAACACACTTTTCATTGGAGTATTAAATGATCTGGCTGGATGGCACACAAACAAGGGCTTTTCAGTACCTGAGACAAAAATAAATCAAAAGAAATAAAATCTCACTATCAATGTAATTTTATGACTTTTTAAAAAAAAAATCCTTTGAAAGAAAACCTGACCCCGATAATGAAGAATAGATGCATAATGACGCCTCTGTCTGGATTATTTAAGAAGAACTTTTTGACCTGTAATTGTTTTTGTGATCTTGCATTTCTTTTCTGCAGGATGCAAATCATTAAAACCCATTTACTCTTTCCCTGACCTTTAAGCTTTTTCCATTTCTTCCTTCTTTTGTTCAAAATTCTATGGAAATGCTTACTTTGCTTTCTTTTTTGGAGAACTTGCGTGCAGATTTGTTTAATCCAATTGTATACTCATTATACCTTGGCCAATGTACTGAACTGTTTCTACGTCATCAGCGGGAGCACAACTAACAAACTGTCCTACCATACACATCTGAATTAGTCAGTACCACAAGCCACTATCTACCCCACTTACAGAAGAGTATGCTATTCCCACATTGGCCTCATCAGTTACCAGTGAACTACTGGCTAAGAAGAAGAAAACAACATTTAGGTATGAGCTAATAAATGGCATGTAACATTTTGTGGGCAAAATTACCTAGCGATAACCCTCACAACAAAAGACTGTCTAACCATCTACCTTTTACAATTGCGACCTTTCCAGTAGCTACTTGTGGGTTCACTATTGACTGGAACCTTAAAAGATCATTCACATAAACGTTGTGGCTACAAGAGCAGTTCAGAGTCTGGATAAGTGGCAAGTCTGAAAAGCCTTTCTGCCACTTACAAAGCATGCCAGCAATGTGATGAACCACTTCCTGCTTGCCTGAATGAGTGCAGTGTCAACAACTACATGAAACTCAGCAGTAATCAGTAAAAAGCCAACTAGATATGTATTCCATCTTGGACCCTAAACATATTTTCCTTCCACCATTAGCTGCAAAGTTTACAAGCTACAATAATGACTGTAGTTACTCACCTAGACTTTGCGAATAACACTTCCACAATTTAAGAGATCTATTATCATGAAGGAAAAGGCAAATTACAGCACATGAAAATTATTTGGAACATTTTTTTGATGCAATTTGAATTGTCAAAGTTTTGCAGATGAGGGTGAAAATTTGGAGAGGTAGTTTCACTTTACTGGGCATTTTATCCTATCAGGTTATCAAACAAGCTGTCCAAAGTTGTTCGTGATCCATGAAGACAACAGGAAATGTCAAACAAGATGGGGAAAATAAATCCACAAGGGTGGTGCGTGGAAGACCACATTCTGCTGTCTAACGATCCCTCAGGAAATCAATTTGATTATTTTCTACACATTGCATCTCTAAGGTTCTTTGAGCAAACATCTCTGAATAGAAAGACTTCACTTTTAAGGCATATCTGAAGGACTAACATCCTCAGTAATGTCAGATGATGCTGGAAATAGTAGGAATGAATGAAGTCAGTCATTGTTTCAGGTCAGTTTCATTTCAGATTCGTGACACGTTCTAAAGAAAGGTTTCTTTGGGATGTGTCATGAATCTGAAATGTTAGCTATTTCTCTCTCCACATCTTCTGCCTGACCTGCTGAATTACTCCATGTATTCCTTGCTTTTACTTCCAACAAGTGCTTTTGTTTTGCTTTTGTGCAAATAATCTTTTTTGATTCAAGGTCTAATATTTTAACATCAAAGACAATCCACTGAAGTAGGTAGAAAATAATCCCTTTTTTCTTTGCTGTTGCTCTTACAACTAGATTCATACCATCATTTCGAACAAACTCGTCTCTAAGCTTCTAGACCTAGAACTCTGCATCCATCTCTGAAACTGGATCTCTAACTTCCTGACCAACAGATAATAATCATCAAACATAGGCAACAGCTCACCCACAATCATCCTCAGTACTGGTGACCTGTAAAGACTGCATGCTCAGGCCTTACTATACTCCCTATACACTCGATTGTACATGGCTGAAGTTGGCTTTAACTCCATCCACAAGTTCACAGATACCACTGCAGAGGGCCAGTAGTGAGGAGTCAGAATACAGGAAGGAGACTGGTCACTGAAATCAGGAAGGAGTTGGGATGGGGGGTGGTCGGCTGCACAGATGCTCCCATCTGTGTTGTTGAGTGAAAAACAATTTATAGTTCTATATTTTTAATAATTTTGTTGGTAATGCATCTAGGTTAGACTAACAGATTTAAGATGAGGTGGAGAAGGTTGAGAGCTTCAAATTCCTAGATGTAAATACAGACACCCCAACCTGCAAAAACTCATTTCACGGAGGTCTCAACCGGAAGTCTCAACCTCATAGCAGTCTGTGTCAATGATTTTGTTAATTTTGCAAGACATCAGATTCACAAGTGTTTTGTGAGACAGCTGACTTCTGAATTCGGTCTTAATGTGATGCACCATGCTGAATGCCCTTTCTACATCACAATTAGAATTTGGCAGCACCAAAAGCAGCTTCATCAATTGGCAGAGCTCTTTGAATTTCAACTGCCCTGTGCTCACAGATTTTACTTTGGACAGCTTCCCCCAGAACTCATCAACTGGCAAATTTTTGTATTTTGGCACCAGTCCTTCAAGGTTAGTTGAGACATAATCCAGGACTCACCTCAGCATATCTTTTGCAGTCACTTAACCCACCATGAGCAATAGAAAAGTCACTGTTGCAAACAGTGCAGCAAGCAACACTGTCATTATTTTTGACCCCTATTAGGCAGGGGTACATTTTAGTGTAGTCTGGGGTGAAGTACGTTTTATATTTTCTTTTTTTGGAAACACTCTGCCATGGCGCTGCAGGACACTAAACTGAACTGATGGACAATGAAAGAGAGAGAGAGAGGTCGACTGTAAAGCCCACCCACAGAGAAAACCGATTGGTCTCTTTTTGTGCTGTGTAAACCTATCAGGATGCTCTCTCTGTCACTCGCTCTCTCTCTCTCTCTCTCTCTCTGTCCCCCTCTTGCTCAAACAAAGATCAATTTCTGGGATATTGTATATAATTTGCGGGCGTCAGGGAGCCGCTATCAATATGCAGGAAACTCCCAGAACTTCCAGGAGAGGTGGGATGTCTGTAGATATTACCAACAACTTGTCCTTGTGCAGCTACTGGATGCTGTGTCCAACAAAGCACACAAGTGCATCTAACTCCTCAGAAGGCTAAGGAAATTTGGCATGTCCCTGATGACTGTTATCAATTTTTATAGAAGCACCATAGAAAGCATCCTATCTGGGTGCATCGCAGCGTGCTATGTCAACAGATCTGCTCAAGACAGCAAGAGATTAAATGGGATTGTGAAAACAGCCCAGTCTATTGTGCAAGCCTACCTCCCCTTCTACTGACTCCATTTACACTTCCCGCTGCCTCAGGAAAACAAGCAACACATGGTTGCTACAGTGCCTTGTAAAAGTGTTCAGCCCCCAACCCTTTGTTCACATAAATGAGTATTACAATCAGGGAGTTTGATCAATTTAACTGAGAATTTTATTTGTGAATCACATGCTCCTCTTTTCACAGTAAAGCCCAACAAAATCAGGGGAAATTGTAAAGCATGAAAAACTAAAAAATTCAAAACCTGTCACCAGTTCATCCCCTTTTCTCAGTACTTAGTTCAATCAGCTCACACAGCTATTACAACCAGTAGTCTTTCTGGACAAGTCTCTATTAGCTTTGCACAATGTGGTGCAGCAAAATTTGCTCATTCCTCTTTGCAAAATTGCTCAAGCTGTGCCAGGTTCAAAGTTCAAACTTTAAAGTAAAATTTATTACCAGACTACATACATGTCACTACATACAACCCCGAGATTCTTTTTTCCGTGGACATACTCAGCACATTTACAGAAATGTAACTGTAAGCAGGATCAATGAAAGAGCAAGAGCACAGAAGACATCAAACTGTTGAAATGCAACTATAAATATATATAGCAATAAATAATCAGAGCATGAAATAACACGATAACGAGTCCTTAAAGTGAGAGCATTGGTTATGGGAATATCTCAACAAGCCTGATGGTTTAGTTGGGGAGCGCTGTTGGACAGTAATCTTGAGGTCTTCCCAGAGATATTCCATTGGGTTAAGGTCAGGACTCTGAATGGGCCACTCAAGGACATCAATCTTCTTCATTTGAAGCCACTCCATGGTTGCTCTGGCAGTGTGCTTTGTGTCATTGTTATGCCGAAAGACAAACTTTTTCCCCAGCTTAAGCTTTCTGGCAGAGGCTAGCTGGTTTTTATCCAGGATCTCTCTGTATTTAGCAGCATACGTTTTCCAATCAATCCTGACCAGATTTCCTGTCCTTGCTGTTGTAAAGCATTCCTCTAGCATGATGCTACCTCTACCATACCTTACAGTAGGGATGGCTACAACTGGACCACATGTACTGCTTAGTGTTGAGGCCAAAAAGTTCCACTTTAATCTCATCCGATCACAAGACATTCTTCCATATCACTACAATATCTTTTTCACAATGGACTGTACTGAGCTGAGAGGTATGTTCAGTGCCTTTCAGATGGTCTCACACCCTTCCCCAGATTTGTTCTTCTAGATTATCATTTCCCTGACTTGTCTCGAATTTTCTTTTGTCTTCATTTTGGTTTGGTCTGTTGAAAATCTACCATACTGTTGGACCATACAGAGAGAGAGGAGATTTTTTCAGTATTCTTATGAATTCAATGAAAACAGGTGATCCTCCAATTTTCTACATCAACAAATTGGGTGAATAGGTAAGATAATATTTTGCTGCTGAGGAAAGTTAACATAATAATTACAAAGGGGATGAATGCTTTTACTTTCTTTTTCAATCTTTTTTATTGAGTTTCAAATTGATGAACATAACAATGATAATGATACAAAGAGATCGGGATTACATTAATAATGGTTAACGTATACAGACACAGACTCCAAGTAACATATTTAACTTAAACCTCCCAATCTCTTAATAACTGAACATGAAAAAGATTTTTAAAAAAGTTTTTACCCCCTACGCTAAAAAAAACCAGAAACTGGGCTGCCATATTTCATCGGTTAAGATCATTATTTGTCAGTAACTCCGCTCCTCTATACACAAACAAAAAGTTATTAAAAAGGATTCAGAAAAGGTCAGCTTACATCAAATGAAAATGTTGAATAAATGGCCTCCAAGTTTCTTCAACCGAAGGATCAGTGGTACCACTCCTAATTTTTTCCAAGTTTAAACACGTTATAGTTTGGGGAAATCATTGAAATGTAGTAGGGGGATTAGAATCTTTCCATTTAAATAAAATGGATCTTCTGGCTATTAATGTAACAAATGCAATCAAACGACAAGCTGAAGGGGATAAATGACTAAATATTTTTCAGCCTCACAATTTTGGTTTTTACTTTTTAATAAATTGTTGACAGGTGTTGCAATTTGTCTTTTGATTTGACATGATACACAATTATTGTAGATTAACTCAAAAATCCTACTTCAATATATTGTAAATTTAGTAAATGAGAGAGTAAAATGAGAAACTAGTTGTGGGGGCTGAATACTTTTTCAAGGCACTTGGAGCATATTGTGTAGAGTTGCAGCAGAGGGCTGAGATTTGTAATGCCTGTTACTCCTTGGTGTTTACTAAGGAGAATATCGTGGATGCCAAAGAATTTAGGGTAATAAGTAGTGAGATCTAGGATCATATGTATATCATGGAGGAAGAAAGTAGTTGCAGCCTTGAAGTGCATTAAGGGAAGAAATTGGAGAGGCCCTTCTTGAGATATTTGCTTCATCGTTAACCACTGGTGAAGTTCCAAAAGACTGGAAGGTAGCTAATGTAATTGCATTGTTCAAGAAGGGTAGCAGGAATAGGCCAGGCAACTGCAGTCTGGTGAGCCTGAATCCAGTAGTAGGAAAGGAACCAGAATGAATTTTGAGGGACCAAGATCTACTATTACTTGGATTGTCAAGGCCTGATCAGGAAGAGTCAGCATGGTTTTGTGCGTGGAAGGTCATGTCTGATGAATCTTTTGGAGTTTTCCGAAGAGGTGACTAAGGGGAGAGATGAAGGTAGGACAGTGGAGGTTCTCTCTTTGTACTTAGTAAAGCCTTTGACAAGGTCCTGCATGGCCAACTGATCTGGAAGGCTAGGTCGCATGGGATTCAGGGGGAGTTAGCAAAGTGGATTCAGAACTGGCTTCGATGATAGGAAGCAGAGGGTGATGGTTGAAGTTCGATTCTCTGATCGGAGGCCTGTAATAAGTGGATCAGTGCTGGGACCTCTGTTACTCATTATTAAGGTTAATGATTTAGAGATGAAGTACATGGCACTTTTAGTATCTTTTCCAATTATAGTAAATCGAGGGGTCTAGTTGATAATGAAATAAGTCACAATAAATTTCAAAAGAGATCTTGATCAGATAACAAGATTGTCTGAGGGAAAAGCAAATGGATTTCAACTTAGGTAAGTGTGAAGTTGATGCATTTTGGACAGTCAAACCAGGTAACAACCTATACAGTGAATGGCAGGGCACTGACTAGTGTTGCGAAACAGAGGGGCCCGGGAATTCAAGTGCACAGTTTGCTGAGAGTGGCTATGCAAGTAGACAAGGAGATGAAGATGGCATTTACCATGCTGACCTTCATTATATGGAGCATTATGTTGAGGAGTAGGAACATTATGTTGTTGTTGTTATATTAGTTATTGGTGAAAGCACATTTACAGCGTTTTGATAGGAAGGGCAATGTCAAGCTGGTGAAAGTGCATAAAAGGTTTACGAGCATGCTGCCTGCATTAGAGGGCTTGAGTTATACGGAGATATTAGCCATAACGGATCTTTATTCCTTGGAGCATGATAGAATGAGGTGTTGTCACATAGAAGTTTATTGAATCATGTGGGTATGGATAAGGTAGATGGTCAAAGCGTTGGGAAGTCCAAGACTATAGTACACGGTTACAGGATAAGAGAGGAGAGATTAAAGAGATTTGAGAGACGATTTCTTTACACAGAGGGTCGTGTGCATTTGGAATGAACTGCAAGAGGAGGTGGTTGAAGAAGGTATAATTGCGACATCTAAGAGGCATTTGGATAGATACGTGGAGGGTAGGGGTTTGTGGGGTTATGGGACGAACATGCGCAACTAGAACCAACAGGGGAGGATGTTGTCATCTCCATGGACCAGTTGCACTGGTGGGCCTGTTTGAATGCCATATGACATAATAAAGGACCCCTTCCTCCTTGGTACATTTCTCATCGTACCCCCATTCTGTTGGATGGAAAACACAATAACTTGAGGGCATAAGGCTCAAGGGCACCTTCTATTCCACAGTTTTGAGATACCTTCATGGATTTCTCATTGCTGGAGGAGAACTCTTGGTCTCCTAATCTACCTGTTGCAGCCCTGGCACTTTATTTGTCTACCTGCACTGCAAATTCTCTGGAATTGTGACACTATAGTCTGCATTGTTTCCTTTTGACTACATCAATGTAATTGCATAACGCGATTTGTCCAGATGGCACCAAACAAAAGCTTTTCACTGTATCTTAGGATTTTAATAAAACGATTCCAAATAAGTGTGCTTACATCCTTATTATGTGTTTCAGTCAAATTATATAATTGGTTTTCAATTCCAAGAGAATGAAATTTCAGAAGAGATCTCCAGACTGCCTGAGCATCAAAAATAGGCAAGAAAATCTTCTTCTGATTACCACCTATTGTCTTCCGCTTGCACAAGAGAATAGACGTTTCTCTTTAATTTCATACCCACATTGTAAATTGCTTCCTGGAAACTATGAAAGTATGAAAAATCCAATAGTTAAAAGAGCAATCAATTTATATCTAAGTTTTGATATGAAATCACAGATAAACCTGGTTTTATCTAAACAAAGATTTAACACTGTAGAAATAATTCTGACATAATATGCGCCATTAAATATTGATTGGATTTTCACCTATGCAACAGTAAAGCAATGACCTTAGTTTGGAGACATGCTATGCAATGCAAAATTGCACAATTATTTATTAACAATATGTTTTGTCTGTTCTCCAAAGCTGTTAACCTATCCATGGTCCTTAATGCATTTAGTTGCACTATAATGTATAAATTGAGTTTACATAAATAAAGCATTAACCATCTTTGTAATGACAATCACGTAAACTACAATATTGTGATTAAAACCCTTCTGGTTCACTAATATTCTTCGGGGGAAGAAATATGCCACTCTTATCACATCTGATCTACTTGCCCCTCATTCCATGCGGTTGACACACAAGTGGTCTCTGAAGTGGCCCAGCAAGCCATTCAAACCAGCAAACTTAGGCAGAAGGAATAAAACAGAACATGTCACTTCACAATGACCTAGGCATCAAATTAGACATGGTAAAATTGCACCCATGCAAATTGACTTTGCAAAGTTCTTTACACAAATATATTGAGAAAGCTCTCTAAATTGTCCCAATCAAGCAACAGCCTGGCATACTTGTACCCACGAGATTTACACTTTACACACAATGTGCCAAAACCTTCCGTCACAGTCCTTGTACCTGGCGTGTCCCACCAGGGCAGACACACTAGAAACCATAGCTCATCAGTTGGAAGGAGGTAACCCTTTGGAGCCCTCAGTATTGGCTCCAGACTGCCTTAGCATCAAAAACAGGCAAGGAAATCTTCTGATTACCACCTACTGTCTCCCTCTGCTGATAAACGTTCTCCCTCTATGTTGAACAACACTTGGAAGAACTATAGCAAGTGCACATTGGGTAGGACGTTCAAATTCTATCATCAGGAGTAGCTTGGTAGCACCATCCCACACTTGACTTACTAAGTCACAAATGACATAGCTGCTGACTCAAGAGGTAAACCAACTTGATCTTATCCTTGCCACTCACTCTTCCTATGGTAGCACTGGCCAAAGTGGAGTAGAAGCTTTCCAGTGATGAAGGAAGGATTGTGTCAGTATTAACAAGCAGGGAAAATCAAGGGAGAATGCCAGTACAAACTGAGGAATCTGGAGACAGAGAAAGAGCCTTTGTGTGTGCTACAAAGACAAAGTTTGGAAAATAAAAAATATATTTATTTTTATTTAGAGATACAACAGGGAAGAAGCCTTTCTAGACCAAGAAACCGCAACATCCAGCAACCCACCTATTTAATACTAGCCTAACCATAGGACAATTTGCAATGACCAATTAGCCTACCAACAGGTATGTCTTTGGACCTTGGGAGCACCTGGAGGAAACGCATGCAGTTATGGGGAGAACATACAAACTCCTCATAAACGGTGTCAGAATTGAACTCTGAACCCCGAACTCCCCGAGCTAACGGCTATGCTAAATGGCACTGAAATAGTACAGCTAAAGAGAACAGTGTGAAGTTAGAATATCAGTGGGAAATCTTTAAAAGAGAAATCAACGGGGGGCAAAAGAAATGCACTCCATTTAAAAAGACAAAAAAAATCCAAGCAAGTTAATTATGAATGAATAAAGAAAACAAGCACAAGCCCATGCCATCCACGGAGCCCACCTGGTTGGTCCCTATTTTTTTTTTGCCTTCAGCCCATCCTTCTATGTACCTATCCAAGTGCTTCTTCAATAGTACCACTGTACCTGCCTCAACCACTTCCTCTGTAAGGTCATTCCACATGCTCACCACCCTCTCTGTATAACATTTGCTCCTCAGGACCCTTTTAAATCTTTCCCCTCTCATGCCAAACTTGACGCTCCTAGTTTTGGACTCACCTGCTCTGGAGAAAAGACTGTTACCTTCTACCTCATCTATGCCTCTCATAATTTTAAACATTTCTATAAGGTCACCACTAGTTCTCCCATGTTTCCAGGCCTATCCTGACCAATATTATGCTCTGATTCAAGCCTTCCAGTCCCAACAACATCCACATAAATCTTTCCTGCGCTCTTTCCAGTTTAACCACATCTACAATAGGGCAACCAAAACCGTACACAGTACTCCAAGTGCCACCTCACCAACAACTTATACAATTACAAGATAATGTCCCATCTCCTTTACTCAGTACCCTGACTGATGAAGGCTAGTGCTCATCTCCTTCACCACGCTTTCTAGCGGTGACGCCACTTTCAAAGAATGATGCACTTGTATTCCTAAGCCTCTCTGTTCCATTACGCTCCCTAGTGTCTTACCATTCATTATAAAAGGTTGTTGATTTGACTTTTTAAAATACATCACACCACACTTATTGAAATCTATTTTCCCCTCCTCAGCCAATACCCTAACTGATCAAGATCCCTTTGTAATCTACAGTAATCGTCTTCATTATCAACCTCCTAATTTTGTATCCTCAAAATTTATCGATCAAGGCTTGAGCATTTGCACCCAAACCATTTACATAATTGAGGAATAATAAGGGCTCTGACACCAACACCCATGGTGCACCACTAATAGTAATTATTATTATAACTATTTATATAGCACTTTTCATATGGTTCAAAGTGCTTTACAATGGGATAAAAGTACAAACATGAAAATAAAAGACAGAAAGCTGTTAGTTAAAAGCAAATTTAAATAATAGGCTTTGAGCTGATGTTTGAAAGTGACAACTGAGTCTGCATCCCTTAGAGTTTTATGTTTTAAATTCCACAGTGTAGGAGCACAATTCAAAAAAGCAGAACTGCCAATCGTCTTTTGAAGGAGATTGTTTAAATTTAGGAGACCGAGAGAAGAAGACCTAAAAGCTCAAGCAGAATTATACTGTAAAATAACAATTCTGTGATGTACTCCATTCCCAGACCATTAAAAGCTTTAAAAAACAAGTATGAGAACTTTAAAATCAATTTTAAAATTAGTCACTGGCTTCCCTTCTGGAAACAACCTTCAACCATGACCTCCTGCTTCCTATCTCTGAGTCAGTTTTGAACCCCTAGATTCATGGGACCTTATTTTCCAGACTAATCTACCATGCGGGATCTTGTCAAGGGCCTTTCTCAAATACAAACAGATAACATCTGTAGCTCTACGCTCATCTACCTTTTTGCTTACACTCTCGAAAGTCTCCAGAAAGCTTCATCTCGCACAACTTTCCACACACACAAAGTTATGCAGGTTCCCCCTAATCAAACTTTCTCTCTCCATATGCTGGTAGATTCCATCCCTCAGAATTCCATCCCCAATACTGATTGCCTGTAGTTCCCTGGCTTGTTCTTGCTACTCGTTTTAAACAATAGAGTGACACCTGTTGCATTCCAATCAGCAAAACTAAAGACAGTACCAACATTTTAATCCAGCTTTGAAGCCAATATTGTTTTGAAAATATTGTGTGAATTTCTCTTAAAAATGATTACATTTGGAACATATTTTAAATTCATTGACTCAAGTTGCTTTTTTGTAAAAAAAAAAGCACTACCTTTGACATCTAGTATACTCAAACGTAACTTTCTTTGTAGGTCCAAATTATGAAAAATCACCACAGTATTACTTATCACATCCTGTGCTCCCATCATAGTCTCCTCTACATCGGTGAGACTGTACACAGACTGACAAGAACCTTCACTCTGTCTGCTTTGGCCATGTGACTGTCCCAAGTGTCAGCCATTTTAATTCTCCTTGCCGTTCTTACGCCAACATATCTGCCCCCGGCCTCCTTTCCTGCCAAAATGGGAATAAGTGCAAACTAGAGGAGCAGTACCTCATTTTCCTCTTGGGCAGCCAATAACCTGGCAGCTTTAACATTGAATTCTCCAACCCCTCGGACCCTTGTCTCTTTTCCTGATCTACCTGACCTCCATCACCATGTTTGTTTTCCCTTCCTTTACCCTCTCCATCAACTCATCACCCACACACTCCTTCCACTGTTTTTCCTCCTGTTCTACTCCCCTGTTCATCTCCAATCAGATTCCCTCTTCTTCAACCCATCGTCACTTCCCAGGTTCTAACACTGCTCTCTCTATCCCCACCCCATCTGCCTCTCCCCCTCCCCTTCTGATCCACCTGCTAGCTCTTGCTCTACCCCTTCCTTTTACCTGACCTGCTGAGATCCTCCAGTATTATGTGTGTTGTCCAGAATCAAGCACCTATAATCTCTTGTAAATCCCCAGCCAGCATTACTCTGAGAAACTCAGTTTCAGCTTGTATTGAAAGCAGAACTGTTTACAAGGCAGCTCATTTCAAGCAATATTTAGAAGATCAATGCACTCCATATAATCTTTGAGCTTAGTGTAGCTCCACAGGTTTCAGAAGAAACCGCTTTCGCCGTGTTTCAGCCTACTTCTGAAATCTTTCAATGTGGAAGCTTTTCTTGTAGTTTAATTGAGGCAAATGTGAAGTGTTGTGCTTTGGGAGGTCAAATGGAAGGAGAAAGTGCACAGTTAATGGGAAGGTACCATAATAACATTGAGGGATGGAAGGATCTTGGGATTCAGGTCCATAGTTACACAGGCAGATAAGATGGGAAAGAAGATGTGTGGAATGCTCATCTTCATTGGAAGGGCTGCCGAGCACAAGGATAAGCAATTCATGCTGCAGCTACTACATATAAAACTTCAGTCAGATCACTGGAGTATTGTGTGCAGTTCTGGTCACTCCGTTAGAGGAGGGAAAGGATATACAGGAGGTTTGGCAGATGTTGCCTGGAAAGGAGGGTACGAACTATAAGGTTAGACAAAACTGGGTTGTTCTCGTACAACATTAGTTCCTGGGGGAGGGAGGGGAGGACTCAAAGGAGGTTTTTAAAATTATGAGAGGCATAGATAGATCAGACAGTCAGAACCTTTCTCACAGGGCAGAAACGTCAAACACCAAAGGACATGCTTTAACGTTAGAAGAAGGGTGTATAAAGTGATGTGTGGGGAAAGTTGTTGTTCATTTTTATGCAGAGAGGGGTAGGTGCCTGGAATAGAATATCAAGGGATAGCAGTAGAAACAGGCAGTTTGGTGAAGTTAATGAAACATAGATTAGCACATAAATTTGAAGGGAATGAGATGATGTAGATGCTATGCAGGAGGAAGACATTTAGTTTAAATTGGCATCAAGATCAGCACAATGTTGTGGGCCGAATGGCCTCTCCAGTGCTGTACTGTTATATCGTCTATATTCTATATGCAATATATTTCTGTTTCCTCACTAAGTTCTGAAGCAGCATTCTAGCAATAGTATAGACTGAATCTGATCTTTGCCTTTAGCTGTACCTTTTCTTTTCTCTTAAGCTGTCTCTCGGGATCTGAAATGAATCACTTCCACTGCAATTCTCTGGGTTCAGAGGTGATTGAATTTCGCAGCTGAAGTAGGATGTGCCTGACTGAATGGGCAGATGGATATTTTCAAAGGATGGTTCACTTATTTTGTGGTTTACACTGCCTGCATCCTACCCATGGACTTAAGATTCTGAGGACTATCCCAAAAAGATCCTTCTCCTTTTTGAGCAGTTATGGGCCAGTGATTCCCAAGAATAATGGAGTTGTAGTTTTTCAAAGAAGGTTTTGAGAATACTTTTGATTCATTGCCTCAATCTGTCTGGTATTATCCATGGTCCAGCCATCAGTGGTCATTCTTGCCTCCTGTATAGTATAAAAATCTGATGCACCAAAAACAGGCTCCTTGAGGAACTAGAAAGATACCAACAAGATACTGTCTCAGCAAAATCTACTGCTAGGGTAACAAAACCAATATCAGCATTGTTGTAATGTGAGTATTATTAAAACTAAGTTAATACTAATTAGAATAATGGGCGGGGGGGGGGTTACTTATGTTCTTTTTACTTCCAGTGTGCTTTGTATGCAGTGTGCCTGCCATGCCGTATGGGTTGTGAAGGCCTCTGTATATACAGGATGGTTTTGAAGTTTGAGATAAAGTTGTTTCTTTGGCATGAAGTTGTCGAGTATGCCTTTTTCAAAGTAGAAGTTACTACATATTTTTGGCGACGAGGTGAACTGGTTTTTCGAACGGGAGCTTTGTGTTTCAGATGGCTACGTTTGGAACTATCGGTGAATTTCTGGAAGGAAACGAGGACTGGCCCGGAGTATGAGGAAAGGTTGGGACACTTTTTCTGTGCTAATGGAATTACTGAGGAGGCTAAGAAGTGCTCTATTCCCCTGAGCGTGTGTGGGGCAAAGACTTACAAGCTAATAAGGGATTTAGCCGCACCGCGGAAACTGGGGGGCATTCCATATGCCGAACTGGTCAACCTCGTGGGGAACCACTACAATCCGAAACCTTCAGTGATAGTCCAATGATGCAAGTTTCACAGCCGTTTCAGGAAGCCAGGTCAGTCTGTGGCTAATTTTGTGGCCGAGCTTCAGCAGCTGTTGGAGCATTGTGATTTTAGAGCAGTGTTGGATGACATGCTCCGTGATCGATTGGTATGTGGCATTAATAATGACGGCATACAACTCCACCTGTTTGGGGAAACCCCACCAATGACTTTCAAGAAAGCCTTAGAGATTGCCCAAGGCATGAAGATGGCTGCTAACAATGTCAAGGATATCCAGAAAGGACATGGGGGGTTGCAGTGGGTGGCAGTGCACCACATCAGGAGGGAGACTGGTCAACATGCAAAGCGGGTGGAATGTTTCCGGTGTGGAGAGACGCACTATGCAAATGATTGCAAATTCAAAGGCACTGTCTGCCATGCTTGTAGCAAAAAAGGACATTTAGCTAAAAAGTGCAGAAGTTCAAAGGGTAAGATTAAGCCTGGGCAGGGGAAAGCTCAACAGGCTCAGGCAGCCACACACCATCTAGAAGATGCAGATGAAGAGGCAGCATGTGCCTACAACATGTTTGCAGTGGAAACAGATGAGGAACCACCTGAACCATATTATGCCACAGTCACTGTCAGAGGAAAGGACATTAAGTTTGAAATTGATTCAGGGGCTACTGCATCTGTCATTAGTGAGGAGACCTACAGGAGGACATGGGGGTCCAACCTGCCTCCCATTAGACCGTCAAAGCTCAAACTCAGGACCTATACGGGACAGCCCATACCTCATTTAGGGGTGTTATATGTGGGCATTTCAGCCAAGGGTCAGAAGGCTGAAGCCAGGCTGGTGATAGCTAAGGGCAGAGGACCCAGTCTTTTGAGTTGTGATTGGCTTCGCAAAATCCGGCTAAGCTGGCCTGAAATTAAGTACGCACACACAACGGAGGACATTCTGCAGCAGTACACTGACATTTTCAGGGACGAGCTAGGAACTGAGGGGTGTGACAGAGAAACTCCATGTCGACCCTGAGGCTACACCGTGTTTTTTAAGCCCAGGTCGGTGCCTTATGCCATGAAAGGCAAAGTCAAGGAGGAGCCGGAACGTTTACAGAGGCTGGGCGTTATTGAGCCCATCCAGTTTTCAAGGTGGGCGGCTCCCATTGTTCCAGTTTTGAAGGCAGACAAAATGGTGAGGATATGTGGGGATTATAAACTTACGGTGAATCAGGTCTCTAGGCTGGAGGAGTACCCATTGCCACGGGTGGATGACCTGTTTGCGACCCTGTCAGGGGGTAAGCTGTTCACAAAGCTGGACATGAGCCAAGCCTACCAATAGCTGCTGCTCACCGAGGATTCAAAGGAGTACGTCACAATTAATACGCACAGGGGATTATTCAAATACAATCGCCTGGTGTTTGGAGTGGCGTCCAGCCCTGCCATTTTCCAAAGGACAATGGACACTTTGCTGCAGGGGATTCCGCACGTAGCAGTGTACCTTGATGATATTTTGATCATGGGGGCCACGGAGGTGGAGCATCTGGCTAATTTAGACCGGGTGCTGAAGAGGCTCTCAGACGCAGGGTTGTGGTTGAAACGTAGAAAATGTGTGTTCCTGGCATCGAGTGTGACTTACCTGGGACACAAGATCATAGCTGAGGGGCTTTGCCCTGTGGAGGACAAAGTGAGAGCTATTAAGGAGGCCCTAAGACCCAAGACTGTCACAGAACTCAGATCATTTTTGGGCAGGGTGAATTATTATGGCAAGTTTCTTCCTGACCTCTCAAAGGTTTTGACCCCACTGTATAAGCTGCTTCACAATGACACTAAGTAGCAGTGGAGTGAAGAGCAGGAGAAAGCTTTCAAGGAAGTGAAAGAATTCCTCCATTCAGCGAAGCTGTTTGTTCACTGTGGCCCAGACAAGGAGATCACCCTAGCATGCGATGCCTCGCCCTATGGAGTCGGGGCAGTTCTCTCACACGTAATGGAGGACCTTTCAGAGAAGCCTACTGGTTTTGCTTCACAAACCCTGACAGCTGCTGAGAAGGGATATTCACAGCTAGACAAAGAAGGTCTGGTCATTGTTTTTGCAGTCAAACGCTTTCATCAGTACCTTTACGGATGCGTGTTTACAATTTATACAGACCATAAACCACTGATGAGCCTGTTCAGTGAGACGAGATGCATCCCACTGCTAGCCTCAGCCAGGATACAGCGTTGGGCTCTTACATTGTCAGCCTACCGGTACACTATAGTGTACAGAGCGGGTGGGAATAATGCACTGAGTCGACTACCTTTACCTGAGACACCTGTTACTACATATGTGCCTCCAGAGACTGTGTTTTCATTGGAGAGGCTGTCAGAGACACCTGTAAAAGCGACCCAGATCAGGCAGTGGACAGAGAGGGACCCAAGTCAAGACCTTTCTTTTACAAGGTTGGCCCAGAGTCATGGAAGGAGAGGAACTGAGGCTTTATGCCAAACGCAAAACAGAACTCAGTCTGCAGGATGGCTGCATTTTCTGGGGGGTGAGGATCATCGTGCCTCCTCCTGGCCGTTCACAGATCGTGGAGGAAATTCATGAGACTCACCCAGGAGTATCTCGAATGAAAAGCCTGACAAGATCCTATGTTTGGCGGCCAGGAATGGATCAGGATCTGGAGAACAAGGTAAAATCATGCACACAATGCCAGACTAATCAGAATATGCCACCACCAGCTCCTTTGCACCCATGGGAGTGGCCAGACCACCCCTGGTCTAGGCTACATTTGGACTTTGCTGGCCCTTTTATGGGGCACATGTTTCTTGTAATGGTAGATGCGCATTCTAAAGGGATCAAAGCTCACATCATGAGCAACATCACAGCCCCCCTCAACCATAGACAAACTCAGGCAAGTGTTTGCAGTCCACATCAAAGTTGCTGGTGAATGCAGCATCTCTAGGAAGAGGTACAGTCGATGTTTCAGCCCGAGACCCTTCGTCAGGACTAACTGAAGGAAGAGTGAGTAAGGGATTTGAAAGTGGGAGGGGGAGGGGGAGATCCAAAATGATAGGAGAAGACAGGAGGGGGAGGGATGGAGCCAAGAGCTGGACAGGTGATAGGCAAAGGGGATATGAGAGGATCATGGGATAGGAGGTCCGGGGAGAAAGACAAGGGGGGGGGAATCCAGAGGATGGGCGAGGGGTATAGTCAGAGGGTCAGAGGGAGAAAAAGGAGAGTGAGAGAAAGAATGTGTGTATAAAAATAAATAACGGATGGGGTACGAAGGGGAGGTGGGGCATTAGCAGAAGTTAGAGAAGTCGATGTTCATGCCATCAGGTTGGAGGCTACCCAGACGGAATATAAGGTGTTGTTCCTCCAACCTGAGTGTGGCTTCATCTTTACAGTAGAGGAGGCCGTGGATAGACATGTCAGAATGGGAATGGGATGTGGAATTAAAATGTGTGGCCACTGGGAGATCCTGCTTTCTCTGGCGGACAGAGCGTAGATGTTCAGCAAAGCGGTCTCCCAGTCTGCGTCGGGTCTTGCCAATATATAAAAGGCCACATCGGGAGCACCGGACGCAGTATATCACCCCAGCCGACTCACAGGAGAAGTGTCGCCTCACCTGGAAGGACTGTCTGGGGCCCTGAATGGTGGTAAGGGAGGAAGTGTAAGGGCATGTGTAGCACTTGTTCCGCTTACAAGGATAAGTGCTGGGAGGGAGATCAGTGGGGAGGGATGGGGGGGACGAATGGACAAGGGAGTCACGTAGGGGACGATCTCTGCGGAAAGCGGGGGGGGGGGGAGGGAAAGATGTGCTTAGTGGTGGGATCCCATTGGAGGTGGCGGAAGTTACAGAGAATATGTTGGACCCGGAGGCTGGTCGAGTGGTAGGTGAGGACCAGGGGAACCCTATTCCTAGTGGGGTGGTGGGAGGATGGAGTGACAGCAGATGTGTGTGAAATGGGGGAGATATTGGGAGACCGCTTTGCTGAACACCTATGCTCTGTCCGCTAGAGAAAGCAGGATCTCCCAGTGGCCACACATTTTAATTCCACATCCTATTCCCATTCTGACAAGTCTATCCACAGCCTCCTCTACTGTAAAGATGAAGCCACACTTAGGTTGGAGGAACAACACCTTGTATTCCGTCTGGGTAGCCTCCAACCTGATGGCATGAACATCGACTTCTCTAACTTCCGCTAATGTCCCACCTCCCCCTCGTACCCCATCCGTTATTTATTTTTATACACACATTCTTTCTCTCACTCTCCTTTTTCTCCCTCTGTCCCTCTGAGTATACCTCTTGCCCATCCTCTGGGTTCCCCCCCCCCTTGTCTTTCTCCCCAGACCTCCTGTCCCGTGATCCTCTCGTATCCCCTTTGCCAATCACCTGTCCAGCTCTTGGCTCCATCCCTCCCCCTCCTGTCTTCTCCTATCATTTTGGATCTCCCCCTCCCCCTCCCACTTTCAAATCTCTTACTAGCTCTTCCTTCAGTTAGTCCTGACAAAGGGTCTCGGCCTAAAACATCGACTGCACCTCTTCCTAGAGATGCTGCCTGGCCTGCTGCGTTCACCAGCAACTTTGATGTGTGTTGCTTGAACTTCCAGCATCTGCAGGATTCCTGTTGTAAGTGTTTGCAGTCCATGGGTTGCCCAATACTCAGGTCACTGATAATGGCCTGACATTCACCAGTAAGCTGTTCAGTGAGTTCATGCAGCAGAGTGGCATTCATCACATTCGGACAGCCCCTTTCCACCCAGCCTCCAATGGTTCGGCTGAGCGGGCTGTTCAGACAGTGAAGGAAGGCCTGAAGCGGATGACAGGGGACTCTCTTAGCATGCGGCTTTCATGTTTCCTGTTTAAATACCGCCTCACACCACAGACTACGACTGCCCGCACTCCAGCAGAGATGTTGATGGGACGTAGGCCCAAGTCAAGATTGGAGCTGCTGCGTCCGGACATGAAGGGAAATGTGAGGAGAAAGCAGGAAAAGCAGAAGGAGGGACATGATCAACGTGCACAAGAGAGACAGTTAACACCCTATGACAATGTCTTTGTGAGAAACAATCAGCAATGGCTGCCTGGGGTTATTCTTAAGCAGAGTGGTCCCGTCTCCTATGTTGTTAAGCTGACTAATGGGCGTGTTTTCCACAGGCATCAGGACCATGTGCGTCTGCGTCATGATACCGGCTCAGAGGCAGACAGTTCCATGGAGTTTCCATTTGTGAGACAGACTACGGTGTAAGCATGTCCACCAGTGACTTTGCCAGAGGGTGAGATGCTGGCAGAGGGGTCAGGGTCCCCTGAGGAGGATGGACATTCTCATGCAGACACACAGACCCCTCTCATGCCCCCAAAACCAGATCCACCCAAAACACCCTCACCAGCGGCGCCTGCTGGGTCACCAGGGGTAGTGCGCAGATCACAGCGCACTTGTAAACCTCTTGACAGGCTGAATCTTTGACGGGACAGTTTTTTTTTGTTGTTATTAGATTGACAGATTCAACATTCACATGTTCCAGATGTTTTGTGTTGATAAACTGTTGCTGAGATACTAGTATAAGTTTTCAGGGGTACACAAGTTAATAACACCACTGTTTTTATTTCCTAGTTTTTACATTTGGGGAATGTTGGATTTTAAAAGGGGGAGAAGTGTTGTAATGTGAGCATTGTTAGAAGCAAGTTAATACTAATTAGGATAATGGGGGGTTTCTACTTCCGTTCTTTTTACTTCTGGTGTGCTTTGTATATAGTGTGCCCTGCCATGCCGTATGGGTCGTGAAAGCCTCTGTATATACAAAACGGTTTTGAAGTTCGAGATAAGGTTGTTTCTTTGGCATGAAGGTGTCAAGTGTGCCTTTTTCAAAGTAGAAGTTACTACAAGCATCATCTTTCAGGCCAACATTTTGAATATTAAGGCCCTAAATACATTCATACAGCTCATTTGGACAGGCCATGTCATTAACTTTCTTGGCACGAGACTCCCAAAGCAGATTCTGTGCTCTGTAACATAAAGAGGTTATCAGGCATACAGCTGTGTGCTACTCCACTGTCATTACACCGCCTTCCAGATTACAGAAGGTAAGCTGTAAGGAGTTCAATTAAATTCTATGCAGTTGTGCTACTAGAAGTCTGAAACGATATTCTCCTTTCAGATTCTGATGTTTCTATCTTAATTCCCTGCTCCAGTTCAGAACTGATTTTGGTGCATTTTCTATCATTTCTGATATAGTTACTAAATACCACTGCAACAAAGAACTTGACTGATCTTTGGATCTCAACTTTGATCAACAAATCCTACTGTACATCAGTGAAAATTGCAGCACAGAAGGATATTTAACTCATCTCATCCTTGCTATTTAGAATATATTTTGCACTTTGCAGATCTTGATCCATGCCCCTGCTGGCTACATTACTTCATGTGATCATCCAAACACATTGTAAATTATTGAGAGTTTCCAACTGTCTCAATTTCAGTTAGTGAGTTCCAGACACAGTAATCTTCTTGGTGAAAAATATCCTTCTTCCTTCTAACACTACAATTTGGTTTAAATCTGTACCATTGGTCACCAAACTCCCTTGCTATGAGAAATGAGCGCTTTTTATCCTGTCCTTGTCCATCCCTTATTAACTCTCCTATCTAATTCACCCTTCGGTCTGTTCTATTCTGAAGTAAACAAACACAGCTATCCAATCTTTCACCATGCCACTAATGACATTTTCATAAAACCCATCTTGGCCATCCTAGTTCAGGTAAGCCAACACATTCATAAGCAAAGCAAATTCAGAACAGTACATGTCAAAATACAGCACATCAACAGAACTACAGGTAAAACATTCCTAAAATGGGAACAAAAAAAAATTCTCAAAATACTCGGCAGGTTGAGGAAGAAACAGAGTTAACTTTTCAGGTCCATAATCCTTCATCAGATTTTGACCCAAAATGTTAACCCTGTTTCACACTTCTCAAGTGCAATCTAGTCTGCTGAGTATTTCTAGTATCTACTGAGATAGTATATCTGCTATCTTCACTGGTATTTATATTCACCATATTATTCATAAAATCTGCATTCAGTATAAGAATTCCAAACAATTCATCATTAAGTTACAATTATCTAATTAATCATATTCAAAGATCTATGCAAATTTAACTGGTTTTGCTTTAAGGTGTGCTTATTGTCCAGTAGAAATATGGGATATCGGATTTGGAACAAGAATTTACATCTGCAATGAGTTATCTGATCTAGGTAGTGGAAGAATCACAGGAACTATTAGCTCAGTAACTCTGAAAAATTTACTGCACATATGCTGGGCCTGGATAAGACCCAATGCAATTCTGATAGCCGAAGAGGCTCAGACCCAACACCCTACAAGACCGTAAGACAGAGGAGCAGAATTGGGCCATTTGGCCCATCGAGTCAGCTTCACCATTCTATCAGGCTGATTTATTATCCCTCTCAACTCCATTCTCCTGCCTTCTCCCCGTAACTTTTGATACCCTGACTCATCAAGAACCTACCAAACTCTGCTTTTAATATACCCAACGACTTGGCCTCTACAGCCATCTGTGGCAATGTTCCAAGGGTTCACTACCCACTGACTAAAGAAATTCCTCCTCACCTCTGTTCTAAATGGACGTCCCTCTATTATGAGGCTGTGCCCTCTGGTCCTGGACTGGACTTCCCCACTAATAAGAAACATCTTCATCACATCCACTCTATCTAGGCCTTTCAATAGGTTGCATTGAAACCAGCCCTCATTCTTCAAAACTCCAGTGAGGATTGTACTAGGAAACCATTCAACAGAAACCGTCCTTGAACCTGGTGATACGCTTTGCCCTTGTGCTCAAGCCCACTTATCTCCAATGCCCGTAGTGCTTTTCCCAAACTTTATTTGAGACCATCAGACATAGGAGTTGAATTAACACACAACAGGAGATGGAAGACTTCAGCAGATCAGACAACAGGTTATGGTAGTGTAGCGGTTAGCGCATTGCTATGGCAGCTTAGGGCATCAGAGCTCAATCCCAGTGTTCTCTATGAGGGTTTTGCATATTCTCCCCGTGAAATGTGAGGGTTTTTGTTTTCCTCCCACAGTCCAGAGATGAACCTTTGAACCTACTAACTGGTTGTATGTATGTATGTATGTATGTATGCATTTACAACTTGAAATCTTCATTCTCTCCAAAAAACACCTTCCCTGCACAAAAAGCTAACAGAACACAACAGAACACCAAGTCACAAACACCCTCCCCTCACACAACAAAATGGAAAAGGAACAGGTGATTAAAAAAAAACACAGAATATAAAAACCGTAAGTCTGAAAAAGTCCACGGTCCATAAATGCAACAGACCAATCCATAAACACAGAACTACGATAGCATCCTCTGAAATCACCGACATTCATCGAAAGAGAAGAGAGGGACACCACACGAGGTGGAGAGGCCTACCTGCCTGCCACAGTGAGCCACACGGCGATGGGGCCGCTCGCAGACTTGGAGGCTGCTCAGGGAGGCCTACCCGCCTGCCAATGTGAGCCACATGGTGATGGGGCCCCTCGGGGAGGCCTACCCGCCTGCCACAGTGAGCCACACGGCGATGGGGCCGCTCGCAGACTCGGAAGCTGCTCGGGGAGGCCTGCCCGCCTGCCACAGTGAGCCACACGGCGATGGGGCCGCTCGCAGACTCGGAAGCTGCTCGGGGAGGCCTGCCCGCCTGCCACAGTGAGCCACACGGCGATGGGGCCGCTCGCAGACTCAGAAGCTGCTCGGGGAGGCCTACCCGCCTGCCACAGTGAGCCACACGGCGATGGGGCCACTCGCAGACTTGGAGGCTGCTGGGGAGGCCTACCCACCTGCCAATGCGAGCCACATGGTGATGGGGCCCCTCGGGGAGGCCTACCCGCCTGCCACAGTGAGCCACACGGTGATGGGGCCGCTCGCAGACTTGGAGGCTGCTGGGGAGGCCTACCCACCTGCCAATGCGAGCCACATGGTGATGGGGCCCCTCAGGGAGGCCTACCCGCCTGCCACAGTGAGCCACACGGCGATGGGGCCGCTCGCAGACTTGGATGCTGCTGGGGAGGCCTACCCACCTGCAACAGCGAGCCACACGGCGATGGGGCTGCTCGGAGAGGCCTACCTGCCTGCCACAGTGAGCCACACAGCGATGGGCTGCTCACAGGCTCCTTCTCCGCAGCGATCAAAAGGAAGGCAGTCAGCATTGAAACTCTTGCTCGCTTCTGCATTTGTCTCAAGGGCAAATGGTCATTGTAAATTGTCCCCTGATAAGGCTAGGGTTAAATCAGAGGGCTGCCAGGCAGCGCGGCTCATTGGCGTGGAAGAGCCTGTTCTGCACTATCAATCAACAAACAAACTAACAAACAAACAAAAAACATCTATGGAAGGAAATGAACAGTCAACATTTCAGGCCAAGACACTGTCCTCTAGTGTTAGACTCCATTATTCTGGGAAAAGGACTGTGGCCATCCACCTTATGGATGTCCCTCATGATTTTATAAACTTCCACAGAGTCTCTCCTTAGCCTCTTTCGTTCAGGAAAAACAGTCCAGCCTATTTGGTCTCTGCTTATAACTCAAGCCTCTCCAATCCCGGCAACATCCTCGTGAATCTTTGCTATAACCTCTTCAGGAGATGCTTGGAGCAGATCAGCCAAGATCACATGAAAGATGGGATAGGTTTGAGGGGCCGAGTGGCCTATGCCATTTGCCTGACTGGGGTTTGAACCCACGGACACCCTGCCTCCAACTCCTCCTGCCAGGAATTGCTTCAAGTGTTGCCCTGTGTGGGTTTTCATTGAATCTATTGTTTTTCTTTGTATTTTCTCTGAATTCATGCAATAAAATAAAACTCAGCGTAGTATATGGTGACATGCAGGGTATGTGTTTCCTGATAATGAATTTTCATTGAACTTTTGAGTCTAAACAAATGTCCAAGGGGAAGAGAGACGTCAATACCTCACACACAAAAAATGCACAGGCCCTTTGGTCTACAATGTTGTGCTGACCTCTTTACATACCCATAGAGCAATCTAACTACTCCCTCCCACATAGCTCCAGTTTCCTTTCATCTGTGTGCCTGTCAAGGTGTCTTTTTTAAAATTTCTTGTCACTTCTGTAGATGTGTGCTGGACAGTACTGCATATTGATTGGTTGTATCATGGCCTGGTATGGAAACACCAATGCCCTTGAATGGAAAACCCTGCAAGAAAAAAAGTAGTGGGTAGGCCCAGTCCATCATGGGCAAAGCCCTCCCCACCACTGAGCACAGCTGCAGCAAAGCAGCATCCACTATCAAGGGCCCCCGCCACCAGGCCATGCTCTCTTCTCATTGCTGCCATCAGAAAGAAGGCACAGGAGCCCCAGGAGCCACACCATCAGGTTCAAGAACAGTTATTATCCCTCAGCCATCAGGCTCTTGAATCAGAGGGGATAACTTCACTTGGACTCTACATTTTAACGTTCTCAATATTTATTGCTTATTTATTTACTAATTATTATTATATTTTTCTTCTTTGTATTTGCACAATTTGGTGCCTTTTGCACATTGGTTGCTTGTCCATCCTGTTGGGTGTGATCTTTCAATGATTCTATTGTGTTTCTTAGATTTACTGTAAATGCTCGCAAGAAGATACATCTCAAAGTTGTACATAGTGACATATATATAGTTTGATAAGAAATTTACTTTGAACTTTTGAACTTTGAACTATACATGCAATAAATAAATCAATAGTGAGAGCCTCTTGGATAGAACGGGTTCAATTGCCACCTCTGTCTGCAAGGAGCTTCTACATTCCCTCCGTGACGGTGCGGGTTTCCTCCGGACACTCCAGCCCCCTCTCACACTCCAAAGACTTACGGGTTAGAGTTAGCAAGTTGTGGGCATGCTTTATTGGCACTGTAAGCATGGCATTACCTGTCGGCTGCCCCCAGCACATTATTGGAATGTGTTGGCTGTTGATGTAAATGACACATTTCACTACATGCTTCAATTTGCGTCTGACAATTAAAACTTATCTTTACTTGCTTGCACTGGTCAAGGCAATGAGTTCAAAAGTCAAGAGCTTTGTTGCAACTTTTTAAAACCCTGGTTTGGCTATGTCTGGGGTATTGCATACAGTTCTGCTCTCCGCAATATAGGAAGGATGGCAGCTCGTTCCATGCACCACCACCCTCAGTGTAAGAAAAGCCCCACCTCTAATATCTTTCTTCCAATTACCAGAATCAGAACCCCAGAATCATAAGCTTGTTCACCAGAACTGTTGTAAGCTACTGAAAATACCAAGTGACTGGTGGCTCCCTACAATTGCTCACTTTGAAGGAACTGGGATAAGAATGGAAAATTTATGAAAAAAAATTGAAGGAGAAAAATACTGGCTATCTACACGGAATTTGGGAACTATTTAATATGGGAACCATGATGCTAATTTAACATTCCAGACCTTTCAAAATTTGAAGATAAAATCAGGTTATACAGTTTAATCAAAGTAAAATAAAGAGTGTTCAAAGACGACAAAATGTTTTCTCTTTCAGTTTAAATCTCAGCAGCAGGTTATTACAAATACCCACGTATGTTAGTGGTTTTGACAGGTTTCTAAGACCCTGGCTATTTGCTATTGAAACACAAGGTCATATTAAACCTGAAAATGAAATCCTCATAAAGTCTATTGCCAATATATGTACCCCTATATAATCCCAGGTCAGGTGGTCTTGTCTGATTTTAAATTGTTTTGTTTCAGCAGAACAGCAGGGCTGAAAAGACAGTTAAATAACCGAGACAAATTACTCTAATTTTAAATATTTCAAAGAAAAAAAGAGCCTTCTAATGTAGGGAGTAGGGTTTCTTTTTCATAAATTATTCAACATCAGCAGAAACAATTCTAAGACATGTTTTGCATAAATTATGTTTTACATTTAAAGCACATGGGATAACTTGGACACCAGCCAACTGCAAATCTACGATGGGTTAAGCATTCACTTGGAGCTGCAGTAGGCTGCATTAGCTTAGAATGTGGGAAACTTTTATCCTTTGATCCTCAATAGTCCTGAGGCAGTAAACTGTCCAATGTATTCATACATGAGCTTCAAACAATACTTATCAATTCAATTCATGATTCACCAACTGAAAATGTACTCTCCTCTAGGTACCTATGACATTTAAAGTCGGCATGCTGCTTTTTCCATAGTTGGTGAGAAAATATTGCAAGCTCTTCCCTGAAAGATGCTTCACTTTTTTTTTTTGCTTTATTAATGCCTCACTGGGGAAATGCACCATGTGGCTTGGAAGGAAGCAATTTGTTTCTCAGTCTGTGATGAGTTAAATCATCTCAGAGGTATCATCTGGCCTTCTGGAAATAGCCTCAAAGCCCTTTCGGTAGAGAAAGCAATGATTTGGCTGGGAATACTTCTCTCTGCTGATTAATATCCAATTGGAACTATACTTTTTCTCAGCTGGATTTAGACTTGACACAAGAGTCAATGGTTGTGTTTGTTGAGGTCAGTCATCTCAGCTTTTGGACTTCACTGCCGGAGATCAATGGGACAATGGCTTAGTGGTACAGTATGCACACATGCAGGAGAGAGCACACGCACTTTAATTAAATTCATTGATATCACTGGGTTCAAATTTTCTAATGCAATGAGGTCAATGATGCCAAGCAGAGTCGATAGGCTGACTGGTCTAATTCTGCTCCTATATCTTATGGTCTAAACAAAACTCGCATTCTTCAGTCGGGATATTGAGTACTTGAATTGGGACAGCTGTACAAGATGTGCTTTAGGCTACATTTGGAGAACTGTGTAGAGTTCTGGTCACCTTGTTACTGGAGGAATGCTATTCAATTGGAAAGGGTGCAAAAAATTTAGTAGGGCACTTCAGTTATAACAAGCAGCTGGATGGGCTGGGACTTTTTGAGGAGCATGGATAAGGCAAACAGCCAACCTAAGCAGAAGGCACAGGTTGAAAGTGAGAGGGGCAGATTTAAGAAGCACTGAGGAGCAGCTTTCCCACACAGAGGATGATCCACAATGGAGCAAACTGCCAGGGGAAGTGGTGGAGGAAGATACAATGGCAACATTTGAAGGCTATTAGACAGGTACATGAATGGAAAAGGTTCAGAGAAATATAGGTTAAATGCAGTCAAATGAGACTAGTTCAAGTGGGCAACTTGGTCAGCATGGACAAGTTGGGCCAAAGGGCCGGTTTTCCTTGCTGTATAGCTCGCTTGCTGAAGATAATTTACGTAAATTAATAAAGCACATCATTGTATCCGATTAAAATTCGTTTGAAATGAATATTCTTAATATCCAGCAAAATTACCCGCTTTAGTCATTTGCAACGTAAAACGATCAAGCCAACTGGAAGATAGAAACTATTATTTGCACCAAAAAGGGGCCAGATCTCCAGGTCCCGGCCCAACGCCTAGACATGAGTGCCCGTGCCGGACTGAGAGCAAACCTTCGCCGCCTACAAGCGCACTGTGAGGTTCAGTGGATTCCCTTCTGCGCGTCCACTTCAGGGAGTTTATTCCGAGACCCCACACCCAGATCATCCAGACAGCTTTCTCAGTTTACTGGCTACAGAAGGCTTTTTAACAGATTTTAAATGCCTTTGATCATCAGGAATATTTGAAAAACCTACTAAAATCGATTTAAATGTTTTAACAATTTAAAGGATTAAAGTAATTACTTGAACTTCTATTTTTCCTCAGAATCGACGAGTCCACTTCTCACAGGTCCTCTCCAACTCTTGGGTGTAAAGCTGAGCTGAATGTCAAGTGCAACTAGACCCATTATTCCGCGAGCGACTGCTCCGCCAACGGGCTCCACGGTGACTCCAGCGACGGGGTGAATTGCGACGCCCCCTGACCGTTTTCCATGTCTATTTGTGATTCAAGGTGTCCCGAGGCCCGAACGGCAACATTCTATAGGATTAATTTTATTAACACTTTACTGCAAGACCAAGGGATAATTTCCACACTCCGAAAGGGGCGTATGATAAATACTGTCAATGAGAATGAAGGAAATAGGGGGAGTTGATTGCACATAATTTGGGGTTTTGAAACGGAAGAACTTTGAACGAATTTGTGGGGTTATATTCCCGAGTCCTGAATGTTTATGACGTAATTCATCTAAGGTGCTGTTCAAATATTCCTAGCAAACACCTTACGGCAGGTATTTGGCTTTTTTAAAAAAAACAAATTTCCACTCCCTCCCCCCTTAAATTAATTTCTATTCAGCAGAGCATGCGCTGGGCATATTTAGCGCTGCTTGTTCGGTTAAAGCTACTGCTAGAGATTGCTAACAGATTGGCAAGTATTAACTTTTATTTCTTACTTATGCAATCAATTGGGTTGGTAATTTTTCTAGAAATGTGCTGCTAATATTAAGTCCGATTTGTGTGTGTAAAATAACCCTAAAAGGTTTTTTGCTCATTACTGCTTATACTGGTGGGATTATGTTGTAAAACCCTGAGTAAAGTTGAAGAGGATGTTTATCTCAAACGGCGATAAACAGAATGAAATGTTTTAAGCCTCAGTGAAAGCTCGAAATAAGAAAAATCATTTAATCGTAAAGATTGTCATCAAGAAGAGTTGATGCTGTATTGATTAATTCCATTAGTAAGGATTTGAGACAAGCAAAGAGAACATGTTAAGAGATGATCTTTATCCACTTTGAGTGATCTCCAAACTGCAATTTATAGGAGTGCGTGGGGATTTTGCATTTCTTCAAGGAGGTCTGTCAGTATATCTTTGAATGTCCATCTGGAAATCTCTTTGTGTGGTAGAGTGTTAGCTTTGGGTGTCTGAAAATGGGCACCCGAGCGTGACGTGCCTGCTGGAAATTAAAAAGTAACTGTGCCTTGCGGTAATTATCTTTGGGATCTGGCACTCATGTTGGTTTGCTGATTTCTCCAGCAAATTGTGAAGACTTTCACCGTTGGTGTTATCTTTACAGTGGGCCAGGTGTCTGCTGTAAATAGTCCAGGTCTCAGAAGCGATTAAGATTCATGGGATCCATGTTGAATTGGCCGTTTAGATTCCAAACTGGCTTGCCCCTAGAAGACACAGGGTAATGGTTGCAGGACCCTATTCTAGCTGGGGGTCTGTGGATCTATATAAATGACCTGAATGAGAATATAGATGGGTGGGTGTTGAAGATTGGAGGCGTTGTGGAGATCATTTGCAGAAATAGGCAAGAGAAATAGCAGGTGGAGTTTAACCTGGCCAAATGTGAAGTGTTGCACCTTGGTAGGGCAAATGCAAAGAAATGGTACACTGACGAGGGCAAGATCATTATCATTGCTGATGAGCAGAGGGATCTTGGCGTCCCAGCTCATAGCCCCCTAAAAGTGGCTGCACAGGTTAATAGGGCGGTTAGGAAGGCATATGGCATGTCTGCCGTTATTAGTTAAGGTACTGAGTTCAAAAGTCAGGAAGTTATGTTGCAGGTTTAGTTGGTGGTGAAGAAGGTGAATGCAATGTTGTCATTCATTTCTAAAGGTATAGAATGTAAGAGCAGGGATGTAATGTTGAGGCTCTATAAGGCACTCCTAAGACCACACTTGGAGTATTGTGTGCAGTTTTGGGGTCCTTATTTTAGAAAGGATATACTGACATTGAAGAGGGTTCAGAGAAGATTCATGAGAATGATTCTAGGAATGAAAGGGTTACCATGTGAGGAACGTCTGGCACCTCTTGGGCTGTATTCTCTGGAGTTCAGGAGAATGAGGGGGGATCTCATAGAAACATTCTGAATGTTAAAAGGCCTGAACAGATTAGATATGGCAAAGTTATCTCCCATGGTAGGGGAGTCTAGGACAAGAGGGCACAACTTCAGGATTGAAGGATGTTCATTTAGAACAGAGATACGGAGAAATTACTTTAGTCAGAGGGTGGTACATCTGTGGAATTTGTTGCCACGAGCGGCTGTGGAAGCCAAGTCATTGGGTGTATTTAAGGCAGAGATAGATAGGTTCTTGATTAGCCAGGGCATCAAAGGGTATGGGGAAAAGGCAGGGGAGTGGGAATGACTGGAAGAATTGGATCAGCTCATGATTGAGTGGCGGAGCAGACTTGATGGGCTGAATGGCCTACTTCTGCTCCTCTATCTTGTGGTCTTATGGTCTAACTTAATAAAATTCTGGTTAGGCTGCATCTGGAGTATGCAATGCAGTTCTGGTCGCCCCATTACAGGAAGGATGTCAAGGCTTTGGAGATGATGCAGAAAGGTTACCAGGATGCTGCTTTGATTAGAGGGCACTGAAAATTGGACAGGCATTAGTTGTTTCCTCCAGAGGAGTGGAGGCTAAGTGGAGATCTGACAGAGATTGATAAGATTATGGGAGATGTAGATAGGGTAGACGGATAGTATCTTTTTCCCCAAGCTTGAAATGCCTAATACCACCGGGCAGGCATTTAAGGAGAGAGGAGGTAAGTTCAACAGAGATATGAGAGGCAAGTTTTTTATACAAAGAGGTGGGTGTTGAAATGCTTTGTCTGGAGTGTTGGTGGAGGCAGATACATTAGGGACTTTTATGAGATGTTTAGAAAGGTACATGAATGTGATGAAAATAGAAGGATCTGGACATTGTGCAGCCAGAAGAGATTAGTTTTGTTGACTATTTGATTACTAATTGTATGTTTGGCACAACATTGTGGGATGAAGGGGTTGGTCCTGTGCTGTACTGTTCTATGTTTGATGTAGGAAGGCAGGGATCAATACTATGTGACTTTAGTGCAGGTCTGAAGTCTTGATCTTCAATACTCTTTTCCTCAGCAAACCAAGGGTTTGCACATTGAAGATGATGATAAACCACTTGCTAAATACCAAAGATTTTCCTCATGGTGCTCTTTGATCTTGCCTGAAGTCCACAATTACCTATAACTAACTGAGATATAGCTTCCAGAGTATTTATACATTGTAGGTACAAATATATGTTATAATTTTTATACTTTGAGTGTGATATCTTCCTGTTCCCCTTTCATGTCCTGATGATGTAAGAGATGGTGTGAAGTCCTTCAGCAACATGCAGCAGTCACTTTTGAGTAGAAATTAGGAAGAGTTGGAGGTTTGCTTATTAATTCCTTCTTGCCAGGAGGTGCCTTGATGTTTTCCCTGATTGTAAAGCTTTGATCTCATTCATCAATCTGGCTTTTGTCTGTCTGGTTGAAGTGTCACTTCACTGTGATGATAGCTGCTTTGGGCTCTCTGATCTATTGAGCTCTTCATGTCATTACATTTGTAAGTTTGATTCTGCATTAATTAGTTTTTCATTGAATGGTACTCTATGTAGATGCTAAAACACTTAATCTAATATGCAAAGTACCGAGAGCAACTATCCAGTAGCAAATACAATGATAAGGCTGTGAAGAGTGGGTCAGTTCTAGTTACTTCTCCAACAGTAAGTAGTAGGTATTAAGCAACTTCATTGTAAAACCAGAAAACCATGCACAGAAATACTCCCCCTAATTTTAATGATTCTATCTCAACATTCGAACTGTAGATGTTCTTGAGGAGGACCAAGATAATTGTGATCATCAAGGTGAGATACGCTACTTCTAATTCTGGTGCCTAATATCAAACATTTTCAAACCTGGTACAACTGGAATTCTAGAGATACAAGTTGGCCACCATCACAAAATGGGGGACAGTGAATTACACTGGACAACAAAGATTTTGCTTCCTGAATACTTTTGATTGTATCTTGTGGATTTTAGGCTGCTGGTCATGAAAATCACCATTTTAAAAAAAGCACCCATATTTACTATTTCAATTCATAATTCAAGTCAATTAAAATGGTGCCCACTATGTAAGCTGAAAAGTCTTCTATGTTGTCCAGGCACGCCTGGGTATGCTTCAGCAGGGTGGATGCTGCGTGGGAAGACAGGTTTTAGAGAGGCTATAAATTTCCATGAAGGATTTTGATATTTGAGACAGATGTTTCCCAGAGTAATTGATGCCAAGATTAAGGAACACACATCAAAGTTGCTGGTGAATGCAGCAGGCCAGGCAGCATCTCTAGGAAGAGGTACAGTCGACGTTTCAGGCTGAGACCCTTCGTCAGGCATTTTGGTCGGTCCACAAATCAAGCAGGTCATTAGTGATAGGCAATTTGAAGAACTTCTAGTGGGACCGGAGAAAATCACTTGGAAGGCATTCAAAGACGTTGTTGAAAATTTTGGCAATGACAGAGCACCAAACTATATGCAGCTGGTTAACAACATGCTTCAAGCATACAAAACCATGAAGTGCAACACGTCACCAAAGATTCATTTTCTGCATTCCCATTTAGATTTCTTCCCTACAGATCTTGGCGCTGTTAGTGACGAACATGGTGAAAGCTTTCACCAGGACATTGGATCATGGAGAAACGTATCAGAGCAATTGGAATCGATCAATGCTGGCTGATTATTGTTGAACTGTTAAGCGAGAAATCTCAGACACTGAGTAGAAATGAAAATCATCAACTCAACATTTTTAGCTTAGTTGAACTGTTGCAAAGTGTCAGCACCATTATGCAATTAAATGCATTATATGCAATAAAAGTTAATTTCTTGTTTCTCCAAATTCCCATGTGATAGAAGTGGTCTGAAATTATATTTGTGTTCAGCTTCAATTGGTGTATCATAAACAACAAAAAAATTCTGAGGAAGCAGTGCTTTTGAAAAGAAAATGTTGTCCAGGTTATTGGCCCATTTTACGGAGTCCTACTTTTATTTTTTCTCTTGGATTGGGCTGTCTTTATCCCTTACAGCCCAAGCCAATATTTTTCTCCCCCACACTAGCAGCTGTATAGCCTTTCTAAACTGTTTTTAGATGGATGTGTTTTTAGTTTGGATTTTGAGAGACAGATGGCTGTGAACTGCTTTCCATAAATGTATCTGCAGTACTTATAAGAATTGTGGGCAGGTCTCCAGGAACCCAAACTATATAAGGCGCAAGATAAATATACCTTGAGTAGTTCACATCTGGCACTAACTAAATTATTGACAGGTTTGTTCTGTGCATGTGCATTTATTAGGTAAATTGTCCAAAGTAGGCAAGCCCATTTCACTTTATATTTGGAGCTATGAAATGTTCATCAGATCAGTCAAGCTAGATTGAAGCTTATGTATCTTAAACAAAATCACTGAGCTTATGTTCTTGAAATAATGCTAAGGGAGATGCAAGTTAATTTTATTGTGGCCTTGCACATAGAAGGAAATTTAACATTAATTTACCCAAGCATTTTATTTTTTGTCTTTTGTCCTACATCGTGAGAACAATTGAGCCCCAGGATAGAGGAAAGAGAGGGAATAAAAGGTGTTTGCATATTGTACCTTAGCGGTTTGTGTGACATGATTACAGCTCAGGGCGTCAGAGTTCAATTCCAGTGTGTTCTATAAGGAGTTTGTACCTCCTCTCCCTGAACGCTTGGGTTTCCTCCCACAGTCCAAAGATGACCCAGTTAGGTTAATTGGTCATTGTAAACGTCCCGTAATTAGACTAGGGTTAAATTGGTGGATTTCTGGTGGCCAGAAGGGCTTATTCTACGCTAAATTTCTAAATAGATAATAAATAAATAAATGTGACGGAATAGGGAGGATGTATGGTGTGTGACTGAAGTTGACTTTGCAACGGAGAAGAAAAATGTAACAATACAAAGTGAAAGAGGGGAAAAAGCACAAAAATAATAAACTCACCACAAGTCCTAACAACTAGGAGAGGTCAAAGGACAGGGCAAGATAAAAACAATCGGAAAGTAAGAGTTACAGAACGGAAACTAGAAAGAAATTGACATGGGTTATCAAAATTATAATTCAGGAAGGCTTAAGAATTGATAGCAGAAATAATGAAAGTGTGAAAATAGCATGGATGATACATTGTGTCAGTAGATGTAATAGTGCAGCTCGAGTACAAAAACATAATTTAGAAGTTATTTTAGCAAGACATACACTGAGCCTGGATGGTCTGCGGCCAACGCAGGGAGGAAGTGCCAGCTCCTTTGAGTGTGAGGTCATGAATGTGTTCTGCTGCAGAAGAACTAATGAGGACTTCGATGGAACAGCATGCAGATTAAAGCTGATGAGTTTGCACAATAAAATTCTCTGGGCAATGGAATGCTGGCTGAAAGGGTTTACGTGCAGTCAAGAAATGTGGAGATTTCCAGTACTAACTATGCATGGATTTTTTCAGTCTGGGGTGACTTGGCAATTGCAATCCAATATTCGGGTGAGGCAGTGGAAGTTTATCATATTCTCCTGCATCCGCTTGGTAGGATTAATGAGGTAAAAGCATCAGCAAATCTTCAAAGCACAGATTTGCAGTTCTCTTTCAGGTTGATAGCACTGATGAGCCTACTATTATCATTTCATTCTTTGTCCTCTTGTTTTTGCTTCTCAACCAGGTCACATTGAGAAAGTGCCATTCAGTCAGGTCTTCTAGGCTTGTGCTGCCTCAGGTCACCTTTCAGGATCACCTGCAGTCTTACCCCCTGGAAAACACCAACCTTTCATCAGCCATGCTGCAACCATGGCTACTGGAGACCGCAGCATGTAGAAGTGCATTTGAATGGCCACTCAGGGAAGTGTGATTTTATAGATGTTTCCATACAATTTTGCTTTTTCAGCTTATGAATTTAACTTGTAATGTTTACTTTGTGTTGACTTTAATCATCTTCATTGATTTAAATGAGGGGGGGGGGTGAAAAAGTCTCCTCTCCTCTCAGACAGAGCAAGGATGTTTTGTGTCCCAGATTTTCACCTGGCCCACTAGCTTCCACATGTTATTACATTTCTCCACAAGACTCATCTTCCTTTTCCCTATCTGCCCCTTTCAGTATTCTGAGAGATCCCTGATCTAGTAAAACAACAGAGGAACGGCCCTTTGGCCCACAATATCTGCACCAAATATGATGCCATTCTGAACTAATTCCATTTCCCTGCTCATAGCCCATATCTCCCTGTTCCTTTCCTGTTTATATCTGTCTAAATGAATCTGAAATGTATCTGCTTGTACCCCCTCCCTGGGAGCATGTTCCAGGCACTTAGTACTCTGTCAGACTCACTGGTCTATAACTTCCAGGAATGTCGCTGTTGAGTATCTTATACAAAAGAAAACTATTGGCTGTTCTACAGTCTGCTAGCTAAAGAGGATACAAAGATTTCCATTAAGGTCCCAACAATTTCCTCCTGTCCTTTCTTCAATATCCTGGGGTAGGTTCCTTTGGGCCTTGGGGAGTTATTTCCCTTAATATTTTTTCTAATACATCCAACACCACCTCCATGCTCTGGAATATCAACATACCCTTCCCTAATCTCACCTTCATCCATGTCCTCCTTGGTGTATACTGATATGACATACTCATTTTGGGCCTTGCACGTTTCCTCTGGGTCCATGCATAAATTCCCTTGTATGAGCCTACCCTTACCCTTGCTACTCTCTGGGATTCTCCTTAATCCTACTTACCAAGAATATTTCATGGCTGCTTTTAACCCTTCTAATTCCTTGTTTGTTTTGTGTTGCTTTCTTTTTATTTCTCAGTGGCCTTGTCTGACTTTATTTCCTGAGTTTTACATGTAATTCCTCTTTCTTTTTAATTGAACTTTCAATATCTTTGTCATCCTCACAGGAACGTGGTAGTCCTTAAAGCTAACCAGGTAGTCTTTTTTCTTGAGTAACAAAAACCTTCCACGTGTCTCATATGGATTCATCTGATTTACTAATCTACTTTTCTAGTTCCTATCTAATATGGTTCTGTTAGCCTTCCCCCAATTTAGTACTTGCACCTGTAGACTATTCTTATCCTTAAATATCTTTAAAACCGTTGGAATTATCACTGTTCTGAAAATACTCCTCCATTCAAACTTGAAACGCATGCCAGGCTGATTCCCAAGTACAAGTTTTAGCATGGCCCCCAACCCTTCCCTTGATGGGCATCCACATAAGTCACCCTTTCATCTAAACCTTCACTCACCTTCTCATGGCACTTTTCTACGCATAAGATGCAACACCTGTTCCTTTACTTCAATCCTTCCAATCATCCAGGAAATCCAACAGTCATTTCAGTCGTGATTCACTGGCATTTCCACCACTCTGGTATGCTATATGAGATGTTCTTGATGTGATCTCCTGTACATGGAAGAAGCTAGATGCAAAATGGATGATTGCTTTGCATACACTAGCATACAATCCACGGGGTAACTGCATTTCTTTTTGTTATACACCTTAATTCTCCATTGCATTCCCTCTCTGACTTGACTTCTTCACTGTTCCAATGAATCCCAGTGTCACCTTGAGTAGCAGCACTTCGGGACTTGACATTGAGTTCTACAATTTCCTTTTACTCGCTCTCACTATATCAAACCTGGCCTGTTCTGCTGTGGGTTATTCATCTGAAAGATTAATTCAGTTTTTCTCTATGCTGACATTGCTTTTGTTTCGATACAACAGCAAACATTGTTTTGCTTATATCGTATTTCATCTGACAACATAGGTTTTGCTGCACACCTGCTGCTTTTGTAGTTGGTGTGGTTTAGTTTCAGTAACAGACATAGAGCCATATGTCACAGAAGCAGGGTCTGTGATCCATCACATCCATGTCACCATTCACCACAGAGAGTGGTGAATCTGTGGAATTCTCTGCAACAGGGAACAGTTGAGGCCAGTTCATTGGCTGTATTTAAGAGGGAGTTAGATATGGCCCTTGTGGCTAAAGGGATCAGGGGTATGGAGCGAAGGCTGGTACAGGGTTCTGAGTTGGATGATCAGCCATGATCATACTGAATGGCGGTGCAGGCTCGAAGGGCCGAATGGCCTACTCCTGCACCTATTTTCTATGTTTCTATGTCGTCTTTACTGCCCGTCTATATTCACCCCACTTGTTTGCCTTCATCATGAGATGTGTTATCAGCAGTAAGTCATATTGTCCAATAGCCATTCTTTGTCTTTTTCCCGGTGCCCACCAGAAAGCAAATATCACCGTGCTGTGTAACGAGAGCATACTGACTGCTACCAGTTAACACCCCCTTGTTTTGCAGCACTAACTTGCATGGCATGCTGTCTGAGCTCTCAGAGCAGCTGGGTTTTGAGGAAGTAGATTCCTGTCAAGTATCCTTTGGAGCTTGCATGTTGTGCCTATCGAACAAATTGCATTGACCTCAGCTGCAAGCCTTAAAAAATCTGTTTACTGTTTTTGGGGTTCCATGACAGGAGTGATTAAAATGTGGCTTTTGAATAGAGCTTCAGTGACTCCTCTAATGCAGTAGTGAATAGCAGACTGTAGGATATTGCAAGTATTTATTTATTTTTATTTCGAGATATCTTTCTGTAAAAACATCTTCCCAGCTCAACAAGCCTGTGCCACCCAATCACATCTATGTAACCAATTAACCTACTAAGCCATACATTGGTGTAAGGGAACCAGAGGACCTGAAGGAAACCCACGCGGTCCCAGGGAGGAGATAGAAACTGCGGAATTGAACCCTAGTCATTTAATCGTGTTTCACTAACTGCTATACTGCTGTGCAATGCTAGAGCCAGCATTAAAGTAAATTTGGTGGCTACTGTCAATGCAGTTCTGACAGTGGGAGGCAAATTTCAGTGAAGATTTCCTTCTTCGAATCAGAGCCCTCAGACATATTTTGTTGCTTGGGTTTAGGTGAGTAAAATATCCTCTCAAATTCTGGGTTTATATAGCTTCCTGCTCCCCCTTCTTCAAGGAGTTTGGCTCTGTGTGCACTATATTTTGTCTGTTTTTCTATATTTCAAAATGTCCTTGAATGCAGCCTTATTCAGAATAACTGAGGTACTCTTTGAAACAATGACCAAATTCTTCAATAGCTGATGCAACACTCCCTGAAGAATTTAGCAACTTTTAAATGACTTTGAAAGCATATGGAATTAATACAACAACTAGCAAAAATCTTTAAACAGTCAGTGATTGCTTATAAGGATATAGGTGGCGGTCTCATTGAGCTGCTGAAAGCATGCTACGCACAGTTAAGAAAGGGTTCTAGATAGAGAATAATAGATTTAATTTTTCTTTGTGCAATTCATTCTATTTGTCTGCCTTTGATTGCCATAATGCCAGCATATCATATTTAACAGCAGGGAAAGTCTGGAGAAGGGATAATATAAAGTTTCTGTACCCAGACTCTGCAGAAGCATGCTTCTTAAGCGGTTGTCTTGTCATCCAAACATATAACCAACAATCACCAACAAATTTCCTGTAGATTTTTATCAGTAAAGATACCATAGTTGTAGAAAAACATAGGCCATCGACAGAATACGCAGCATGCATTGCTCATGCAAATATATGATTAGCACCAAAGAGAACACAGAACCAGTGGAAGAGCGAATTAGATTACTAGCTGAATACCCAAAGCAAGAGAGCGGAGGTGGAGCTGGCAAGAAATTCTGTGTACACAGATGTACACTTGGACACCTTTGCCAGGTGTGATATACTTTCACCCCTTCCCTTATTCAGGAGACAGAAGTTCTGTCACGGGAGAGATACGAGTTCCAGTGAAATATGGAGACAATTGTTGGATCCTGTGGCTTGGGGTAGTGAAAGGAATGGATACATTGTTGGGGTGCAAGTGGCAGGAACAGGTCAAACTGGTCTGAAGCAAAGGAAGTAGTTTACAACGTGCACTGTTGGGGGGACAATATCCTGGCAGGGAAAGCAGCTAGAGTAAAGCAGCTGGAGACTTTATACTAGTCTGGCAGGGGTTTATGATAGAATATTGTAACAGATGGGAACGTTGAGGCAAATATAGAAATTAAAGAAAGCAAGTCCAGTAGGCAGGACAAAGAGCAAGGAAAATCTAATAGGCTGAACTCAGACATCCCGCCTCTCCTGGGAGTTCCGGGAGTCTCCCGCATATCGATAGTGGCTCCCTGATGCCTGCAAATTATATACAATATCCCCAAAATCATTTTTTCTTAGAAAGGGAGAGGGAAAAAAAAGAAAAAGAAAATGAATGAATCGGGCTTGATCTCGCTTTGTGCTAAGTAGACCTATCAGTTTTCTCTGTGGGTGAGCTTTACAGTCCCCCCTCCCCCCTCCCCCCCTCTCTCCCCCCTCTCTCCTCCCCCCCCCCCCATCACTTCAGTTACTGCCATCTGTAATGACGCTGAAATGATCCGGACCACTGTCGGTGATGAAGTACAAAAGCCTGGTGAAGAAATTCCCAAGGCTGGTGTTGACAACCTGACTACGCGAGGCTGTCCTATACAGGTGGGGCGCATTGGCATCTTAAAGGGGATTAGAGTGGGGTTTAAATTGGAAAAGTAAGTTCTGATCCTGACTATTGCAGGCTGTGTGTGTGTGTGAGACTACAGATGTACATGCCATCGGACGTTGTCCGAATGGACGTTAAGCGACTCACACCTGTAATAAGGATACATCTTATGCTTTAATAAAGCGCACAACATATTAGGGAGGCTAAGCGCAGGGAAGGCTGCTCAAGTATTTCACAGTTCTTTTCAGCAGAGAACCAAAGTCTGACAGAGAAGGTCACTAGAGCTGAGGTGTATTTTACATCTTCCATTGTTGAGCATAACCTGCCATTCCAGGTGTGTACGCGCACAGGCAAGCTATTCAGGAAAATATTTCCTGATTCAGAAATAGCAAAAAACAATGCCTGTTCATCAACCAAGTCAGCAGCTATTGTGAACACGGCACATTAAGACAGAATTCAGAAGTCAGCTGTCTCACAAAACACCTGTGAATCTGATGTCTTGCAAAATTAACAAATTCATCGACACAGACTGCTATGAGGTTGAGACTTGCGGTTGAGACCTCCCTGAAATGAGTTTTTGCAGGGTGGGATGTCTGTGAACTGTATTTATTTTGGTGCATAATTACACGTAAAGCAATTGAGTTCTGGGTAAGCACATAGAATTGTGAGGTTACAGCTACTGTAGAAGCATTGCTGTGGGATGGGCAGGGTTGAAGGGCTATGTTCTAGAGTACAAATGCTACAAGTGTGATGGAGGTGGAGGTAAGTCAAGGAGGGGGAGTTACATCACTTTGGGATTGTGCTAAGAGTCCTCAAAAGGCAGGAATTAAAAGAGCGGGATGTGAGGAGATTGCAGATAGCAGTAAGAATGATAAAGTTATAATATGCTCTCTAGTTTTAGACTCCCCTACTCTGGGGAGTTGGGGGTGGGGTGGGGAAGATTGTGACTATTCCCCTTATATATACACCTCATGATTTTGTATACCTCTATAAAGTTACCCCACAACCACCTGTGCTCCAGGGGAGAATAAAGGTTCCAGCTTATCTAACCTCTCCTTAAAATTCAACCCCACCAGTTCCAATAATGTCCTCATGGATCTTTTCTGCACCCTTTCTGGCTTCATGACCTGCTGCCTGTAGCTAAGCAACTGAAACTGCACACAGTACAAGAAGTGTGGTCTCATCGATGTCCTGTACAGCTATAACATGACATCCCAGTTATTGCTGGCACTGCCCTGACAGATGAAGGCAAATATGTCACATACCCTTTTTCAGCACCCCGTCCTCCAGTGTCACTGCTAATACTCTTGGGTCTCTCTGTTCTAGATCATTCTTCATGGCCACGGCTTTTATTGTGTATTCCCTAACCTGGTTTAACTTAGCAGAATGCAATACTTCATGTTTGTCCGAATTAAATTCCAGCATCCATAATCCAGGACTACTGCACCGTTTGAGTGCATTCAGGTTGGCTGCACTGAAGTGAACAAACAACACTTTCTAGTTTTGACTGACAAGTGGCTGGAAGTATTTTGTACACACCTGACTACAACCGATGGGACTGTGAATCTTCTAAAGCACCCTCTTGCATCTTATGGATTCCCAGGTCGGACGGCTTGTGTCAAACAATGGTTCTCAGTTTTTTGTGCACAAATTTGACCTTCCAAGTCAAAATGGAAACATAGAAGACTCTTGCTTCTGCTTGCTGGACCACAGCAGAATCTGTTCCTTATTGTAATGATAGTCTGTCCTCATCGTTTCTATCACTTTTCAAAGAAGATACCTTTGCTGCAAATGAAAGTGTCAGAGGGATTTGACCTATAAATTATAGAATGTATTGCCAACTAATGACCAGGCAGCTATGTAGTAAGAATAATCCTTGGAAATTTTTCTTGGGTTGAACAAACTACTGGACCCCAAAAGTTAATAAATATTATTTCAATGTTGGTGAATGACTATGACCTGTTTACTCTTGTTAAAGGAAATTTAATTTATTGGGGAGGAGTAAATCAAGTTGTGTGATTTATTTTGTTTCTGATTTGAGTTGCAGTTGTGCTAACTTACTAGAGTTTACCTGTAGGAAAAGTCTGGAGAAGGGGAGTAAGAAAAATGTTTGACCCAGATGAATAGCGCATGTATCTATCTCCCTCTTGATCGTTGCAAATAAAGGTTCTTGCAAATAAAACTCAAATGGGTACATCAGCATTGAATTATCAATGAATGTTCATTGAGATCTCAGGATAATGCCTATGACAATCAGCTGTGTAGACACTAACAGCCTCATTAGTGTGACAGCTGGTAGGATTTGTGCATTGGTTTCCATTTTGAAGCTGTCAAACCCATCAGCTCCCAAAAGTTATCCATCACAACGCCGAATGTTATTATGGCCTTGGTTTTTAAATCTCAGGTTTTTTTTTATCAGGAGTTTCTATATACATTGGAAGAGTTATAAAGATGATTTACAGGTCATCCTAGGTTACAAATGTCTGACTTATGGACTATAGACATGAATGCATTCCGACAGTGTTAGTAAACAGCGAGGTCTGACATGCATGCATATCGTCCCTGTGAACGGAAGGGCTAGTTTCCCTTCCCTTTCTCCACTTCTAGTATTGTTTCTTATCAGTTGTCTGTGATTTTGCATCATCAATCAGAATCCAATTTGTTATCACAGTCTTATGATGTGAGGTTGGTTGATTTTCAGCAGTAGTGCAATGTAAGGACATAAAATTACTGTAAATTACCAAAAAAAAAGTAAAAACCAAAGGGAAATGAGGTAGTGTTCATGGACCGTATAGCAATCTGCTGATGGAGGGGAAGGAGCTGTCCTTGAGTCACCAAGTCAATCTGGACCATGTACTGTACCTCCTCCCTGATGGTGGTGATGAGAGGAGGGCGGGTCTTGAATGCTGTTTGTGTTCCTACTTGCGTACGTTATAAAGAACTTGAGTTCCCAGTGGGCAATGCAGGCGGTTCACCCTGGAGCTGGAAATGACGTTGGTGAGCTGGTTGCACGCGCTCGGTGTGGAGCAAAAGCCATTCTGTAAATAAAATGTTCTAGCGTTTAAACCCATGTTAAGCTTGTCTTTATTAAGAACAAACATAATAGTATGGGTCCTTCATGATGAGTTTTGCTTCCTTGTGGCACAAAATGTCTACGATGGTGGGGAAGGTTGTGCCTGGAGATGGAGCAGCGTTACAATTCTGTGGAGATAGACTTGTTCAGTTATTCTTGTGCGTATGCTAAGACTGGAGCAAAATCAGCTTGAGGATATCTGAGAACATGGAACCAGTTTCTTACCCAAGGGCAGCCTTTATGTGACTTCCACAGAATTGTTAGATGTATTGGTTTAACTGTATTCTGTCTGGAATTTATTCAAGATCTCTGGATGGATGGCTTAATAACGGTCTTCATATTCTAGTTCTTGGTATTAATGGACAACGTCTATTTAAAGCATATTTTTGAATTTAAAAAGTAAAATATGAGGAAACAGTATCTTGTTGCTTCCCATTTCATATGTTCCAATGTAAAATAAAATTCTGCTGGAGTTTTGAATATTGGAGGAACTCAGCAGGCCAGGCAGCATCTGTGGAAAAAGAGTACAGTCAATATTGCCAAGTGTGTGTTGCTTGGATTTCCAACATCTGCAGATTTTCTCTTGTTTTAGAGTTTTTAGACTTTGACATTAGTTTTCATTGCCACGTCTATCAGTGGAATGCAATAGTTAATGGTTGCAAAATATATTGAGCTGCGCCGGTTCTGTGGTACTTAAAATCCACTTCATGATCCCATTAATTGATTTCCTGTCCTTGAGTATCAATCTCCCTTTTAAAACTGTCACCATTATTCCCTTTATACAAATCCATTATGATCCATTTGCTTTCTCCATCAGATAGATGTAGAGTCTTCCTTTTCCCTCATATAAAGCAGTTACTTTCTTGTACTTGGAGATTCAGGCAACGAAGCGGCTTACATATTTGGAGGATTGGTCTCTAAATTAGCCAAGTGTTTACAGACAGTTCCTTGAGCATAGTGTAGTGGGTCATACTAGTGTTGGAGAAGCACAACGGCTACTTGCTGGTAGCAAAAAAACTACTAACTACTTTATTAATCACAGTTTTTCTGGTAAATGATCACTGCAATCAATAGCCTGTAACTTCCTTTTCGGAGCTGAACTTTTGAACCGGTTGTATGACCTGGCATTTTTGCAATGTGAACTGAAGTCTTGAAGGTGCAGGATGGTTGCAGCGTGGCATGTACAGGCTAAGTTGAGGCGGCAGGGCCTGAGAGCGGAGAGTAGGTCGATGTCTAGCCATTGCTGGAGCGGACTTGGAGGCGGTTTGATAAGGCAGAACTGAGGCAGAGTCAAGGCAGTAGGGCCTGGGCCTAGGCCCAAGAGCAGGGCAAGACCCAAGGTTTGATCCATTTAAATCGTCCGAGCCTCGGGTCGGTGCTCACTCTCAGATCCAGGCCCTGCTGCTTCGATATGCTCTCAGGCCTGGACACAGGCTCTGCCACCTCAATTCAGGCCCTGTCCAAAATTGAAAAGATCAGGGTGTCGGGTCCGGAGGCAAGGGTTGGGCTGGTGCAGCTTGCTGCTGCACAAGGTTTACTCGACCCTGCACTGAACTGCGGTTGTGGCCTGCAACTAACAGGCTCCTGGACCGGCTGCAGTGACGACTGTCTTCATGGCTGTGGATTCACTTTTGTGAACTTCAGTTCTGAATGTTAGTTGCTCACTTTTTTTGTTGGCACAATTAGTTTTTTTTCCTGCATGTTCAGTGTTTGACAGTCTTTTTAGTGAGTTCTGTTGGGTTTCTTTGTTTTGTGGCTGCCTGTAAGAATGATGAATCTCAAGGTTGTATATAGTATACATGTTTTGATAATAAATGTACTTTGTACCTGTTGAATTATGCTTGTCTAATACAATAATTCTAAATAAAAAAGGCAGCATGTGAAGTAGAAATTGAAGTTTCACACAATCATATTGGACTCCCTCAAATTATTTTTCTATGTGGTAATAATCCAAAGAGTTTTAAAAAAGATGTATAACCTAATGAATTTGAATTTTTTGCATACAGTTCACAAAAGAACCGCAGACTGATATCTTAGTACGTTGACACTTGTATTCTCCAAAGGAGAAACATTATTAGCATTGACATTTACTGTAAGTACACTGAAGAGACATACAGAGTTGGCCACCCATATCCTATTTATCTTAGATATGTAAATACACCACCTACGACCAGTGAGACCGATATACTTCTCTTCCTCAACTCTTGTTTCACTTGGGTGGTATTCCTTTCTCCCTGGGTTGATCCTTATAGACTCCTCACAATTCTTTATGCATGTTTTTGTCTTTCCAGCTGAATATTATGTAAAAAGCTGCTTGTCCTGTTGGTCGGTCTGAAACTGGTAAGTGGGAGGTGAACGAATGTGACGCATGACTAGGTGCAGGGAGTCAAAGGTGGAAGGGTCTGCTTGCTCAGGTTCATGCTTGCAAAGCAAAAGAGCATCGTAAAGATGTGTACAGATGATAAAAACTCTTGAAATTGCTTTCGATGCCTTTGAAGTAAAAGGCACAGGAAAGCATGGATTCAGTTAAGAGCATCCAGGATGTGTGCGAATAACAATACCATAACATTCTTATTACATTTGCTGCTGGTTGTTCACAAGCAATTAAAGGAAATCTGGATGTTTGTACTTGGCTCAATGACTAATGCAGCAACCACTTGGAAAATGCTTTTATATGAGAAGTGGCTAATTCTAAATATGTCTCCTGCTGTGTTTAAAGAACACCTTTGATGCAAAAGGTGACTGTTAATAATAATTTCAATGCCACTAACATTCATCTTTCAGTGTTCAGAGTGTCACTGTGCTGACACAAATCCACTAAATAGTAATGTTACAGATGTCTATGAAGCCAGAATGAAGAGAGTCCTCTTCATTATGTCATTTGTTTCTCTGTTTGTGCCTGTGAATGAGAAATAAATCAAATGGGCAAGATGACAATATGGTGGAAAAGGTCAAAATAATAAAAGAAACTGAAAAAGCCCTGTAAAGATACAAATCAGCATTCTTCTTGTCCCTGATACTTTCATGTGTCGTAACTCTGTGGCTATTCAGGGCTGGAGACAGGATCCTCGCCCTAAAGTTTGATCTTCTTGGGGATATTGATCTCTGGAGTAGACGACATCAGACCACAGGTAGCTTCACCTGCACCAGGTGTTTAGAATATGTGGATGCTGTGTGAGGGCGGTAGAGTGAGGCAGTGGGTAGTAGGTAAAAGCCCTTTGTTCAGAGCCCTCACTTCTATGATTCCTCTCCCCATAATCCCTCATAATCCTTTTACAATCCCATCCTAACAACATGCTAGAGAAGACTTTGGTGCAGACCAAAGGGGCCTGGACACCTCAGGCTATGGTGTCATGTAACATATTAAAGGTGAAGGTCTGCATACAATTCATTGTCTCATTTGATGCCAGTGGAAGTGACTACTACATCTTAAGTGGAAGAAAATTTCATGGCAAAGCTTCATTGCATTACAAATAACATCTCCTCTACGACCTCCATCAACACGGGTGGACCACAGGGTTGTATTCTTAGCCCCCTGCTCTACTCACTTCAGATCTATGACTGTGTGGCTAAGTACAGCTCCAGTGCAATGCAGTATTCAAGTTTGCTGATGACCTCACTGTTGTGGGCTGAATCAAAGGTAATGATGAATCAGCATACGGGGGGGGGGGATTAAAAATTTGGCTAAGTGGTGTCATAACAACAACCTGTCACTCACTCAATGTCAGCAAGACCAAGAAGAGGGATTGTACTGAAGAATGAAAATAAAAGTAATAGAGAACAAAATGATAGTTGCTCTGGATCTGATGCAGCATAAAAACATTAAGCATGAAGAATACAATAAAAATAAATATAAATATTAGATGATATGCATAGAGTGACTGCATGTACATAAAGTGACACAAGCTCCAGGAAGTCATAAACACGAGATGTTGGAAATCCAAAACAACACACACAAAATGCTGGAGGAACTCAGCAGGTCAGGCAACATCTATGGAAAGGAATAAACAGTCAACGTTTTGGGCCAAGACATTTCATCTGACTGGAAAGGAAGGGGGAAGACATTGGAATAAAAAGGTGGGGGGATGGGAAGGAGGATGGCTAGAAGGTGACAAGTGAAGCCAGGTGAGTAGAAAAGATAGAGGGCTGGAAAGGAAGGGATCTGATAGGAGAGGATTGTGGACCATAGGAGAAATGGTCACAGGAGGCAACCCAGGAGGAGGTGATAGGCAGGTAAGAAGAGGTAAAAAGTCAGAATGGATAATAGAAGAAGAGGGGTGGGGAGAGAATTTTTTTTCGCAGAAAGTGAAATTGATATTTATGCTATTAGGTTGGAGACTACCCAAATGGAATATAAGGTGTTGCTCCTTCATCCTGAGGGTGGCCTCATCTTAGCACAAGAGGAGGCCAAGGATCAACATGTCAGAATGGGAATCAGAATTAAGATGTTTGGCCACTGGGAAGCTCCATTTTTGGCAGTTGGAGCGGAAGCGCTCGATGAAGCAGTCCCCCAATTTATGACGTGTCTCACCAATGTAGAGGAGGCTGCATTGGGAGCACCGGACACAACAGGCGACCCCAGCAGATTCACAGATGAAGTATTGCCTTACTTTGAAGGACAGCTTGAGGCCCTGACTAGAGGTGAGGGAGGAGGTAATTGGACAGTTGTAGCACTTAGCAGAGGTAAGTGCCAGAAGGGAGATTAGTGGGGAGGGACAAATGGACAAGGGATTCGCAGAGGGAGCAATCCCTGCTGAAAGCAGAGGGGTTGGAGGTAAAGATTTGTTTGGTGGTAGGATCCCTTTAGAGATTGCGGAAGTTGCAGAGGATGATGTGTCAGATGCGGAGGCCCATGGGGTGGTAGGTGAAGACAAGGGGAACTATCATTGTTAAGGCAGTGGGAAGATGAAGTGAGAGAGGATATTCGGAAATGGAGGAGATGCAGGTGAGCACAGCATTAATGGTGGAGGAAGGGAAACCTCTTTCTTCAAAAACAAATAGGGACAACCCTGATGTCCTGGAAAGAAAAAACTGCATGCTGGAAACAGATGTGGGGGAGATGAAGGAAATGAGAAAAGGGAATAGAATTTTACAGGAGATAGGATAGGAAGAGGTGGAGTTAGGATAACCTGGGGAATTGGAAGGTTTATAAAAGACTTTGACCAACAGTTTGTCTCCAGAGATGAAGACAGAGAGATAGAAGGGTGTTTAAGGGTGGGGTGGGGGGAGATGTCAGAAATAGACCAAGTGAATTTAAGGGTAGGGTGGAAGTTGGAGGCAAAGTTGATGAAGTCGATGAGCTCAGCATGGGTGCATGAAGCAGCACCAATGCAGTCATTGATGTAGCAGAGTTGGAGAGCATTACCAGGGAAAACTTTGGACAAGAAACAGGAAGGGGCAGGCATAGCTGGGGCCCATGTGGGTGTCCACAGCTACCCCTCGAGTTCTGGCGAAAGTAGGGGGAGCCGAAGGAAAAATTGTTGAGAGTGAGGACCAGTTCTGCCAGACAGAGGAAGGTGATAGTGGAGAGGAACTGGATGTTCCTTTTATTGAGGAAAGAAGCAGAGAGTTTTAAGTCTTGATGGGGGATGGAATTGTCTGGGGACTGGACATCCTTGATGATGAAAATGAGGCAGTCAGGGCCAGGGAACTGAATGATACTGAGGAGATTCAGAGCATGAGAAGTGTTGTGGATGTAGGTGGGATGGCACTGAACCAAGTGGGATAGAATGGAGTCAAGGTTTGAGGGCACAAGTTCAGTGGGGCAGGGGCAGGTAGAGACAATTGGCCTACCCAGACAGTCAGGATGTCAGGTAGGAAGTGTAAGTGAGCAGTGCAGGGTAAGGGAACTATGAATTTGGTGGCAGTGGATGGAAGTTCTGCAGAGTTCATGAGGACAATGATGATGTCAGAGACAGTTTGCTGATGGTCTGGAGTGGGGTCTTCTTCAAAGGATAGGTATGAGGAGGTGTCTGAGAGGTGAGGACAAGAGGAACTATCACTGTTGAAGATGAAGTGAGAGAGGTCAGTCTGCAAGACACAACAGCACCCCTTTGTGGATTGGATGGTAAGGTTGGGATTGGTGCGGAGAGAGGGAAAGGCCGTGCGTTCAGAGGGGGTAAGGTTCGAGGAGGAGAGAGGAGTGCTGGTCAAGATGGTCGATGAACAATGTTGTTTCAGATTTGGGAGTTTAATATGGAAGTGAAGCTTTGGACATTGTGTATTTTGGCTCTATGCTATTAAATCTTTTCTCTATTCCAGAGTTAAACACATTCCTAAGCATTTGCTGTTTTGGAAATCTTGAATTGAATCTTCCTGCCGGAAGCACCTTTGGATTTCTGACATAATTCCCACATCTGGGCTACCTCAGGTAACATTATTTCTCATGCAGCTTCTTTTGCAGTGATACAGGGAAGCTGGGACCAAGGTATGGGATAAGATGTGCTTTAATTGAAGCAACATCAAATTGAGAAGTATATGAAGAAAACTCCAGATTAATCCTCCTCAAACCTATCTCCTCGCTGAACCCCTCACCACCCTTCCTCACGTCGGTATACATCACCACAATAAACCTGAACTCCATTGCAGCTTCCTGATATCCAGATCTCTGAACTGCAAGACTTCAGGAATTTTTGCTGCTCCTCTGACTCAGGTTGGAGGAACAACACCTTATATTCCGTCTGGGTAGCCTCCAACCTGGTGGCATGAACATTAACTTCTCAAACTTCCGCTAATGCCCCACCTCCCCCTCGTACCCCATCCGTTATTTATATACACACATTCTTTTTCTCTCTCTCTCCTTTTTCTCCCTCTGTCCCTCTCACTATACCCCTTGCCCATCCTCTGGGTTTTCCCCCCTCCCCCTTTTACTTCTCCCTGGGCCTCCTGTCCCAGGATCCTCTCGTATCCCTTTTGCCAATCACCTGTCCAGCTCTTGGCTCCATCCCTCCCTCTCCTGTCTTCTCCTATCATTTTGGATCTCCCCCTCCCCCTCCCACTTTTAAATCTCTTACTAGCTCTTCTTTCAGTTAGTCCTGATGAAGGGTCTCAGCCCGAAACGTCGACTGTATCTCTTCCTAGAGATGCTGCCTGGCCTGCTGCATTCACCAGCAACTTTTATGTATGTTGCTTGAAATTCCAGCATCTGCAGATTTCCTCGTGTTAGCTTCCCATAGCTCTTTTCCATTTCCAGCCCCATTGTTATGTAGACAACTTTCTCAATTGTCCTTTGTGGCACTGGAGGATAGTTGCTCAATTAAGTAAAAGACTTCAGTTATAGAAACACGTACCTACTATGTGCTTGCTACATAGAAGCAGATAGACATTCTAAACCTTGTACTCTAAATGTTCCTGTAACATAGAGAGAACGAATCACGTAATACAATTTTTGAGCTATTTAGCTGCAAATATTAACTACTGTTAACCAAGATTACATATATTGCGTCTGTTGCAATCTTAGGGGTGGAGCTTAAGAGGACAATGGCACCTAACGGTGACTCCTTTCCTTGCATCTTTGGAAACAGCTCTATTTCTATCTTCAGTATCTCTATTTTTCCCTTTCAGGGTTCTTTTGAAGACCATGACCTGGAGTTACACACCGACTTCGGTTCTTTGCAGGAACGGGACCCGCTCTCATGGTCTTTCGACTGGCCGCTATTTGATATACCAAGGACGTGGCCTAGAAAACTAGCGCACCTTCAAGGTTCCAGGATTTCGTGGCTCTGGAGGCGGGCGGACTCGTGGTCAGTGCCACCGTCTGGTGTGCCGTGGGAGATGAAAGATCGAAAGCAGTGAGCTGGCTGCTGGCTGTGTGCCCAGAGACCTGAGTTCTTTGGGCACAGAGCTCGGTAAAAGAGATGTAACAGGCTTTTAACATCATAAATCAGCGAGTTGTTTGTGATGTCTCCCTTCTCGCTGTGAAACAGGGACACCTCTTTTTCCCTCATTAGGGAGAGATCGAGCCTGTGGTATGTCGTATTACCAGGTGAACGAGTAGCCTTTGAGGTACTGTAAGTCTGTGTCTTTATTGATGCTTTGCTGCACGCTTAAGTGCTCGGTGGGGGAGGGGGATTGTTGCTTTGCTGCTGTTTATGTGTGGGAGGGGGGAGCTGGGGGGCTTTGGGGTTCTAACATTTAACTGTCATTCATTCTTTGGGGCACTCCTCTGTTTTCGTGGATGGTTGTGAAGATAAAGCATTTCAGGCTGTATATTGTATACATTTCCCTGACATTAGATGTACCTTTGAAACCTGATATACGCCTCTAATAATAGCTCAACAAGAAAAAAAAACAAATATCCAAAATAACTTTCCAGTTTCTCTATTAGAGGCGTTATTTGTGTTGGGCACGTGGCCAAGTAGTTAGGGCGTTCATCTAGTGATCTGAAGGTTGCTAGTTTGAGCCTCAGCTGTGGCAGCGTGTTTGTGTCCTTGAGCAAGGCACATTGCTCTAGTGTCTGCGCGAGGAGTGGCACCCCACACAGACTTCAAATCTGCACCTTGTAAGGTATGAAAATGCCCGACTCAGGCCTCTCATGGTCTGAGTCAATGTTCCCTCCCTTTCTCTATTTTAATTTGGCACATTTTTCCAGTTATATTGGTTTACAGGTGGCTCCTCCAGATGTGGTGCTAATTGGTTGTGGTTCTTCATGGGTGTATTGTTGAGCTGTGGTGTTCTGCAGTATTCATGATGAATCCTTTGTTAAATCCATGGCAACTTCTGTCCAGCAGGCCTCATTGGAAGTGTTCCTGAGGTGGCCTCTGTTCTTCTAATGTACAGTACCCTCTTCTGTCACGACGTGGTACAATGTCAATCGTGATATGTATCATCAAGGTCTTTTGCCACATCAGCCATTGGCCTCCCGTGAGCTTCATCTTCTCTGTTCTCCAGTTCCAAATGGTGGAAGGTTTTGGGCAACTCTTTAGTCACAGGATACCTGTCTGCTGTCTTTGGTTGCCTTCATTTGTATTCCTGCAGCTCTTTGCTCTTTTGACTTCACTGCTTTGTGAACAACATGCATATATTTATCAGTGAATTGCATGGCTGAAGTGTTTGCTTCTACTGAATCAGTTTTCATGATTCTGTCATGGTTACCCTATTATCTGAGTTGCACTATCACGAAGTACAAGTGTGACATCATTCTATTACAGTGAAAAGCATATGCTTCTTTTAATTCTGTAATTCAACCACCATCAGAGAACATTTCACAGCAAGCTTCAGAGTCCCCTTCTATACCAAGAACATCTGATTTATTGGTTGACCTGTCTGATATTGAGATTGATGGCTGGCTTCGGAAGAGCATTTTGCATTGCTGCTGAGTCAAGCTGAAAGATTGTTATATTGGTACTTCTATTGCTATTTCTTGTTGTGTTGATGGTACTTGTGGGCATCCCTTCCATGGCACTGACCTTGGTTGGTTCCACAGGCACTGCATTCAGCTGGTACTCTTACCCTGTCTGTGTCTGCATTTACTCATCTTGTCCTCAAAGTTCAAAGTACATTTATTATCAAGTTATGTATACTGTAAACAATCTTGAGATTAGTCTTCTTGCAGGCAGCCACAAAGCAAAGAAACTAAGAAGCACTTCAGTGGCTTTCAATGTCCTCCTTATCATGATGCTCTTTTTACAGAAATGGTTTTCTGACCAACCAATAAAGAGAATTTCACTTTTCTGTCATTCGAGTTGCTGTCCGCCTGACGGGAGTACCCAAGCAAGCACCATTTGTAGAAATGTGTTGCCAGTCCATATTGTGCATACTCTTCCCTAATGCTGGGTGTTCCCTTCCTGATCTCTCACATTGCTTCCCACAGTACCAGCAACCTTGGAGCCACCTGACTGAACCTCTGTTTACCTGGAAACCCAGTGCCATGGATAGCTTTATTTATGCTGCCAAGCATGACCTCAGTTGAATCATGCAGTCTCTAACTGCCAGTATGCATATTCACACACAAGTTCATTTGGGAAGAATTGCACCTGGCATTTGGTATAGAATCTAATTATCCGAGTTTCAGAGAGCACTTTTGACAAATTATCTTACTTTCTTTCTCAGTCCCTCTCTAAATTACTGCAGGATGTCTGATAAATTAAATTAGCAAAGTACATCATTATAGAATCTAAGAGAGAGCCAGGGCATCATTCCAAATGTGTGCTTCCTCCATAAAAGGATGCAAACTTGCGTAAGTTTCTTTACAGAACTTTTATTTCAGTAAGACCATAAGACATAGGAGTAGAGTTAGGCCACTTGGCCCATTGAATCTGCTCCACCATTCAATCATGGTGGGAAGGATGGTAGCACTGCCCTGAGTGAGTTTAAACTGGAGTTGCAGGGAGATGGGAACTAGGGAACCAGGGCAGATAGTGGAGTGGTTGTGGGGAAAGATGATGTTAAGCCTACATACAAAGACAGGAATTGAATAGTTGAGCACAGTGGTAATAATGTCTGAGTTGTGTCTATTTAAATACAAGGAGTATTATAGGATGAGCTTAGAGCATGGATCCACAAATGGAATTATGACATTGTAGCCATTAGCGCCACTTGATTGCAGGAGGGGCAGGTCTGGCTACTCAATTTTTTTGGGGTTTGAGTCATAGTCATAGAAAAATACAGCACAGAAGTTGGCCATTCGCCCCATCTAGTCCATGCCAAACCATTTAAACTGCCTACATCCATCGACCTGCACCCAGAACCAGAGCCTTCATACTTCTACCATCCATGTAGCTACCCAAACTTCTCTTAAAGCTCGTTATGTACTACTTGTGCTGGCAGCTCATTCCACACTCTCACGACCCTTTGAGTGAAAAGTTCCCCTCATTGTACCCCTTAAACTTTTCTCCTTTGATCCTTAACCTATGAACTCTAGTTGTAGTCCCACCCAACGTCAATAGAAAAAGCTGTCTTGCATTTACCCCTCATAATTCTGTATACCGCTATCAAATCTCCTCTTAGTCTTCTATGTTCCAAGGAATAAAGTCCAAACCTATTAAATCTTTCCTTATAACTCAGGTTCTTCAGTCCCGACAACATCCTTGTAAATTTTCAAACTTATTTACATACATCTTTCCTGCGGGTAGGTGACCAAAACTGCACACAATACTCCACATTAGGCCTCACCAGTGTCTTACACAACTTCAACATAACATCCCATCTTATGCACTTAATACTTTGATTTATGACGGCCAAAGTGTTTGGAAGCCTGAGAAAGCATGGTTTACTCAGGTTTGTGGATTGAGTAGAAAAGGCAGTGACTTGTGCCATTTTGGAGCTTTGAGCAGCGCTCAGTTGGAGGTCGGAGGCCTGAGAAGACGTAGTTCATTCAGTTTGCCAATTGAATAGAAAAAGCAGCAACCTGTGGCAGTTTGGAGTTTTGAGCAGTGAAGCAGGGGCAAATGGAGTGGCCATTGTTGGAGCAGTCATCATCAGAGTGGTCAGAGTTAGAATTGAGATTTTGAGGCTTTAGCTCTTCGAGGCTTCAGATAGGAGAAGCTTGAGTGAGAACAGGCAAAAAATCTGTAAATGGATTTCATTTTACCCCACAGTTTATTGTTTTTCCTTCTTTAGCATTGCTCAGTTAGGAACAGTAGAGATGACAGGCAGGATGGTGGAATGCTCCTCTTGTGGGATGTGGGAAGGTGGGGAGATTCCAGTGTCTCTGACTACATCTGTGAGAAGTGCATCCAGCCGCAGATTCTAACGCTCCACGTTAAGGAGCTGAGGCTGGAACTGGATGAATTCCGGATCATTCGGGAGGCTGAGAAGTGATAGATAGGACATATAGAAAGGGAGTTGCACCCAAGGTGCAGGACAGGTGAAACTGGGTGACAGTCAGGAAAGGGAAAGGGGTTGAACAGCCAGTGTGAGTACCCCTGTGGCCATCCCCTCAACAACAGGTGTATCACTTTGGATACAGTTGGGGGGCATGACTTAGCAGAGGAAAGTCACAGGTCCCTGGTACTGAGTCTGGCTCTGTGACTCAGAAGGGAAAGGGAGAAGAGGCAAGCTGTGGTGACAGGGGATTTATTAGTTAGGGTAACAGAAAAGAGGTTCGATGGGCAAGAGCAAGATTTCCGAATGGTGTATTTTCCCCAGGGCTGAAATGGCTAGCACAGTTTTAAGGTGCTTGGAAGTAGGTACAGAGGAGATGTCAGGGGTAAGTTCTTTACGCAGAGAGTGGTGAGTGTGTGGAATGGGCCACTGGCAACGGTGGTGGAGGTGGATATGATAGGGTCTTTTAAGAGACTCCTGGATAGGTACATGGAGCTTAGAAAAATAGAGGGCCATGGGTAACCTTAGGTAATTTCTAAGGTAAGGACATGTTCAGCACAGCTTTGTGGGCTGAAAGGCCTGTATTGTGCTGTAGGTTTTCTATGTTTCTATGTATGTTTCCTCCCAGGTGCTAGGGTCCGCAATATCTCGGATCGAGCCCTCAGTATTTTTAAGTGGGAGGGTGAACAGCCAGAGATTGTGATCCACGTAGGTACCAATGACACAGGTAGGAAGAGTGACGAGGTTCTGCATAGAGAGTTGGGGGATATAGGTGCCGAGTTAAAGGGAAGGACCTCCAGGGTTGTGATCTCAGGATTGCTACCTGCACCACATGCTGGTAAGGCCAGAAACAGGATGATCATACAGTTTAATATATGGCTAAGGAGTTGGTATAATGCAGAGGGCACAAGATTTTTGGATCATTGGGCTCTTTTCCAGGGAAGGTGGGACCTGCACAGAAGGGATGATTTGTACCTGAGCTGGGGGGGTGGGGGTGGAGTTCTAATATCCTAGCAGAAGTTTGCTAGTGCTGCATGTTGGGTTTAAACTAGGGCTGCAGAGGGATGGGAACCAGAGTGCCAGAATAGTTAGTGACGAGGTTGTGGAGACAGGTGTTGTTAAGACCTCAAACAAGGTCAGGAATCAAAAGACTTAGCATGGTGTGACTAATGTCCTGAGCTGCTTAATGTCCTGAGCAGGGGTCATGCATGGGGGGGGTTTGTCAAGAAGGTTCTGTCACTACCACTCTCTGGCTTCTCCCACAAGGCCAAAATTGAAAAGGGCAGATATAGGTCTGAAGGTGTTATTTGAATGCGAGCAGCATACGGAATAAGGTAGATGAACTTGTAGCACAGTTACAGATTGGCATGTATGATGTTGCAGGCATCACTGAATCATGGCTGAAAGAAGATTATAGCTGGGAGCTTAATGTCCAAGGATATATATCGAATTGAAAGGACAGGCAGGAAGGTAGAGAGGGTAAAAAACCCTTGATGGGAGTTGTATACACACCCCAAACAGTAGTAAGGATGTGGTGTGTAAATTACAATGGGAGATAGAAAATGCATGCCAAAAGGGCAATGTTACAGTAGTTATGGGGCTTTCAATATGCAAGTAGATTGGGAAAATCAGGTTGGCGCTGGATCCCAAGAAGGAGAATTCCTAGAGTGCCTACAAAATGGATTTTTAGAGCAGCTCGTGGTTGAGCCCATGAGGGGATCAGTTATTCTGGATTGGGTGTTGTGCAATGAACCAGAATTTATTAGAGAGCTTAGGGCAAAAGAATCCTTAAGGGCCAGTGATCATAATATGATCAAATTCACCCTGAAATTTGAGAAGGAGAAGCTAAAGTCAGATGTAGCTGTATTACCATGGAGTAAAGGGAATTACAGAGGCATGAGAGAAGAGTTATAACATATAACCATATAACAATTACAGCACAGAAACAGGCTATCTTAGCCCTTCTAGTCCGTGCTGAATGCTCACTTTCAGCTAGTCCCACCGACCTGCACTCAGCCCATAACCCTCCATTCCTTTCCTGTCTATATAGCTATCCAATTTTACTTTAAATGACAACATCGAACCTGCCTCAACCACTTCCGCTGGAAGCTCGTTCCACACAGCTACAACTCTCTGAGTAAAGAAGTTCTCTCTCGTGTTACCCCCTAAATTTTTGCCCCCTAACTCAACTCATGTCCTCTTGTTTGAATCTCCCCTACTCTCAATGGAAAAAGCCTATCCGCATCAACTCTATCTATCCTCCTCATAATTTTAAATACCTCTATCAAGTCCCCCCTCAACCTTCTGAACTGCAAAGAATGAAGACCCAACTTGTTCAACCTTTCTCTGTAACTTAGGTGCTGAAACCCAGGTAACATTCTAGTAAATCTTCTCTGCACTCTCTATTTTGTTGACATCTTTCCTATAATTTGGTGACCAGAATTGTGCACAATACTCGTCTACGTCAATCGTGATATGTATCATCAAGGTCTTTTGCCACATCAGTCATTGGTCTCTCCTGAGCTTCATCTTCTCTGTTCTCCAGTTCCAAATGGTGGAAGGTTTTGGGCAACTCTTTTGTCACAGGAAATAACCCATGAAATAAAATGTTATTTCCATGAAGGAAGTGCAATAAAAGTTTACTTGACTGATTCCTGGGTTGACAGGTTTGAAATATTAGAAGAGATTGGGTTGGTTCGATCCATATTCACTGGAGTATAGAAGAATAAAAGGATGGTGCTTGTTATGATCTTTCACTTTGTTTAAGTGCATGACACTTTCTCTGTCGCTTTTACACTTCATTCTGCATTGGTATTGTTTTGCCTTGTTCTACCTCAGTGTACTGTGTTACGATTTGATCGGCATGTAAGATGAGCTTTTTACTGTATCTTGCAGCATGTGACAATAATAATCCAAGCCAATGCAATAAATTTGACCTTCTCAGGTTGGCAACCGCGACTAGTAGTGTACTGCATGAATATTTGCTTAGGACGTGACTATTTATAATTTGTATCAACAATTTGGTTGAGGAGTTCATTTCCAAGTATCCTGACCTCATGAAACAAAGTAGGAATGCAAGTTATGATAAGGGTGTAAAGGAGCTTAAAGGATATATAGACAGACCAAAATAAACTAGCTAAAGGAATAAGACAGAGCATAGACATGGTATAAAATATTGAAAAATGATTGAAAAAAACTGAAATGTAGGGCATTTATTAAATGATTAACCATTACAAAATATTGATATTCAAAGTGACCTAGGTATCCTTATAAAGTAGTTATCAAAAACTAGTGCACATGTGTAGGTGTCTGAACACAGAACATAGACATTCTCAGCACATTACAGGCCCTTCAGCCCACAATGTTGTGCCTACCATTTAACCTACTGTGGAAACTGCCTAGAATTTCCCTACCGCAAAGCCCTCTATTTTTCTAAGCTTCATGCATCTATCTAAGAGGCTCTTAAAGGACCCTATTGTATCTGCCTCCACCAGCAGCCCATTCCACACACCTACCACTCTCTTGTGTGAAAAATTTACCCCTGACATCACCTCTGTACCTATTTCCAAGCACCTTAAAGCTATGCCCCCTTGTGTTAGCCATTTCAGCCCCGGGAAGAAGCCTCTGGCTATCTGCACGATCAATGCCTGTCATCATCTTATACACCTCTGTCAAGACTGTTGGAGGGTAAATAGTATATTGGCCATTGTTGCTTGAAGAGTGGAATACAAGAGCAAGGATGTCAATGTAGGGCCTTAGTGAAATCATAATGGGAGTATTATGTAAATCTTGTATTACTTCAGAAGGATAAGGTTGTTTTGTAGCAAGTGAATATTTACCATTCTGGCTCCTGGGATGGTGAAACTATCATGTGAGGAGTGATTGCATGGGCAAGGTCTTTATTGTCCAGAGTTTTGAAGAATGTCTGGTGACATTGGTGATATATGCAAACTTCTTAAAGGGATTGACATGGTAGATATAGACAGGATGTTTCACCTGGAGTCCAGAAACTGGAGGTCACAAAGTAAGCAAATTAGATCTGAAATGAGACACTTCTGAAGGTGGTGAATCCTTGGGATTCATTCAAAATAGAGGTCAATAGATTTCAGGTTATTAATGGAATTGCAGTATATAAGAGTGGTGTAGTTAAATGCTGTAGACATCATCTTGTCAAAGAAGACTTGAGGGGTCAAAATGCCTCCTGTTTCTATTTCTTATACTCTAGTGGTAACATTTCTGACATTGTACAAAAGAGCAAAGTGCTTTCATCATTTTCACATTTTGTTTTAGATTATTAGCACCTCCATTTTCAAATTCTTAAATATTCTGTTTGACTGTTACATGATAAGGAATAGTGACATGTGATTTGTGTCCCAAGTGTGGGCTGGTGTAATGTCAGAAATTAAGTTTGAGGATAGTGCTTTGAAAATTCTCATGATCTTTGTTACCATGATGGCAACAGGAAATTAGCCTTGTATGCTCTGAATTTTTTCAATGATTTTAAGTTCCCTGGCCCCCACCGCTTTATTTTCACTGTGGATGTCCAGTCCCTATATACCTCCATCCCCCAGCAGGAAGGTCTCAAAGCTCTCCGCTTCTTTTTGGATGCCAGATCTAACCAGTTCCCCTCTACCACCACTCTGCTCCGTCTAGAGGAATTAGTCCTTACTCTTAATAATTTCTCCATTGGCTCCTCCCACTTCCTCCAAACTTAAGGTGTAGCTATGGGCACCCGTATGGGTCCCAGCTATGCCTGTCTTTTTGTTGGCTTTGTGGAACAATCCATGTTCCAAGCCTATACTAGTATCCGTCCCCCACTTTTCCTTCGCTACATCGATGACTGCATTGGCGCTGCTTCCTGCATGCATGCTGAGCTCTTTGTCTTCGTTAACTTGCCTCAACTTTCACCCTGCCCTCAAGTTTACCTGGTCCATTTCTGACACCTCCCTCCCCTTTCTTGATCTTTCTGTCTCTATCTCTGGGACAGCTTATCTACTGATGTCTACTATAAGCCTACGGACTCTCACAGCTACCTGGACTATTCCTCTTCTCACCCTGTCTCTTGCAAAATTGCCATCTCCTTCTCGCAATTCCTCCATCTCCCCAACATCTGCTTTCAGGATAAGTCTTTTCATTCCAGGACGAAGGAGATGTCCTCCTTTTTTTAAAGAAAGAGGCTTCCCTTCCTCCACCATCAACTCTGCTCTCAAATGCATCTCTCCCATTTCACGCACATCTGCTCTCACTCCATCCTCCCACCACCCCACTAGGGATAGGGTTCCTCTTGTCCTCACCAACCACCCCACCAGCCTCCGTGTCCAATATATAATTCTCCGTAACTTCTGCCGCCTCAAATGGGATCCCACCACTAAGCACATCTTTCCCTCCCCCCCCGCCCACTTTCCGCAGGGATCGCTCCCTACACAACTCCCTTGTCCATTCGTCCCCCCCATCCCTTCCCACCAATCTCCCTCCTGGCACTTATCCTTGTAAGTGAAACAAGTGCTACACATGCCCTTACACTTCCTCCCTCACTACCATTCAGGGCCCCAGACAGTCCTTCCAGGTGAGGCGACACTTCACCTGTGAGTCGGCTGGGGTGATATACTGCGTCCGGTGCTCCTGAGGTGGCCTTCTATACATTGGCGAGACCGGATGCAGACTGGGAGATCGTTTCGCTGAACACCTACGCTCTGTCCACCAGAGAAAGCAGGATCTCCTAGTGGCCACACATTTTAATTCCACGTCCCATTCCCATGCTGATATGTCTATCCACGGCCTCCTCTACTGTTAAGATGAAACCACACTCAGGTTGGAGGAACAACACCTTATATTCTGTCTGGGTAGCCTCCAACCTGATGGCATGAACATTGACCTCTAACTTCCATTAATGCCCCACCTCCCCTTCGTATCCCATCCATTATTTATTTATTTATTTATTATTTTTAATTTTTTTCTCTCTCTTTCTCTCCTTTTTTCCCTCTGTCCTTCTCACTATACTCCTTGCCCATCCTCTGGGCTTCACCCCTCCCCCTTTCCTTCTCCCTGGGCCTCCTGTCCCATGATCCTCTCGTATCCCTTTTGCCAATCACCCGTCCAGCTCTTGGCTCCATCCCTCCCCCTCCTGTCTTCTCCTATCATTTTGGATCTCCCCCTCCCCATCCCACTTTCAAATCTCTTACTATCTCTTCTTTCTGTTAGTCCTGACGAAGAGTCTCAGCCCGAAACATCGACTGTGCTTCTTCCTATAGGTGCTGCCTAGTCTGCTGCGTTCACCAGCATTTTTTGTGTATGTTGCAGGAAATTAGCCCTTCAAGGTTTGTCCTTTCAGTAGTTTATATTTTTTGATTTCAGTAATATAACTGATATTCCAGTAGAATGGAAATCTGTGACTAAACCAGCTAACGTGCACCAACTTTCCATTGGTTCACGGCCTGAATGGAACTCTACTTAATGTTTTATTCTAGCCCTATGTACCCTTCTTGTCAACCTGTAACACTGCACTCAAAGTTAGGTTGCTTCCTTGAAAAGAACAATTTTACACAGTAGTTATAACAGAATTGTTGTACATTATCACCAATCACTGATTTGTTGCTGAAAGATGCTTCTGTGATAGCTAACATAAGCCCGCAGGAATATGTTTTCTTTACAAAGCTCTGCCAGCAACAATTTGCTTGTGAAATTGTACATTTTAGGATAGCAAAAAAAAACTAAATGTGAACAGGATTGGTTCAAGTGTCAGTTATGATAGGCCAGCTGGAACAGTATGATGGCTGCAATTGCTAAACTATTGCTGCTGTTCTGGGACATAATTCTAGCTAGTCCTTGTGCTCTTTTTAAATTCTTCCTACTATCGAAGGTTAAACAAGGTAAAGGATACTCAGTAAATCAGAAGGTATTGCAAGGTGTGGATGAACTGAGGGACATCTAAGTGATTATCCACACACCATTAATCGTAGCATTAATGTTCATTAAAATAATTGAGAAAGGTACATGGGACACTTCCTTTTGTAAGCTGTAATATAGTATACCACAGCAGAAAACTTGTACTAGAATTATAAATGACACAACTTGAGTGTTGTAGAACATTCTGGTTACAGCATTGTTACCAGGAAGGTGAATTGAACCAGTGAGGGTACAGAGGAGATTTGAGAATGTTGTCAGGAATGAAAAACCAGCTATATGGAAAGCGCAAACATGAGGAAATCTGCAGGAGCTGGAATTTCAAGCAACACACATAAAAGTTGCTGGTGAATGCAGCAGGCCAGGCAGCATCTTTAGGAAGAGGTACAGTCGATATTTCGGGCCGAGACGTTAGGACTAACTGAAAGAAGAGATTTGAGAGTGGGAGGCGGAGGGGGAGACCCAAAATGATAGGAGAAGATGGGAGGGGGGAGGGGATGAAGCTAAGAACTGGGAATTGATTGGCAAAAGGGATACAAGGCTGGAGAAGGGGGAGTATCATAGGATGGAAGGCCTAGGGAGAAAGAAAGGGGGAGGGGAGCACCAGAGGAAGATGGAGAACAGGCAAGGAGTTATTGAGAGAGGGAAAGAGAGGAAAAAAAATTAGGGATGGGGTAAGAAGGGGAGGAGGGCATTAACGGAAGTTAGAGAAATCAATTTTCATGCCATCAGGTTGGAAGTTACCCAGATGAAATATAAGCTGTTGTTCCTCCAACCTGAGTGTGGCTTCATCTTGACAGTAGAGGAGGCCATGGATTGACATATCGGAATAGGAATGGGGTGTGGAAATAAAATGTGTGGCCACTGGGAAATCCTGCTTCCTCTGGCAGACAGAGCATAGGTGTTCAATGAAGTGGTCTCCCGGTCTGCGTCGGATCTCACCAATATATAGAAGGCCACACTGGGAGCACCAGCCACAGTATATCACACCAGCAGACTCACAGGTGAAGTGTGCCTCACCTGGAAGGACTGTCTGGGGCCCTAAAAGGTGGTGAGGGAGGAAGTGTAAGGGCATGTGTAGCACTTGTTCCGCTTACAAGGACAAGTGCCAGGAGGGAGATCGGTGGGAAAGGATGGGGGCGACGAATGGACAAGGGAGTCGCGTAGGGAGCAATCCCTGAGGAAAACAGAAAGTGGGGGGGAGGGAAAGATGTGCTTAGTGGTGGGATCCCATTGGAGATGGCAGAAGTTACAGAGAATTATATGTTGGACACGGAGGCTGGTGGGGTGGTTGGTGAGTACAAGGGGAACCCTATCCCTAGTGGGGTGGCAGGAAGATGGGGTGAGAGCAGATGTGCGTGAAATGGGGGAGATGCATTTGAGGGCAGAGTTGACGGTGGAGAAAGGGAAGCCCCTTTCTTTAAAAAAGGAGGACACCTCCTTTGTCCTGGAATGAAAAGCCTCATTCTGAGAACAGATGCGGCGGAGACGGAGGAATTGAGAGAAGAGGATGGCATTTTTTACAAGTAACAGGGTGGGAAGAGGAATAGTTCAGATAGCTGTGAGAGTCTGTGGGCTTATAGTAGACATCAGTAAATAAGCTGCCTCCAGAGATAGAGACAGAGAGATCAAGGAAGGGGAGGGAGATGTCGGAAATGGACCAGGTAAGTTTGAGGGCAGGGTGGAAGTTTGAGGCAAAGTTGATGAAGTCAACGAGCTCAGCATGCGTGTAGGAAACAGTGCCAATGCAGTCATTGACGTAGCGAAAGAAAAGTGGGGGACAGATACCAGTATAGCCTTGGAACATGGACTGTTCCACATAGCCAACAAAAAGGCAGGCATAGCTGGGACCCATACGGGTGCCCATGGCTACACCTTTAGTTTGAGGGAGGTGGGAGGAGCCAAAGGAGAGATTATCAAGAGTAAGGACCAATTCTGCGAGATGGAGGAGAGTGGTGGTAGAGGGGAACTGGTTGGGTCTCGAATCCAGAAAGAAACAGAGAGCTTTGAGACCTTCCTGGTGGGGGATGGAGGTATATACAGACTGGACATCCATGGTGAAAATAAGAAGATGGGGGCCAGGGACCTTGAAATCATTGAAAAAATCCAGAGTGTGAGAAGTGTCACGAACATAGGTGGGAAGGGGTTGAACAAGGGGGGATAAAACAGTGTCGAGGTATGCAGAAACGAGTTCAGTGGTGCAGGAGCAAGCTGAAACAATGGGTCTACCTGGACAGGCAAGTTTGTGAGACCCGACACAGACTGGGAGACTGCTTCACTGAACTCCTACGCTCTGTCCGCCAGAGGAAGCAGGATCTCCCAGTGGTCACACATTTTAATTCCATGTCTCATTCCCATTCCGATATTTCAATCCATGGTCTCCTCTATTTTCGAGATGAAGCCACACTCAGGTTGGAGGAACAACACCTTATATTCCATCTGGGTAACCTCCAACCTGATGGCATGAACATTGATTTCTCTAACTTCCGTTAATGCCCCTCCTCCCCTTCTTACCCCATCCCTAATTTTTTTTCCTCTCTTCCCCTCTCTCAATAACTCCTTGCCTGTCCTCCATCTTCCTCTGGTGCTCCCCTCCCCCCTTCTTTCTTCCAAGGCCTTCCGTCCTATGATACTCCCCCATCTCCAGCCTTGTATCCCTTTTGCCAATCAACTTCCCAGCTCTTAGCTCCATCCCTCCCCCTCCTGTCTTCTCCTATCATTTTGGGTCTCCCCCTCCCCCTCCCACTTTCAAATCTCTTACTAGCTCTTCTTTCCGTTCGTCCTGATGAAGGGTCTCGGCCTGAAACGTTGACTGTACTTCTTCCTATAGATACTGCCTGGTCTGCTGCGTTCCACCAGCATTTTGTGTGTGTAAATTGGAAGGGCCTATTTCTCAAAGCAAACTTGTTAGAACCAGTCACAATCAAGAGAAAATCTGCAGGTGCTGGAAATCTGAACAACACATACAAAATGCTGAGTTCCTCCAGCATTTTGTGTGGGTTGTTAGAACCAGATGCAGTCTCTTAAACTAATTGATGGAAGAATTAGAAAAGAGGTGAGGGAGCAAAAAAAAGTCACACAGAAGATGTCAGGAATCTGGAACTCATTGCCTGAAATGATAGTAGTGCAGGGGTTCCCAACCTCCTTTGTGCCATGGACCCCTACCATGAAGCAAGGGGTCCATGGAGTAGAGGCAGAAACTCTCATCATGTTTAAAAGGTACTTGGATGTGTTTTTTTAGGGCTTCTGATCTGGTGCCAGGAGTGGTTAGGGTTGGTGGCTCTTTTTCACCCAGCATGAATGTAATAGAATGAATCATGTCCATCTCTGATCTGAATGTTCTGATTCTTTGAGATTAATACCAAATAGTAAAATTTCATTTCGAGTCACTGGTCTAAGTAAAAATAACCCATCGTAAGAAGAGGGTGAGATGAAGGTTAAACACTAGATTAATAGATATGCAGAATATGTCTGTTGTATTTTGCTTACTTTGTTGTATTTATCAGGCATTTGGACACCCCATAGGTTATCTCATTTGGTCTTCCATAGTAAATTGAGAACATGATTTAAAAATTACTGTCAGTGCATATGATTTCCAGGGACTGGTAAATCTACTTATGAAAAATAGGTGTGAATTTCCAAGTTAAGTGAATAACCAAGGACATGTAGAAATGGGGAGAGAATAAAAGGTCCAGCACATAATTCTTCATACCTCCCCTACCACCCCACTATCCTCCACATCTAGAACATAATCCTCAGTAACCTCCACTATCTCCAAAGGGATCCCACCACCAAGCACGTCTTTCCCTCCCCCCACATTCCACTTTCCACAGGGATTACTCCCTCCGTGACTCCCTTGTCCACTTGTCCCTCCCACTGATCTCCCTCTTGGTACTTTGCAAGTAGATTGAATGCCACACCTGCCCCTAAACCACTTCCCTCACTACCTTTCAGGACCCCAAACAGACTTCCAGGTGAGGCGACACTTCACCTGTGAGCCTGTTGGGGTCATCTACTGTATCTGGTGCTCCCGGTGCGGCCTCCTGTTTATGGGTGAGACCTGGTGTAGATTGGGAGACCGCTTCACCGAGCACCTATGCTTCATCCGCCAGAAAAAGTGGGTTCTCTCTGTAGCCACCTATTTTAATTCCACTTCCTACTCCCATTTGAACATGTCCATCCATGGCTCCTCTACTGTCATGATGAGGCCACACTCAGGTGGAGGAGCAACACCTTATATTCTGTCTGGGTAGCCGCCAACCTGGTGGCATGAACATCGATTTCTTGAACTTCCAGTAATGGTCCCGCCCCCCCCCCCTTCACCATTCTCCATTCACATTTCCCTCTCTCACCTTGTCTCTTTACCTGTCCATCACCTCCCCCAGTGCTCCTTCTCCCTTCCCTTTCTTCCATGGTCTTCTCTCCTCTCCTATCAGATTCCCCATCCTCCAGCATTTTATCTCTTTCACCTATCAACTTCCCAGCTCTTTACTTCAACCCCTCCCTCCCTCCTGCCACCTTGTACTTCTTCACCTTGTGGAGGGCAGGGTTGGCAAGATTAAGAAACACTGATTTACAGGGAGATTGAGACTCCTATTGGGAAATAAGAGGTATATGTCAGGTGATTCCTATTTAAAATTGCTATATCTACAATTTTACAATTGAATGTAATGATAAGAATTCGACACTGGGTACAATCAGCACAATGCTCAAAATGTTTTTTAGATTTGCGAAGTATAGTTATGTACTCAAATTTTACAATATTCAATTGAACTAAACTAGGATGTGGGCAGATTTGACAGAGAAAGCTCTTCTAATTGGCAAAGGGTTGTAAACCAGAACACACATGTAAGGGGGTTTCGTCTTTTATGTTACTGCGTAGGCTAATTAAAATGGCTTCTTTGTTATGTTATACTTGGGAATACTTCTTTGTTATGTTAAACGCTGAGAAAGTTCTTGTGCTGGCAGCTTGTTTTGCGTTAGAGTGTGATAAGAATATGCTATGAACCAATTGGGATAGTTGTTATGTTTTTGGTGTATTTGAAGATACTGTATGCGTGGGGTTTTGGGGAGAAGGCGGGAGAGAGAGACAGAGGATGAACCAGGTGCTGTGAGTCCGCTAATGGGGTCGGACCCCGAGCGGGGTGTTTGGCGAGGAGAGGAGACCGAGACCGAGACAGACTCGTGTGGAGCGTCTGGTCGACCACCGTTGTTGGTCCCAGGCGGCTGGTTGAAGTGGTCCGAGGGGTCGCAGGGTGAAGAAGGTGGTCCTTGAGCTCCAACTGTTTGTGCACGAAGAGATTGAACTTTGATAAGTGTGGCGCCTTTCATTTTCCTTTTATATTTTATTCTCTATTAATTATATAGTTCCAGTAATATCTATAAAACTGTAAATCATTTAATCGTATCTGGTGTATTGTCTGTTATTTGGGCGGGGTGGGGTACATCACACAGCATCCAAACAAACTAATTACCCAGTTTGGCGGGGCCGAGGGCTGTTTCCCTAGATGACAGCGAGCCGAGTGACCCTGAGACTGGCCAGAGGGACTACACCATAGGAGGGGACAATGGGCAAAAGGATCAATAGTGTCCTGAGGACAAGTTCCTTTGGTACAGAATGTGATTAAGTTCTGGTTTCTGGGGGACAAATGGATGGAAATTCAGTTATAATTTTTACAATGTAACTAGATAAATATTTAAAAGGGGAGTAAAATATTGCAGTTTTGAAAGTGCGTAGGGCATCGGGACTTGTTGGATATTTCCTGCACGCTGTTTGCACAGATCGATGTCGCCATTTAGAGACCTCCTATGGTGTAAACTTTGGGTGAATCTGTAAAAAAATATGCCAGAAGGAAAGGTAACTGGCTGGCATTGAGGAGAATGCAAGTTAGAACTTAATCTTGAAGAGATGAAAGAAATAAAATTTTAATTTCCCTCGTGTGAAGCATTGTGGAGATTGAGATTTTGAAAATTAGTCACAACATTGCAAAAGGGATAAGTGTAAGTTTTATTGAGAAACCAAGATGAGTATGCAGGGTTTAGAGAATGCCAAATATGAAAAAGATAAATGAGAACTGAAGTTAAATTAGAATCAAGTGATTAGCTGAAGAAGAGTGGAGAAAGCTAAGCGGGACCATGAGATACTGTGATTTAAAGTTCATGGAAAGAACAGCGTTCAAATAAAAATGTGGAGAATCAGGCAGAGAAAGTAAAAATTACAATATAGTCTAGAAAAGGAAATTAAAAGACAAGAGTTAGCCACCAATCCACCAACCTTTTAGAAGTTTCAGTAAAGGGCTGGTCTTTCAAATCCACGTGAATGATGCTTGAGTTGCTGATATATTCAGTTGATTAACATAAGCATTTTCAAATTCTGGCAATGCTGTTTCTAATAGCAAAATACTGCATGTGCTGTAAATCTAAAGTAAAAGTAGAAAGTGCTGGAAATGCTGCTTAGGCAATATCTGCAAAGAGAGAGAGGACTATTATGTTTTGTGTCCTTGGCTTACCAACCAATATTGGGAAAAAGCTAGAAATCAAGCAAGTTATAAATCACAGAAAAAATAGCGGAGGATCCTGTTTGGATAGGGGTTGAGGAAAGTATGGAGAGAATAAAAGGGATAGCCTTTGCTATGAGGTGAGAATAAGAGAGATGGATGATACAGGTGTTAATGATGGCAGTTAAAAGAAGGTGGCACGGTAGCTTAGCAGCTAGTGTAAGGTTTTACAGTGCCAGTGATCAAGGTTCAATTCCCTTCACAGTCTGTAAGGAGTTTGTACATTTTCCCTGTGAGTGCGTGGGAGAACATTTCACTGTATGTTTCGATCTGCATGTGCTAAATAAAGCTTATCTTTACTCTTTAAAGATGTGTCCTGAGGAGGTGTTAATTCAAGGAGAAGAGTAAGATCACAATTCTACCTCTGATCACAGAGTGTGCATGGTCTGAAGGATGCTGGCAAATTAATGGGATAGGTTTGGATGAGTGAAGATGGCTTTTAAAAGACAGGGATAGAAGTAAACCCAATAATGAAAACAAGTGTTACAATGTACTCCATTTATATCACATGGAAAAGTGGAAAGAAATATCGGGCATAGATAATTTGAGAGAGAACATTTCTCATAAGTTTAGAAAGAGCAATCAAATTATAGATAGATAGGAAAGACACACATTCTTCCTGAGGGAGAAATTGAACCGTCAGAATTTTCCGGAAGCTGAAATGTAAGAAAGATTAAAGTGACAGTAAAGAACAAGGCAAATCCAAAACCAGTGCATTTCATTTGAGTTTTTAATGCTGCTAAGTGTCCCGAGGCACTTTAGATCTGTGGAAGGGGCTGACATGAGCAAGAACCACAGGGAGAATCAGACACACAAATCTGGAAAATAAATGGAAGAACATTGCGAACAAATGTCTTGCAGGTGAAGGAGCAGATAATCTCACTAGCCTGGCAAAAATAAAATCTCATGATTATTTGAAAAGAATGGATAATTTAGAAGAAAGTTCTATGGCAGGGTCATTGAAATTAAGAGGCGAAATAAGCAGAAATGATGACTAGATCAAGGCTTGGAGCTGACATTTTGTCATACTTGGGCATGTTTGGTATAGAACACGTATGCTGCTGAGCATCAGACTTGAAAATTACTGCATCCTTAGACAAAAAAAACAACACTCATTTTTCTGCTTTAATAAAAATGAGGCAGGAGCTTACTTGAGTTTCATAATCAATGACCTATGCTGGAGATGAAGACCATGGAAACAAAATAATTTCCTTATATAATAATTGGGTTATATTAAACTTTAGTGATCAAGAGAGATGAAAATATAGTACTTGTAAAATATTGTTCAAAATGCAAGCACAGAAAAATAACCACCAGTTCTAAATCAGAGAAGAAAAAAATAAAGCGAAATCCCAAAAAGTAGATGATCTCAAGCATACATTATCCAGCCTTCTGGGTTTATGATTTATATCCCATGAATGGGCCAAGCGAATTATGTAGAAACAAAGAAATTGCAACCAAGCTACAAATATTAATAATAATCACTTGATAATGCATTCTTACATGAAAAACAAAGTAATTCGACAAAGAATGAGGAAAATAGAGAAAATGTGGGTTGAATAGTTTACTTTGATTTTTACGTGGCTTGCTTCCAGACCAGTGATTTGCTTTGAGACAGCAAGAATTAATTAATTTATTGTTGTGTGACTCTGGGTCAAGAATATCTATACTCTGACTAGTTTACTATCATAGACATTCCCCGCACAGATGGAGACCATTCACCTCCTCCTTTCCATGTGGCCCAACAAATTACAAACTTTTCTTTACTCTATTAGTATGTTCCAGCAATGGGTTCATAGTCTTTCTCAAAGTTAGAGCATTCTAAGGAAGATAAACCCAACCTATTCAATCTCTCCTCATAACTGAGATGCTCCATTCCATGCAATATTGTGATGAATCTTCTCTACACTCTTTCCAGAGCAGTCACACTCTTTCTATACTGATGTAACCAAAGCTGCTCTCAATATTCTGGATGCAGTCTCACCACTGTCTTACCATAATTTCTCTGCTGTTTTATTAATTTCCCTGGCTATTAAATCCTGTATGCCTTCTTCACCATTTTCTCCAGATGTGCTGCTACTTTAAGTGATCTTTGAATTTGTACACAATGGTGCTCTGTACATCAATGGAATCAGAGTCAGGTTTAATATGAATGGCTTATGTCATGAAATTTATTGTTTCATGGCAGCAATACGTTTTTAAAAAAAGTGTAAGTATATACATATAACAAATTAAATAGCGCAAGAAGAGAGCAAAAAGAAGAGAAAAAATTTAGAGGTAATGTACTTGGCTTCATTGTCCATTCAGAAATCTGATTCCGAGGGAAAGAAGCTGTTCTTAAAATGTTGAGTACAGTATGTGTCTTTAGGCTCCTGTACCTCACTGAGAAGAGGGTATGTCCTGGGTAATGGGGATCTGCAATGATGGATGCAGCCCTTTTGAGGCTCGCCTTTTGAAGATGTTCTCTATGCCAGGGGGCTAGCGTCCATGATGAAGCTGGCTGAGTTTGCAACTTTCTGCGTTTTTTTTCCGATCATGTGCAATGGACTCTCCATACCAGATGGTGATGCAACCAGTTAGAATGCTCTCCATTGTACATCTGTTGAAATTTGCAAGAGTATTTGGTGACATACCACATCTCCTCAAACTCCTAATGAAATACAGCCGCTGTTGTGCCTTCTTTGTAATTGCATCAATATGTTGGGCCTAGGAGAGATCTTCAGAGAAAATGATACCCTGGAACTTGAAACTGCTCATCCTTTCCACTGCTAATCCCTCTATGAAACCTGGAGTGTATTCCCTTGAATTTCCCTTCCTGAGGTCCACAATCAATTCCTTGGTCTTACTGACATGAAGTGCAATGTTGTTGTTGTAACACCGCTCCGCAAGCTGATCTACCTCACTATTGTATGCATTCTTGTCACCATCTGAAATTCTGGCAATAATAGTTACATCATCAGCAAATTATAGATTGTGCTTGAGCTGTGCCTATTCCACAGTTATGGGTATAGAGAGAGTAGAGCAGGCAGCTAAGCATGTACCCTTGTCAGGTGCTAGTGTTGATTGTCAGTGAGGAGGAGATGTTATTTCTGATCTGCACTGACTGTGCTCTCCCAATGAGAAAGTCAAGGATCCAGTTGCAGGGGGACACAGAACCCCAGATTTGAATCTTGTTAATTAATACCAGTGATACAATGGTGCTAAATGCTAAACTGTAATCAATAAACAGCAGCCCAATGCAGGCATTACTCTTGTCCAGGTGATCCAAAGCTGAGTGGAGAGCCAGTGAGATTGCATCCACTTTAGACCAATTGCGGCATTAGTCAAATTGCAGTGGGTCCAGTCCTTGCTTGGGCAGGAGTTGATTTTAGCTATCGCTAACATCTCAAAGCACTTCATCACAGTAGATATGAGTGCAACTGGGTAATAGTCATTGAGGCAGATCATTCTGCCCTTCTTAGGCACTCGTATGATTGTCATTCTTTTGAAGCAGGTAGGAGCCTCTGACTACAGCAGTGAGAGATTGAGATTGGTTGGCACAGGTTTTCAGTGCCCTACCAGGTACACCATCATGGCCTGACGCCTTGCCAGGGTTCACCCTCTTGAAAGATATTTTGACATTTGCCTCCAATACAGAGATCACAGGGTTACCAGATGCTACAGGGATTTGCAAAGGTGTAGTTCTACTCACGCTTCCAAAGCATGCATAAAAGGCATTGAGTTCTTCTTGGGATGAAGCATCACAGATGCATCACATATATGGTGGTAGGTTTTGCCTTGTAGGAATTAAAGGCCTGCAAACCCTGCCAGAGCTGACGTGTATCTGATTCTGTCCCTAACTTCATCGTTTTTTTTTGTTCTTAAGATAGCCTTTCATAGGTCGTACCTGGACATCTTGTATAGTTCTGGATCACCGATCTTGAATGCCACAGATCTAGCCCTCAGAATACTATGTCCCTGGTTCATCCACAGCTTTTGGTTCAGGTATGTCTGGTATGTTCGTGAAGGCACACACTTATCCGTACACGTCTAGGTGAAGTCGGTGACATCTGCCATATTCAGTCAGATTTGAAGATGACTCCCTAAATATTGTCCAGTCCACCAACTCAAAGCAGTTCTGTAGGCACTCCTCTGCCTCCCTCGACCATGCCTTCATGGTCCTCATTACTGGTGCTGCAGTCTTTCGTCCCTGCCTGTCTGCCAGGAGTAGAAGTACAGCCAGGTGATCAAACTTCCAAGCTGCAGGCGTGGGATGGCTTGGTAAGCGTTCTTGATGATGGTATAACAGTGATCACATGCGCTGGTTCTTCTGGTACCATAGATGGTAAGCTGGTGGTAGTTGGTCAGAGACTTCAAGCTGGCTTGGTTGAAATTTCCCGCAATGATAGTGAAGGCATCAGGGAGCGCCGTTTCATGTCTGCTGATCATGGTGCTCAGCTCTAGTGCCTGCTGACGTTGGCCTGAGGTGGAATGTTACCGCTACCAGGATGATGATAGAAAACTCCCTCAGTGGAGAAAATGTTCCAAGTCAGGTGAGCAGGACTGAGACAGAGCTACTACATCTGTGCACCACAATGAGTTAATCATGAAGCATACTCTGCCTCCCCTACCTTTAAAAGACTCTGCGTCTTTTGTCCTGTCTTTGTGGTGGATGGTGATGTCTTCAGGCTGCAGTGCTGGATCTGAAATGGTGGGGGTGAGCCATGTTTCGGTGAAGCAAAGTACACAGCAGACCCTGATGTCACTTTGGTACCGCAATCTTGCTCTGAGGTCTTCAATTTTATTTTCCAGAGACTGTATATTTGCAGCAGGATAGAAGGGTGTAGGGATCTGAGGGCTCTGCATTTCGGTTGTGCTTGCAGACCAGCACACTCTCCTTGCTTCCTTTTTCCTAAAGGGGAACTGCACTCAAGACTTGAGTGTACAGTCTAGGGTACCCGTGAGTTTCAGCAGTAGTAGTTCTAACTGAGAATATTTGATGATTCTCTTTGGAGAATTTGGCATTTATCAGCGCCATCTTGAATCTATTAATTCTCTGCATTAATATTTAAAGGATCCTTGAGGAACATTCCTGATCACAGTCTTCCAATAATAAAAGCAACCCTTCACTATCACCTGGTATCAAGCCAATCATGGGACTTTGTCAAATGAACAACTAAAGTGCATTTAGACTCAGCAATTGCACATTCCTAATCAATACCTAATGATAAATGCCGATTCTCCAAAGGGAATCATCAAATATTCTCAGTTTACCACATCTTTGAAAAAAGTCAATCATATTCACTTCCGGGGCAACTTGGAAGTTGCCCCGGAAGTGAATATAAACAAGGCAACTCGAGCAAGCAGCTCCGATGAAAACCATCCAATACTCGTGTTTCAGTCTGCTGCAGCTGAGAATTACAGCTACATCTAAGGTCTGTACAGTTAGTAACATTGTTTTAAGGTAATTGTTAAAAAATCTATTGCTACTTAAAATCGACAGAACTTGAATGGACTCTAGTCGTGGTTCCCCTTTACGACAGCGGAAGAGAGAATGCCACTCTGGTCTTAAAGTTGGTCTAAGAAAGTGCAAATTTCGACTTCCAATTCCGACCATCTTGCTGGAAAACATACAATCTCTGGTAAATAAAACTGAAGCTCTCGGAGCTAGAGTGCTGCACCAGAGGTACATTAGGACCAGGTGCGTTTTTTGTTTTATGGAATCTTTGTTAACCCCTTCCATTTCAGCTGCAGTGATTCAGATTGATGGGTTCACAACACACTGCCAAGATAAGACTGTTGAGTCCTTAAAGGCAGAGGAGGTGGAGTATGCTTAATAATGAAGTCCTTGTGGTGTACAAATGTTGCGATGATGTCCCAGTCGTGCTCACTCAACCTGGAACACCTTGTGATTAGGTGTCGTTCATTTTATCTGCTGTCGGAGATTTCAGCGATCATCTTGGTGGCCACGTACATCCACCTCAGGCCAGTGTAAAACAGACTCTAGATGACCAAAATGATGCAATCAACAAGCATGAAACAGCACATCCTGATGCCTTCCCCATCAATCTGGGGGATTTTAACCAAGCCAGCTGGAAAAGTCTCTAAATAACTATTACCAACAAATCACTTGTAGTACCAGAGGAACCAACACACTGGACCACTGTTACATCACCATCAACAGTGCTTACCATACTATTCCACGTCCACACCTTGGAAAGTCTGATCACCTGGCTGTACTTCTACACCCCAAGAGCAGGCAGAGATTGAAGACTGCAGCAGCAGTAGTGAGGACGATGAAGCTATGGACAAGGGAGGCACAGGAACACTTATAGTTCTGCTTTGAATTGGCAGACTGGACTGCATTCAGGAATTCATCTCTGAGTCTGGACGAGTATGCCACAGTTGTTACAGACCTCATTAAAACCTGTGTAGATGAGTGTGCTCCTTGGAGCGATGGAGGATGAGAGGTGACCCAATAGAGGTGTATAAAGCGATGAGAGGCATTGATCGTGTGGACAGTCAGAGGCTTTTTCCCAGGGTTGAAATGGCTAACATGAGAGGGCATAGTTTTACGCTGCCTGGAAGAGGGGATGTCAGGGGTACGTTTTTCAAACAGAGAATGGTGGGTGCGTGGAATGCACCACCGGTGATGGTGTTGGAGGCAGATACAGTAGGGTCTTTTAACAGACTTGTAGATAGGTATATGGAGCTTAGAAAAATGGAGGGCTGTGTGGTAGGGAAATTCTAGACAGCTTCTAGAGTAGGTTACATGGTCGGCACAAAATTGTGGGCCGAAGGGCCTGTAATGTGCTGTAGATTTCTATGTTTCTGTGCCTGTGAGAATTTACTGTAGTACCCAAATCAAAAGTCGTGGATGAAGCAGGTGGTTCGTATTCTGCTGAGGGCTAGATCTCTGGCATTCAAGTCTGGCGACCCAGGTCTGTACAAGAAAACCAGTTCCGACCTGCGGAGAGCTATTTCAAGAGCTAAGGAACAATTCTGAATGAGGTTGGAGGGGAAATCGGATACACGTCAGCTCTGACAGGGTTTACAGGCCATTACTTCCTACAAAGCAAAACCTAACATCATGAATGGCAGTGATGCTTCACTCCCAGACGAGCTCAACACCTTTTATGCTGTCTTTGACAGGGAGAATAAAACTACAGTTCTGTAGATCACTGCAGCACCCGGTGACCCTGTGATCTCTGTCTCTGAGTCTGACATCAAACTGTCTTTCAAGAGGGTTAACTCTCACAAGGCCTTGGGCCCCAATGAGTACTTGGTTGGCCTCTGAAAACCTGTGCCAGCCAACTGACAGGGGTGTTCAAAGACATTTTCCATCTCTCATTGCTACTGTCAGAAGTTTCCACCTGCTTCAAAAGGGCAACAATTATACCAGTGGCCAAGAAGAGCTGGGTGAGCTGGCTTAATGACTATTGTCCAGTAATACTCACATCTATGGTGATGAAGTGCTTTGAGAGGTTGGTTATGGCTAGAAGTAATTCCTGTCTCAGCAGGAACCTGGACCCACTGCAGCTTGCCTATTGCCACAATACGTCTATAGTGGATGTGATCTCATTGGCTCTTCATGTGGCCCTGGACAATACAAATAGCTATGTCAGGATGCTGTTCATTGACTACAGCTTAGAATTTAACCTCATCATTCCTACAGTTCTGGTTGAAAATCTCCAGAACATGGGCCTATGTACCTCCCTCTGCAACTGGATACTCGACTGGTAGGCCATAATCTGTGCAAATTGGAAACAATATCTCTACCTCACTGACAGTCAACACTGGCACACCTCAAGGATGTGTGCTTAGCCCACTGCTGTACTCCCTCTACACCCCATGACTGTGTGGCTAGGCACAGCTCAAATGCCATCTGTAAATTTACCGACATTGTTGGCAGTATTTCAGATGGTAACGAGAGGGCATACAAGGGGCAAGATATATCAGCTAGTTGAGTGATGTTGCAGCAACAATCTTGCATCCAACATGAATAAGACCAAAGAACTGATTGTGAACTTCAAAAAGGATAAGAAGGAGGAACAAACACCAGTCCTCATAGAGGGATCAGAATTGGAGAGGGTGAGCAATTTCAAGTTTGTGGGTGTCAATATCTCTGGGGATCTACAACAGTGGCTCTGTATCATTAGGAGACTGGGAAGATTTGGTATGTCACAAAAAACACTCAAATGTTTACAGATGTACCATAGAGAGCATTCTGACTGGCTGCATCACTGTCTGGTATGGGGGAGGGTGCTACTGCACAGGATTGAATAAGCTGCAGAGACTTGTAACCTTAGTCAGCTTCATCATGAGCACTGGCCTTTGTAGTATCTAGGATATCTTTAAGGAGTGACGCCTCAAAAAGGTGAAGTCCATCATTAAGGGTCCCCATCACCCGAGTAATGCCTTGTTCTTATTGCCATCATCAGGAAGGAGGTACAGAAGCATGAAGGCACACACTCGGTGATTCAGGAACAGCTTCTTCCCTTCTGCCAGCCGGTTTCTGAATGGACATTGAACCCACTGAGCGCTACCTCACTACTTTGTATTTATATTTTTGCAACTCTTATTTAATTTAACCATTTAATATCATATACTTGCTGTAATTCACAGTTTTTTGTCTCTATTATTGTGTATTGCATTGTACTGCTGCCACAAAGTTAACAAGTGTCACGACCTATGCTGGTGACTTATTAAACCTGCTTCTGATTATGATTCCAATATTCACCAGACTGGATTTCCCACTAAAAAGTTGATGCTGCCTATCCTTGTCCAATTCCTGCCTTTCCACGTGTAGATTGATCTGGTTCCTCAGATCTTTTCCTAAAAGATTCTTGGCCAATGACATCTTAAATTATTTTTCATGTTCAAGTTTACAGCCATTGTACCGTATACATGTATACCGCCTAACAAAACAATGTTCCTCAGGACCAAGGTGCATAATGTAGTACATGCGCACACAACACATAAAGTAATATTACCACAAGTCATAAAATATGTTCCGGAGGATTGAAATTAGCATGAGGTGCAGTTATGACCTGGGTGATGGCAGGAGTTCAGTAGCCTCTTGGCCTGGGGAAGAAGCTGTTCCCCATTCCAACGGTCCTTGTCCTAATGCTACGGTACCGCTTGCCTAACGGTAGGGCACCAAAGGGATTGTGTGACGGATGGGTGGGATCCTTGACAATGCTAGCGGCTCTGCATGTGCAGTTCTCCTGTTAAATATCTTCAATTAGTGGCAACAGACCCCAGTGATCCTCTTAGAAGTCATCGATCTTTTGTAGAGTCTTGCAGTCAGATGCCTTGTTGTTCCTGTGCCAGACGGTAATGCAGCTGGATAGGACATTCCGGATGGCACTCTGGATAGAATGGCGGGGGGAAGGGCCTCACTCACCTCAATCTCCTCAGGAAATGGAGATGCTGTTGTGCTTTCTTGACTAAAGAGACACCAGGTGAGATCACACATTATGTTTGCTCCCAGAAACTTGGTGCTCTTAACGCTCTCCATGGAGGAGCAGTTTATCTGCGGGCTTACTTCCTCAGTTCCAACAAAACAGTTCTAGACTAATCATTGTTTAAATATTTATTCATTGATTACTCAATTGATTTATTTATTGACTGACACTATTGATTTAACCCTTCTCCCAACTTCTTATTGAGTCAATATTTCATTGGCTAACATTGGGTGGAGCATTAAACCATTGTGTCTACAGGATTGCCAATGTACGGATATAGAAAAATGGAGCAGGTTAAACAATAACTCGAGTCTGCTGCACTGTTGAACAAAATCATGGCTGATACAGTCTTGGCCTTATCTCTAGTTCTCTGGCTGCTCCCTGAAATCCATGACTTCCCTATGGATTGTTGGATCAGGTGACATCGATCCCAGGTTCTTCAGATGTCAAAATGAGACATAAAATATGGTGGTTACAACCATTTTATTAAATGTTACAAGATGAAGAATGAACAAAAAAACCCATAACGATAAAGAAATTGTGGTCATCTCATAGTCAGACTAGAGGTAAACAAAATTCTAGTGGTGACAATTTCTGATAGCCAGAGAAGTGATGACCCCGCCACCCGTTAGACTGTTTGAGGTAACTTATTTTTTTACTCTTTCTTACTTCTCTTCTAATATTTGTATATGTGTATCTCTGAGCACTTGTAATGCTGCTGTGACACTGTAATTTCCTTTGGGATCAATAAAGTATCTGTCTATCTATTAACCTTTAAAATAGCCAAATTCAAATGGTGTGACATCTGCTGCAGAAAAACAAGCCCTGGAAAAATACAATCATCTATACTGTTACTGGAAGATTTACTGAACAATTACATGTATATAGGTGATTATATACAAATACAAGCAAACGTAGGGAAGTTAAACTACCCACACAGGCTTTGCTCATATAACCACTCCTTCATCCCGAGTATCAACCTGGTGAAGCTTCTCTGAACTGCCTCCAAAGTAGTTGTATCCTTCTTTAAATAAGGAGATCAAAACTGTATACTGTATTTCAGGTGTGGTACTATTGTAGCAATTTTTATATTCTATCTCCTGCAATAATGATCAATATTAAATTTGCCTTTCCTAATTACTTGCACCTGCAAGCTAACATTGTGTGTTTTGTGTCTGAGGACCTTCCTCATGAAAGCAGAATTCTATACTCTATTCCCATTCTGCATTTTAATTCATTTATACCTCTTTGCAAATTGCTTCAGGCCATTCCTACATCTTCCTTTCCTGCCTAGCTTTGTACTGTCAACAAATCTTCCTAACCGGTGCTTCTGCAAGGTGGTAAACTGTAATTAGCAGGGTGTCACTGGGTTCCATGCTATATGTCTGATTGCTGAAGGGGCCAAGTGTATCTCTGGCAAAACAAAGATAGGTGGGGAAACAAGTTGTGGGACTGAATCACAAACGAGAAAATCTGCAGGTGCTGGAAATCCAAGCAAAACACACAAAATACTGGAGGCACTCAGCAGGCCTGGCAGCATCTAAGGAAAAGAGTACAGTCGACGTTTCGGCCTGAGACTCTTCAGCAGGTCCTGGGTCTCGGCCCGAAACGTTGACTGTATTCTTTTCCATAAATGCTGCCTGGCCTGCTGAGTTCCTCCAGCATTTTGTGTGTAGGGATGACAAAGAGATTTGCAAAGGGGTTTAAGCATGCAATTTGTCAGAAACCAGACAAAAGCTTAAAACATGGGCAATGTGAGGTGATTATCCCCTATCTGTTTTTGGTTTGCCAGTCCTCTATCAATGCTTCTCCCAATGCCTTATCAATCTTTTACGTAGAACCTTGGGTTGCTCCACTTGCATTTCTTGGCTACCTTATGGACATGTCACTTCTACCTAAAATGTGGCCAGCTGTCAGAATGTTAAGGAAATCCACATCATTGCCAATTTGTCTGTTATAACTTTAGTAACAGCAAGCACCAACTTATCGAGAGAGTTCTCTGCCGTGACCCTGACTGCAGCTTACATTCCGGCAAAGACAGATGTCAAGCTAGTGCTCGATGTATTGAGTGCCATGATTAACAAACAAGAAATAGCCTACCCTGATGCCTTTCGCATTCTTACCAGGGCCTTCTGTCAGGATAACTTGAAGAAATCAATAGTCTGAAGAAAGCTTGGGAGCCACAACAGCGTGGCGGTTAGCGTGATGCTATTACAGCTCCGGATTTTCGCGTTCAATTCCAGTGCTGTTCTGTAAAGAGTTTCTGTGGAAGGTGTGGGTTTTCCTCAGGTGCTCTAGTTTCCTCCCTCATTCCAAAGACCACTGCTACACTGACATCAAAAGTTCCAACCTTTCCATCCCTCAACCACATTGCTGGAAATCTGTCCATCTGGCTCTACTGCTGCTCCCTGCATGTAGCCAGAAACCAAAGAGCAAGGTAAAGGCAGCAATGAGGTGGTCACAAGAGGCAGAGGAGTGCCTGCAGGATTGCTTCAAGTTGGTGGACTGGGCCATGTTGAAGAACTCATCAGAGGTCCTGAATGAATGCCCAATGATGGTCACAGGTTTTATAAAGACATGTGGATAATTATGTCTCAACAAACTCATTCAGATTCTTCCCCAACCATTAGCCCTGGAGTAACCAAGAGATTTGCAATCTGCTGAGGGCTAGATTGCTAGCATTTAGGACTGGTAGTCTGGGAAAGTATAAGAGTCCAGGTATGACCTCCAGAAGGCCATGTCATGTGCAAAGTGGCAAGTCCAGGCTAAACTTCAATCACAAAGGGATGCTAAACAGAGCTTGAATGCCATCACCTTATACAAAGTGAAACCAAACAACATACATAGTAATGAAGTTTCACTCCCAGATGAGCTCAATGACTTTTATGCTCACTTTGACCAACAGAACATAGAGGCACCTTCTTCACAGCCCCTGATGACCCTGTGATTTCAGTGCTTGAGGCCAACATGAGAGCATCCTTCAACAGAATGAATCTACAGAAAGCATCTGGCCCAGATGGTGTACCTGGCTAAGTTCTGAAGACAAGTACTAATCAACCAGCTGGAGTACTTACAGACATCTTCAAAGTCTTTCTTCGGCATTCAAGTCTCCCACCTACTTCAAGTGGGCATTAATCATACTGCCGCCCAAGAAGAACATGGTGGCTTTCCTCAATGACTGTTGTCCAGTAGCATTTCCATTCACAATGATGAAATGCTTCGAGAGGTTGTTCTTGAAGCGCATCAACTCCTGCTTGAAGAGTGACCTAGGTCTGCTCCATTTTGCCTACCGTCACAACAGGTCAACAGCAGATACAGTTTCATTGGCAATTCACTCGATTCTGGAGCACCTAGACAATGAAGGTGCTTACATTAGAGTGCTCTTCATTGACTACAGCTCAGCACATTCATTCTTTCAAGACTCATCACTAAGCTCCAAGACATGGGCCTCACTACCTCCCTGTGCAAATGGATCCTCTGTTTCCTCCCTGCCAGATCCCAGTGAGTGTGGATTGGCAACGACACTTCCTCTACACATCAGCACAGGGCTGTGTCCTTAGCCGCTACTCTACTCACATTGTGCAGCTAAGTACAGCTCCAATGCCACATTTGTTTGCTGATGTGATATCACTCTTGTTGGTCGAATCAAAGGTGGTGATTAATTGGCCTATAGGAGGGAGATTGGAAATCTGAGTGGTGCCACAACAAAACCTCTTTCTTAATGTCAGCAAAACCAAAGAACCGATTGCTGACTACATGAGGAAGAAGCCAGGGATCCAAGAGAATCTGGATCCAAGAGGATCTCATTAGGGAAATGAAGGTGGAGAGGGTCTGTAGCTTTAAATTCCTTGGTATTAACACATCAGAGCAGCTATGCTGGGACAAGCACACAAGTTTCATCATGATGAAGGCAGGTCACCTCTGCTTTCTTAGGAGTTTGCATAGATTTGGCATGCCACCAAAATCGGATAAACTTCTATAGATGCACAGTGGAGTGTATCCTAACTGGAAATGCCAACACCCAGGAATGGAAACGAAACTGCAAACAATGGTGTCTACAGCCCAGTCCATCACCCCACTGAGCACATTTACATGGAACACTGCCACAAGGAAGCAGCATCCATTATCAAGTACTCCCACCATCTAGGCCTGCCCTATTCCCACTACTACCACCAGGCAGGAAGTACGGAAGCCAGGTTCTGGAACAGTTATTACCCTGCAACCATCCGGTTCCTGAACCAGTGTCGATAACTTCACTGACCACCACTTTGAACTGATTCTACAACCTACAGACTTACTTTCAAAGACTCTTTAAACTCATGTTCTCAGTAATATTTTTATTTGTGCAGTATGTCTTCATTTACACATTGTCAGTTTTTGTCTGTTTATGTGTATATTTTTCATAAATTTCTATAGAATTTCCTTTTCTTGAAAATGCCTGCAAGAAAATTTATTTCAAGGTAGTATATGGCAACATCTAGATACATTGATGATAAATTTATTCTGAACTTTGAAAGTTTGGTACAAAGGCCATTTTAGTACAGAGAAAGCCTTTTCCACAACTACAAAATGAAAGGAGTAGGGAAAAGGTAATAATAAGCACACGAGACTCTGTAGATGCTGGAAATCCAGAGTAACACACACAAAATACTTGAGGAACTCAGCAGCTCAGGCAGCATCTATGGAAAAGAATAAAGAGTCAGATCCTCTGCCTGAATCCAGGACTTATATGCATCTAGAGTCGGGAAGCGAGCAAGCAGCATCATTGTCGACCTATCACACCCTGGACATCACCTGTTCCAACTCCTTCCTTCTGGTAGGCGCTTTAGATCACTGTATGCCAGGACAAATAGGTACAAGAACAGTTTCTTCCCTTATGCCATCAGTCTTATGAACACTTGAATTTTAGTCTATTATAAACCAAGTCCACCTGTACATACACAGGTATACCTCATTGTATATAGTTCACGATTATTTCCACTACTGTTTTGTTTGCTTTTTGATTCTGTACAGTGAGAGCTCAGGGAAATCGGCATCAAATTCCTTGTATGTGTCCATATACTTGGCGATAATAAAGGATTCTGATTCGGATTCGGATTCTGAAATGTCGACCGTTTATTCCTTAGATGCTACCTGACCTGTAGATTTCTTCCAGCATTTTATGTGTGTTACTCAAGAAATAACATTTGCTGCAGCAGAAAAATGATGCAACATCTTTAATGGAAATCTCGCTTTAAGAATGTACGTTGAGCTGCCCAGGCTGCAAGGTTAGTCATGTATCCATCTGTGTGAATAATTTACTTTCTGACATGTGTCACACAGAGTGTTAAGCATATTGGCCTGTTCCTTCAATTTTACTGTCTTTTTCTTTAATTTATTCATTCACAGGCTGATTGTTGGCACAATTCATCTCCCTTCTCTAATTCTCCTTGAGAAGTGACCTTCTAACCTACTGTAATTTAACAGTGTAGTTAGGGAGGGATTATGTCTTAGTGAAAGAATCATGAAAGATATCCCAACTGAATAATTTAGAGGGAAATTGTCTGCAGTCCTTGTCTTTAGAGGTGGTGAGGAGGTCTTTCTGTAGGAGGTCCTGTTTCTGTGACTTCACCAAAATCCTACACTATGCTTCATACACAGTACTGTGGTTTGTGTTTTGTGAAAGAAGTGAATGTTTAAAGTGATGCATTGGGTGCCAGTCTAATTGGCTGTTACAGCCGGCAGTAATTTCCTGTGACCTGTGATCGTGAGTTTCCAGCAACTACAGCCATTTTCCATTAGTCCCAACCAGTGGAGACCTTTTCCTTCAGTTCTCACTGACTTCAGTTGACCGGGTTGGGCATTAATCTTTTAACTAATTTAGTATTTTGAAATATGGAGGGTGTTTTCCATCAGTTACTCAAAATATAGCATCAACAGCAGACACTGGAAAAAAAATTAAAGACAAATGCAGAAGCAAATCCGTAAAACTGTTCTGTCATTGCAATGTTTTCTGACTTTATGCAACAAACATAATGTCAGGATTGTGGTATATTGGATGGCAATAACTGGACTTATTCTTCAGAGATTTATTTGCTTCCTAGTCACAATGATTATAAGAAGAAAAGTATAGAATGTTGAATTTATATTTTAATAAGTTCTAAGACAAAATTTGAGAGCTATGCACAATGTGCCACATCATGTATAGTATTGTCACTGTTTGGAGAACTGTGTGAAGAAATACAGCTGAGTGATAACTGGAGGAAGCTAGTAATTAGCAGGCATTGGTGATAATGGCCTCACAGCCTCTTCAGCTATGTAATGTACAGAGAACCAGATCAAACAAACGTGTCTGAATGTATTATGTCACTGGATTTCTTATGTATAGACGTGGGATATAACAAGGGGTTCCCAACCTGGTGTCCACAGACTTATTGCTTAATGGTTTTGGTGTGTGGCTTAAAAAAGGTTGGGAACCCCTGATGTAACCAAATAATAATACACATGAGAGTATGTATATTTCTAAGTGAAGTAAAGGGTACACCACACTTCAGGATACTCAAATCTTAGCATATATTTCATTAAGTAAAAATGATCACATAACTGGTTTTAACCACAAAACAAGTTTAGGGAATTTGGATGAACAATTTAGGGTTAGTCCAGTGAACTGAGTCAGCCTCTTTTACTCCAGTTTCTAATCTACTATGTTATACTATTTTCTGACATAATAGTGATTTCCACATCATAGTCAATGCATATTCTACAAAAAGTCTTCAATTATCTGTACAAACCCAGAGAGAGACCATCAGAAAATCTATCATTTAGCTGCCAGGAACCTGTATTTGGCTGTGCCATTGCAGAATGTCTTCTCCTTTCTATCCATTGCTAGGTTTCGACAAAGGGCACCGACTTACACAGGAAACAATTTGGCAGTTGCTGTCCATCTTCCAATATCAAAATAAACTAGTTATTCTTCGTATATCAATGAGAAAGGCCGAGTCAGCAGTTCCTGACCTCACCCTTTGTTCACTCACAACAGTGTAAGAGTGACAGAACAGAGATTAAATAACCAATGTTCACCTGCCTTGACTTGGAAAAAGAATTGTAGTCAAAAGGACAGCGGAGCACAAAGCTTAGCCGGACTCAGTTCAGCCTTCTGTTCCGCCTATATTGGACAACACTGGTGTCTTAGTTGAATGGATGTTCAGTGCTCCTAGCTGAACGCATACGAATCTTGTTCATGTGCTGTAATTGAGTTCTGGTAAGCAGCCTGGAGTATTAATTGCCAACATGAGCACATTGTCATGTCAATGGCAATTGCTGCTGGGCCCTCCAATGCAGAGTCTGTGTCACAAGTTACACCATCACAGAGATGCAATAGGGTTTCTCCCTCTCTTTTCATGCTGCAGTGAAGATTTAAGAGTTATGGAAATAATGACCCAGAGACTAATAGAAGAGTTAGTTGTTCAATAGGACGTCTACCACTCTCTCTGACTAGGGGAATGATATCACCAGTTTTCAGTTTTCTTGTATTTGCATTATAAGATAATGGATCTAAGTATTTCTAAAATTATTGCTAACAAGTTGCATTTGGTATATTATTTAAGATTATATTTGATCATGTTAATTGCATTATTATTATTAATCCCAGCCCACTGTCATAGCACCAGTATTAGTATTATGGCATCCGAAAGACAGCACATGCCTGTTTCAGATCATTGAGCTCCTTACTGCACCACACACCTGTTTTGGCAAACCTTCAGAAACTTTCAGAGTTTGCTACCTCAAGTCTTGAGGACTTTATTTGTGCAGAAATGCCAGAAACTTGGTGATTGAGTAAATCTGCATTTCCTACCTTAGTGCTATTATAGCCCTTAAAAAATATGAGTTGTATAGAAAACAACTGCCTTTAACATCTGATTACCTGAAATAAACACTAATGAGGAACTTGAAACTTTCAATGTATCCCTAAAGTAGCTCTGATTTCCAGACAAGTTGTTCATTACATTTCTGTAACACACCCTCTTCTCCCTTCCTTCCCGGTGCTGATGAAGGGTCTTGGCCCATTTACGTAGATGCCACCTGACTTGCTGAGTTCCTCCAGCGTTTTATGTGTGTTGCTCTGGATTTCCAGCGCCTGCAGAATCTTTTGTTTATGAGGCCTAATTTTACTGTTCAGCCCCATTATTTGGGCACAACCTCCTTTCCTCACGCCTCCATCCCCACTTGACTTCTTATATAATTTTGGAGCAGGTGTGCGGCTCCTTTTGACCATTTCTCCCTGTTTTCGTTGTTGAGAAGAGGTAGTAACAATGTGAGCTGAAAAGCATGAAGCAACATGCTTGAAGGCACCAGTTCACTGTGTAAGATATTCAACAGCCCTCTATAGGCAGCACAGGCCCTTTTGAGGACTTTACACAAGGGATCTTCTCAAAGGTTACAGATGCCCAGGGCTGCTGCCATTGCACCTCACGCGAGCCTTCACTGTTGCCATGATTAAAGCAGTGCTCCCTGTTGCAATGAAAGTGATCACTGCAGTCAGTTGCTTGGCTCTGGATGGTTTGAAAATGCCGCCGGTGATTTGTGTAACACTTTTGACAAGTATGATGTTTTTATTAATAATACCAGTTTCATTGTATACACGTGCCCAGTCTTTGTTGTCACTTATCACCTCCCAACCTCTGACACCATCTCTGCTCTTTTTCAAACGCCGTCTATGAATTCACTGATGACACCACGGTTATTGGTGGAATCTCAGATGGTGACAAGGAGGCTCACTGGAGTGAGAGGGATCCACAGTGACAACCTCACACTCAACATCAACAAGACAACGGTTTGATTGTAGACTTCAGGAAGGGGAAATCAGGATAACACACACCAGCCCTCATTGAGGGGCCGGCTTCAACTTCCTGAGGACCAACACCTCAGAGGCTCTATCCTGGGCTGAACGTTGATGCAATCATGAAGAAGGTGTACCAGCAGCTCTACTTCCTTAGGAGTTTGAGGACATTCTGCATGTCACCAAAGACTCTTGCAAATTTTGATAGAAGATCAATAGAGATCAGTCTGACTGGTTTGATTGCAGTCTGGTATGGAGATTCCCACACACAGGATCACAAGAGCATTGCAGACACAGCAGGCTCCATCACGGGCACAGCCCATGCCACCACAGAGGGTATCTTCATGAGGCAGCATCCACCTCGAAGGGCGTTCAACATCCATGGCATGCCCTCTTCTCACTACTACCACTGGGGACCCACATTCACCAACTTAGAAACAGCTTATTCCGCTTGCCATCAGATTTCTGAATGGTCCATGAATCCATGAACAGTACTTCACTATTCTTTTATTTTGCATTACTTGTCTTGTAATGTATGGTATTTATGACCTTGCGCTGTGCTCTTGCTGCAAAACAACACATTTCCTGACCTGCAAGACACTGATAATGAACTGACTCTGACTCCGCCTCTACGTGTCTCCATCTGTCAATCAAATCCTCCCTGCCAGCATCCACCTATTGCTTGTCAGCTGCTGCTTAATTCTTCCCCCTCGCCCCTTTATACTAACTCTAACCCCTTTACACTCTCTGTCCTGCTGCAGGGTCTCAACCCGAAATGTTGACAATCCTTTTGCCCTCACAGATCTGCTTAACCCTCTGACTTCCTCCAGGAGCCTGCTTTTTATTTATTTCGCTATAGATGTGTAGTTTCTTGGGTCTAGTTTGTTCAGTGTAGGTGATAACTGATAATTTAGATATTGATTAATTGAAATTGTTTCCAGTTAATAAGTATGATTTCTCCGGCCCCTTGGTTTATGGGAAGGGGAATCAATTACCAGAACAAATCACAGTGATCATTAATGCTGGTGTTCATTGTCGTGAAGAAATTGAGATCATTCTCCCAAAGCGGGCATTAACAAACTGCTTTATGTATTTACAAAATATAAATTGAGAGGCGCATGAAACATAATGGAAGGAGCCTGAGGCACAGAAGGCAGGACTGCAGCAAATTGCATTGCCTCAGGCAAACCATTGCAATCTGGCCCAGAAGGCAGTAGGGTCTTACCATCTGCAGATATACAGCTTCCTCAAGCACTGCTGTTCAATTAGATTGTTATCCTCAATCTATATCTATGCTCCCTTTTCCACTGGATCTTATGCTGCTTTTGCTGGTTCATCCCTCTATGTTCACATAACCAGAGTAAAGTAACAAAAATTGTAGCCAATAAACACAAGTGATTTCACAGATTCATCCATCCATCCTTCTCGCTGAGCACGCTGCACAGCAACCCATGTATTTTAACACCAGCCTAATCACAGGACAATTTACAATGACCGGTTGATCTACTAACCGGTACATTTTTGGACTGTGGGAGGAAACCTGAGCACCTGGAGGAAACCCACATGGTCAACGGGTAGAACGTACAAACTCCTCACCCATGGCGCCGGAATTGAACTTCAAACTCCGACACCCCAAGTTGTCCTAACCGCTACACTATCGTCATGCCCAAAGGTACGGATTTCCATAGATGCTAGAAATTCAGAGTAACACACATGGAATGCTGGGGAATCTGAGTAGGTCAGGCAGCATCTACAGCAAGGAATAAAGAATCGATGGTTTGAGCTGAGACCCGTTATCAGGACTGGTAATTAAGTCGTGTGTTTACTGAAGCCATGGAGGCAGAATATATGTAATCAAAAGAAGCTAAGGCTAACACTTGTATCAATTTACACTTGTATAAATTTATAAATTTATCAATTTATAATGAAAGGAGGCTGGTGGCCTTATTTTCCTCTTGTCTGCAGCAGGACGAAACCTGGCCTGTTTTAATAATAGGGCTTCATTTATGTTTCATCAGTTCACATCCTGCCCACTTGAACAATGTATAGATCTGGTGATCTTTAACAATAAGGGAGCAAATACTGTAGTTCAATTATACATGGGGATCCCTTGGTTGTGAAATGTGATAGGAAGACTTTTAAACTCTGCAACAAATACCAAACAGGAATCAAAAACAATCAAGAAAAAAGAAAGCATAAAACTTAAGGTATCACATAATTTTAATTGAAATTAACTGAATATGAACTTAACTGAAGTAATGGAGGCTGTTGGTGGTGTGTCAAGTAGTGACATAGCCTAATACAGCACAAATGCACACCCTCCAGTCCAACCAGTCCAGACCAATCACTTTGTCTACCCAGTTAGACACAGTTTCCTGCATTTGGCCCATATCCTCCAAGCCTCTCCATGTACCAGTCCAAGTGCTTTTACATGATACTATTATACCAGCCTAAACCACTTCCTCTGGCAGCTCATTCCATATACTCACCTCCCTCAATAAGGATAAAAGTTACCCCTCAGGTCCCTTTTAAATCAATTCCTTTAACACATTAATCCTATGCTCCCTAGTTTTGGACTTCCTTACCATCCCACCTTTCCTATGCTTCTCATAATCTTAAACACCTCTATAAGGTCACCCTTATTTCTACGTTCCAAGGGATTAAAACCTAGCCAGGCCAACCTCTCCCTATTACTCAGACAAGCATCTTGTCTATCTGTTCCACACTTTTTAGTTTAACCACATCTCTCCTATAACAAGATGACCGAAACGGTGCACAGTATTCCAAGTGCAGCTTTAAAAATGGCTTGTACCAATGCAAGGTAGTTTCCCGGCTCCTTCACTCAGTGCCCTGTCTGACGAAGGCCAGCTAAATGTCTTTTTCACCTCCCTGTCCACCTGTGGTGCTGCTTTCAGTGAACAGTATATTTGTACTCCTAAGTCCCTCTGTTCCATTACATCCCCCATTGCCCCTTCATACTTAGTATGGTCTATGGTTTTTTGACTTTCCAAAATTCCTCAGCTCATACTTATCTGCATTGAAATCCATGTGCCACTCCTTGGCCAGCTTCCCTAGCAGATCAAGGTCCTCTGTAATCTAAAATAACCTTCTTCACTATTGACAATACATCCTAATGCACTGGAGCATAATTGTATGGTGATAATTAGGGTGGTGTAACTTTTCTACAGGAGAGTGAATGTCCGCTATTCTCTATGTAAGCCTGGCTACACATGTTACCTGCTGTTTCTTATCCTCTTCTTCCTCCAACAATTTGTGAGATCTGAGTCCAGGTAAAATAAAAATGCAACCATTCCCTTCACATTTACTTCAAGCAGCTAACAGACTCAAAGTCTCCAAGTCAGGAGTTTCCAGAATAATAAGCAAAAAAATGTCTTTCTAGAGACCAATTCAAAGTAACGTTTTGTGTCACTTTTTAACACCGCATGAATTCATCTTTCAAATCCCAACATCATAGGTATTGGTCTAATGTGAAGAAAATGCTGGAAGTAGTCAGCAATTCAGACTACATCTGTGGGAAGAAAAAGTTAACATTCTAGGTTAAATATGTCAATCTGATATTGGCATAGGTTGTTTTCATAGAAACATAGAAAACCTACAGCACAATACAGGCCCTTCGGCCCACAAAGCTGTGCTGAACATGTCCTTACCTTAGAAATTATCTAGGGTTATCCATGGCCCTCTATTTTTCTGAGATCCATGTACTGTCCAGGAGTCTCTTAAAAGGCCCTATCATATGTGCCTCCACTACTGTCGCCAGCAGCCTATTCCACGCACTCACCACTCTCTGCGTAAAAAACTTACCCCTGACATTTCCTCTGTACCTACTTCCAAGCTCTTTAAAACTATGCCCTCTCATGCTAGCCATTCCAGCCTTAGGAAAAAGCCTCTGACTATCCACATGATCAATGCCTCTCATCATCTTGTACACCTCTATCTGGTCACCTCTCATCCTCCGTCACTCCAGGGAAAAAAGACAGAGTTCACTCAACCTAATCTCATATGGCATGCTCCCCAATCCAGGCAACATTCTTGTGAGTCTCCTCTGCACCCTTTCTGTGGCTTCCACATCCTTCCGATGGTGGTTTCTTTTGTTTTGTCTACGGAAGTGGAGGATATGTCCAGACCAACCTGCGGGGTATGCCTTTCTGTATTGCATTTCATATTCCCTGCATTCTGTTGTCGATCTTCTCCCTCTCTACCTGCTTCCATTTGCCTAGTGACCATATAATCCTGTTGACAGCTTATTCCCAACGTCACCCCAGTTTTACCCTCTTGACCACCTCTTTCTTTTCTCTCCTACCTTTTCAACTTTCATTGGTCTAATGTAACTTGTTTTATATTGGTACAAGTAACGTTTGATTAATTCTAAGGTGTAAATTCTGAAATTAAAGACTGATAATGCCAAGCTGGTCAACATATACAATTTGTATATGTAGTCCTTGGCTACAATAAACTTACCTTATGACTCACTTGCTGAGGATTCAGAAGTTAAGGCTGAATTTATAACTGATGTATCCTTCAAATGCCATTCACTTCCTTCAAAATTTATGGAACATCAAAGTTCAGGGTTCAGATCATCAGAGTCCTGGGGCTATCAGCTTTATGTACAATTAAGTGATAATACGTATGGCCACATTTATATTTAGATGGATTGCACTTTCCATCAGATGTCAGAGAGACAAGAGAAAGTGGAAACACACTGATACCACCCGGACTCAGAACAGAGATGGAGACTGTTCTATCTTTCATTACCTCTATTTCTGTTTCTCCTTGCTGATAGAATGATTATTCTGTATCAATGCTGTGGCTAAACCCTGCACGTTTTTATCTGGTGTGCTGGCTGCTCTTTCACTCAAATGGAACAGCAATAACAAAAGCAACTGATACATGTCTACTGCTGTGTGTACAGGGCATGAATTATTAATAAAAGGATGGGATTGCTGAGTGCCTGGTTATACATGTTCTGGAAGGACCATTTATGTCTGTCAGATCAGATATTCAAAGCTAATGACCTTAATTTAATAAATCTACAGTGGCGTATCTAATTTAATGTTATTGAAGAGGAATTCTTCACAATCTTTTGTGACCTCTAGTATGGAGTGAAGTTGTTAATACCATAACAGATGCACTGTAGAAATGAATAAATGGAAAAGGTTGCAGCAGATACTATTAATGTGATATAAAGTAACTGATATAGATTTGCTTCATCATAAATTGAATTCATAATGTCAGAATCATCATGGCCCATCACTATAAAGTCAAAATGGAAAATATTAATCAGATAAGAATTTGTCCAAACTCCATTCCTACATGCTACCCTTCCCCCACCATTTCAAGTATTTCAATGCTTTGTGAATATCATAATTAATCCCTGATTTTCATTTTTTAATGATATTGATGAGGTTCATATGAACTTTGCATTATTATATGACAGAATTTCAAGACCTAGATCTCTCAGAAGATTTAATGACTACTTCTACTGATTCGATACCAATGTCATGGAATGTAGAGATAAAGTTCTAGGACTAGCACAACGTTAAATAAGAGGGGGCGGTTGTCCCACTTTAAAGTTGTACAACTTCCCCCATTGGAGATCAAAGACACAATTGTACATTTATTTTTCCTTCAAATCAACATTTTTTTTTATCAAAGCTGTTTGTAGGATGTGGTTGTTTTTGTTTTGCTGATTAGTGTTCTGTCAGCAATAAACTCGCAATGAGACTTTTTTTATTGGCCATAGCTATGCATTCCTTGCTGATCTTCTGACAGTTTGCCATTTGGAATTTTTGTGTTCTTAATCTTTTTAATATGGGTGATATGGTACAAGCACCTTAAGCAATCCTTCCACACCATTCACTGTTGGTATCAAAGTGCAAAGACCCGGCATGAATTTGGTGAATGATTGTACTCTCAGATGTCTTTATTCAGGCCTGCTATGGATACGTACAGATTGTCAACTAGTCTGTTCATAGTTCTGGAACTCACTCCATTCACGTTTAGATACCCATGAGTTATGTCATGGAGAGATTATATTTATTAGAAAAGGAAATTATTGTAACCTTGAACTCTTCTGCTTCATATGTTTGCTTAACAAAAATGGAAAACTATCCAAAGATCTTAATTTAGTGTAAAAGAAGTAACTTTTATTTATATAATGACTAACCCACCCTTGGAATATACCGAAATTCTGCAGGGAGTCTGCAGAAGGACTTAGACAGATTGGGAGAATGGACATAGAAGTGGCAGGGTGTGGTCATATACTTTAGCAGAAGGAATAAAGGTGCAGACTGTTTTCTAAATGGGGAGAAAACTCAAAAATTAGAGGTGCAATGCAACTTGGGAGTCCTTGTGCAGGATTCCCTAAAAGTTAACCTGCAGGTTGAGTTTGTGGTAAGGAAGGTAAATGTAATTCATTTTGAGAGGACAAGAGTAGAAGATAAGGACGTTATGCTGAGGCTTTATGAGGCATTGGTCAGACCGCACTTGCAGTATTGTGAGCCGTTTAGGGCCCCTTATCTAAGAAAAGATATGCCAGCATTGGGGAGGGTCCAGAGGCAGTTCACAAGAATGGAAGGGTTAATGTATGAGGAATGTTTGATAGCTCTGGAGTTTAGAAGAATGAGGGGTAATTTCACTGAAACACGTTGAATATTGAAAGGCCTGAATAGAGTAGATGAGGAGAGGATGTTTCCTACAGTGGGTTGAGTCTAGGACAAGAGGACACAGCTTCAGAATAGAGTGGTGTCCATTTAGAACAGAGATGAGTAATTTCTTTAGCCAGAGGGTAGTGAATCTGTGAAAGTCATTGCCAGGTATGGATATGGAGACCAAGTCATGGAGTATATTTAAAGCAGAAGTTGATAGGTTCTTATTAATAAAGGAGTCAAAATTATAGGGAGAAGACAGGAGAATGGAGTTGAGGAAGATAATAAATCAGCCATGATGGATGGCAGAGCAGGGTCAATAGGTTGAATGGCCTAATTCTGCTCTTATGTCTTATGAGCAGATACGAATTGACAATAAACTGGACTGGTCAAAGAACACTGAGACTGTCTACAAGAAGGGTCAGAGCCGTCTCTATTTCCTGAGGAGACTGAAGTCCTTTAACATCTGCCGGACGATGCTGAGGATGTTCTATGAGTCTGTGGTGGCCAGTGCTATCATGTTTGCTGTTGTGTGCTGGGGCAGCAGGCTGAGGGTAGCAGACACCAACAGAATCAACAAACTCATTCGTAAGGCCAGTGATGTTGTGGGGATGGAACTGGACTCTCTGACGGTGGTGTCTGAAAAGAGGATGCTGTCCAAGTTGCATGCCATCTTGGACAATGTCTCCCATCCACTACATAATGTACTGGTTGGGCACAGGAGTACATTCAGCCGGAGACTCATTCCACTGAGATGCAGCACAGAGCATCATAGGAAGTCATTCCTGCCTGTGGCCATCAAACTTTACAACTCCTCCCTTGGAGGGTCAGACACCCTGAGCCAATAGGCTGGTCCTGGACTTATTTCCTGGCATAATTTACATATTACTATTTAACTATTTATGGTTTTATTACTATTTAATTATTTATGCTGCAACTGTAACGAAAACCAATTTCCCCCGGGATCAATAAAGTGTGACTATGACTATTATGGTCTGATATGAGGTTATTGCTGTTCTGTTGGGATTATACCTCAAGTTCCGAGTCTGTCTGTCCTTTAGCATCAGTTGTTGATTCTGATTGATAGGTTTTGCTGATTGCAGTATTCAATAATCAAGCTTCTGCAAATGCTTGGCACCTTTTGGACTGTTGTGGGTACCACAATTTCATTTTCAAGGGGACAGTAGCGTTTGCCTTAATGATTCTAATGTGTGTGTGGTTCTCTTTCTATCAGTGTTCAGGAGCTCTGTTGTGCATTGTGCATATTGATGTTAGGCAATGGGCAGGTAAAGGGTAGTCCTGATCCCTGCCTCCTCTCCCTCCACAGTGCTTGCCACTGAAGTGGGCCGGTGCTTCATGATGAATGCATGAGGAAATCTAACCATCACCAGTGGGAAACAAGAGAAAATCTGCAGATGCTGGAAATCCGAGCAACACACACAAAATGCTGGAGGAACTCAGCAGGCCAGGCAGCATCCAGGGAAAAGAGTAACCAGGCCAAGACCTTCACCTGTGGGAAAATGTTTGCACATTTATGGAGTGGAAATGCTTTGGGTGAAGAAAATGGCTTTGGTTATTAAAGGAGATCTTTATGGGGCACAAGTGCAGTCAGCGGCTGCCTGCCCATATGGGAGGCCAGCAATACTCTCTGGTCCAGTGCCCAGTTGCAGTCCACTCCGTGCACACACTTGCTGAAGACAATACAGTCAGGCACTGTATCTGCAAAACAGGGCCTAGGAATAGTGTCTGATACTGCAGTCAGAAGCAAATTGGATTGGCTGTGGTCATGGTCAGCGATCCAATAGTGAAGAGGCTCAGTTTCAATGTGATTGGACTTCCACGGACAGAGCATTTCAGGTAGGAGAATATGGCTGAGGTTCCCCTTGCAGCATTGTATACTTCAATGATATCTTGAAGAAGTAGAGCCTGCAGATATATTTCCATTAGTGAGGTCCAGGATTCAAGATTAATTAACGTTATTTCCCATACACAAATGTAAAAGCGAATGAATTAATTGTAACTCTAAACACAATAAGATAAAGAACACCATAATTAAAAAGCATAATAAATGTACATAAGTAGATAAGGTAGCTAACAGCATATACACAGATTGTGTGTACATAAAGTGTTGTAGGCTTAGGATTGTCTGTACATAAGGAGACTGACAGGAAATGGTAAGTAGTAAAGGCAAGAATGTGCAAGAAAACCAGATATGATTTGCGGAGAGCTACCCCAAGAGCGAAGAATCAATTTTGAGCAAGGTTGGAAGGCGAAATCAAATGCACGTCAACTCTAGCAGGATTTGCAGGACATTACTTGCTATAAAGTGAAACCCAATGGCATGAATGGCAGCTTCGCTACTAGATGAGCTCAGCACTTTCTATGCCTGCTTTGAAGGGGGAATGTAAATTCTGGCTGTGAAGATCCCTGCAGCAACTGGTGATGCTGTGATCTCTGTATCAGAGGCTGTCATTGGGCTGTCTTTTAATAGACAATAGACAATAGGTGCAGGAGTAGGCCATTCGGCCCTTCAAGCCAGCACCACCATTCACTGTGATCATGGCTGATCGTCCACAATCAGTACCCAGTTCCTGCCTTATCCCCATAACCTTTGATTCTGCTATCTTTAAGAGCTCTATCCATCTCTTTCTTGAAAGCATCCAGAGACTTGGCCTCCACAGCCTTCTGGGGCAGAGCATTCCATACATCCACCACTCTGGGTGAAAAAGTTTTTCCTCAACTCCGTTCTAAATGGCCTACCCCTTATTCTTAAACTGTGGCCTCTGGTTCTGGACTCACCCATCAGCAGGAACATGTTTCCTGTCTCCAGCGTGTCCAATCCCTTAATAATCTTATATGATTCAATAAGATCCCCTCTCAGCCTTCTAAATTCCAGAGAATACAAGCCCAGTCACTCCAATCTTTCGACATATGACAGTCCTGCCGTCCCAGGAATTAACCTTGTGAACCTACGCTGTACTCCCTCAATAGCAAGAATGTCCTTCCTCAAATTTAGAGACCAAAACTGCACACAGTACTCCAGGTGTGGTCTCACCAGGGCCCTGTACAGCTGCAGAAGGACCTCTTTGCTCCTATACTCAACTCCCCTTGTTATGAAGGCCAGCATGCCATTAGCTTTCTTCACAGCCTGCTGTACTTGCATGCTTGCTTTTAGGAGGGTGAACCCTTGCAAGGCGGCAAGTCCCATTGGAGTACCTGGTAAGGCTCTGAAAACTTGTGCCAACCAACTGGCAGGAGTATTCAAGGACATTCTCAACCTCTCACTGCGACAGTCAGAAGTTCCCACCTGCTTCAAAAAGGCAGTAGTTATACCAGTGCCTAAGAGAGTAGTGTGAGCTTCCTTAATAATTATTATCCAGTAGCACTCACATCTACAGTGATGAAATGTTTTGAGAGGTTGGTCATGGCTAGAATCAACTGTCTCAGCAAGGACCTGGAGCCATTGCTATTTGCCTATCACCACATTAGGCTCACAACAGATGCAATCTCAATAGTTCTTCACTCGGCTGTAGGTCAATGGAACAACACATATGTCGGGATGCTGTTCAGCAACTATAGTTCAGCATTTAACAACATTTTCACTACAATTCTGATTGATAAGTGACAGAACCTGGGCCTCTGTACCTTCCTCTGTGATTCGATCCTTGACCTCCTAAATGGAAAACCACAATCTGTGTGGATTGGTGATAACATCTCCTCCTCACTGATGATCAACACTGGTGCACCTCAGGGGTGTGTGTTTAGCCCACTGTTCTACTCTCTGTATACACATGACTGTGTGGCTAGGTGTAGCCCAAATGGCAGCTACACACATAAAAGTTGCTGGTGAATGCAGCAGGCCAGGCAGCATCTCTAGGAAGAGGTGCAGTCGACGTTTCAGGCCAAGACCCTTCGTCAGGACTAACTGAAGGAAGAGTGAGTAAGGGATTTGAAAGTTGGAGGGGGAGGGGGAGATCCAAAATGATAGGAGAAGACAGGAGGGGGAGGGATGGAGCCAAGAGCTGGACAGGTGATTGGCAAAAGGGATACCAGAGGATCATGGGACAGGAGGTCCGGGAAGAAAGACAAGCGGGGGGGGGGGACCCAGAGGACGAGCAAGGGGTATATTCAGAGGAACAGAGGGAGAAAAAGGAGAGTAAGAGAAAGAATGTGTGTATAAAAATAAGTAACAGATGGGGTACAAGGGGGAGGTGGGGCATTAGCGGAAGTTAGAGAAGTCGATGTTCATGCTATCAGGTTGGAGGCTACCCAGATGGAATATCCAGATGGAATATAAGGTGTTGTTCCTCCAACCTGAGTGTGGCTTCATCTTTACAGTAGAGGAGGCCGTGGATAGACATGTCAGAATGGGAATGGGATGTGGAATTAAAATGTGTGGCCACTGGGAGATCCTGCTTTCTCTGGCGGGCAGAGCGTAGGTGTTCAGCAAAGCGGTCTCCCAGTCTGCGTCGGGTCTCGCCAATATATAAAAGGCCACATCGGGAGCACCGGACGCAGTATATCACCCCAGCCGACTCACAGGTGAAGTGTTGCCTCACCTGGAAGGACTGTTTGGGGCCCTGAATGGTGGTAAGGGAGGAAGTGTAAGGGCATGTGTAGCACTTGTTCCGCTTACACGGATAAGTGCCAGGAGGGAAATCAGTGGGGAGGGATGGGGGGGATGAATGGACAAGGGAGTCACGTAGGGAGCAATCCCTGCGGAATGCATGGGGGGGGGAGGGAAAGATGTGCTTAGTGGTGGGATCCCGTTGGAGGTGGCGGAAGTTACGGAGAATAATATGTTGGACCCGGAGGCTGGTTGGGTGGTAGGTGAGGACCAGGGGAACCCTATTCCTAGTGGAGTGGCGGGAGGATGAAGTGAGAGCAGATGTGCGTGAAATGGGGGGGATGCATTTGAGAGCAGAGTTGATAGTGGAGGAAGGGAAGCCCCTTTCTTTAAAAAAAGAAGACATCTCCCTCGTCCTAGAATGAAAAGCCTCATCTTGAGAGCAGATGCGGTGGAGACGGAGGAATTGCGAGAAGGGGATGGTGTTTTTGCGAGAGACAGGGTGAGAAGAGGAATAGTCCAGATAGCTGTGAGAGTCAGTAGGCTTATAGTAGACATCAGTGGATAAGCTGTCTCCAGAGACAGAGACAGAAAGATCTAGAAAGGGGAGGGAGGTGTTGGAAATGGACCAGGTAAACTTGAAGGCAGGGTGGAAGTTGGAGGCAAAGTTAATATAGTCAACGAGCTCTGCATGCATGCAGGAAGCAGCGCCAATGCAGTCGTCGATGTAGCGAAGGAAAAGTGGGGGACAGATACCAGAATAGGCACGGAACATAGATTGTTCCACAAAGCCAACAAAAAGGCAGGCACAGCTAGGACCCATACGGGTGCCCATAGCTACACCTTTAGTTTGGAGGAAGTGGGAGGAGCCAAAGGAGAAATTATTAAGAGTAAGGACTAATTCCGCTGGACGGAGCAGGGTGGTGGTAGAGGGGAACTGATTAGGTCTGGAATCCAAAAAGAAGCGTAGAGCTTTGAGACCTTTCTGATGGGGGATGGAAGTATATAGGGACTGGACATCCATGGTGAAAATAAAGCGTTGGGGGCCAGGGAACTTAAAATCATCGAAAAGTTTAAGAGCGTGAGAAGTGTCAGGAACATAGGTCGGAAGGGATTGAACAAGGGGGGATAAAACGTGTTGAGGTATGCAGAAATGAGTTTGGTGGGGCAGGAGCAAGCTGAGACAATAGGTTGGCCAGGACAGGCAGGTTTGTGGATCTTGGGTAGGAGGTAGAAACGGGAAGTGTGAGGTGTGGAAACTATAAGGTTGGTAGCAGTGGATGGGAGATCCCCTGAGCGGATAAAGTCGGTGATGGTGTGGGAGACAATGGCCTGGTGCTCCTTAGTGGGGTCACGATCGAGGGGTAAATAAGAGGAGGTATCCGCGAGTTGTCGCTGTGCCTCGGCAAGGTAGGGGTCAGTACGCCAGACTACAACAGCACCCCCCTTATCGGCAGGTTTAATAATAAGGTTAGGATTAGTGCGCAGGGAGTGGATTGCAGAGCGTTCCGAAGGAGTGAGGTTGGAATGGGGACAAGGTGCGGTGAAGTCGAGACGGTTGATGTCCCGTCGGCAGTTAGCAATAAAGAGATCCAGAGCAGGCAGAAGACCAGAGCGCGGTGTCCATGAAGAAGAGGAGGGTTGAAGACAGGAGAAGGGGTCATTGGTGGGGGTGGAAGAGTCCTTGCCGAAGAAGTAGGCTTGGAGACGGAGACGGCGGAAGAAAAGTTCCCCATCCCTCCCCACTGATCTCCCTCCTGGCACTTATCCGTGTAAGCGGAACAAGTGCTACACATGCCCTTACACTTCCTCCCTTACCACCATTCAGAGCCCCAAACAGTCCTTCCAGGTGAGGCAACACCACCTGTGAGTCGGCTGGGGTGATATACCGCATGCGGTGCTCCCGATGTGGCCTTTTATATATATTGGCGAGATCCGACGCAGACTGGGAGAACGCTTTGCTGAACACCTACGCTCTGTCCGCCAGAGAAAGCAGGATCTCCCAGTGGCCACACATTTTAATTCCACATCCCATTCCCATTCTGACATGTCTATCCACGGCCTCCTCTACTGTAAAGATGAAGCCACACTCAGGTTGGAGGAACAACACCTTATATTCCGTCTGGGTAGCCTCCAACCTGATGGCATGAACATCGACTTCTTTAACTTCCGCTAATGCCCCACCTCCCCCTTGTACCCCATCTGTTACTTATTTTTATACACACATTCTTTCTCTCACTCTCCTTTTTCTCCCTCTGTCCCTCTGAATATACCCCTTGCCCATCCTCTGGGTCCCCCCTACCCCTTGTCTTTCTTCCCGGACCTCCTGTCCCATGATCCTCTCGTATCCCTTTTGCCTATCACCTGTCCAGCTCTTGGCTCCATCCCTCCCCTTCCTGTCTTCTCCTATCATTTTGGATCTCCCCCTCCCCCTCCAACTTTCAAATCCCTTACTCACTCTTCTTTCAGTTAGTCCTGACGAAGGGTCTTGGCCTGAAACGTCGACTGCACCTCTTCCTAGAGATGCTGCCTGGCCTGCTGCGTTCACCAGCAACTTTTATGTATGTCGCTTGAATTTCCAGCATCTGCAGAATTCCTGTTGTTTGCGTTTTCAAATGCCAGCTATAAGTTTGCTGATGATAGAACCATTGTTGGTAGAATCTCAGATGGAGATGAGAGGTGTACAGGAGTGAGATATACCAGTAGTTGAGTGGTATTGCACCAACAACCTTGCATTCAACGTCATTAAGACCAAAGAGCTGATTGTGGACTTCGGGAAGGGTAAGATGAGGGAACATGAACCAATCCTCACAGAGGGATCAGAAGTGGAGAGAGTGAGCAGCTTCAAGTTCCTGGGGTGTCAAGATCTCTGAGGATCAAACGTGGTCCCAACATATTGATGCAGCTATAAAGAAGGCAAGTTGGCAGATATATTTCATTAGGAATTTGAGGAATTTTGCTTTGTCACCTAGAACACTCAAATCTTCTACAGATATACCATGGGGAGCATTTTTGAAGGCTGTATCACTGTCTGGTATGGTGGGGGGGGGGGAGTAGAGAGCTGCTGCACAGGATTGAAAGAAGCTACGGAAAGCTGTAAAATTAGTCAGCTCCATCTTGGGTTCTACCCTCCATAGTATCCAAGACATCTTCAAGGAGCAGTGAAAGATGATGTCCATTATTAAGGACGCCTTCACCCAGGACATGCCCTCTTCTCATTGTTACTGTCAGGAAGGAGGTACATTAGCCTGAAGGCACACACTCAGTGATTCAGGAACAGCTCCCTCCCCTCTCCCATCCAATTCCTAAATGGATATTGAACCCATAAACACCACCTCTTTTTTAAAATTTTCTTAAATTTAACTATTTAATATAATATATATATATATATATATACCTACTGTGATTGAGTTACTTATTTTTTTTCAATATTATCATGTACTGCTTTGTACTACTGCTGCTAAGTTAACTAATTTCATGAGCTATGTCGGTGATATTAAACCTGATTCTGATTACTGGATAGAGGTATTCATCAGCCTTACTGCCTGGGGAAAGTACAATGTATTCACCCCCTCCCACCCCAGAAGTTTCATGTTTTATTGTTTTATAACATTGAATCATGTGGCTTTAATTTGGCCTTTTTGTCACTGATCAACGGAAAGAGACTCTTTCGTGTCAAAGTGAAGACAGATCTCCACGAAGTGATCAAGATTAATTATTAATATTAAACACAAAATAATTGATTGCATGAGTATTCACCCCCTTCAAGTTAGTTTTCAGTAGATGCACCTTTAGCAGCAATTACAGCCTTGAGTCTGTGTGGCTAGGTCTCTGTCAGCTTTGCACATCCGGACACTGCAATTTTTCTCCATCCTTCTTTACAAAACTGCTCAAGCTCTGTCAGATTGCATGGGAATCATGAATGAACAGCCCTTTCGAAGTCCAGCCACAAATTCTCAATTGGATTGAAGTCTGGACTCTGACTTGGCCATTCCAGGACACTAACTTTGTTACTTTTAAGCCATTTCTGCGTAGCTTTGGATTTATGCTTTGGGTCATTGTCTTTGTGGAAAATGAATCTTCTCCAAAGTCATAGCTCTCATGCAGACTGCATCAGATTTTCCTCCAGGATTTCCCTGTATTTTGCTGCATTCATTTTACTCTCTACCCCACAAGCTTTCCAGGGCCTGCTGCAGTGAAGCATCCCCACAGCCTGATGAGGCAACCACTATGCTTCCGGTAGGGATGGTGTGCTTTTGCTGACCTGCTGTGTTTGGCTTACTCCAAACATAGCATTTAGTCTGATGGCCAAAAAGCTCAAATTCGATTTCATCAGACCATGGAACCTTCTTCCAGCTGACTTCAGAGTGTTCCACATGCTTTCTGGCAAACTCTAGCTGAGGTTTTATGTGAGTTTTTTTCAAATGTGGCTTTCTCTTTGTCACTCTCCCATAAAGCTGTGAAGCACCTGGGCAACAGTTGTTGTATGTGCAGTCTCTCCCATCTCAGCCACTGAAGCTGATAACTCTTCCAGAATTGTCATTGATCTGTTGGTGGTCTCCCTCACTAGTTCCCTTCTTGCACAATCACTCAGTTTTTGAGGACGGCCTGCTCTAGGCAGGTTTACAGCTGTGCCATATTCTTTCCATTTCTTGATGATCGACTTAACTGTACTCCAATGTATATTCAGTGACTTGGAAATTTTCTTGTATCCATCTCCTGACTTGTGCTTTTCAATAACCTTTTCATGGAGTTGCTTGGAGTGTTCTTTTGTCTTCGTGGTGTAGTTTTTGCCAGGATACTGACTCACCAGCAGATGGACCTTCCAGATTCATGTGTATCTTTACTACAATCAATTGAAACACCTCGACTGCACAGAGGTCTCCAAAATCAGATCTTCATTTAACTAAGTATGTGACTTCTAAAACCAATTGGCTGTACCAGAGATGATTTGGTGTGTCATATTAAAGGAAGGGGGGTGAATACTTAAGCAATCAATTATTTTGTGTTTTATATTTGTAATTAATTTAGATCACTTTCTATGGATCTGTCTTCACTTTGACATGTCGAAAATCTTTTTCTGTTGATCAGTGTCAAAAAAAGCCAAATTAAATCCACTGTGATTCAATGTTGTAAAACAATAAAACATGAAAACTTCCAAGGGGGCTGTATAGGTAAGTGTATGGTGTATGGGTAGGTGTGTGGGTATGAAAGGGACATGGTTAACAATTAGGAATTTGTGGGTCTGTTATGTTGTTGGACAGATTGACCCTTGATACTAGATCAGGGGAGAACAATATGTGACTCTGGTCTACTGGATAACATGCCTGAGAGCAATCTAAAAGTGCGGATTTGTGTAAAAGTAATTAATCACCTTGTCTCTAAAGAATGTGTTTTTACATTGTTTGGTTGTAAGATTAATAGGATGCATTGTCCCTAAGGGGGCAAAGGCTGGTTGTTACGGGTCACCTGACTGTGGTACTTGCAGGTATGGAGGATGTATGTTGGCTTAATACGTGGCCAGGACTTGGACTGGCCCAAGTTAGGGTCATGTAAGCGTCGGATTGGATGCCTAGCCCCTTCCAGCTGGAGTGGGAGGTGGCAATAGTGCTATAAAGGTGGAAGAGTTCTTTCTTGGGTAGACCACTTGCCTGGGTCCCACCTTCAGGCTGAGCAGTGGAACCGGCGCCAAGGACCTCCACCCTAGCCAGTCTACGGTCGATCGCCTGCTTCAGGGGTCACGCAGTCGTTGCTAAGTATACTCGGCGGTGTAGACTACTAGGGGTTGCTGAAGTTAGCCCTACCTATTAGTGTTGTAGGTAGTGTACAATAGAAAGCATTTCTCACAACTCTCTATTTTCTTCTCTGTATTAACAATAAAGTGAGTCTCGGAGGAACCTCCGAGTCCGGGTCCATTTGTTCAAGTGAAACCAAACTGTTGCAGCATCCACCCGTCACGGTTATTCTTATTGGGTACCAGTTTTGTGAAACAGGGGCTGAATACTTTTTATTGGCACTGAAACTGTTTTTGAGTCTGATAATCCTGGTATGGATGCTGCATAGCTTCCTCCCTGATGGGAGTGGAGCAAACAGTCTGTGAGCAGGATGGGATCCTTCATAATGTTACTGACCCATCTCCGACACCTTTCTGTGTGTATATATATATATCCTTGATCGTGGGTAGGCTGGTGTTGGTGATGCATTGTGCAATTTTGACTGCCTGTTGTAGAGCCTTCCTGTCCTTCACATGGCATGTCAGTTTCCGTACCATGCAGTGATGCAGCATGTTATGATGCATCCTACTGCGCATCTATAGAATGATGTAAATACAGGTGTGCATTGCCCAGTTCATTTCAGCCTCCTTTGAAAATAGAGGCATTGGTGAGCTTTCCTGATTGTGTAGAATGAGCTCTGGGCCCATGAGAGGTTGTGCAAGACACTCCCAGGAGTCTGAAACTGCTCACAGTTTGCACTGCTATGCTGCCGATGTAAAGCAGGGTGTGAGTGGTGCGAGTTCTCCTGAAGTCGATTACCATCTTCTTTGTCTTGTTGTCATTGAGGAAGAGGTATTTTGCCTGGCACCAGGCCTCGAGCTCTTCCACCTCCTCTCTGTCAGCTGTCTCGTCTGTCGTGTGACTGGCGAACCTGACAACTGCGTGGGTGTTCGGATGTGCAGTCGTGTGAGCAGCGTGTACAGCAATGGGTTCAGCACACTTCCCTTGAGGACACCCGTGTTGAGGAAGATAGGGAGGGAGGAGGCTGGTGTTGTGTTGCATGCCTCATAGGTGCATAGAAGTATCAGGGAGGGAGTTGTCACTGGTACAGTCAATGCTGCTTTTCCTTGTGCAGTCAGTAATGCCCAGGGATCCTTATCAGACAGGTGTTCCTGGATTTTTTGTGTGGAGGCAGTCTTTGCCTTCTCAGTGCCTAAGCTGATATCTCTCCTGGCTGCTCTGAGAGCTATTCTGTCTCCAGACTTGAAGGCAGCATCCATCGCTGATGAATACTGTGTTTCTGATGACAGTATTGGAGTTTGCCCATTGCTGATGGCCATATCTTTGAAATATGCCCAGAGCTTCCTGGCCCACCGTGCATGGCCTGTCGTTACCATAACACCTTCAGCAGTGGACTGGTGTCAGCAGGGTGATCACTGAAGCATTTGTAAGAGTATTTCAGCAGTTTGATGCTGGAAAAACATTGTTTAAGTACACTCTGCAGACACTACAATGCATTTGAATTCTGAAGCTGCCCATTGAAGTTTTCTAGTGTTAATAAAATGTCCATCTAGATAGAGGAAAAAACAATGAAACAGGGCAGTGTTCTTTCAGTTATATTCTGACTGTTCCATAACAGGCAGATTCAGATTCAATTTATTAATCAGAATCAGAATCACATGAAATATCACTGGCATATGTTGTGTAATGTGTTTTTCTGCAGCAGCAGTGCATTGTAATGATTGATTGTCTGTCGTATCCAATGATACCAGTTAGATTTGTGCAGTTCGGTTGTGTGTTCGTAGCTCTCTGCTGTGTCCCAGTTGAGAATAACGTGGACGATCGTAGTCTACCAAGGCTCTGGTTGGCCTTGCAAATCCTGGCATGCATATTAATAAATTCTATAATTACAATATATTAAAAAAGAAAATTAAATTCAATAAGTAGTGTAAAAAGGGAGAGGGGGAAAGAAGCACTGAGATAGTGCACATGGGTTCATTGTCATATCAGAAAGCTGATGGTGGAGGGGAAGAAGCAGTTCCTGAAGCATTGCGTGTGCATCTTCATGGTCCTGTACCCTCCTCTTTGATGGTAGCAATGAGAAGAGGACATGTCTTTTATGTCCTTAATGATGGATGCCGCCATTTTGAGGCATCGCTGTTTGAAGGTGTCCTTCAAAGTGCATCACACACAAATTGAAACATAGAGTGAAATGCGTCATTTCCGTTAACAGCCAACATAGCTAAGAAAGTGCTGGGGGCAGTCTGAAAGTGTCCAAATTCCAGTGTCAATAGATTGCATCTAATTTATGCCATTAGATTTAGATTATGAGGACACTCAGTCCTCATTTATTGTCATTTAGAAATGCATGCATTAAAAATGATACATAAAAAATTAAGGGCAGAGTTAGGAAATGTCACTCTGTTAGGTTGAAGTGAAGAATACATGGAAGCGTCTAGTCTAATTTCTTGACTTGGGCTATCTTAACCAGAAATCATTAGCTGTGTAATGCAATCAGCCGAATCACATAAAAAGGGCATAAATTGATTCAATTTTCAAGCTGGTATATTCTTAAATGTGTACTTGATTAAAACCGGGGAGATGTCAAGTGGGTTGTCTTGCTCACTGTCCACCTTATTGTAAAGACTATGAGAGATAGAATGTACATAATTTTGATTGAAGCTAAATTAAAATAATTGCCATCTTTTCAGAATACTATATATGTTAAACAGATGCTTTGGCAAGTAGTTATGCATGGGGGTGGTTCAATAAGTAGAGTCTAACCAGATAGTGTCATGAGAAAGTAGATTTTCAGACTAGAATCAAAACTTCTTTTAAAATTAAATAAAATTTAAATGGTTATTTGTAACCTTTAAATATTGAATTATTTGATACCCTTTTTGAAAATATAGAAAACTGATCAAAGGTTCCCTAAACTATGATGCAGTTTAACAGCTAAAGCTTCAAATCTTCTCCAGCAAACCATGAAATATCTAATCTCAATCATTTTTCATCTCATTACGCTGACTAAGTACCCAGCTTGCACTGTCTCTGGGGAAATTGCACGACAAAGAAGTAATGTAAGAGACGATAGCAAAAAAATCCTAATAAATCAGAAGAAATAAGGGAATAAATAAATCAATCAAAGAATATTTAAAATTAGTTCTTTAACAAGAAGCTGGATCTTGGCTTTTACATTCTCATTGTAGAAAGTCTCATTCCAGTAATCAGTCAGTTACTTTTGATGTATAAAATTGCTGGATTAAATATTTGCCCAAAGAATTTAACTTTTTTTCTTATCTAAATGTCAACACTATAAACACTCTTTTTAGAGTAATTCTGAGAGGATAGTAACCACGAGTTTTCAATGTGTGCTGTTTTCTTTTCTCAAGTGAGCAATGATAAATAGAACATCTTATACTATTACAGGTGTTTACAAGCATTGTAAAAAAGGTGAAGTGCTCTGCCAGTCTGAGCCCTGCCAAATGGAAGAGAGATGTTTCCCAATGTAGAAATTGCAAAGTGAGAGTCACACTTGGGCAGAAAACTCGTGAATCCTGCTATTTTGGTGCAGCCTTTTGCCAGCAGGTCATAAACTTACTCTCTCAAATACAAGTGGTAGATTAGCCAGCTCAAGACTGTAACAGAAGAGAAATACTGTAAATATTCCAGAAGACTGTGTAAAAATAAGCAGGTTATCATGTAGTTTAGTAACTTGAGATCAGATTTGACTGGTTTTAATGTCCCTGCTTTAAACATGCTCATCATCTTACTGGGAACCTTCACGTGCATCTCCTTGGCCCTTTTTCTGGAAACACTCCAGTTATAATACAGACTGATGTTTTTGTTCTGATAATGCTAATTTGTCACAATTAGTGTTTCCTTTTTCTAAAGAAAACTTGAAGGCAATAATCAAGGCAAAATTTAGTTTGAACAGGTACAGCAAAATTGCTTTTCCCTCTACTCTGATTGTAGAGAATTAGCCACAAGCAGTTGCTAAATTTAAACTTAGCTGCTCTAACAAAACTTTGTAATATTGATATTGTAATGTATGGATCTATTTCTTTTAGCACAATGACTCCCCTTCACAATAATTATTGACTGATAACTTACCCATGCACATTGATATGTTGCCCTCTCTGCCAAGTGAATAAACATGTTAACGTCACCTCTGAGTGTGTGCCTTTATTTAATTGGTACGTAGCTGCACAGACACAACAAATTGGCAAGGAGTAAGAATCTGAATGTCAGTGACTATCACCTAGTGCACCGACAGTTATGAGACTACAGAATTTGGAGGAAGGGAGAGAGATAGCTCGAAGGAAGAGTGAACCTGAGCAGAGTGAACCAGGGGCAAAGAGTGAATTGGAACAGAGCTAAATATGGCACCAGTGGGTAACTTCTCCCAGCTCATCAGCAAAACAGTTAAATGCTTCCTATTCTAATAGCTCTGTTTTCCTTTTCAGGGTGGCTGGGGTCCTATTGGGATCTTTGATCTACGGCAGCATTCAAAGACTATGGTTCTGCATGGTTCTCCTGTTCTTGGAGCTTGTCGATCGGTCGCCTTTCGGAATGTCCAGGTTCGGCCTGAAGTTGGGAAACTTTGGGACCCGCGAGAGGCCCATGGACACAAATTCTCACTGGTGATGCGTACTGAAGCGTAGTGGGAGCCAGAACATCGAGGACAGCGAGAGTGGCTGTCGGAGGCCTCTGCACTCGGTAATCAGTTTTCCAGTTCCGGAGTTGGAAAGCTCAAAATAAAATACAATGCTTCAGGTGGAATGTAACATTGAAATAGTGACTGTTGTCTACCCTGTTAGTGTAGAGGGAGCAATATCTGTCTCTCCCTTGTTAGTGAAAAAGCCTGTGGGATGTCAAAAATGTTTTTAGTGAACGGTTAGCTTTTGATGTACTGCAGATCACGGTCTCATTATTATTAAATTCTAATACCTTCCAATACTATTTCAACAGTTCATTTAAACATATTTTAATGATTTTTTAAAGTGTATTTTTAAATCAATCAGCAGGTTTATCAATTTCTCTGATTAGTTAGATACTTCAAAATAATTTGAAAGTCGTAGTTAACAGTCAGTTACAAAAAAAGTCATGAGAGTTCTAGAGATATGGTCTCAGATTCGAACATATGGAACCTAGCCACTGCTTGTAGTTCCCTCTGCTTCATAGGTTGACTCTCACACACATTGCCCACCCCTTTGTGCAATATTCAGGGCTGCTGTATTGTGGTAGGTACCAGTTTTACAATGAGACTTTGTCCAATTTTTCCTTTTTGACCACAAATGACCCAATAGCACTTCAAAATAGTCAGCAATTAGCCTTTATGATGCAGTCAATCCCTCTAGCTCAATGTAATGTTATTTATCTGGTTGCAGATTGTGGCATATTACTGCTTGCAAATTCATTACCTTGCTTTGCCTTCATAAAAGCTGAGAGTTCAATGCAGTAGTTATGACCTCCTGAAGTGTTTTAGGATGTCTAGAGGAAATGATAGATTCTGTATAAATGGGAGTTCATTGTATCTTCTCTCTTTTTAATCATAATCCGGCAACAATCCTAGCACAGTGTAGATCTCATCTTGCTAGGATCGACTGCTGAGATTTCTCTCAAGATCCTGTGTGTTACTGTACTGTCATAAAGCCTTTTAAGAGAATGTTGAACAAATGCATTTTGACCACCATCTAGGGTTAAAGATCGAACACAGGAAGCAAGGTTGGAGGAAGTATTGGATACCTTCAGTCTGTGGTAAAAGAAATCAATATTGGGATGAAAGTGAGGAGCCGTCGCAGAAAAAAGTCTTCTATAGGGCAGAGAATGTTCTTTATAAGAGGAAGTAAGAAACAATAAAATTAATTGTGTTTGGGATAGGTTTGGATCTTTTGCTTTTTGTCTTCATTTAATTTGGCCCTTTCTGGCAACTCTGGGGAAGGAGCATGACAGCTGGTCCGAGGAGACTGCACCCTCTGCCTGTCCCCACCTTTGAGAGGAGAAAATTATGGAAGTTTTAAACAAACATTTAGTAAAAGTGGCAATATAATAAGTTGGTAAATTTAGTCAAATAAGCAGAATCACTGATATTTGACAGAAAGAAGAAATGAAAAATTGATCGTGTATTCAGTCATTTTTAAAGAAAACCTATGGGGGTTGGAGAGGATGGAAATAGTGCATAATTGTGAAAAGCAGGGGCTTGGTTGGGAGTTGGGGTGGAGTGGGAGAGGGCAGCAGCCTAATATTTTCAGGCTTGTGGGAGCGTAACTGCTCCTCCTGGAGCTATACAAATAACAACACAGTTTCCATTATTTGTGGAATTGTTTAAAACATAATTTACATGTTCCAAGACAGACAAAAGACCGTCAACCAATGGTGAACCTATTTAAAGATTGTAATAATCTTGGCTGATGGTTTCCAATACTGTACAATATAAGTGAATCCACATTTGGTGGATTCTCACCAATAAAGCAGTTACACTATTTGTTGGAAATGTCCATTTCTTATGCAAGTCATTTCATTCAGTTAACAAAACAGCATTCTGGCAATCAACCCCCGTCAATTTTGACATGCATATGAAACAGTTAATGGCAACTCAAGAATTTTAGAAAGAGATGTAAAAGAAACAGGCTGGTACACTTAGTCCCTTTTCCAGCCCTGCCAGAGTTGAATTTGAGCTTTGTATATTTTCCAGTACTACCATTCGTTTTACTCAAGCATTACACTGTTAAATCTCAGTATGTTGCCTACAGTGACCTTTGAGACAGCCTGTCAGGGAGTCATTAATTGCACAACCTAGACTCACAGGCAGCTCTTTTCAAATTCCTAGCCTGGGTGACAGCTGCTAGTTAAGTGCTGGTTTTCCAGCTGTTATTAATTAAAATGCAATTTATAACTGGTGTTAATTTGTTTATTGTGCCATTATTGCACAGATCATGCAACCAGTTTTAAACTGACTGGGAATTAAAGCAATTTGTAAGCCTGCTGCTGTTCCAGCTTCTCATCTCCACAGTGCAGCACATTGTCAAGGTGGAAATAGATGCCTTTCTGACAAACCATTTCAGAGCCAATAAGATCCCACAGAGGAAGAATCATTGCCTTGAGATCAATGGATGCAAGCTAATGTACAAATCTGTCCTGTATGACTGGTGATTGCTGATCTTCAGAAAAACACAAGTGGAACTGTAGGGAAGCACCATTTGCCAAATTACATTGATTATTACCAACATTTTTAGCTGATGTGAAACAAAAGATACATGTTTGAAAATGAGTTCCGTTTTCTTTATACTAAAGCTATTTAACAGAATCCCTGTTTGACAGATTTATAGTGTCTTCAAACATCCAGTGTCATAAGATTCAAGCAGTTTTTAACTGTGGAACTGGCTGCTAATACATTAGGTACTGTGGAGTCAGGGAAGACGTTGTTCTATCGTGACACTGAATATGTTTGGATCTCTGTTTCTCAATTCACACCAACCTGTTTCTCTGTGTCTGTGGTATTACTAACCAGAATGTTAGTGGGGTGATATACTACGTCCGGTGCTCCCGATGTGGCCTTTTATATATTGGCGAGACCCGACGCAGACTGGGAGACCGCTTTGCTGAACATCTACGCTCTGTCCGCCAGAGAAAGCAGGATCTCCCAGTGGCCACACATTTTAATTCCACATCCCATTCCCATTCTGACATGTCTATCCACGGCCTCCTCTACTGTAAAGATGAAGCCACACTCAGGTTGGAGGAACAACACTTTATATTCCGTCTGGGTAGCCTCCAACCTGACGGCATGAACATCGACTTCTCTAACTTCCGCTAATGCCCCACCTCCCCCTCGTACCCCATCCGTTACTTATTTTTATGCACACATTCTTTCTCTCACTCTCCTTTTTCTCCCTCTGTCCCTCTGAATATACCTCTTGCCCATCCTCTGGGTCCCCCCCCCCTTGTCTTTCTTCCCGGACCTCCTGTCCCATGATCCTCTCGTATCCCCTTTTGCCAATCACCTGTCCAGCTCTTGGCTCCATCCCTCCTCCTGTCTTCTCCTATCATTTTGGACCTCCCCCTCCCCCTCCAACTTTCAAATCCCTTACTCACTCTTCCTTCAGTTAGTCCTGACGAAGGGTCTCGGCCTGAAACGTCGACTGCACCTCTTCCTACAGATGCTGCCTGGCCTGCTGCGTTCACCAGCAACTTTGATGTGTGTTGCTTGAATTTCCAGCATCTGCAGAATTCCTGTTGTTAGTAATTCCTGTTTGTCTACTTCGGCGATACTAATAAGACCATAAGACAAAGGAGCAGAAGTCGGCCATTCGGCCCATCGGGTCTGCCCCGCCATTTTATCATGAGCTGATCCATTCTCCCATTTAGTCCCACTCCCCCGCCTTCTCACCATAATCTTTAATGCCCTGGCTACTCAGATACCTATTAATCTCTGTCTTAAATACACCCAATGACTTGGCCTCCACTGCCGCCCATGGCAACAAATTCCACAGATTCGCCACCCTCTGGCTAAAAAAATTTCTTCGCATCTCTGTTCTGAATGGGCGCCCTTCAATCCTTAAGTCATGCCCTCTCGTACTAGACTCCCCCACCATGGGAAACAACTTTGCCACATCCACTCTGTTCATGCCTTTCAACATTCGAAATGTTTCTATGAGGTCCCCCTCATTCTTCTAAACTCCAAGGAGTACAGTCCAAGAGCGGACAAATGTTCCTCATATGTTAACCCTCTCATTCCCAGAATCATTCTAGTGAATCTTCTCTGAACCCTCTCCAACGTCAGCACATCCTTTCTTAAATAAGGAGCACAAAACTGCCCACAGTACTCCAAGTGAGGTCTTACCAGTGCCTTATAGAGCCTCAACATCACATCCCTGCACCTATACTCTATTCCTCTAGAAATGAATGCCAACATTGCATTCGCCTTCTTCACCACCAACTCAACCTGAAGGTTAACCTTAAGGGTATCTTGCACGAGGACTCCCAAGTCCCGTTGCATCTCATACAACCTGGTACGGAAGTTGTCCTGTCCAAGACCGGAAGAAGCTGCAGAAGATCGTGAATACAGCCCAGCACATCACACAAACCAATCTTCCATCCTTGGACTCACTTTACACTGTGCTGCCAGGATAATCAAGGACACGACCCACCCAGCCAACACACTTTTCATCCCTCTTCCCTCCAGGAGAAGGCTTAGGAACAGCTTCTTTCCAACTTTGATAAGACTGCTGAACGGATCCTGACCTGGATCTGGGCCATACCCTCCAAATATCCGGACCTGCCTCTTCGCTTTTTTGCACTACCTTACTTTCCCTTTTCTATTTTCTATTTATGATTTATAATTTAAATTTTTAATATTTACTATCGATTTGTACTCCAGGGAGCACGAAGAGCAGAATCAAATATCACTGTGATGATTGTACACTCTAGTATCAATTGTTTGGCGACAATAAAGTATAAAGTATCTCAGAACTTTGAATTCTCTCCCTATTTAAATAATAGTCTGTCCGTTTATTTCTTCTACTAAAGTGCATAACCATACACTTTCCAACATTGTATTTCATTTGCCACTTCTTTGCCCATTCTCCCAATCTTTTCATGTCTCTCTACAGACTCTCTGTTTCCTCAGCACTACCAGCCCCTCCACCTATCTTTGTATCATCAGCAAACTTAGCCACAAAGCCATCTATTCCATAATCCAAATTGTTGATGTACAACATAAAAAGAAGCGGCCCCAACATGGACCCCTGTGGAACACCACTGGTAACCGGCAGTCAACCAGAATAGGATCCCTTTATTCCCACTCTCTGTTTCCTGCCAGTCAGCCAATGCTCTATCCATGTATGTAACTTTCCCGTAATTCCATGGGCTCTTATCTTGTTAAACACCCTCATGTGTGGCACCTTGTCAAAGGCCTTCTGAAAATCCAAATATACAACATCCACTACATCTCCCTTGTCTAGCCTACTTGTAATTTCCTCAAAAAATTGCAATAGGTTTGTCAGACAGGATATTCCTTTAAGGAAACCATGCTGAGTTCTGCCTATCTTGTCATATGCCTCCAGGTACTCTGTAACCTCATCCTTGACAATCGACTCCAACAACTTCCCAACCAATGTCAAGCTAACAGGTCTATAATTTCCTTTTTGTTTCCTTGCCCCCTTCTTAAATAGCGGAGTGACATTTGCAATCTTCCAGTCCTCCGGAACCATGCCAGAATCTATTGACTTTTGAAAGATCATTGCTAATGCCTCCTCAATTTCCACAGCTACTTCCTTCAGAACATGAGAGAGCATTCCATCTGGTCTGGAAGATTTACCTACCCTTAAGCTATTCAGCTTCCTGAGTACCTTCTCTGTCGTAATTGTGACTGTGCACACTTCTCTTCCCTCTCACCCTTGAGTGTCCGGTATACTGCTGATGTCTTCCTCAGTAAAGACTGATGCAAAATACTCGTTCAGTTCCTCCACCATCTCCGTATCTCCCATTACAATTTCTCCAGCATCATTTTCTATCGGTCCTATATCTACTCTCACCTGTCTTTTACTCTTTATATACTTGAAAAAGCTCTTTGATATTATTTGCTAGCTTCCTTTCATAGTTCATCTTTTCCCTCTTAATGACCTTCTCAGTTTCCTTTTGTAAGCTTTTAAAAACTTCACGATCCTCTGTCTTCCCACTAATTTTTGCTCCCTTGTATGCCCTCTCCTTTGCTTTAACTTCTCTTGTCAGCCACAGTTGCAACCTTTTTCCATTCGAAAATCTCTTCTTTTTTGGAATATACCTGTCTTGCACCTTCCTCATTTCTCGCATAAACTCCAGCCACTGCTGCTCTGCCGTCCTTCCTGCCAGTGTCCCTTTCCAGTCAACTTTGGCCAGTTCCTCTCTCATGCTACTGTAATTTCCTTTACTCTACTGAAATACCGACACATTGGATTTCGGCTTCTCTTTCTCAAATTTCACATTGAGCTCAATCATGTTATGATCACTGTCTCCTAAGGGTTCCTTCACCTCAATCTCCATAATCACCTCTAATAGTCCTTAATGTGAGAAACTATCTATAAATCTGGTTGAAATTGAGTCAGTGGACAGCTTAAGTCTCTCAGATCATTTCTCCACCATGAAGTTAGGAGCTGACTATTGAACAAAAATAGAAAATGTAAGAATTACTCAACGGGTGAGGCCATGTCTATGGGAAGAGCCAATATTTCAAATCAGAGACCCTTTGACAGAACTGAAAATGAGACAAATGAGACTTGTAAAGCTGCAGACACTATCCCTTGCAACCACAGGTGATGTAACACGTGCCCTTTGACCTCTTCCCTTCTCGCTGTTTAGGCACCCAAACAGGCTTTCCCGATGAACCAGAGATTCACTTGCTGTACACTCGATTTGAAGAAGTACATGTAGTATTCACAATGCAGTCTGCTTGACACTGGAGAAATCAAATGCAGATTGGGGGTGGGGGGGTTGGTTCTCTACAGAGCACTTGTGTTCAGTTCACGGGGGTGACTGAGCTTCCTGTTACCTGGCATTTTAATTCCTTATCCCACTCCCACTCTGGCCCATTGGTTTGTGGCTGCCAGTGCACTCACATTGAGGTCTAAAGCAAGCTTCAAGAACCGAACCTCAGTTTCCCTCTGAGCACGTTGCAGCCTTTTAATTATTGAATTCTACAACTTCAGGTGACTTGATTTCTCAGTCAGTATCAGTCATTCATTGCATATTAGGCCAGCTTAATATTTTAATGCTTTTTTTCCTCTTTGAGTGAAGAACATGCCCAGCCTGACCTGCCAGACATCTCTTTGTACTCTGTATTTTGCAGCTTCCACATTCTTTCGTCTATATTATCATTCATTGCTTTCATCCAGTCATTGACTAGATAAAGATAACCTTGTTTACAGCTCATCCCCATAGTTACCCTGGCAGAGGTGTCCTTCTCTCTCACCTTGCCTGCAACATAATAAAGTTCTTTTGTTTCCTTTTCACATCTGACAAAGAGTCTCAGATCTGAAACACCGACTTTGTTTCTCTTCCCACAGATAAAACCTGACCTACTGAGAATTTCCAGTGTGTTCTGCTTTTGTTTTAAATTACCAGCATCTTGAGGTTTTGCTTTTATTTTCTCTGAACAAGCAGAAAAGAAACTTGTGTAGAGCCTGCAGGGCAAAACTAAATGTTCATCACATCATCAAACTTGCCAATTATATCAGATAGTATGAGTGGAAAATGGTGGTGACAATCCTCACTTTAACGTGAGTTGAATTTTTATATTAGAGGAGATTGGTTTTAAGTCTACTTTGAGCTAATTTTCTCCTCCTCCCATCTACAAACGGCCCTGAAGTCCAACACAGGCACTTAATATGCCAAAAGCTCATTTACTAAATATTAATGAAACCAGTCAAAGAAGTCTGAGCAAAGTTGGTCTCTAACCAAGTGGATAGGCAGGAAACTTCTCAGCGCACACCTAATCCAAATGATTTGTGTTAAGTCCAGCTGCAGTGAGTGAGGAAGATAAAGCAGCATTATTTCAAGCCAAGTATTGGCCTACTCCGTGCCTTTTCTCCACCTCATTCCCTCCCTCCCCTGTGAAGTAGTTACACACATTGACAAAAGCATCTATAGAAAACTATGTAAGCTACTAAAACATTTCAAGGCATTTTCTAATGGAGCATCACCACATGACATATGACAACTATGTTAATAGGATAAATTATGAGATATAATAGATGTGTTGAATAAGTATCTTGTAGTGAAAGTTTCAATTTTAGTATTTGTTAAACATTTTGATTTTTTTTCTACTTTTACTGTTGTTTATTTCTGCCCTCATATCCTCATTCATTACATCTCAAGTCCACATTCAGAAGAAATCAAAACATGAAATTATGGCCTGAAAATTGATTAACTGCATTATTTTACTGATGTAAAACCGGTGGTCAGGCATCCGGTGTGCAGTCTGTGATGAACAAGCTGATAACAGAACAGATCTCAGTTTATGTTTAAAACCATTCAAAAATCAATTTATCCAAAAGGTGAATAAATAAATCAATAGTAGCCCCACAATTTGATTAGAAAAAAAGTCAATTATCTAATTTGTTAAGTGAGATAAATAGTAAAATGGGTACAAATACTAACTTGCAATTTAATTCTTTGCAAGTATCCTTTGCATTTTTAATGAATTTATCTTAGAAGTCTTTCATTAAGTAAGAATTGAAAATTTTTAAATGTCGCTGATTTATTTCAGCAATTTCAAATTAGATTGCTGTTTGACAGGGAATATTAAATCAGTCTGCTAAATTCAGATGGATTCTGTCATTTATACTTGGGTTTTGAATATTCTACTCCCCATTCACAAAATAATCACGTGACTGTGTTTAAATATCAATTTAATCAGAAACGTAACATTGAGCTAATTTTGAAGCTCTTTCATCTGCAGTTCTGTTTAATATTGCTTGCATGCCATGACTGGATTTTTAAAAATCTGAATTGGAAATATTTTATTTTCTCATTCCTGGTCTCTTAAACCCAAATTCATGATTCCCGGTAGTGTATTCTGGTAGGATGCTGGGTATCCCGAGAAGAAACCTCCACTCATGCAGTAAATCCATCAAGGACATGGCATATAAGACACTCATCCATCCAAAGCTCGAGTATTGCGCGGCCGTATGGGATCCCCATCAAGCTAACAATAAGAAGTCCATTGAAACAATCCAACGCCGTGCTGCTCGCTTTGCGTTAAACGATTACAGCAGGAAATCCAGTGTCACCAACCTGCTCTCTAACCTTCAATGGGAACCACTTGAAAACCGACGTATTAAACTACGGTTAATATTCATTTTCAAGGAAGTTCACAACTTCACTCCATCAAACATCCAAATTCGACACAGGGTCAGTTCAACTCGACAGCAAACTGGACCTCACATATTGGTAACTCCTTCATTCATAAGATTTGCTACCAGAACTCCCTCTACCCAAGATCAACAAGAGAGTGGAATCTTCTGCCGCCAGACCTGCGCAGTATTCCTGACATTAATATTTTTAAAGATAGACTCGATCAAATGGATTTAGGGGATTTAGTCAAAAAAGCTTACTTTACAATTTAACTCCCACGCCGTTCACACCGACTGCGCGTTATAACAGCCGTCTGGCAGTGCTTGCGCAGTACCAAGCAGAAGCAGAAACAGAAGGAGTCAATTTTATTTCTACCAAATGTAACCATTCTGTTGACCTATTGTCATTGTTAGGCAATAATGTACACTAACAACAGCTAAGTGTTTTTGTTGCTGCCTGCTGATACCCTCCTAGGGCAGTTAATGTTTTAAATCTATGAGCTTCTTCCAACAATATTATAGACTAGCCTTTGCACCCTATCTGAGAAGTAAGTTAAATGTTTTAAGGTAAGCTGACAAGCCACATTGTTGAGCTGATTTATTTAATGAATTCATTAGCTTATTCACAAAAAAATGTGATTAAAGGGAATTGAACCACAAGCTCAACAATTAAATGAATGAATAAACAGGACTACCATTTAATGATTAAACTTGTTGCATGAAGTACACAGGTGGAGGAACCAAAGTTTTTTTTTGCTGAAGTTTCCTGCTACTGAAACACATCTGAAGCAGTCAACATAGTAAATATCGCCTAGGTAGAACCACAGGCAATTGCAGGTACCGGAAGTTCAGTACTTTAACCTTTAGTTGTCACTTTAAACAAAAGCATGCACATATACAGAGGATAAGTGTACATATTTCCTGAGCGTTAGAATCTAAGGAGGTAATTTAATGCAATATTTCTATCTTCACAGTTTTTACCCTAAAGAGATCCTTCCCCCGTTTCTCTAAGTGGACTAAAATTCTTTTTACTGATGAGCTGCACGCCGTCTTGATGATTTCCTCAGGCAGCAGAATAATTGTTTCAGACTTGGATTGCAGTAGTCAAGAGGTGTATCAGAGGAATCACGCCAGGTCCTAACAGATTTGTTTTAAATGATTTTTGACCAATACTGTCTGCTCATCTGAAAATAAGGGCAGGTGCTAGTCAAAAATCACCCCCAAATTCTGCAGAGGTACAGTAGTGCTGGTCTGCTCTTGTATCAACAACAGGAGACCATCGTAAACCCCGGGGAACCAGATTTCCTGCACTGGTGTCTCAACAACTGAAGAGTAGTAGTGTATGTACAATGCATTTTATAGCCAAATGAGCTGTGGTGATCCAACTCACATTCAGTTTTTGAACAAAGAGATAGCAAAAAAAAATGTAAAACTATATACAACATTGCATTATTTCAGAAACATTACCACTACCTTAGGGCTGCAGAATTATTTTAACAATCCTCAATAAGCTTCCCAGCAATAGAAGAGCAGAGCAAATTATATACATTTTATAACACTTCCAAATAAAAAAGTTATTGATTTACTGTATGTTACCGGCTACCACTCCAGTAACAAGATAGAACAGATCTTGCCCAACTCACCCAATCACCCTCACTGTGGAACCTGTTTAATGTCTTCCATTTCATCGATTTTTAACTCCTTTATTAATAAAAAGTTATCAATCAATATCATGTCATTTAAGAAGCATCATGCAAGAACAGTCGTGGGATTGTAACATTGCTATAAAATGGTTGGATAAATATAAAAGGCACACAAGGCAGGAAGGAACAATCAATTAAAAGCAAGTAGTGAGAATAAAACATTACAAGAACACAACACAAAATGTATGACAAAGGGGCATGAATGTTGCCAGATGATTTGAGAAAGCAAACAAAGGAAGGTTAAGGAAAGATTACTGAATGTTATAAGAGGGCGCTTAAAATAGTTCTGCTTGCATTTTTTTGGAATCTAGACATTACTGGCAATTGTTCTTGAGAACGTGATGTTATGTTGCGGCATTGAACTGCATGGTTGTATAAGATGATGAAAGGCATTGACCGTTAGATAGTCAGAGGCTTTTTCCCAGGGCTGGAATGGCTAATACAGGAGAGCACAGTTTTAAGGTGCTTGGAAGTAGGTACAGAGGAAATGTCAGGGGCAAGTTTTTTATGCAGAGAATGGTGAGTGCTGGAATGGGCTGCTGGTGACAGTGGTGGAGGTGGATACAATAGGGTCTTTTAAGAGATTCTTAGATAGGTACATAGAGCTTAGAAAAATAGAGGGCTATGGGTAACCCTAAGTAATTTCTAAAGTAAGTACATGTTTGGCACAGCATTGTGGGCCAAAGGGCCAGTATTGTGCTGTAGGTTTTCTATGGTTTCTATGCAACAATCCTTCTGGTGCAGTACTTGTACAATACTGTTCAGTAGCATGTTGCAGGCTTTGAGCCAAACAAATGGTGCGTAAACTGGAGGAGAATAACCCCTTTTTGGTGTTCCCTTCCCTAAAAGCTTTATTCATTCTAGTGATACACCTATCTTTAGGTATTTGTGTATAAGACTTTACAGATTTGTAAAGGCTGCCACCAGCTCTGTCAAATCCAATTTTGGTGACTAAGCCAATGCTGGTTGGTTCACTCGGTATTATTCTTTCTGTTCAAAAGTAAGGAAAGTAAGAAAGCTTTACTAGGTTGTTTCAGAATAATTTACAAGTCAACTATATTGGTGGGACTGGAGTTAAAAGTGTCAGACTTACTGTCCTGCGGAAAATTACTGAGGCATGTCAGTTTTGAGACGACCGATAATTTTGTAGTAATGAATAATAAAAGAAGTTCCGTTTTTCATTTTGTTTTGCGTTATTCGGAATCTCTGCACTGCTGGCAGTATCAGCATTTATTGCCTATTTGTATTTGCTGCTGAGAAAGCAGCAGTGAGTTGCTGCCTTGACGTTGAAGATGTAGACCTAGTGAGAACGAAGGACCAGATCATGATGGTGCACAGTTTACATAAGAACATTAGAAAATAGGAGCAAGGGAAAATCAATCAGCCTGAGAAACTGACCCTGCTATTCTCCATGATGATGGCTCATCTATCCTAGGCCACATCTCCTCTTCTGTGTCAGCTCCTTATAGCCCTGATCTTTCAAGAATGTTTCTAAAATATTGTCTTGAAATATTCTGTTCTCTAGATTCACAATGATCTAGTCTCCACAAGCTTATGGGGTAGAGAATTCCAGCTGGTCACCAACTTCTATCTGAACAATTTCCTGTGTCCCTTGATTATTAGTGATCACGTCCTATTGTAACTATGTAGACCCCCCTCTTCAAAGATTATCCTACTGGTTGAAATATCTTGACATCTAACCTGTTATATTTCAAGGTAGCGTGATGCTATTGCAACCCAGGGTGTCGGAGATTGGAGTTCAGTTCCAACATCATCTTTACGGAGATTGTATGTCCACCCGTGAACGTGTGGGTTTCCCCGGGTGCTCCAGTTTCTTCCCACTGTCCAAAGACCTACTGGTTAGAAGGTTAATTGGTCCTTGTAAATTGTCCCTTGATTAGGATAGCACTAAATCGAGGGGTTGCTGGCAGCTTGGCTCAAAGGGCCGGAAGGGCATATTCCACACTGCATCTCTAAATAAAATAAGATCATTCCTCATTCTTCCAAGGAATGTTGATCTAAGTTAATGCAATTTCTGAGCCACTGCTGATAGGAACATGGAAGAGGAAATTACTGAAGTTGCCATTCTGTTGTCCCTGCTGGCTTTGTCTTGGTTATAAGGAACATAGGATATGGGGCAAGTAACTGCATTGCACTTTGTAGATGGTACATAGTGCAGACATTGCACTAGTGGCGGAGTAAACGAATGCTTAGGGTGGTTGATGGTGCGTAAACCAAGTGAGCCTCTTTGACCTAAGTGATATCATGCTTCTTGAAAGTTGATGGAGCTCCACATCCAGGCTGGTTCAAACTATTCCATTACACTGCTGATTTGTGCTTGATGATGAAAAGGCTTCATGGTGTCAGGGAGTAAGCTATTCCCTGCAGGATACCCACAATTTGTTTTATTGTTGCAGCTAGTCCAGATGAGATCCTGGTTAACAGAGCCAGCCTCTACCCTCTCGACAGGTTTTGATGGTGTGGAAGTTGTTAGCGATAGAGTTATTGAATGTCAAGAGGAGTTGGTAAGGCTCTTATGTTTTGGAGAAGATCATTGCCAGACACTATTACCTAAAGATCGCATGGATGAACTACAACAGTTGTTCATCCCAGTTTGGCAAAAAAATAAATCAAGGAAGGTAGTGCACCCGTGGCTGACAAGGGAAATTAGGGATAGTATCAATTCCAAAGGAGAAGCATACAAAATAGCCAGAAAAAGTGACTCACCTGAGGACTGGGAGAAATTCAGAGTTCAGCAGAGGAGGACAAAGGGCTTAATTAGGAAAGGTAAAAAAGATTATGAGAGAAAACTGGTAGGGAACATAAAAACTGACTGTAAAAGCTTTTATAGATACGTGAAAAGAGAAAGATTAGTTAAGACAAATGTAAGTCCCCTACAGACAGAAACAGGTGAATTCATTATGGGGAGCAAGGACATGGCAGACCAATTGAATAATTACTTTGGTTCTGTCTTCACTAAGGAGGACATAAATAATCTTCCGGAAATAGTAGGGGACAGAGGGTCCAGTGAGATGGAGGAACTGAGGGAAATACATGTTAGTAGGGAAGTGGTGTTAGGTAAATTGAAGGGATTAAAGGCAGATAAATCCCCAGGGCCAGATGGTCTGCATCCCAGAGTGCTTAAGGAAGTAACCCAAGAAATAGTGGATGCATTAGTGATAATTTTTCAAAACTCTTTAGATTCTGCACTAGTTCCTGAGGATTGGAGGGTGGCTAATGTAACCCCACTTTTTAAAAAAGGAGGGAGAGAGAAACCGGGGAATTATAGACCGGTTAGCCTAACGTCGGTGGTGGGGAAACTGCTAGAGTCAGTTATCAAAGATGTAATAACAGCACATTTGGAAAGCGGTGAAATCATCGGACAAAGTCAGCATGGATTTGTGAAAGGAAAATCATGTCTGACGAATCTCATAGAATTTTTTGAGGATGTAACTAGTAGAGTGGATAGGGGAGAACCAGTGGATGTGGTATATTTGGATTTTCAAAAGGCTTTTGACAAGGTCCCACACAGGAGATTAGTGTGCAAACTTAAAGCACACGGTATTGGAGGTAAGGTATTGATGTGGATAGAGAATTGGTTGGCAGACAGGAAGCAAAGAGTGGGAATAAACGGGACCTTTTCAGAATGGCAGGCAGTGACTAGTGGGGTACTGCAAGGCTCAGTGCTGGGACCCCAGTTGTTTACAATTTATATTAATGACTTAGACGAGGGAATTAAATGCAGCATCTCCAAGTTTGCGGATGACACGAAGCTGGGTGGCAGTGTTAGCTGTGAGGAGGATGCTAAGAGGATGCAGGGTGACTTGGATAGGTTAGGTGAGTGGGCAAATTCATGGCAGATGCAATTTAATGTGGATAAATGTGAAGTTATCCACTTTGGTGGCAAAAACAGGAAAACAGATTATTATCTGAATGGTGGCCGATTAGGAAAAGGGGAGGTGCAACGAGACCTGGGTGTCATTATACACCAGTTATTGAAAGTGGGCATGCAGGTACAGCAGACGGTGAAAAAGGCGAATGGTATGCTGGCATTTATAGCAAGAGGATTCGAGTACAGGAGCAGGGAGGTACTACTGCAGTTGTACAAGGCCTTGGTGAGACCACACCTGGAGCACTGTGTGCACTTTTGGTCCCCTAATTTGAGGAAAGACATTCTTGCCATAGAGGGAGTACAAAGAAGGTTCACCAGATTGATTCCTGGGATGGCAGGACTTTCATATGATGAAAGACTGGATGAACTAAGCTTATACTCGTTGGAATTTAGAAGATTGAGGGGGGATCTGATTGAAACATATAAAATCCTAAAGGGATTGGACAGGCTAGATGCAGGAAGATTGTTCCCGATGTTGGGGAAGTCCAGACCAAGGGGTCACAGTTTGAGGATAAAGGGGAAGCCTTTTAGGACCGGGATTAGGAAAAACTTCTTAACACAGAGAGTGGTGAATCTGTGGAATTCTCTGCCACAGGAAACAGTTGAGGCCAGTTCATTGGCTATATTTAAGAGGGAGTTAGATATGGCCCTTGTGGCTAAAGGGATCAGAGGGTATGGAGGGAAGGCTGGTACAGGGTTCTGAATTGGGTGATCAGCCATGATCATACTGAATGGCAGTGCAGGCTCAATGGGCCGAATGGCCTACTCCTGCACCTATTTTCTATGTTTCTACGTTTCTATGTTTCTATTGTAGCCCAAACAATACTTCCCAATTATCTGCTCATGCCTAAATGTCATAAAGGTCTTGTGCCATGCAAATGTGGATTGCTTCACTTATTGAGGAGTTGTGAAAGGAATTTAACACTGTATGATCATCAGCAAACATGCACGCTTCTAATCTTAAAATGGAAGGAAAGTCACTGATGAAGCAGCTGAAGATGGTTGGGCCCAAGATATTCTGAGGAATATCTTATCCTGGAATGGGATAATTGACCTCCAACAATCCCTACTACCTTCCTTCCGATATTTATCAAATTGAGTTTTACCAGTGTTTCCTGATGAAATATCACCTTGATGTCAAGGGTAGTCACTCTGCTCTTTGGACCAAAGCTGTGATGAGATTTGAAGTTAGGTGGTTATGGCAAAACCCAAACTGAACATCAATAACTGTTACTCGAGTCATTTTCGTGATAGCTTTCTTCACTTTATTGATGATTAAAAGTAAAAGGAATCGCCGAAGGAAAAAAGTCATGGTCAAAGAGAATTCAAGAGGCCATAGAAGCCTTGAAGGTCTTCATGGGGAGATTATAAATGATTAAACTCAGAAATACCAAAGAGAGCACATAAGAGACAAAGCCAACATTGGAAACAGTAATCTGGGTGGTCCCCAGGTCATTAATTACCCAACCAAAATGTCCACTTTCCCCCAAACCATCAAATCAATAGTTTTAAATTACAGTCTTCAGAAGATTCTTTCAAATATTTTAGCTTGCCTCCTGAACGATTGCTTTTAAGTTAAATTCAAAGAATCTTCAGGAAAAAAGTTGTAAATATTTAAAATGATGTTATTGAGATTATTTTTATTCTACAGCAGTGCCTCACTTGCAATGCTAAGTCTGCATGTATTAAGGCAATACATTTGAAAGAATAATACACACTAAGCAACTTCTCTTGGCAGATAGCAGATGAGTCCCACTTTGTTTGGGCAGCTACCGGTAAGCACCAGCGGTGAAATGACTTTCCAATAGAAAACAAGTAGACCTTCTTCATTTGCTTGCAGTATTCTCAAGAATTTAATGAAGTGGGTTCCCAACATTATTAGACCTTATTCTTCTGCATAATTTATATCTTCAACAAAGTACTAAAACAGAATAGATTTTAATTGGAACATCTAAACTTGAACCGAGACTGGATGGCAGAATATAGTTAATGCAGGAAGGTTGTGTTTGAAGCCTGGCTGTCCCTGCACTGCTCCTGAAATTGAAATTGAAGGCTGTGTATTTATATGTTGACAAATTCTTGCCACAAAACTATTTCTGTACATTAATAGAGTCATAGAACGCTACAGTGCAGAAACAGGCCCCTCGGCCCATCTAGCATGTGCCGAACCATTAATCTGTGTAGTCAAGTTGACCTGCCCCTGGACCATAGCCCTTCATACCTCTCCCATCTATCTACCTATCCAAATTTCTCCTGAATGTTGAAGTCAGCCCTCCAGCCATCACTTGCTCTGGAAAATCATTCCACATTCTTACCCCCCAAAGGTCACCTTAAATATTTCACCTTTGTGTCCATTTTATCTACTGCGCGAGTTCAGCCACGCCATATTGCCTGTCATCTACATTCCACTTTCCCGACACAGTCCTGATGCTATGTGTGATGTCATACACACTACTATCGCAAGACTCCAGACCCAACACCCCAATGTGTTCATTGCAGTATCGGGAGACTTCAACCATGTTTTTCTCTCTCGACAACCCTACCCACCTTTGATCAGTTTGTCAAGTGTCCGACAAGAGGAAATAAAACACTGGATCTTTTGTATGCAAATGTTAGGGATGCATACTGCTCCCCAGCTCTCCCCCCACTTGGAAGGTCAGATCACAACCCAGTTCACCTCATGCCCTAGTATAAGCCCAAAGTACAGCAACAGCTAGCTACCACCAAGGTAGTAAAGAAATGGTCTCAAAAAGCCATCAAAGCCTTGAGGTTACTGACTGGAAAGTGCTTTGTGAACCATATGGAGAGGACATTAACAGACTTACTGATTGCATCACTGGCTGTATCAATTTCTGTGTGGACACTGTAATACAATCAAGGACTGTTTGCTGCTTCCCCAGCAACAAACCATGGGTCATCAGTGATCTAAAGGCTCTTCTCAACCTTTAGATCAGGAGACAGGGAGGAATTGAAACACGTGCAGAGTGAGCTAAAGGAGAAGATCAAGGTGGCTAAAGAGGAATACAGGGGAGATCTGGAGAACAGGCGTGGGCAGAGTAACACATGGGAGGTGTGGAGAGGCATCACTGGCTTCAATCAGCCTAGCTGTAGAACCTCTGAATGCAGCCATGAATGGGCTAATGAGTTAAGCCAATTCTCAATAGGTTTGATAATTACCCTCCTGTTCACACCAACCTCAGCATGCCAGTCCAGCTGCCAAGGAACTCAGTCCCTCAGCATCAATGCCTCCCCTCCTCCTAATCCCCCCTCCAGTTCAACACGTGGAAGAACAACACAAGCTAGCACTGTCTACATCCCCTCCTTGCCCTGCACCTACCATTCACACCTCCACATACCAACTGCTATCATCCAGATCTTCACCTCCCCTAGCCCCCACCTTCCACCAACTTCCCAGTCATCATGGACTCACCTTCACTACTGAGCAGGTGAGAAGGCCCTGGAGAAACTCAGACACGGCAGAGCATTGGGACCGGACAGTGTGAACCCCAAGGTCCTGAAAGAGTGTGCTGAGCAGCTGTGTGGAGTTCTCCAGTGCATTTTCAATCTGAGTCTCAGCCTGGAAATGGTCCCGACTGTATGGAGAAGGTCATGTGTGGTCCCAGTACCCAAGAAAGACCAACTGAAAGTCTGGAATGACTACTGTCCAGCAGCCCTGACCTCACACTTCATGAAGACCCTAGAGTGGCTGGTCCTGGCTCAGCTCCGACCCCAGGTCAGATCAGCCCTCGATCCCCTGGAGTTTGTATACCAGGAGCACATTGGAGTTGACGATGCTGTCGTCTACCTGCTGAACAGATTCTCCTCCCATTTGGCTAAACAGGACAGAACTGTGAGGATCTTGCCGGGGGAAAAGCTCCCCTCAATGCAGGTTGGTACTTCCATTGTATCCTGGATAATGGACTACCTGACTGGGAGACCACAGTTTGTGCGTCTTCAGAGCAGCATGTCAGGCCTGGCTATTAGCAGCACTGGGACACCACAGGGGACTGTATTGACTTCCTTCCTATTTGCCCTGTATACCCTAGACTTTAAATATAACACTGAGTCATGTCATCTGGAGAAATTCTCTGACTCAGCAATAGTTGGGTACATAAAGGGAGTTCAGGAGGGTGAATACACTGCCTGGTGGATGACTTTGTCAAATGATGCAAGGTGAGTAAGACAAAGGAGGAGGAGATGGACTTTAGGAGGACTAAGCCTGCACTCCTCCCTGTTACTATTGATGATGTGGATGTGGTGAGGACCTACAAGTATATAAGGGTGCACCTGGATGACAGACTTGAGAGCAGCACCAACACAGAGACTGTGTATAAGAGGGCCAGAGTCTCCTCTATTTCCTGAGGAGACTGAGGTCCTTTGGAGTATGCAGGCCTGTCTTTCTAGACCTCTCCATAGCTCTATTTTTCTAAGCTCCATGTACCTGTCTAAAAGTTTCTTAAAAGACCCTATCGTATCTGCCTCCACCACCATTGGCGGCAGCCCATTCCACGCACTCACCACTCTCTGAGTAAAAAACTAACCCCTGACATCTCCTCTGTACCTACTCCACAGCACCTTAAATCTGAGTCCTCTTGTGGCAACCATTTCAGCCCTGGGAGAAAGCCTCTGACTATCCACATGATCAATGCCTCTCATCACCTTATACATCTAGACTGTTTAAGGTAACTTATTTTTTATTCTTTCTTACTTCTCTTCTAATATTTATATCTCTGTGCACTTGTAATGTTACTGTGGCACTGTAATTTCCTTTGGGATCAATAAAGTATTTATCGATACAGTAGATAACAAACAACAACAGACCTAGCACTAACTCCTGCGGCACACGGCTAGTCACAGACAGAGAAGCAACCATCTACTACCACTTTCTATCTTCTCCCATGAAGCTGATGTCTAATCCAATTTACTACCCCATCTAGAATGCCAAGCAGCTGGATTTCTTGACTGGCCTCCCATGCAGGATCTTGTAAAATACCTTGCTAAAGTCCATGTAGACAACTGCCTTGCCTTCATCAGCTTTCCTGATAACTTCCTCAAAAAAGCTCTACAAGATGCTTAGATACAACTTACTACGCACAAAGCCATGTTTTGTATCCCTAATCAGTCCGTGTCTATCCATGTGTTTATGTATCCAGTCCCTTAGAATACCTTCCAGTAACTTTCCCGCTGCTGATGTCAGGCTCACTGACCTATAATTTCCTGGCTTATTCTTAGAGCCTTTCTTAAACATTGGAACAATATTAGCCGTCCTCCAGTCCTCTGGCACCTCACCTGTGGCTCAGGATGTTTTAAACAACTTTGTTAGGGTCCCTGCAATTTCTGCACTGGCCTCCCACAGAATTTGAGGGAACACCTGGGGGCTTTAACCACCCTAATTTGCCTCAAGGCAGCAAACATCTCCTCCTGTGTAATCTGTACAGGGTCTGTGATCTCGCTGCCACATTGCCTCACATTTATAAACTCTATGTCCATCTCCTGAGTAAACACGGATGCAAAAAAATCCATTTAATGTGTCTCCCATCTGTTTTGGCTCCACATATAGGTTACCAATCTGATCTTCCAGAAGACCAAATTTGTTCCTTGCTATCCTTTTGCTTTTAATATATCTGTAGAAGCCCTTAGGATTCACCTTGTCTGCTAGAGCAAACTCATGTCTTCTTTTAGCCCTCCTGATTTCCTTCTGAAGTGTTCTCTTGCATTTCTTATACTCAAGTACCTCATTTGTTTTTTCCTGCCTGCTGTGCACCTCCTTTTCCTTAATCTTCTTCTGACAGGAACATACAAACTCTGTACTCTCAGAATTTCTCTTTTGAAGGCCTCCCACTTACCAAGTACACTCTTGCTAGAAATCAACCTTTCTCAGTCCACACTTGCCAGATCCTTTCTGATGCCATAAAAATTGGCCTTTCTCCAACTTAGAACCTTAATCCAAGGACCAGACCTACACTTTACCATAATTACCTTGAAACTAATTGCATTATAATGACTCCGTGCAAAATGTTCCACTACACAAACTTCTGTCACTTGCCGGTGTCTCATTCTCTAATAGGAGATGTAGAATCACAATCTCTCTAGGTGGGACTTCTATGTATTGATGAAGGAAACTTTCCTGAACACATTTAGAAAACTCTTTCCCACCCAGCCCTTTTACATTATGGGAATTCCAATCAATATGTGGAAAGTTAAAATCGCCAACTATCACAACCTTGTGCTTCTTGCAACAGTTGCAAATTTGTTCTCTACATAACAGTTACAAAACAGTTCTCTACAAATTTGCTCCTTTAAATCCCATGTAAGGTTGGGTGGTCTACAACATAATCCCATTAACTTGGCCATACCTTTCTCACATCTCATTTTTACCCACAAGTACAGTGGCGGGGTGGAGATATATCTCTACTAAAGGAAGTGCAAGGCACTGTTTCCCTCTGTTAGCCTGCAGGTCACCCCTGGGCACTTGCTTACTCCCCTGATCAGGGTCATGTGAAGCCTTGGGAGCAGGCGGTAGATGATTGAATAAGCAGCTGGTGCATATCACAGGTCCTGGCTATGCGACCACTAACTCCAGGCAGACAATCTCTGAAAGAGCATCGGCAATGGCCAATTCACCCGTCTTGTAAAGACAGCGTTCAGAAGGAAATGGCGCACCACTCCTGTAGAAAAATTTGCCAAGAACAATCACAGTCATGAAAAAACCATGATTGTCTACGTCATACAACTTGGTACATAACAAACAAATGGACTACCCATAAAGCTTCACCAGATGAGTTCTTGACTCTGTCTTCACTGAGCACGGCCATGGCATTTTACCTGACTAGTAATGCCACCCCTCCCCCTTTAATCCTTCCCACACCATCACATGTAAAACAACGGAACCCTGGAACATTGAACCGCCAATCCTGTCCCTCCTGCAACCGTCTCACTAATGACTACAATGTCTTAATTCCATGTGCTGATCCACGCCCTGAGCTCATCCCCCTTTCCTTCAGTACTCCTTGCATTGAAATATACCACTGATTCTTGAGAATTTGGATAAAACAGGTTTTAATCCTGAAAAGAAAAAATTTAAATGTTAAGAAATCTAAACTTACATGTTTATAGAACAAGGTCTCAGCAATCAAGCAATATTTCGGTGCAACCTCCTGATTTTGTAATTTTTTCATAAAATATGTGTTTTTCCTGTCATTACTTAGTTTTTGTCAACACAGTCAGACACAATAAAAAGCTAATTATTCTTATTTATTTAGTCTTAAGTAGATTTGGAGCTTTCAAATCATTGTGTCTACACTATAAGTACATATATATATATACTGTTAAATGTTGAATATTCACTTTTGTTCATTTTTTATACTATTTCACGTGTACTCCTTTAAAAACTCTTACATCATGCAACTTTTATCATTAGCATTAAATATACAAAATAACAATTTTGGACATAAGAAAACACATTTTTAATTTTAAAGAGACAATTATTTTAATAAATCAACTGTTTTGGAGGAACAGATTGTAAGCATATTAATTTAAAGACAGTTCCATCTGACGATGGTGACTGAGACCTGACGGTGGTGGCAGTGGCCTAACTACAACAAACAATTCCAACCTTTTCACCACTCAAGTCAATGTTTCCTTGCTTAACAACTTTATTTAACAATTTGGTACAACAAATAACAATTTGTCATGTACATTTCATCATGTAAATATTAACAACAGTAAACAGCAAAATAAAAACTACAGTACAACTGCAATGTTTAAGCATAAAGATCAGAAAACACACCAGGAACTAAAAAAAAAATCCATCCATTTCTGGGCTTGAAAATCTCCGAAAAAGTTCAGTCATCTTTATCAGGAAGTAGACGATTAATATGCTCCTCCTCTATGAAGTCCATGACTTCAGCAGACAGGTGGTAGATCTCCCTCGTCCTGCTTGCACGACCTGGTGATGATGGCTCCATCAGTTTGACCAGAATATCTTAAACTGGTATGAAGCACATATCCTTTCCACCTGGTTTTGGATGGAAGCACGTGTTGGGCCCATGAGGGTGGAAAAACTCCACTTGAACATCTTGACGATGAGCATCCACAGTGACAGCCTTTGCTAACCACCAATTTTGGTCATAAATGACTGCAAGCCAATCTCCACAATTAATGACACCAGCAGATATATATGTCGTAGTCCCGTAAGGACCACTCTGGGGTTCCTGCTCCATTTCCTCTATCAGCATTGCCAAAGGCCCTCTGTTCTTTCCCATTGTGGTAGGGCCATAATTCTCCTCAGCCTGTACCCTGGCATGTGTATTTTCAGTCAACTGAAATGTTGTTGGGCTGAAACACTGGCACATCTGTGGCTCACTATGGAAGCATGACAATGATCTGCAATGGATGCTGTGTCCGTAAGGTATGACCTGATGGATTTTCCTCATTGCTGGTACAGGTTTTAGTGGTTGAGAAAGGAGTGCATCACATGTCTGCATGTCACCTTCAGCAATAACATAGAGCTGAGTACTGCAAAGGCTTCTCCCAACCATCGCATGGAAGATTTTGCTTCCCTGTAGCATCTGCTCTGTTATTTTCTTGGTGATTCTTGTGTTTTTCTTTATTTCTAGTTTGCTTTCGTCGACAATGCTTTTTCAGTTTGTTCCTATCCTTTATTATCTCTTGAAGTATATTTTTCAAAGCTTTCATCTCTCTCAAGTATCTTGCTCTTGTTTTCCTTCTTTCCCTTTCCCCTGCTTTAGACTGCCTACTGCGAGCTGGCTCCTGTATAGTCTGATCCAATGGACTATCTGGGGGAGTTTCTGGGCCCTTTCTCTTACGCTCTCTTGACTCTTGCTGTCTACGTATCCATGCCTTTCTCTTAATCCTCTTTTCCCTTTCATTCAAATCACTGGTACTTTTTATCTTCCCATCCTCTACTCTCTTGTTCCATCTTCGTTTTTCCTTTCTCAGGTATTCCTCCTTTAACTCTGGCTCACTATATATTTTCTCTCTCTGCTTTTTTTGGTACTCCCTGTTTCTTCTCCTTCGCTCCTCCACTGATAGCTGCTGCCTAGCCATAACTTCCTCAAATACATAAAAGGAAGGTCAGAATTTAATGGAATTACTATGAAATTGTGCAAAATTACTATGAATTTAATTATGTTTAATTTGGTGAAATTTTATAAAATGATAATGAAATGGTGCAAATGAATTCATTTATGGTTTTAGTCATTGGGGATACATATAATAAGGAAATATTGTAGGCCTGTGTGTGGAAGAAATAAAGGAGAAATTATGTATATTATAAATAAAGAGGTTGATGAAACATTGCAAGCCATATTACTATTTATTTTGATAAATTATATTCAAGCCTCCATTAAGGATGATTTGATGTTTTTGTCAACATTGTCAAACCATGCATCACCACCATTAGACAGAAAACCTGACGGTGTTGATGTCTGACGGTGGTGACAAAAACGCACTTTTTTACATGACATGTATTTATTTATATATTTGACTTTGTTGGGTCTATGCTTTAAATGATTTGTTTATATCTGGATACCTCACGTGGAGTTGGACCAATTGTGGACAAGCTTCCATTTGGGCTGCAGGAAAGATAGGTGTCTATTGGCTCAGAGTACAAGGAAGAGAACGGTGGTCGATTCCCTCCCTTTGAGTATTTTAGTAAGTTTGTGTGCAAGGAGGCGAAGAGGCGAAACGACCCTAGCTTCATGAGTCAAGGCAGCACCACAACTCACACCAAGCCAGTTCAAACCCATTTTGAACAATTTTGTCATCAATAGACCTGTCTCAGTGCATAAAACCAAAGTCTTCGCAATCAACGATGACCCTAGCAAGAATTGTCCATTGCACAACAAACCCCACCCCCTCAAAAATTGCAGAATGTTTCGAAACAAACCCTTTGACGAAAGAAAGGCCCTTCTCAAGGAAAAAAAAATGTTTTAAGTGCTGTTCCTCTACCTCCCACCTCGCTAATGAGTGTATGTTCCCCATAAAGTGGTCGGAATGTAACAGCACTAATCACAATGAAGCCATGCATCCTGACCCATCACCGCAAACTGCCAAGGCTCCTCCACTCCCTCAAGAGGAGGGCGGGGTGGGAGAGGATCGCTGATACAACTATTGTCAGCTCAAGCTGCACAGAAGTTTGTAGTCCAGGTCAGTCGAGCCGTTCGTGCTCAAAGATCTGCCTCAGTAAGGTATACCCTAAGGGAGCCAAAGACAAGGCCATCAAGGCCTATGTAATTCTGGATGACCAGAGCAACCACTCACTAGTGAGACCAGAGTTCTTTGAGTTGTTCAGCATAAAGGGTAATCCATTCCCATACTACCTCAGAACTTGCTTTGGCATTGCAGAAACATATGGCAGGAAGGCAGAAGGCTTCCAGCTCAAGTCGCTGGATGGGAAAGTCGTCATCAGTCTCCTTCCACTCTTAGAGTGCAATGAGATCTTGAATAACCGATCCGAGATTCTGATATCAAGTGCAGTGCTACACCAGCCCCATCTCCACCACATTGCCAAGCACGTCCCAGAACTGGATCCGGAAGCAGAAATACTCCTGCTACTCGGAAGAGACGTTCTTAGTGTGCACAAAGTCAGGCAGCAGGTCAATGGACCACACAACACCCCCTTCGCCCAACGTCTGGATCTGGCCTGGGTGTGATAGGAGACGTGTGCCCTGGCAACGTACACAAACCGACAGTTAACACGTTCAAGTCTAACGTGCTAGAGAGTGGCCGCTATTCAATTTCTCAGCCTGCACAAGCTTCATGTATATCAAGGAAGCACAACAAAGGCATGAGCATAGTAAAGTAACTGAGAAGACACTGGGACAGTCAGTCTTTGCTCAAACTAAATACGATAATAAATTTGCTCCATCAGTGGAAAACGCCATCTCCTTAAAAATAATGGACACAGAAGTTTTTAGAGATGAAACAAACAACTGGATCACCCCACTACCATTCAGAGTACCGTGCCAGCGCTTGCCAAACAACAAAGAGCAGGCAGTCAGCTGGTTCACATCTTTACAACGAACCCTGGAAAGGAAACCTGAGACCAGTTACAGAGGTTGTTCTACTTCTACCTAAAGACTGATCTAGAGACTAAAGTTCTATACCATGTTTATAGTGACCTTACAAAGGTCAGGCGGGGAGTGTGTTGCCCTTAAGGCATTTATTTGACTTTGTTGGGTCTATGCTTTAAATGATTTGTTTGTAACTATGTTCTAGTTAAAGTTAAAGGTTGATAATTATATTACAGTTTAACAAAGGTAAATTCATTGTCTATGGTATATCACGGCATGTGATGATGCCACCTCCGGTGTCGCCGCGTCTTATGTGTAACCTGCGGTTCGGGAAGGTGTGAAGGCGGGTACCATGCGTGCAGCATGATCATGAAGAGCTCCGTGTCTACCCACAAAGAAACATTATAGGAGCAACAGCATAAGTTCATAGTTTTCGCCATGCGATGTTAATGTCGAAGAGCAAACAGTAAATGGTTAACCTTACTACGACTCTGTCTTCATTGGCACCGGTTTAACTTGGTGTTTAGTCAGAGTTTCAACACACTACAGGAGAACACTACATGACATGCATGAGTTGTATACAGGAGCCATCTTGTTTTCCCTAGCTGCCTCTGGCCTCTACTTAAAATGCATAAATTTATGCCATAATTTAAAGTAATTCTTTCTATACAAGAGACAGCGTTGACACATCATGGTTGTGGCAGTAGCAACATCAATAAATATGTAAAAATTATTGAAAAAATAGCAAATTTACAGGAGCTTGTTTGACCTTCTTGCATTTAGCAGATGTGGAGGGTGGAAAGGGGGTCCTCAGGAATATAGTTGACCATGTAGATGCCTGATTTTATTGCTTTTTTTTATAAATATCTGATGGTGTTGACAAAAACTTGGGACACATTTTGAGCAACCACAAAATAAAAGTGAATATTGTTGAAAATTCACTGCTTTTAGTTTTAAAGAGTTTTTTCACTCTATTCTTTCATCTGGCGTATATATTATACATTTTAAATGATTTTTTTTCACACTTTTTTATCAAATTGAAATGATAATCTCTTGTCTGAGGACAACTGATTTTGTGGGTACTGGGCTATCATATAATCATAATTTATAAAATTAAAAACAAACATATGGAAAAATGTTGCATTTGTGCTAAAGACCCTCAGATGATCAACCTTGATTATTTTAAATAAGAAAATATTATTCATTTTCAACGGAATTAGCACTTTTCTTAGTGGTACATGTTTTTGCCAAAGTCTCAAGAATCAGTGATACATTACTCAGAACATTGGTCCCCCCATGTTCAGCATAACCTAATCTAATACATCAGTCAATTCCATAACAAAGAAGTTATTTCTTTAGTAGAACTTTTCATTCCAATTTTACAAAAAGACTTTGGACTCCAATGAAATGAGATGAAAACATAGAGCCCATTTTCAGGCAAAAACTGGTAATCATGTTGTGCAGATGAAAGTAAAATACTAGTATATTTCTTGTGTTATTATTGTACTGAATGCTTGCATCCAAACATTCATTCTCTAAACCTTTCTAAATCTGGTCACTCAGATGGGAACATTCTAGAGATTTCAAAAGCTTCTCCAAAGCCACCAGTTTAATAGACGTTATGAGGATTGGAAAACCTCATAATGTGTTTCATGGTGTGTAGCAGTTACTGTAGGTTAATAATTATACAGTGCCTATAAAAAGTTTTCACTCCCCTTGGAAGTTCTCATGTTTTATTGTTTTACAACATTGAATCACAGTGGATTTAATTTGGCTTTTTTGGAAACTGATCAACAGGAAGACTCTTTCGTGTCAAAGTGAAAACAAATCTCTACAAAGTGATTTAAATTAATTACAAATATAAAACACTAAGTAGTTGATTGCATAAATATTCACCTCCTATAATATGACAGACCAAATCATCACTGGTGCAGCCAATTGGTTTTAGAAGTCATATAATTAGTTAAATGGAGATCTGATTTTGGAAACCTGTGTGCAGTCAAGGTGTTTCAACTGATTGTAGTAAAAATACACGTGTATCTGGAAGGTCCAACTGCTGGTGAGTCAGTATCCTGGCAAGAACTACACCATGAAGACAAGATAACTCTCCAAGCAACTCTGTGAAAAGGTTAATGAAAACCACAAGTCAGGAGATTGATACAAGAAAGTTTCCAAGTCACCGAATATCCCTTGGAGAACAGTTAAGACTATCTTCAAGAAATGGAGAGAATATGGTACAGCTGTAGATCTGTCTAGAGCAGGCCGTCCTCAAAAACTGAGTGGCTGTGCAAGAAGGGGCTAGTGAGGGAGATCACCAACAGATCAATGACAGCTCTGGAGGAGTTATAAGCTTCAGTGGCTGAGACGGGAGAGATTGTGCATGCAACAACTGTTGTCCAAGTGCTTCACCAGTTGCAACTTTATGGGAGAGCGGCAAAAAGAAAGTCACTGTTGAAAAACACATGAAATCTCAGCTAAGGTTTGCCAGAAGGCATTTGGGAGACTGAAGGCAGCTGGAAGAAGGTTCTATGGTCTGATGAAACCAAAACTGAGTTTTTAGGCCATCAGACCGAATGCCATGATTGGCATAAGCTAAACACCACACATCATCAAAAACACACCATCCACACTATGAAGCATGGTGGTGGCTGCATCATGCTGTGGGCTGCTTCACTGCAGCGGGCCCTGGAAGGCTTGTGAAGGTAGAGGGTAAAATGAACGCAGCAAAATACAGGGAAATCCTGGAGGAAAACCTGATGCAGTCTGCAAGTGAACTGCAACTTGGGAGATTTGTTCTTCAGCAAGACAATGACCCCAAGCACAAAGCCTAAGATACACAGGAATGGCTTAAAAGTTACAAAGTTAGTGTCCTGCAATGGCCAAGTCAGAGTCCAGACTTCAATCCAATTGAGAATATGTGGCTGGCCTTGAAAAGGGCTGTTCACTCACAATCCCATGCAATCTGACGGAGCTTGAGCAGTTTTGTAAAGAAGAATGGGGAAAAATTGCGGTGTCCAGATGTGCAAAGCTGATAGAGACCTAACCATACAGACTCAAGGCTGTAGTTGTTGCCAAAGGCGCATCTACTAAATACTGACTTGAAGGGGGTGAGTAATTATGCAATCAACTATTTTATGTTTCATAGTTGTAATTAATTTGGATCACTTTGTAGAGATCTGTTTTCACTTTGACATGAAAGAGTCTTTTTCTGTTGATCAGTGTCAAAAAAAGTCAAATGAAAGCCACTGTGATTCAATGTTGTAAAACAATAAAACATGAAAGCTTCTAGGTGGGAGGGGTTGTAAATACTTCTTATGGGCACTGTATATCAATACACATCATCGCCTGTACTGTATTTGAAGTAATATCTATTGGAAATACTCAGCAAAGAGAAGATTCAAGATCCTGATGTTTTATTAATAAAGCATTACTAACAAATCGGTATATGAACGATAATATGGCACTAGATTAACATACTGAGTGTGAGTACTTGCTCTAAATTCATGTTTTCAGTGTTTCCATTTCTTTGCCCATGAAAGCAAGGTACAAAACCTAAAAATACAGTTATTGTAATTTTATATAAAAACAAGAATTTGTATTGAAAACCAAAGGGTTTTTAATGCATTTTAAGGTGCAATAGATCCATCATTTATATTATGTTGGTCATATCAGACATTAATTCAGAAACAGCCATTCAAAATGTTCATCTTCAGAGCTTAAACATCTAACTTTTAGCTTTTTCCAAGGAATTAAAATAATTGAATGCTAAGAACATTTCAAATGCCGTGGGCAGAATAGTATTATATTGGAATCATCATTGAGAATAAACTGCTCTCTAATCACAGTTTTACCATTACAGATTGTCTCGTAGCAAAATAACAGAAAAGAAACAGATACAAAGCCTAATTTTACAATCACAGTTCATAAGTGTGGGAGGGCATTATATTTTTACACTCTCATTTCTTTGGATTCAGCTTTACAGTGTGTTCTTATGAGCCTATCCTCTTTCTGGCATAGGCACAAAATCAAGGAAAGCCTAACAAGCTGGTTTCTCATGAAGAGTATCCTCATAGCCGTTTCTGCTATATAGCATTTGTGATATGTCTTTACAGATGTGCTGAATTTCAGGAGGTGGAAGAATACATATTACAAAACATGACACAAAGCTTGTATGTAACTTGCATTTTGATACATGTATCTTTGGGAATGTATCCATGGCAACTAATTATTGCCCAGCCTGTCACTTTCAGAAACGCCATTGGAAGTGAAAACACTGATCATAATTTGTTCTTTAAGTGACCAAAGGCAAAACATGTTGGGCAATTTCATTGCCATTAATTGTCAATATTTCCACTGAAGCATTAAACAAATTCAATGTATGTGAACACTCATCATAATCTAGGTATATGAAGCGTCTCCTGCTTAAATGGATGAAGACACCGAGTATTGCCACTTTGGCTTCAGAGATGTGTTGAATACCGTGCTGCTCCATGGGGTCAAGGTGATGTAACACAAGTTAAATTGCCTGTTTTTTTGCCTTAATGTATGTTTTTGAAGATTGAATGCACATAGTACTTTTTCCTCAGAGAACAGGAAGCAGAAAACTAAGGGGAAAGATGATACTGAAGGAGAAAGATCTAACAGGGTAACTCCTTCACACAGACGATGATGTATGTATGGAATCTGGTGCCAGAGAAAATAACAACATTTCAAAGGTATTTGGATAAGTACATGGATGGGACATGATTAGAAGGATATAGTCCAAAGGGAAGCAAGTAGGACTAGCTTAGTCGGACACCTTTCTCAGCATGGAATATGCTATATTGCTCTTTGACTCTATATCGCATTGCATTGGAGCATCACAAGATCCAGGGAAGGGCAGGTTTTACCAAATCTTTAAAGCTGTCCTCCTGCAAGTGAGCAAAACACTGGCTGGAGACAAGTGCATTGAGAACAAGTTTATTCTGCAAAATTGGACCTTATTTGGAGAAGCCAAACTCATTGCAATAAGAGGCAAAACTGGAACAGGATGAATGAGATGATAAACTGAACAGAAATGATGTGCGGCTTGAAGTGTGGATTGAGTTCAATTCCAAATCAGAAGGTCAAGAAAATAAGTCAGGGAAACAGCAATCTGAAAAAAAAATTAGAAATAATTGACCCATTACCTGCTAAATGAGCTGCTGAATGGTACTTACTACCTGTTGGTGTTATAAGGTACTGGTGTGTTTATCTCATGGAGGGATCGGTTTCATGAGAGGTTCCCATAAACAGTATGCGGCCAATATTGTAACGAGCTTTATGAACCCTTGGGAAGTTAAAATTGCTTGCCTCTCTTATCTTCAAACTCATTTAGAAAATGTAACTTGTACATTAACTTGAGAAAAGATGATGCAAATTTTATCAAAATTAGATTATCATGTGTGGCATAATATCTGAAAATAAATTAAGCTTCCTCAAAAACAAAACAAAAGATCTTTTCCTGAAGGAGAGAACACATATGATTGATGTTTCTTTCAACAGAATATTTGCTAACTGCCCTGTATGGCTTCAAACATAGCAATCACCAAAATTACATTCTGGAAGATATAAAGTAGCCAAAAACAGGTGTTCTGGATATACAATATCTTCCACCTTTGAAAAGATTACAGTAAAAATGAAACAAAGAAATAATTGTGTCAGACAATCCTTTCACCCTTAAGAGATGGGACTCAACATCAGTTTACATCACAAGCAAGAGAAAATCTGCAGATGCTAGAAATCCAAGCAACACATACAAAATGCTGGAAAAACTCAGCAGGCCAGGCAAGAAGGGTCAACACACACAAAATGAAACATCGGGAAATGTTGAATGCACTCTTTTCCTAGATGCTGCCTGGTCTGCTGAGTTCCTCCAGCATCTTGTGTGTGTTGCTCAGTTTACATCTTTTAAAATAATTTTGATGACTTTGATAACCTTGTGCTTAAGTAAATGCACCATACAGTACAAAAACAGATGATTGGTTGAGGAAACAGCAAAGAACAAGTTTAATGGTGATTATGAACAAATAAATACTAATCAAAGCCACTAATTCCCATTACATGCTTCATATTTTACATTTGACTTGTAAATTGGAAATAGAAATTAGAAGTCAAGTATTCTGCTGTTCAGATCCAGTTCCTAATTGTTCGTGGATATCTTAATTTGTATGCAGTTCCCCTCTCCAGCAGAATACAGAGTAACTGCACGGATGTCTCCCAGCTGCAGATTGCCAGAGATGTGAACCCTGCCAAAAATAAACATGAATAAGTCAAAAGAATCAGAAAAAAAATTTCTCTGTAAATGCATTACCAGGTGTTTCAAAAAGAATCCAAATTCAGCCATTGGGTCTTTCAGATATCAGGTATCAAATCTGGTGTAGCCTAAGTTGTTCAAAGTCTGAATTTGTTTTATCCCTTGAAGCAAATGAGAATAGTCTAGCTCCATGGTATATTTCTTAAAGTCAAAGAAAGTCTGAAACAGATTCAGTTCCTGATTTAGAATATGTAGAAGTAATTACTTTATTTTCTTTATCCCTTAGGATTATGTCTTATGACTGTCCTCTGCAAAATCCTGAAGAGACAGTTTTTGAAAAAGCCCTTAAACAAGCAAACATATCTTGAACTTGCATAACTTGTATGTCTACATATTTGGCAATGAACTTCATTAGGAATTAAGAGCATAGTGACCACATATACTTTATACTGATTGGTGCTTAAGTAGGGAAAAATCAGTCAAAACTTTTTCAAGTTCAATTGGTTTTACCTACCTTTTGAGATTCTGCTGTGGTAAATTGTCTTTAAGCTTTTAATTCAACCACAATGAGCTCGTGGTCCTGGATTCCTCAGCTGGAAGGTGGCATGGCACTTCAGAATCTCCTCCAACAGACTCTTAGATTTACTGATGCCTCAATCCAGTGACTGTCTGTGCATCTGTGGAACGTGCAACTAACTTTTAAACTGGTGGCTTTTCATTCTTTATTTTATTGGTAAGCAGTAGCTCTTTAAATAATATAATGGCATGTTAAATAGAATCATGGAAATTATATATATTAAGTAGGCAACCAACTGATTTGAATTTTGCTAAAGAAAATCAGAAAAGAATCCCAACTGAGCCATGCAACAGCTAGTATGTGTTTGGAAAGATGTAATTATATATCTGAAATATAAAAAAAAACTTATGTGGAATTTCTTTGTTTAATTCTCCAAAGGAAAGATGGTAATGCACCCTTTGTGTAACAGGGCAGTGCACTGTGTCTGTGGTAGGATCAGGGATATCTGTGTATCACACACAAAATGCAGGAGGAACCCAGGAGGGCAGGCAGCATCTATGGAAAAGAGTAATGTCAATGTTTGGGGCTGAAACGTCAACTGTACTCTTTTCCATAGATGCTGCCTGGCCTGTTGGGTTCCTTCAGCATTTTGTGTGTGTTGCTTGGATTTCTAGCATCTGCAGATTTTCTCTTGTTTGTATCTGTATATCACTCCCTTCATCGGAGGACAAGTGAAATGCTTGCTTTTCTCACAAAGTTTGTCATGGTATACTGGTTCACTAGAGATCCTAAATGAACCCCTCCTCTGGTTCCAATGGGCTTACTGAGAGTTGGAATGAGGCATGAGAAAGGATTTTAATTATCTCCATGGTGTCCTTTGAACACAAATCAAGGAGACAAAATAATGGCACCTTTGTATAATATTGCAATTCACTATCTCTGACAGGAGAAGTCCTTGCTTCTCCCATAAGGTCAGACAGGACCCAGAAACTGACAAGTGCCTGGAGGGAGACACAGATTATATGTCAGGACCTTCTGGCTTCTATATATGCAGGGTCAGACTGCCCTCACAGTAACCAAAATGGCTGGCCTTCCACCGGGTGGAAAAGGAAATTTTATTCAAATAATTATAATATGTAGACAACACTTTGTAGCTTTACAAGATACTTATGCCATGAAACATTCTAACACTCTTCAGTGGTTTACCAAACAAAATTTGACACTGAGGCAAATAAGTGGTTATTAGAAAAAACTCAGTTAATGAGCTGCCTAATCGAGAAAAGACAGAATTAAGGAGGGAATTCCAGACTTGGCCATTGGCAGCTATAAGCTTTGCTGGTGATGGACCATCTAACATTTTGATAGGCAAGGGGTAAAAGATGGAGAAGTGGCTTGGAGGTTTGTAGGCCTGAAGGATGTTATAGACGTGGAGGATAGAGGCCATGGAACGATTTTAAAGACAATGCTTTGATTAACTGGAAGCCAGAGTAGGTTAGTCAGCATAGGGGTAGTGAATAGGACCTGGATGTCAGGTTTGACACAGGCAGCTGCTCTGAGCATCTGACTTTATCTTTTCCCTCTCAAACAGCAGCTAGCCTGATGTCAGTGGTTGAGAAGATGTTGGAGTTCATTGTTAAGGATGAGGCTTTGGGGTACTTGAAGGCACATGATAACATAGACCAAAGTCAGCATGGTTTTCTTAAACCATATAGCCAAATAACAATTACAGCACGGAAACAGGCCACCTTGGCCCTTCTAGTCCGCGCTGAACTCTTACCCTCACCTAGTCCCACCGACCTGCACTCAGCCCATAACCCTCCATTCCCTTCCTGTCCATATAGCTGTCCAATTTAACTTTAAACAACAACATCAAACCTGCCTCAACCACTTCTGTTGGAAGCTCATTCCACACAGCTACCACTCTCTGATTAAAGAAGTGCCCCCTCATGTTACCCCTAAACTTTTGCCCTTTAACTCTCAACTCATGTCCTCTTGTTTGAATCTCCCCCACTCTCAATGGAAAAAGCCTATCCATGTCAACTCTATCTATCCCCCTCATAATTTTAAATACCTCTATCAAGTCCCCCCTCAACCTTCTACATTCCAAAGAATAAACACCCAACTTGTTCAACTTTTCTCTGTAACTTAGGTGATGGAACCCAGGTAACATTCTAGTAAATCTTCTCTGTACTCTCTCTATTTTGTTGACATCTTTCCTATAATTCGATGACAAAAACTGTACACAATACTCCAAATTTGGCCTTACCAATGCCTTGTACAATTTCAACATTACATCCCAACTCCTATACTCAATGCTCTGATTTATAAAGGCCAGCATACCAAAAGCTTTCTTCATCACCCTATCCACATGAGATTCCACCTTCAGGGAACTATGCACCATTATTCCTAGATCCCTTTGTTTTACAGCATTCTTCAATGCCCTACCATTTACCATGTATGTCCTATTTTGATTAGTCCTACCAAAATGTAGCACCTCACATTTATCAGCATTAAACTCCATCTGCCATCTTTCAGCCCACTCTTCTAACTGACCTAAATCTCTCTGAATGCTTTGAAAACCTACTTCATTATACAACTCCACCTATCTTAGTATCATCTGCATACTTACTCATCCAATCTACCACCCCAATATCCAGATCATTAATATATATGACAAACAACATTGGACCCAGTACAGATCCCTGAGGCACACTACTAGTCACTGGCCTCCAATCTGACAAACAGTTATCCACCACTACTCTCTGGCGTCTCCCATCCAGCCACTGCTGAATCCATTTTACTCCTTCAATATTAATACCTAACGATTGAACCTTCCTAACCAACCTTCTGTGTGGAACCTTGTCAAAGCCCTTACTGAAGTCCCTATAGACAACATTTACCGCTTTACCCTCGTCAACTTTCCTAGTAACCTCTTCAAAAAATTCAATAAGATTTGTCAAACATGACCTTCCACGCACAAATCCATGTTGACTGTTCCTAATCAGACCCTGTCTATCCAGATAATATATATACCATCTCTAAGAATACTTTCCATCAATTTACCTACCACTGACATCAAACTCACAGGCCGATAATTGCTAGATTTACTCTTAGAACCCTTTTTAAACAATGGAACAACATGAGCAATATGCCAATCCTCCGGCACCATCCCCGCTTCTAATGACATTTGAAATATTTCTATCAGAGCCCCTGCTATTTCCACACTAACTTCCCTCAAGGTCCTAGGGAATATCCTGTCAGGACCCAGAGACATGTCCACTTTTATATTCCTTAAAAGTTCCAGTACTTCCTCTTCTTTAATCATCATAGTCTCCATAATTTCGCTACCTCTTTCCCTTACCTTACACAATTCAATATCCTTCTTTGTGAATATCGAAGAAAAGAAATTGTTCAGAATCTCCCCCATCTCTTTTGGCTCCACACATAGCTGTCCACTCTGATTCTCTAAGGGACCAATTTTATCCCTCACTATCCTTTTGCTATTAATATAACTGTAGAAACCCTTGGGATTTATTTTCACCTTATTTGCCAAAGCAACCTCATATCTTCTTTTAGCTTTTCTAATTTCTTTCTTAAGATTCTTTTTACATTCTTTATATTCCTTGAGCATCTCATTTACTCCATGCTGCCTATATTTATTGTAGATATCTCTCTTTTTTCGAACCAAGTTTCCAGTATCCCTTGAAAACCATGGCTCTCTCAAACTTTTAACCTTTCCTTTCAACCTAAAAGGAACATAAAGATTCTGTACCCTCAAAATTTCACCTTTAAATGACCTTCAATTCTCTATTACATTCTTCCCATAAAACAAATTGTCCCAATCCACCCCTTCTAAATCCTTTCATATCTCCTCAAAGTCAGCCTTTCTCCAATCAAAAATCTCAACCCTGGGTCCAGACCTATCCTTCTCCATAATTATATTGAAACTAATGGCATTGTGATCACTGGACCCGGAGTGCTTCCCAACACAAACTTCCATCACCTGACCTATCTCATTCCCTAACAGGAGATCCAACACTGCCCCTTCTCTAGTTGGTACCTCTATGTATTGCTGCAAAAAACTATCCTGCACACAATTTACAAACTCCAAACCATCCAGCTCTTTCACAGTATGGACCTCCCAGTCTATGTGTGGAAAATTAAAATCTCCCACAATCACTACCTTGTACTTATTACAAATGTTTGCTATCTCCTTACAAATTTGCTCATCCAATTCTCGCTCCCCATTTGGTGGTCTATAATACAGCCCCATAAGTGTTACTACACCTTTCCCATTCCTCAATTCCACCCAAATTGCCCCCCTAGACGAGCCCTCTAATCTATCCTGCCAGAGCACCGCTGTAATATTTTCTCTGACAAGCAATACAACACCTCTCCCTCTTGTCTCTCCGATTCTATCACACCTGAAGCAATTAAATCCAGGAATATTTAGTTGCTAATCACACCCCTCCTGTAACCATGTTTCACTAATAGCTACCACATCATACTTCCAGGTATCAATCCATGCTTTAAGCTCATCTATCTTTCTTGTAATGCTCCTAGCATTAAAATAATTGCATTTAAGAAATTTTCCACCTCTTGCTCTCTGTTTATCACTAACGGTGCAAACAACTTTACTATTTTCTTTTTCTTCCTTCTCCCCTACATCTGTTCCTACACTCTGGTTCCCCTCCCCTCTTGTATCTAGTTTAAATCCACTGGAGCCTCTCTAGCAAACCTACCTGCAAGAATACTTGTCACCCTCCAGTTCAGATGTAAACCGTCCCGCCGGAACAGGTCCCACCTTCCCTGGAAAACTGCCCAAATATCTATAAATCTGAAGCCCTCCCTCCTGCACCATGTCTTCAGCCACGTGTTGATCTGCACTATCTTACTACTTCTAAACCTGCCTGCATGTGACATTGGTAGCAATCCTGAGATTGCTATCCTGGAGGTCCTGTCCTTGGTGCCTAACTCCCTGAACTCAACTTTCAGGATCTCTTCACTCTTCCTACTCACGTCATTGGTCCTTACATGGACCACGACATCTGGCTGCTCACCCTCCCTCTTGAGAACTCGATCCAAGATATCGCGGACCTTGGCACCAGGAAGGCAACAGACCATCTGGGATTCTCGATCTCTTCCACAGAACCTCTTATCTGTCCCCCTAACTATCGAATCCCCTATCACTACTGCTCTCCTCTTTTCCCTCCTTCCTTTCTGAGCTGAGTCTCAGTGCCAGAAACGCAACCACTGCAACTTGTCCCTTGTAGGTCATCCCCATCAACAGTATCCAAAATGATGTACTTATTATTGGTGGGAACGGCCACAGGGGTGCACTGCTCATTCTGTCTATTCCCCTTCCCTCTCCTGACAGTCACCCAGCTACCTGTCTCCTGACTCTTAGGGGTGACTATCTCCCTGTAACTCCTGTTTATTTCTGCCTCTGCCTCCCGAATGATCTGAAGTTCATCCAGCTCCAGCTCCAGTTCCCTAACTCGGTTTGTCAGGAGCTGCAGCTGGATACACCTTTTGCAGGTGTAGTCATCAGGGATGATTGTGCTCACCCTGACTTCTCACATACTGCAAACAGAGCACTCAACTGTCCTAACTGCTGCCTCCATTACCTACTCTTAAAGGGAAACCTTGCCTGACAAATCTGTTGGAATTCTTTGAGGAAATAAGCAGGATAGACAAAGGAGTCGGTGGATGTTCAGAAGGCCTTTGACAAGGTGCTTCACATGAGGCTGCTTAACAAGGCAAGAGACCGTGGTATTACAGGAAAGGTATTATCATGGATAGAAGATTGGCTGACTGGCAGGAGAAATAAAGTAGGAATAAGGGGTGCCTTTTCTGGTTGGCTGCCAGGGTTCAGTGTTGGGACTGCTTCTTTTCTCATTGTATGTGTATGACTTGCATGATGGAAGTGATGACTTTGTGGCCAAGTTTGTGGGTGATACAAAGACAGATGGAGGAGGGACAGGTAGTGTTGAGGAAGCAGGGAGTCTGTAAAAGGACTTAGACAGATTAGGAGAATGGGCAAAATAGTGGCAGATAGAATACAGTGTAGGAAAGTGTATGGTCGTGCACTTTGGTAGAAAGAATAAGGGTGTAGTCTATTTTCTAAATGGGGAGATAATTCAAAAATCAGAGGTGCAAAGGGAGTTGAAAGTCCTCATGCAGGATTCCGTAAAGGTTAACTTGCAGGTTGTGGGGAAACCAAATGCAATGTTAACATACATTTTAAGAGGACGGGAATGTAAAAGCAAGGATGTGCTGCTGAGGCTTTATAAGGCATTGGTCAGACCGCACGGAGTATTGTGAGCAGTTTTGGGCCCCTTATCTAAGAAAAGATGTGCTGGCATTGGAGAGGGTCCCCAGGAGGTTTGGAGAAATGATTCTATGAATGAAAGTGATAATGTATGAGCAGCATTTTATGGCTCTGAGTCTGTACTCACTGGGGTTTAAAAGAATGAGGTGGATCTCATTGAAACCTATTAAATATAGAAAGGCGTGGAAGAGTGGATGTGGAGAGGATGTTTCCAAATGTGGGGGAATCTAGGACCAAAGGGCTCAACCGCAGAATAGAGGGACATCCATTTAGAACAGAGATGAGGGCATACTTCTTCAGCCAGGGGTTAATGAAACTGTGGAATTCATTGCCACAGCCAGCTGTGGAGGCCAAGTCATTAAGTATGCTTAAAGCAGAGGTTGATAGGTTCTTGATTAGTCGGGGTGTTAAAGGCTATGGGGAGAAGGCAGAAGAATGGTGTTGAGAGGGATAATAAATTAGCCATGATGGAATGGCAGAGCAGACCCAATGGGCTCTTATGTCTTATGGCCTATAATTTCCTTTCTTCTGCCTCCCTCCATTCTTAAGGACTACAGTGACATTTTCAATTTTCCAGTTCTCCAGAACCATTACAGAACCTAGTGATACTTGAAAGATCCTTACTAATGCCTGCACAATCTCTCCAGCTACCTCTTTCAGAACACTGCCGTATAGTCCATCTGATCCAGTTGACTTACCTTCCTTCAGATCTTCCAGCTTCCCAAGCACCTTTCCCTAGTAGTAGCAACTGCACTCTCTTCTGCTCCCAAGACCCTTAAACATCCTGCATACTTCTAGTGTCTTCCATAGTGAAGACTGATGCAAAACTTATTAAGCTCATCCACCATTTTCTTTTCCCTCATTACTCCCTTTTCAGCATCAATTTCAAACATAGGTCCAATATCTACTTTTGCCTCTCTTTTACTCTTTATATCTGAAAAAGTTTAAGGTTTCCTCTTTGATATATTGTCAATTACAGACATAAATCTAAATAATTGAAAATGGCACTTCAAAAAAAGGAAAGGAATTATGGGAAGAAGAAACATGAAAAGACGGCGTAATAAAAAAAGCAACCGCCATCTTAATTATACAAGGCAAAAAAACAAGATCTTCCTCCATACAGTAAAAATTTACCATCAAATCGTTAGCAACAGTGTCAAAAATCAAATAAGAATACCTACACTATTAACCGAAAATGAAAATCTTGAATTATGAAAGTCTGTCTTCATACGATAATTATAGGCTTTAAAGAAAAAGCACATAAGAACAGAGCTGATACTGACAGAGCCAAACATTAATTAGAGCGAAGTGTCCGTAGCAGTTGGAAAATGCTCTTCCAAAACCGCACTTATGGAATAGAAGATATGAGGTGAACTGTCTGGGGGAGAAATTCTTAAATGCGCGGGATACAATAATGCTGGTCGGAGACCTTTATGGTAACATTCCATCATCAAAGATATGAAAGCCCGCCACTCCTTCATCACTTCGGGACTGTAGTCTTCCACTAAACGGAACTGGTATTGTTGAAGTTTAATCATACCTTGCTGATGGGCAATTCAGATAAGATGCTCTTTATCGTGAATATAATGGAAACGGAGGATTACTGGCCTCAGTTTAAATCCGGGGCCCGGTTTTGAATGCAGTGAACAGTGAGCACGATCAAGCAGTGGAGGATCATCTGGGGATACAGAGCTAAACGCATCCCTTAAAAGTTGAGAGAAGAATTTTAAAGGATCACCTTCTTCAACATCTTCAGGGAGACCAATTATACGTAAGTTCTGTCTTCTAGATCGATTTTCAAGATCAATAATCTTAGATTTGAAACGCTCCAGTTGTTTAGTTGTCGAAGACAATTTCTGTTCCAAACTCTGAATTTTCAGAACTCTCTCCTGAGCATCACTGTCCAATTCGGTAATTTTCCTTTGTTGCTGTTTCACTTTGGAGCCCAGTGATTCCAAAGAGTCTGTAATTGACTTTAAATCTTCTTTAAAACTTTGACGTTGTTGTGCGAATTTTTCATCTAAAAGATTCAGCAGAGTATCATAATTTAATTCAGGATACTTGGCTTCAGCTTTCTTCCTCCCGTTTCCATCAGAATCTTTCCCATCTTTAGGATCCCGGCTTCTAGGTCTTGTACTTATTTCTTTACTCATTTCTTCAAATTTCACAGTCACAGTTCAAGGAAAAATCAATAATATAATTTAAATCTTCAAGTGTAGGTAAAAGTAAATTAAATAAGGGTGATCATAGGTTAAAAAGAATAATGGTAATGGAGTGAAGCCAGAATCAATCTCACTCCATGAGCGCCTCCTGGAGAATCTACATATTGTCTAGCTTATATTCATATTTCATCTTTTATCTCCTTATGACTTTTTAGTTGTCTTCTATTGTTTTTAAAAGCTTCCAAATCCTCTGCCACCTAATTTTTGCTATATAATATGACCTTTCTTTTCCTTTTATGCTGTCTTTGATTTTCCTTGTCAACCATGGTTGCATCATCCTCTCTTTAGAGTACCTCTTCACCTTTGGGATGTATCTGTACTGTGCCTTCTGAATTGCTCCCAGAAACTCCAGCCATTGCTGTTCTGCCATCAACCCTGCTAGTATCCCCTTCCAATCAACTTTGGCCAGTTCCTTTCTCAGACTTCTGTAATCCTCTTTACTCCACTGTAATACTGATATATCTAACATTACCTTCTCCCTCTCAAACTGCAGAGTGAATTCTATCATATTATGATCACTTCTTCCTAAGGGTTCCTTTACTGTACCTTAAACTTTCTAATCAAATCTAATTCACTACGGAATGCCCAATTTAGAATTGCCTTTCCCCTAGTGGGCTCAACCACAAGCTGTTCTAAAAAGGCATCTCGTAGGTATTCTCTAAAACTCTCTCTTGGGATGCAGCACCTGCCTGAATTTCCCAATCAACATGCATATTGAACCCCCCCCCCCATGATTAACATAATATTGCCCTTTTTACATGCCTTTACTGTCCCCCACTCTAATTTGTACCCCACATCCTGTCGACCGTTCAGAGGTCTGTACTGCCACTGGACGAGCCACTCCCATGTGGAGAGGAGATGCAAGGTAGCACTCAGAATGTACGTCTGTGACTTGTACTTAAACTTGAGAAGTTAATTACATTGCTTGGCTATCTAACTATAAACATTCTGATTAATTATACCTATGCTAGTCATAAATAAAATGTACAGTTTATTGCAAAACTCTGCCATACTGAAGGTCAATGTAGAAAAGGGAATCAGGCTGAATATTTGGACTGAATTACATGTACGCAACAGGCACAGCGATGTGGAAGAAAGATTGAAAAGGTGGGTATCATGGTTTTTGGTGAAAATCTTCATGTTTCCTCCATTGTACTCAGATTATGCACCTTAAATGATGCAAGATCATGTCCTCCCCATTTGCCTCCACACAGTGTTCCTATTTTCCATTCTCTGAATCAGGCTATACGGGCACTATGGTAGCGTAGGGGTTAGCGTGATGCTATTACAGCTCTGGGCACTCTGGAGTTCGGAGTGCCATTCTGTAAGGAGTCCTCTCCGTGGAATGTATCGGTTTTCCCCAAGTCCTCCGGATTCCTCCCACAGTCCAGGAACATGTTGGGTATTGGGTATTAGTTTAATTGGTCATTGTAAATTGTCCCATGATTAGTTTAGGGTTAACTGGAGTTGTGGGGTTACTGGGATGCTATGGTTTGGAGGGCCGGAATGGCATACTCTCAGCTGTTTCATCAAGTAAAATAGTTCTTCGATGAGAATTGCTTTTCTGATGCACTTCATGAGTGGTATATTCTCCCACAGTTTCCAGGTCTAAGGATCTCATTTTGCATTCTCCCCAATGTCCAATCACTCAGGAGTCCTCAAGGTTCTGGTGACATGTTTTCATTTGTTAGAAATCAAAGGAGCATTGTTGGAGTGGCCATTGTGCAAGTGGACCAGTGTTAGAGTGGGGAGGCTTGGGCGAGGTAAGTATCTGGCATTCTTCTTCTTCATTCTTCCTCTGTTAGTACATAGAGGGTGAGTTGACAATGGCTCCAGGGGAGATGTGGGAATTCTGGGAAACCTCCAGCCCCCTGGATAACCACATTTGCACCAGATGCACTAGGCTGCAGCTCCTCAGAGAACATGTTATGGAACTGGGGCTGTGGCTCAATGACCTTTAGTTCATATGGAAAACTGAGGAGATGATAGATAGGAGCTACAGGGTCATCCCTAAGTTGCAGGAGGCGGGTATCTGGGTGACTGTCAGGAGAGAGAAGGGAAATGGGACACCAGTGCAGAGTACCCCTGTGGCCATTCCCCTAAATAATAATAAATATACCACTTTGGATACTGTTGGAGAATGACCTACCAGGGGAATGCCCCAGTGATCAGGTCTCTGGCACTGAGTCTGGCTCTGGCTCTGGTTTAGAATGGAAGGGGGGAGAAGAGGACTGCAGTAGTGATAGGGAATTCCATAGTCAGAGGCCTAGACCTGAAGTTCTGTGAATGCGATAGAGACACCTGGATGGCAAGTTGTCTCCCTGGTGCCAGGTCAGCATTGTCGGAATGGGTCCACAGCTTTCTCCAGGGGAAGGTGAGCAGCTGGAAGTCTTGGTACATATTGGCACCAATGACATAGGTTGGAAAAGGGAGGAGGTCCTGAAGAGAGAATTTAGGGAGCTAGGTAGAAAGCTGAACAGCAGGACCTCCAGGGTATTAATCTCTGAATTGCTGCCTGTGCCACGTACCAGTGAGGGTAAGAAGAGGATGGTTTGGAAGAGGAATGTGTGACTGAGGAACTGGTGCAGGGGGCAGGGTTTCAGACCTTTGGAGCACTGTGATCTCTTCTCGGGAAGGTATGACCTGTACAAAAGTGATGGGTTATACCTGGACCCAAGGGGGACCAGTATCATTGAGGGCAGGTTTGCTAGAATGCTTAGATGCTTAGAAAGAGGTGGCATAGGATTGGAAGATATAGAGTCACTGTTAAGGTAATGCAAAGGTGTGATATACAGGCCTTAAAACATAGTCAGGATGTGAGCTACAAATTACAAAGGGAGATGGAAAATACATGTCAGAAGGGCAATGTTACAATAGACATTGGGGATTTCAGTCTGAGGGTAGATTTGGAAAATTAGATTGGTGCTGATTTTGAATCCTGAGAGAGGGAATTTGTAGAATGCCTACAAGATGACTTTCGAGAGCAGCTTGTCGTTAAGTCCACTAGCGGATCAGCTATTGAGAATTGGGTGAGAGAGGGCATATAATATTGCAAAAATTAGTGGGAAATTAGAGGATTGGGACATTTTTAAAAACCAACAGAAGGCAACTAAAAAGCCGTAAGGAGTGAAAATATTAACTATGAAGGTAAGCTAGCCAATAATATCAAAGAGAATACCAAAAGTATTTTCTGATATATAAAGAGTAAAAGAGTGCTGAGAGTAGATTTCGGACAGCTGGAAAATGACACTGGAGAGGTAGTAATGGGGGACAAGGAAATGGCGGATGAGCTGATTAGGTATTTTGCATCAGTCTTCACTATGGAAGACACTATCAGTATGCTGGATGTTCAAGAGTGTCAGGGGGTAGAAGAGTGTGAAGGGAGAAGGTGCTTGGGAAGCTGAAAGATCTGAAGGTAGGTAAGTCACCTGGACAGATTCGACTACACCCAGAGGTCCTGAAAGAGATAGCTGAAGATGAGGAGGAAGTTCTTTAGCCAGAGGGTGGTGAATCTATGGAATTCATTGCCACATGCAGCTTTGGAGGCCAGATTATTGAGTATATTGAAGGCAGAGGTTGGTAGGTTCTTGATAAGTGAGGATGTGAAAGGTTACGGGAAGAAGGCAAGAGAATGGGGTTCAAAGGGAGATAATTCAGCCATGATGAAATGGCAGAGCAGGCTCGATGGGCCAAATGGCCTAATTCTGCTCCAATGTCTTATGGTCCAATGGTCATCAAACTGGATCTGGGCTTCCTTACCTTGTGCAATCAGACCCTGAGATATGGGAAGAAGAGAAGGTTGGACATTGGCCAGCATCCTCAGATTCCGTTCTCAATCCTCTGCACAGTCCAAGAGTCTATCTGATCAGTTTTGACATACCCAAACAAATCACATTTTAGAAAAATGCTTCCACAATGTACATTATCATTTCTGTTATGCCAGCTGGTCACTGCAGGCAGTCGCAATTGTAGGCTGAGGGATGGAACCTTTCTGATTGTACTTTCATTTTTAAAGGTCATGAAATTCCCTCTTCATTTTATGCTTGGTTTAGAGATAATAATATCTTGGAATTATTTATTCCCTCAAAATAATTTACATAATCCTGAATGAATTTACCTCAGTTAAGCTGGTGATGGTATGACTTGGAAGTGGTCAAGCTGAAGCTGCTGATGGGCATCCAGGCCAATCCCAGATTTGAAACCACGTGCATTTTAAGATTATTAAGGTAGACATGGATGGAGATTGGTTAGGCTTTGTGGTTGTGAGAGTGTTGTAAAGGAAGTGATAGATTGTTCAGTGCCAATGCAGATGACAAACCAGTGAAAAGTGTGTTTGGAATTAGTGGTGACTTTGGTTCTTTGTGGGAATGGGACCCGCTCTCGGGGTTCCACAGTTGGCCGCTATTCAGCATGCCAAAGTCTTTGCCTAAGATTTCGGCATGATTTCAGAAGCCTAGGATCTCGAGTAACTGGACCGGCGAATCAAGGGTTGGTGTCGCCACAGGAGATCCGTGTGTCGTTGGGAGAGTCGGAACATCTGCTGTGTGCCTGGGGACCTGGGCTCCTTGCGATCTCCAGGCACAGAGCTCGAAAAAAGCAACATAACGAACTTTTAACATCGTAAACCAGCGAGTTGTTTGTTATTGAAGCACCTTCAATAACTCCAAAAGACTGAAGTAGGGTAAATACTGAAAGGCTTTTATTCACAGTAAAATACGACCTCCATGCTGAGTGTCTGCCCCTGGACTGAGGGGGAGGGGCAAGGCGAAATGACCTTTATTCAGGGGTCTGTGGGAGGAGCCACAGGGACAGTCAGCAGAGGGGCGCGTCCAGACAGGTAACCCAGTTACAATATATATATACGGTTTACCACAGTTATGTCTCCCCGCTCGCTGGAAAATGGAATGGAGTCACCTCTTTCTCCCTTTATTAGGAGAGAGAGAGCCTGCAGTACGTTAAGTTATCGGGTGAACAATGTACTCTTTAGGGAAACTGCAAGTCTGTGTCTTTGCTATTGCTTTGCTCATGCTTAAGTGCTGGTGGTGGGTGTGCTTTATTTTTTCCGGTGGGGGGAAGAGGGGATTGTTGCTCGCTGCCGCTTACGCACAGGAGGGAGGGGAGCTGGGGGGGGGGTCTTTGGGGCTCTAACATTTAACTGTCATTTATTCTTTGGGGCACTCCTCTGTTTTCATGGATGGTTGTGAAGAAAGAGCATTTCAGGATGTATATTGTATACATTTCTCTGACCTTAAATTAACCTTTGAACCTTTGAACCTTTGAAATTTGGGAGTAGCTCAGGGTGGATATTTTCCAGTGATGTGATGTGTCAGCAGAAATACTGTGGAAATGCAAGGAGGGTATAGGAGAATGGGCATGTACTGTGGGAAAACCCCAAGTCCCAAAGAAGAAAACAGAATTTTACTTGCTGGCATGTGTACTTTATGATTTGATATGAAAACACAGTGTGCTTTATGATATGATATTACCACTATTCAAAAATCAAGTTATCTTACCTCAACGCGCACAATGCCAAGTGATTTATTTTCTGACTTTATGCTTAAAACAAGGAATCATACCCATTAGGAAAATGCATCAGAAATACAGGAATGTCCTCCATTTTATTTTCTCATCATTAAGTTAATAACTGGAAATTTCTACACTGCTGTTAACTTTCCCTTGTATATTCTGGGAAATTTCCTTTTGGAACCAGAGATTTGAAAAATTGGCCCGATATAATTTATCCGTTCACATGTAGTTTCTGGAGGGATACTGCTGATAATCAGTTGGGCCATAGTGAAAACTTCATCAAAAGAGTACTAACACAATTTATGCCAATTTCCTGGGATTTCTGCCAAAGTAACTGTGAGCAATTTGGGAATCCCTGCAGAAAGTGTACCCCCATGGTCTCTCTTAATTAACTTATGTTGTTGAAACAGTAATTAACATTCAGAAAGCCTCTCCTGACTCTCAGTAAACTCACAGTGACGCATAGTCATGCAAATGAAGATATGTGTATTTAAGCCAATTACTGTGCCAGTTTTTCTTGAATTAGCTGCATCTGTTAGTGACAACAGAAACCCAGATTTTCATTTTTCCAAGGTTCTCTGGAAATCAGGACGGTTAGCTTAACTATTGCCAACAGTAATTTGTTCCAAGGAAATTATTAGAACAATTGTTAAGTGATGTGCCAGGACCCAATCATGCTAGCAATCATGGTAGCTCTAAACAAACGTCAATGATAGAATAAACTTTAACAGAGCATAAGAGAGTGATATTATTTGTGTTTTCTTAAGTTAATGGATCACCTTAGTGAGTATAAAGCAGTGTAAGCTTCTAAATTTTAAACACTGTCATTTTTAATTAAAGCTCGTGGACAGAAGAATATATATGTTGTATTTATTTGTTAAAATTAACAGGGAATTGTTTATTTGGAACTGATTTTAACCTCTTATTTAATGTGAGGGAAATTATTATAATAGCAGAATCAGATTCAGGTTTATTATCAATGACATATTTTGTGAAATCTGTTGTTTTGCAGCAGCAGTGCAGTTCAAAACATAAAAGTTATTTTAGGGCTCTTGAGGAAGCCTATGGGAATTCACGAGGAAATTATTTTTCTTTAATAACTGCTGACTTTTTTTTCTTTTTATGTGCTGCAAGACTCATACAATACATAGTTTAGTAATTGTATATCTTAGCAACAGAAAAGATTAAAAGATGATACCCAGCTTTGAAGCATGCACGATACTGATGTTCAAACTGAATCCAATTAATTAAAGAAAAGTTCTTTAATATAGCTTTCTATTTTTGAGCACAGTGGTTTCACACACGATTGAATATCAGAAGAATCAAACTAGACTGCACTATATTACTGTAAATTGCAGAAGGGTTTCCATAAACTTGGTTTAGTTTGCTGTATTTTAGGAGTGAAAGAACTTCAGACTAAACACACCCACCTTTTCTCTGTTATTACAGTTAAATGAAGGTAAGGAAAGACTTCATTCCAGTGATTAGATGTTTCTAAGAGCCAGTTAAATGTTCGGATGGGACAAGCACATTGAGAAATTGTAGATGCCCTGCCTGTGTGTTATCTACCTGAGCACTTTGCAATCATATATTCTTTATCTATTTTAGTAAATCCCTACAGATTGTGCAGGGAATGGTAGTAAGGTCTACCAGGCAGAGATAGCTCAGAGTACAGCCTGAGCCTACACGGGGCTGAGAAATGAAGAGATCATAATGGGTAGGGAATGCTCGGATGGAAAAGTCACAGCTATCTGGAGGTAGATGGCTGATCACACAACCTACAAATAGAAAAGATAGATCTGTTGGCTTCAGTAGGGTCTGTTCCCCCTGTTGAAGTCAACCAATTAGACAGAGGAATAAAAAACAGAATGAAGTTCCAAAGAGCTTCTGCCACAGGCAGATTGTGTATAAAGCTCAGACATCCCCTAGTAGGGCTAGAGTCTGCTTGAAGAAGCTCTATTTGACAGCTATTTATGCCCAATTGTGGCGGTGAGTAACTCTGCTCACCCTTGGAATCTCAGGAGGAAAGGCAATGCTTAAAACAAAGTTTCATAGCATAGTTCAAATCTCTGGAAAGGAAACCAAAATACAAAATGAAAAATTATGCTTAAAATGTAAACGGTGCCTCTGAACATTCATTTGTTAGAGACAGTTCATATCAGGGCCCCGAATAATTTGATTGTGGCTCTGCCATTAGTAAATTTAGTAGCATGCAATAACGAGACCTGAGAAATCTAGCCTGCTTACAGGAGCCACTCTCAGCAAAAGAGGATTTCCTGTAGGCTCGAGCGGACGAGTACAATCCAAAGAAAAGTGCCTTAAGTTTAAAACCTCAAACCTAACACAAAACTCATGATCTATTGAGTGAAATGATCTCCATCCTCCTGTATTCTTTGGAGACCTATTGTGAGCAACACTACCAAATCCGCTGACTCCACTGATAGGATAAGCAAACGAACATCATTGTCCTCTATGCCCACTCGACTCCAATGGGCAGACCACCCTATTTTCTGGGCTGGATACCAGACATCTGAAACAGGTACTGCACTCTACGGTCCATCACAGAGATCACCAAGTGTTCAGAGAGAATGATTCAGGGTTTTCTCAAAGCCCATTAAAACAAAGTTGCAACATTCTTTGGAAATCGTGTAGAAAGAAGAAAGAGCATTTGGATGGCACTGTTGTCCATTGTTTTGAAGCACCAGTCCAACAAATCTAGCAGCTTACAGTCATTAGACTACTCATTCACCTGCCGCCCACCTGTGGCAGAGATTGTGGCCTCATCAGCCACCACAGAATCCAGAGAAGTTCTGGAAGACAGTCATCTTCAATAGTGCAAATGAATTCAAGTAAGTCCAGGCAGAAAGGCCTCAGATGAGAGAGGGGTGTGGGGAAGTTGCCAGTTGAAGGGGGACAGTTTAAGACAAGTATCGGTTGTTAAAGATAGGTGGAAGCAGCAATAATATTCATGGGGATGGGCTTGGTAGTCAGAGTCAGTGGTCTGATGGGAAGGAGAATGATGTAAGGTTCACATGTGAGTATGGTTGTCTGAGCACGGAAATAGATTGAACAAGATTGCTGAATTTGAAAGGGAAGAACATCAGGTGTGAGTAATGTATCCTCCATTTGCTGACTCTTCAGATGCACAGAGACCTAGAAAGAAAAGTATGGGTTTTGTGCAACTTGAATTAAGTCCTTGATTTTCAGTTGTGTTTGCCTTTTGATAGAAACTGGATCGTACCGAGAGCAAAGTGTGACGCTGCACAATTTGGGTTCTGGACATTCATGTAAAGTGAGATTTCATCTGTATTAAGTTGCCAGGGTAAATTCTTAGTCAGTCTCTTTGCTGCCTTTCCCTCGTCCTGCTCCTCTTCCCATTGATTTGTCATTATGAGGTACATGTCATGGTTTTAATGGGATATCTAATCTGAAATTACAGTGTATCAGAATAATGCTTTTGAAAACAGTAGTTGACTACTGCATTAGATAAAAGGTGTAGTTTTCTTTCAGTTGAGCTAGTTGATGGTTAGTTGTCAAATTATTAATTTGCTCCAATGATTTTGGTATGTGCTTGTTATGATACTTAAGATTATTTCAGTCTAATTGTAATACCAACATCACAGATTTAACCAGGCAAGCATAATTATTTCCACAAAGTGTTTTATACAGTAATTATTTGCCTCCCTTGTGTAGGAGCCAAGACTTCAATTGAACCTCTCTCTAATTATATAGTGGTGTGCAACAATTTCACTCTCATACTGCGTTTCCCTTCAAAACAGCATTGACTGATTCACGTGGAAAGTAGTTACTGGAAATCCAAATTAAAAACAGAAAATCCTGAAACAATCACTGGATTGGGCAATGCCCACAGAAAGAGTGTTAACATTTCAGGTCAAACACCCTTTCTATTCTACCCTGACAGCATTGTTTCCAGGTCTTGAGTGTAAGGCCTGGTCTAGTTTGGTGGCTTGAGTTTGCTGGTATCAGAAATCAGTTGCACTAAACCAGGTGAGAAGAAACAGATGGGCAGGGGGGGAGTGGTTAGGAATCACCCAAACTGATTCTATGGTGTCCAAAGGAAAATTGTTGAGACTAGTAAAGAGAACTAGCCCTTTTATCTGGCATGTAAGTTGACACAATTTTTAGAGTGCGATTTCCATCTGTGACCTACGTACATGATAGGATTCTAATGAACAATTTTAATGGACCTACCTGCAGGGCCTTTGGGGGGGGAGGGGTGGTGAGGGGTGTTGTTCTAGCTGGATTGTAGTCAGATAATATTAGCATGTGTCCACAATGTGAAAGTCATTCTCCACACTTCTCACAGCTGTATCCTCTCCTTACCACTGGGTAAGGGCCTGCAATTTCTGACCAATTGTGGATTCACATTAATAACAAACTAAATATGTAAAAGAAAATCTGCTGTAGTAGCGCCTCATTAGTGCAGAGTGCACGTTATGCGATTCAACCCTGCTTCTGATGTCATCTCTGTTGCCATGGTTACAGAAGAGGCAGATGTTGTTGCAAGTCGAGCAGCAATTTTATAAAAAAAGGCTGAAAGCTGAGACTGAACAACTCGGTAAAAAAATAACTACCAACATAGAAAGGAGAAAAGATCTTTGGAGATAGAAGATTCTGAGCTCGTCTGTTCTTTTCTTATATATTGCTATCAATCTTAATTTTTATAACTAGTATGCCCATTTTATGTTGTAAAATTTCTGTTACCATTTGGACAATATCAGTAAATGCCACTAAAAGACAATTCTAACCCTGCCTTCCTGGTGCTAACTTTTTACATACACAGAATAAACTCTGTTTACATTGTTATTTCAAGCATGGGTTCCTTTCATAGCTGATCAGTTTAATGGAAGAGAAATAAAGTGACACATCACTTTTTTTCTCTCTTTCACTTTCCTTTAGGGTCTAGGAATGTCTGGAAAGTTGTTCTGAGGTGAACAAAAGAGCCTTGTGTCTTCTTCAGTATTCCTCCCTCCTCTAAGCTACAATCCTGCTTTCAGTTCCTCCAAACAACTTTCATATCCCAGCAGCAGCTTCCTGCCATCTGATGTTGAATTCCTGACTATAGCCAGCTATGACTTCACACAGCTTCGTTAATGGACTAATATGTTTTTCCAAATTCCTCTATGCCTGATGGGATGGTTTACCATCAGCTGAGGCTGCAGCCGACCCAGAGTCACATTCTGAGTTAAACTCAGCCCTTCACTAAATGTCATTAAAAAGTCACAGCACTGTGTATTTCCCTAGACAGGTAAACCATGCATTACATAAGTTTATTCTTATCGAATTCACAAATCACTTACCCAAAAGTTTGAGATACAGCATGATGTAAAATTCACTTTTAAGGTATTTATTTGAAAAAAAAACCCTCTATTTTCTTTCACAAACAAGAGAAAATCTGCAGATGCTAGAAATTTGAGCAACACATACAAAATGCTGGAGGAACTCAGCAGGCCAGGCAGGCTATGATAAAGAGTACAGTCGCCGTTTTGGGCCTTGATCATAGGAATCTACAAAGGGTTGTAGAGACAGCTAGCTCCATCATGGGCTCAACCCTTCCCACCATCAATGGCATCTTCAAGAAGATAGTATCCATCACTAAAGGCCTTCAGAGTCCAGAACGAGCCCGCAACTCATTACTGCAGAGGCATCGTGGCAGCATAGTGGTTAGTGCACGTTATCGCAGCCCCAGTGACCAGGATTCAGTTCCTGCTGCTCTCTGTAAGACATTCGTATATTCTCACCATAACCATGTGGGTTTCACCCGAGCGCTCCAGTTCCCTCCCACATTCCAAAAACATACAGCTTAGTAGGTTAATTGGTCACATGGGCATAATTAAGTGGCATGGGCTCTGGGCCAGAATGACCTGTTAACGTGCTATATCTCCAAACAATTTTCTTTTAAAAAACCACCATTGGGCACAAGGCACAGAAAACTGAAGACCCGTGTTCATTTACTAAGGTACAGTTCTTCCCCTCTGCCAGTTGCCTTCTGAGTCAGAATGGTCCACTACCATGTTATTCCTATTACAATGCAGTATTTATTTTGTAATTTATAGTGATTTTTATGTCTTTACACTGTGAAACAACAAATTTCATGTCACACGTGTAAATCGGTAATAGTAAACCTGATTCCAGTCATGCAGCTTCATACGATGAACAAATGAGATAGACTCTTCTCTGTGAATGCCACCCCCATGTAATAGAAAAGACATCTGAAATGGCCAGGTCAACCAATACCTCCTCTGGCTTTGGCTTGTTGCCTTTTTAACAATCAAGGAAGCATGGGCCTCTTTTGAAACTTCTAGATACTTAGAGGATTTGTGTCTAATCAAGAATCTTCTCCCATAATACACATCCCTTGTATAGCAACAGCACATATATAAAAGTTTTATTTAATTTTCTCTGGAGCACTGGTGGCTGAGGGGCAATGTAATAGAAGTAAATCAAATTATAAGAGGTATAGATCGGGTAGATAATCAGAGCTTTTTCCCAGAGTGTAGATATCAAATACTAGAAGGCAAAGCTTTAAGTTGAGAGGGGAAGGAACTTTGAAGGAGATTTGCAAGGAAGGTTTGTTTTTTCAAACGAAAATGGAAAAGGCTTGGAATGTGGTGCAAGAGGTAGTGGTAGAGATCGATGTAGCTGAATGCGTGAGGCAATTTGACAGACTTTTGAACCAGCTTGGACGAGTGAGACACAGAGCACGTGAAGGCAGATGGGATCAGTTGGATAGGCATCATGTTGGTGCAGGCACACTGGGCTGTAGGGACTGTTCCCGTGCTGATTACTTCTGTATTATGTATTCTACATTTATGATATAAGGCTTTTGCTGGCAGCTACTTGAAAATTTAACCCGCAGCTATAAGGAATATTTTAGTAGCCTAAGATTGTAATAGTTATCATGAACATCACTGTGATATGATAATTTTCACCAAGGAGCAGAAAAAAATGAACATATCTGTGTTCTTTCAAAAACCAGCTGTTGTCAAAGGTTTATTGTATTCTCCTTGACCATCTGCTGAACTTACAGAGAGGAGCAAAACAAGTCAGTAAGACCAGCTTTTAAGAAGTGGAATGAATGAACACATAATTACAGCTACATTAGTACTGCACAACCGTCTTTGTTTGCATTGAGGGCCAGAATGACCTCCTGACAAATAAGGTGTTTGGACGCTTTTAATGGCAACTACCCGCAGCTCACAGCTGTGTCAGGTCCCTGGGATGCATCACAGAGAAACATATAGCTGGGTGCAGCCTGCTGCGCTCATGTTGGTACATAGAACATAGAACAGCACAGTACAGGCACCGGCTCATGATGTTGTGTGACCCTTTAACCCACTCCAAGATCAATCTGACCCTTCCCTCCCACGTAGACCTCCATGTACCAATGTAGGAGTCCCTGACGTGTCCCTGACATATCTGCCCCTATCACCGCTTTCCATTCACTGTGTAAAAACGCCCACCATTGGCATCCCCGTAAACTATCCTCCTAATAACATAAAATTATGCCCTCTTGCATTGGCCATTTCTGCCCTGGGAAAAAGTCTGACTGTCTGCTTGATCGTCTTGTAAACCTCTATCGAGTCACCTCCCATCCTCCTACTCTCCAAAGAGAAATGTCCTAGCTCTCTCAAGCTATCCTTGCAAGAAATGCTCTCTAATCCTGCCAGCATCCTGGTAAATCTCCTCGGCACTGTCTCAAAAGCTTCCTCATCCTTCCTGTAATGAGGTGATCAGAGCTGAGCACAAGACTCCAAGTGTGGTCTAACCTGAGTTTTATAGGGCTGCATCATTACCTCATTTCTCTTGAAGTCAGTCCCTGACTAATAAAGGCCAACATACCACATGCCTTCTTAACCACCCTATAAAATTGTGCCACAACTTTGATGTGTCTATGGACATGAATCCCAAGATTCCTCTGTTCTTCCACACTGTTAAGAATCCTACCATTAACCTTGCATTCTGCCTTCAAATTCAACCTTCAAAAGTGAATCACTTCAGACTTTTCTGTATTCAACTCCATTTGCCATTTCTCACCCCAGCTCTGCATCTTATCAATGTCCTATGGTAACCTACCGCAATCTCCTACAATATCCAGAACATCACCATCTTCATAAGACCTGAAAACTTACTAAGTCATCCATCCACTTCCTCATACAAGTCACTTATAAAATCACAAAAAGCAGGAGTCCCAGATCATATCCCAGTGGAACATCACTGATCATCGACCCCCTGGCAAAATTGCTCTATCTACTACCACTCTCTGCCTTCTGTGGGCAAGCCAATTCTCAATCCACATGGCTATGTTACCCAGATCCCATGCCTCCTGACTTTCTGACTGAGCCTACCTTGCAGAACCTTGTCAAATGGCTTAGTAAGATCTATATACACCACATTCACTGCTCTGCCTTCATTGATAAATGTTGTCACTTCCCCAAGGAGTTTAATCAGGCTTCTGAGATATGGCCTGCCCCTCACAAAGCTACTTGACTATTCTTCTACAAAATGCTTGTAAATCCTGTCTCTAAGAATCTTCTCTAATAGTTTCCATGCCACTGACGTACAACTCACCGGTCTATAATTGCCAAGTTATCCTGTTACCTTTCTTGAACAAAGGAATAGTTTTTGCCACCTTCCAATCCTCTAGCACTATTCTTGTGGCCAGTGAGGATGTAAAGGTCATTGCCAAACATGCAGCAACCTCTTCCTTCACTTCCTGTAATAACCTAGGGTATGTCCTCTCCTGATCTGGGCCTTATCTGCCCGAATGTTTTTTCAAACATATCAATCCTAAAGTTTTTTCAAACATTAGGAAACTTTCTAATGTTAATATCTTCGACATGTACCAGCACATCAGCCTGCTCTACGATGACTTCACATAGGTCATGGTCCCTCTCACTGTGAATACTGAAGCAAAGTATTTATTAAGGACCTGCCCTACTTGTTTCCTCTTCTATCCCTGTCTGGTTCTTCTCTCACTCTGTCATCTAGTGTCACTCTAGTCATGTTCTGCCAAGTGGATCTCCACTGAAAGTCATCTGCTAGTTGTGGGTCCATTCACTCTTCACATCTCCAGACATCCCACCTCTCCCGGAAGTTCTGGGAGTCTCCTGCAAATCGATAGTGGCTCCCTGATGCCCGGAAATTATATACAATATCCTGGAAATAGATTTTTTTGAGAGGGAGAGGGAGAGCAAGCATCCTGATTGGTCTCTCTTCGTGCTAAGAGTGGTTCCCAACCACCGGGCCATGAGGAAACAATATAAGTCAGCTGCACCTTTCCTCATTCCCTGTTATGCACTGTTGAATTTTAACGCACGCGAGGTCATCAGTGACCCGAGACATGCAAAGGAATGGGTCCATGACCCATTTGTGAATGTCCCCGGTGAATCGTCCATGTCAGCACGGGAAAAAGATCAACTCCTTGAGCTTGCAAATGACGGTGGGCTGAAAAGTATGTTTGACATAACATCTCTGCCAGCATTCTGGATCAAAGCCAAGGCTGAATATCCTGAGATAGCCACGAAAGCACTGAAAATGTTGCTTCCATTTCCAACATATCTCTGTGAAGCGGAGTTTTCTGCAATGAATGCAACAAAAACTAAATTGCAGAATAGACTGGACATAAGGAACTCCCTTCGAATATCGCTGTCTCCCATTACCCCTCGAGGTCTTGTTGCAGGAAAACAAGCCCAGGGCTCCCACTGATTCAGCGATATTGGTGTGTTGCAATGATTTTATATGTTCATACGGGGAAAATATGCGCTGTGTGTTTAATATCCAAACGTTACTTAAGATGTTATGATGGGATTGACTTATCACCTATATTCCGGTTGTGATTAACACCTCCACCCCCGGTCGGCCGGTCCACAAGAATATTGTCAATCTTAAACCAGTCTGCGGTGCAAAAATGATTGCGGACCCCTACCAAGTAGACCTATCAGTTTTCTCTGTGGGCGGGCTTTACAGTCGACCTCAAAAATAATGACAGTGTTGCTCGCTGCACTGTTTGCAACAGTGACTTTCTATTGCCCATGGTGGGTTAAAATGTAAAAGACATGTTGAGGTGAGTTTAACAGGTGTCATTCGTTCATTAGCATAGTTAACGTTATTTAAACTGGCTGGCTGGCTGCTAAGGAGCTACGCTATTGATGTCCTACGTGATGAGGCCAAACTCCCTGTAAACTTGCTTAAAGTTGTAATAGAATAAACATGATAATATAAGTACATATTTTAATGTCACATTTTCTACATATACCCAACTTGGTTTACAGATTAGACAAAATCACTAAACAAAGTATTACATCCACCCTTGGAGGTCGACCGTGGTGGGGGGGATATGGGGTTGCGGGGGGTGGGGTTGCTACCTCCCTGAGATGGTGGTGCTACCACCCTGAAAGGAGTTTTTGCAGGGTGCGATGTCTGCATCTCAATGAGATGTACGCTTTTTTCCCCTCCCAATGATAATGTCGCAAGTGCTGTTCATTAACAAATTGGAAGTCAGTGTTACCAGTGACTTTATTCAGGTCTCTTGCATAGATTGTGGCGAATAGCACCTATAGGTATGTGTGATGGTTTAAAAATGACTATTGTGTGCCAGAACACAAGCCAACAGCCATCCATCTCAGGATCCCCTCTTCATTCTTGAACAGGAGTCTTCCACATGTAATAAAGTACCTTGTCAATTGCTCTTGGAATGTCCAGACATAAATGGTGGAGCTACATTCATCCTTCAGTGACTAAACTACCTCACAATTCAAATTGGTTACCAAAGCATGTCCTTTTACCAAATTATTTCATTTGTAGGTGATCAAGTCAAACACCCCTGAGGGATGTTTGCTTTTAACTGACGGAAGGGTAATTGGTCAGTAATATTTTAGCCATTTTTTGTTGTGTTCTTGAATGCTGGTATTATTTTGCTTTCCTCTAGCAATCACAAGTAACAGCAATTTCTAGAATAATTATAAGTTATTTTTCATTTCCTGAAGCAATTACTTACAAATTTTACACTGGACTTTCGGCTACTAAGAAATGGTCTTTTGTCTCAGTGGCTGACAAGGAAAGTCAAAGCTTGATGTGAAAACAAAAGTGAGGGCATACAACAAAGCAAAACATAGTGGGAAGACAGAGGATTGGGAAGCTTTGAAAACCCTACAGAGAGCAACTAAAAGAATCATTAGAAGGGAAAAGATGAAATATGAAAGCAAGCTAGCAAACAGTATCAAAATACATACTAAAAGCTTTTCCAAGTTTGCAAAAATAAAAGAGAGGTGAGAGTGGATATAGGACAGCTAGAAAATGAGGCCGGAGAAATAATAACAGGGATGAGGAGATGAACTGAATGAGTATTTTGCATCAGTCTTCATTGTGGAAGACACTAGCAGCGTCCCAGATGTTGAAGGGTGTGAGGGAAGAGAAGTGAGTGCAGTTATTATTACAAGGGAGAAGGTGCTCAAAAAGCTGAAAGACCTTAGCGTACAGAAGTCACATGGGCCAGATGAACTGCACCCTAGGGACTGAAAGAGGTAGAGATTGTGAAGGCATTAGTAATGATCTTTCAATCGATTACCTCAGTCACTGCACTGCACTGTAAAAACTATAAAACAATTTTTATAATGCTATTTACCTCGTACATTATGGTATTTATGTATTTATGTACATTTATTCCATAAACTTAATTCAGAGTCAAATTTATTTTATATAATTATTCTTGTAATTGTTGAGTGTTGTTTTCAGTTGCATAATATGCCATCACTCCACAGCAAATTCCTAATACATATAAATCTATATGGTGAATCTGTAAACATAGATGCACCAACTAATAATTAATGACAATGAGCTTTAAATGGTAATTGAGATACTTTTGGAGTTAACAAGAACAAATGTCCAGGAATTTTTGAGTTTTGAGTTTAATAAAAAAGGTAATGAATTTACAGATGCATCATTGCCTATATTTTAAACAAATGCTGGATAAGTGGTTGATATTACCTTGATTATATAGGCTTAAGAGGTGATTAAGTTTAGATATTTAAGGACATATTCAAGGAAACTATTCCTCTGCTACAGGGAACACAATCATAAAATCAGAATTAGGCCATTTGGGAGAGAAATAAAAGTAATTTTTATCAAAAAAAATGTTATCTTGAGCACTAATGTTTATTTGAAGTGTTAAGGATGGTTAATAGTATATTTTGCCCGACACCGGCCCCCTAGGCCTGAGTCGACATAGTAGTAGTAATAGCATATTTTTATAGTATCAGGATTATGCAGAAAGGTGGATAAGTAGAGGAGGGCAAGATCTGTCATAATTTCAGTGAATGATGGCAAAAGATCAGTCTATTCCTTTTCCTCTAACCTTGTAAAATGTCTTTGTAGAATGAATATAAACAAGGCAGGTCAATTTGTTTGCATGAATGGATGAGGTGACGCAAGAAAAAAAGGCAGAGAATGTTCAAGAAAATATTCAATTTTAATAAAGGTGCAAGAATCGAGATACTGGAGAAACTTTTTGCACAAATCTTTGAGGATGTTTGGACAATTTTAAGAAATCTATATCTTTTTAAATAGAGGTGTGCAGTGCAAAAGCCAAAAGTTGTTCTGTTTATAAAATATGAGTTTAACCTGAGCTGGAACATTCACTTCTCTTTAGGAAAGATATACATTGCTTTGGGGAGGGGATAGATTAGCTTTATTAGTGTAGTTCCAGGGATGAGTGATTACAGTTGTGTGGATTGACTGGGAGAGCTGAGGGTGCACTATTACAGACAGTAAAAGACAAGGAATATTGTCAGAGGTGTTTGAAAATAATGAAGGATTAGAGCAGAAAGCAATTATTTATTTTCAGTGGCCAAAGGGTTAATAAAGAGTGATCACAGAGTGAAAGCAATTGACATAAAGGACAAGTGGCATATGGGAAAATTATTTTAAACAAACGTATGATGTAGATAGGGTGGTGAATATGGGCTGAAATGTGTATTTAAGAAGAAACAAGGTAAATATTTAAAGCAGAAAAAAGAAGAATATGGTGGATGAATTGAAAGTGCAGATTGTTATTAATGATTATGATATAGTTGGGATCACAGAGACATGGCTCCAGGGTGACCAGGGATGGGAGCTCAACGTTCAGGGATATTCAATATTCAGGAGGGATAGACATGAAGGAAGGGGAGGTGGGGTGGCGTTGCTGGTCAAAGAAGAGATTAACACAATAGAAAGGAAGGACATAAGCCGGGAGGATGTGGAATCGATATGGGTAGAGCTGCGTAACACTAAGGGGCAGAAGACGCTGGTGGGAGTTGTGTACAGGCCACCTAACAGTAGTAGTGAGGTCGGAGATGGTATTAAACAGGAAATTAGAAATGTGTGCAATAAAGGAACAGCAGTTATAATGGGTGACTTCAATCTACATGTAGATTGGGTGAACCAAATTGGTAAAGGTGCTGAGGAAGAGGATTTCTTGGAATGTATGCAGGATGGTTTTTTGAACCAACATGTCGAGAAACCAACTGGAGAGCAGGCTATTCTGGACTGGGTTTTGAGCAATGAGGAAGGGTTAATTAGCAATCTTGTCGTGAGAGGCCCTTTGGGTAAGAGTGACCATAATATGGTGGAATTCTTCATTAAGATGGAGAGTGACATAGTTAATTCAGAAACAAAGGTTCTGAACTTAAAGAGGGGTAACTTTGAAGGTATGAGACGTGAATTAGCTAAGATAGACTGGCAAATGACACTTAAAGGATTGACGGTGGATATGCAATGGCAAGCATTTAAAGGTTGCATGGATGAACTACAATTGTTCATCCCAGTTTGGCAAAAGAATAAATCAAGGAAGGTAGTGCATCCCTGGCTGACAAGAGAAATTAGGGATAGTATCAATTCCAAAGAAGAAGCATACAAATTAGCCAGAGAAAGTGGCTCACCTGAGGACTGGGAGAAATTCAGAGTTCAGCAGAGGAGGACAAAGGGCTTAATTAGGAAGGGGAAAAAAGATTATGAGAGAAAACTGGCAGGGGACATAAAAATGGACTGTAAAAGCTTTTATAGATATGTAAAAAGGAAAAGACTGGTAAAGACAAATGTAGGTCCCCTGCAGACAGAAACAGGTGAATTGATTATGGGGAGCAAGGACATGGCAGACCAATTGAATAATTACTTTGGTTCTGTCTTCACTAAGGAGGACATGAATAATCTTCCAGAAATAGTAGGGGACAGAGGGTCCAGTGAGATGGAGGAACTGAGCGAAATACATGTTAGTAGGGAAGTGGTGTTAGGTAAATTGAAGGGATTGAAGGCAGATAAATCCCCAGGGCCAGATGGTCTGCATCCTAGAGTGCTTAAGGAAGTAGCCCAAGAAATAGTGGATGCATTAGTGATAATTTTTCAAAACTCGTTAGATCCTGGACTAGTTCCTGAGGATTGGAGGGTGGCTAATGTAACCCCACTTTTTAAAAAAGGAGGGAGAGAGAAACCGGGGAATTATAGACCGGTTAGCCTAATGTCGGTGGTGGGGAAACTGCTGGAGTCAGTTATCAAAGATGTGATAACAGCACATTTAGAAAGCGGTGAAATCATCGGACAAAGTCAGCATGGATTTGTGAAGGGAAAATCATGTCTGACGAATCTCATAGAATTTTTTGAGGATGTAACTAGTAGAGTGGATAGGGGAGAACCAGTGGATGTGGTATATTTGGATTTTCAAAAGGCTTTTGACAAGGTCCCACACAGGAGATTAGTGTGCAAACTTAAAGCACACGGTATTGGGGGTAAGGTATTGGTGTGGGTGGAGAGTTCGTTAGCAGACAGGAAGCAAAGTGTGGGAATAAACGGGACCTTTTCAGAATGGCAGGCGGTGACTAGTGGGGTACCGCAAGGCTCAGTGCTGGGACCCCAGTTGTTTACAATATATATTAATGACTTGGATGAGGGAATTAAATGCAGCATCTCCAAGTTTGCGGATGACACGAAGCTGGGTGGCAGTGTTAGCTGTGAGGAGGATGCTAAGAGGATGCAGGGTGACTTGGATAGGTTAGGTGAGTGGGCAAATTCATTGCAGATGCAATTTAATGTGGATAAATGTGAAGTTATCCACTTTGGTGGCAAAAATAGGAAAACAGATTATTATCTGAATGGTAGCCGATTAGGAAAAGGGGAGGTGCAACGAGACCTGGGTGTCATTATACATCAGTCATTGAAAGTGGGCATGCAGGTACAGCAGGCGGTGAAAAAGGCGAATGGTATGCTGGCATTTATAGCGAGAGGATTCGAGTACAGGAGCAGGGAGGTACTACTGCAGTTGTACAAGGCCTTGGTGAGACCACACCTGGAGTATTGTGTGCAGTTTTGGTCCCCTAATCTGAGGAAAGACATCCTTGCCATAGAGGGAGTACAGAGAAGGTTCACCAGATTGATTCCTGGGATGGCAGGACTTTCATATGAAGAAGGACTGGATGAACTGGGCTTGTACTCGTTGGAATTTAGAAGATTGAGGAGGGGTCTGATTGAAGCGTATAAGATCCTAAAGGGATTGGACAGGCTAGATGCAGGAAGATTGTCCCCGATGTTGGGGAAATCCAGAACGAGGGGTCACAGTTTGAGGATAGAGGGGAAGCCTTTTAGGACCGAGATTAGGAAAAACTTCTTCACACAGAGAGTGGTGAATCTGTGGAATTCTCTGCCACAGGAAACAGTTGAGGCCAGTTCATTGGATATATTTAAGAGGGAGTTAGATATGGCCCTTGTGGCTACGGGGGTCAGGGGGTATGGAGGGAAGGCTGGGGCAGTGTTCTGAGTTGGATGATCAGCCATGATCATAATAAATGGCGGTGCAGGCTCGAAGGGCCGAATGGCCTACTCCTGCACCTATTTTCTATGTTTCTATGTTTCTATGTGAAAATAGTGAAGGAGTGAGATTAGTTGTTTTGCTCTTTAAAAATGTCAATATAGTGTCTCTTTTTAAGTTAAATTGTTCTGGTATTCTTTAATTCTATGTCTATATATTCCTTCACATTTTCAAAGTTGAAGTTTGAAAATTACATAACGATTTTGCTGTTTAAAATTAGGCTCGCCATAGGTTATGTGATACAGAACAGTCCTTTCACATGGATAATGCAAAAGGTGTGAGAAAATAAGCAGGTTCAGTGATGTGTCACACATTCCTTCTGTTAATACTAGCCCTAGTCATTCATTGAGCTGCCAGGCCATGACAGTTCAGAGCTTGTGCCTTTCGGAAAAGAAATGAAACCTTTCAAATCATGCTATCTTCCAGATTCACCATTTTTGTTAGATCTGACTGTAAAGACTTTAAGTCAATTGTTTTGGAATCCTCAGTCTGCTGGTTCCCAAGGGAACTGAGCAGAGAACTCAAAGCTCTGTGGTATTTTGTATCTCCGTCCTGCTTTGAACTTGGTGATTATATCCGATGCAAAAGAGAAAGTGTGGGCCTTTTGGCCCCTTGAGTTTGCTCTAGTCCATAGGATCACAGGTGATCTGATTGTATCCTCGGCCCCACATTCACTCCTACGCTGTCTATATCTACCTTTCCATGCTGCTTCTTCTGTCTTATGAGAAACTGAATTCTAAATGGTCATGATCCTGCGTGAAAAAATTGGCTTTGGATTTAAGTGCAATCCCTAATTCTAGGTTTTCCTAAAAAGGAAACATCCTCTCCATGTCTTCCCTGTCATGACTCTTTATAACCTTACAGGCTTCAATTAAGTCAGCTCTCACTCCTCCAAGCTCCCATGGCTGCGAATCAGCTTTTACAATCTTTCCTCAAGAGACAATTCACTCCTTGTTATCAAGGTCAAATCAAACTGTGATGATATTGATGACATTATATAGTTTTTGCTGATTGTCATTTTGCATAGACTTCTTTCAGTGAAGGGCAGAACTGACTGAGAATGGAGACCCCAACACCAGTAATATGTGTGTGTGAGTTATCAGCCAGCATGAAGAATGGGTTATACTGCAGATAACCTTTCCAGAAAATGAGTTCTCCACTACTATAAGGAGTTTGAAATAATGAACAGCTCCATCAAATCTCCTCTTGTCTTGTCCTTAGCAGAGCAATCCTAGTTCCTCTAGTCAAAACGTATAATTGTAATCTCTCTTTTTGCGTTAAATCTTTTTCCTCTTGTCATTTCAGTTTTTCTTGCCAGTCACTTTAAATTTGTGTCCTCTGTTTATAACCCTCAGCCATTGAAGCTAATCACCCTTGGTCTGTCATCCAATCCTTCTTCATTTTAAGCGCCTCTGTCAACTCTCCTTTTACTGTCCTTAGACTGCAGCCTCAGCTCTAACATTCAATTTGCAGAACTATAATTCTTCTTCCTTAACCATTCTATAGAAGTTCATCCATCTCTCCTCTAAACTTTCAGTGAACTTCCCAAGGAGGCATGGGAAGTATGACTTGCCAAATCTTCCCCTTTTACAGATCATGGATAATCATTTGTACAAATGAAGCACCATGTTTCATTTGTACAGATGGGCCCAGCACAGTGCAATTACAAAGAAAGCATGGCAGTGTCTCTACTTCTTTAAAAGTTTGCCAAGATTTAGCATGAAAACTTTAACAAACTTCTATCGATGCGTGATGGAGAGTACATTGACTGATTGCATCATAGCCCAGTATGGAAACACCAATGCCCTTGAATGGAATATCCCACAAAAAGAAATAGATACAGCCCAGTCCATCACAGGTAAAGCCTTCCCCACTATTCAGCACACCTACATAGGGTGTTGTCACAGGAAAGGAGCATCTATCATCAGGGACCCCCACCATCCAGGTCATGCTCTCTTCTTGCTGCTGCCATCAGGAAGAAGGTACAGGAGCCTCAGGACTCACACCACCAGGTTCAAGAACAGTTATTACCCCTCAATCATCAGGCACTCGAACCAAAGGGCATTATATTCTGTAATTCTAAAACATAAAACTAAATGAAAGGAAACACAGAGCTGGCAATGTGTATCTTATTTTTGTTTTTACTTTCAGCACGGTGTGTGCATATGTTGTGGTGGCATGATGATGTAAGCCATTCACGTACTTTTACGTATAACCTGTAATGAATTATTTAAATGAACAAGGATGCATGATAAACAATATATTTACAATATTACTCAAATATTATTGAAATATTACATACACAACACACGTCCCTGCTTAGCTCTAAACCCTAACTCAATATAGAATCCATCTCAACTTTTATATCTATATGTATACAGTATATACAATATACTATATAATACAACTACTATATACAGATATCTACAGTGTAGTAAATTTTGAATTGTCTTATTCAAGCCTCAAGATTTAATCATTGTGGAGGCTTTTTACTCTTGTGGGATAATGTCTTTCCTGACAAGGGGAATCACACCTGCTTGGCTGTGAAACAATCTTAGGTTCTGGGGCCTCCTCTATGGTGACTGTAGGAGTTGAGTCTGGGACTATAGGAAGTGGTTCTGACAGCTCTAGCCATCTTTGTTCTCTAACTGTTGATTCTGCTCTCCTCAACTGATTGATGAGCCATCTCCAGATGATATCAGATGCAATCTTCACTGTGTAGGACTGTGGTCCAGTTCTGTCCTTAATCTCCCTGAGTACCCACTTTTGATCACCTCTATAGCCCCTCGCCAAGACTGCTTGTCCAGGAGTGGAACTTCAAACCTCCTTGTTTGAGGAGTCGTCGATTTGTCTCTGCTGTTTGTTGGGCCTACTCCTCCTGAGATTGGGTTTGAGGAGATCCAAGCATGGACGTGAGGGATGACCCAGGAACAGCATGGCTGGGTGAGTTGTTTGTTGTGGAGTGTGCCGCATTATGATATAAATTGACAAGCTTCTGATTCAGTGTCACTGTAGTGTGTTCTGCTGACATTGCTCGCAGTGCGTTCGTTAGACTCTGGACAAATCTTTCCACCAAACCGTTCGTAGCTGAATAGTACCGTGCAGATGTAATATGTCTTATTCCATTCATTGTTAGGAATGACTGGAACTGTTCCACAACAAACTGTGGTCCATTGTTACTAAAGTGCTCTGGAACACCCGTCCTTGAGAAGAGGCTTCTCAACCCATCAACGGTGTGCCAGGCTGTAGTGGAGACTACTGGGAACACTTCTGGCCACTTTGTAGCTACATCCACTGCTACCAAGAAATTTGTGCCCGTGAATGGTCCAGCAAAATCCACATGAATCCTCTGCCAGGGCAATGCAGGCCATTCCCAGGGATGGAGAGGCTCTGCTCTTGGCATCTTCTAGACGTGTTGGCATCCCAAACCATGCCAGGTAAGCTGCTCGATCTGTTGATTCGTCCCACTGTCAAAGAAAAACAGCTCTGGAGACCAGACTTCAAGTGGCAATATCTTTATTCATCTTGAAATCATGGTGAGATTGCAGAAGTGTGTAAGGCTCTGAGTTACAGAGAGATTTCTGCATATATTTATACTGATAAATATGCAAATATACATGACCAGCAAGAAATTTTTAATCATATAACGGAGAAGTGGCTAAATCATACTGTATGTGTTCCTCTTTTTGGCCTTCTGCGCTCAGTGCTGCATCCTGATTGTAAAAGTCTGTCTTCTGTCTACAGATCTAAGCTTAGGACATTGGGAATACAAAAGTTCATTGGGTTTCAAAGCTCAAATTGAAAAATCTAAATTAACTCCTTAGTTCAACCCATTTGCTGACCCTTCCTCCACACCTAGGCCAGCCAGACAAAGCTTCGAGCCAACGCTTTCATTTTGACCACACCTGGATGACCGGCATGCAGCTCCTCCAACACTTTAGCTCTCAGTTTGGATGGTGCAACAACTCTCAATCCCCACAGAAGCCAACCTCTGTCAAGGGCAAGTTCATCCTGCACTGGTAAAATGGGGGAACTGGAGTTTCTACTGCACATTCCAGCCACTGGTAGAAAGCAGACGGAAGAAAGCAAATCCAATAAAATATAAGTCCTTAGATAAAAAAGTTAAAAGCTTATATCAAAAAGCCAAAGAAGAATGGTTAAACCAGGATTGTGAGCAAATAGAAAGAATCCCTATTACTGATCCAAAAAGGTTACATCAACAAATCAAGAATATCACTGGTAAAAAGCTCCTCTGTTCTTCAGATAGATGTTTGAAAGCAAAGAATGGAACTATTATCATGAAAAAAAGATGAGATTATGAACAGATGGACTGAGTATATTCAGGAATTGTTTGAAGACAATCGAGGTGAAAAACCAGAAATTAAGAAAAATGTTGAAGGTCCAAGTATTTTAAAATCTGAAGTTCATAATGCAATAAATAAGATGAAGAAAGAAAAGGCAGCAGGTCCTGATGAATTGGTAATAGAACAAATTATTGCCCTTGAAGATTATGGAATTGAAAAAATTACTGATTTAATCAATGACATTTATGAGACTGGAATAATACCAGAAGAGATGAAAAAAATCAGTATTTATCACTCTTCCTAAGAAAGCTGGAGCAATAGAATGTGAATTACATAGGACCATAAGTTTAATGAGTCATATCACCAAGATACTTCTAAGAATTTTGATGACAAGAGCAAAAAGTAAGATACAAGCTGAAATAGGCAAAGAACAATGTGGTATTGTGAAAGAAAAAGGTACAAGAATCGCAGTATTGATGTTAAGGATACTATCAGAACGAGCTATTCAAGTGCAAAAAGATTTGTTTGTTTGTTTTATCAACTACACAAAAGCATTTGATAAAGTGAAGCACAATAAGTTATTTGAAATATTACAGAAAACTCTAGATCTAGATTCGAAAGACCTCCGTCTAGTCAGAAATCTGTACTGGGAACAAACTGCCGCTGTAAGAATAGATGGAGAAGTGAGTCAGTTTATGAAAATCAAGAGAGGCGTTAGACAAGGGTGTGTTTTCTCCCCTGATTTATTTAACGTGTACAGTGAAACAATATTACAAAAAATAAGAGACATCTTGGGAATCAAAGTTGGCGGTGAAAACATCAATAATTCCAGATATGCAGATGACACTGTGTTAATTACAAGTACAGAGGAAGAACAACAAAACTTAATTGATATAATTGTTGAAGAAAGTGCAAAAATGGGTCTGTCTATCAGTTGCAAAAATACAAAATGTATTGTGATATCCAAAAAGAAGGAGAGTCCTATCTGCAGGCTGAGAATAAATGGGGAAGACCAAAAACAAGTACAGAACTTTTGCTACTTAGGAAGCTGGGCGGCATCAGATGGCAGGTGCGACTTGGACATCAAAAGAAGAATAGGGATGGCAAAAGACACCTTTATAAGAATGAAGAGTATACTGACCAATACTAAACTAGGCAAGACAACCCACCTCAGAGTACTGAATTGTTACATTTATCCAGTTATGTTATATGGCTCAGAATGTTGGACAATATCCAGTAACATGAGGAATCGAATTGAAGCAGCAGAAATGTGGTTTTTTTGGGAGGATGCAAAGAATATCATGGACAAAACGAATATCTAACAAAGATGTCATGAACAGAGAAAACACAAAAAGAGAAATAATGTATGAGATCATGAAAAGGCAATGTAACTTCATTGGACATGTGATTAGGAAAGAGGAGTTAGAAAGCACGGTAATTATGGGAAAGATTGAAGGGAAGAAAGCAAGAGGAAGACAAAGACAAATGATGATAGAGACAGCAGCCAGAGAACTGGAAATGAATACCAATGAGTTGATCCACTTGACCCGAACAGGAGTGTGTGGGCCATGGCAGTCAAAGCTCAAACTGGGCATGGCACCTGATGATGATGATGATGACGATGGAGACCTGAGACTGTGTGGGGTCCTTTCTGGTTTCCCTTTGGACCACCCCTGACATAATAGGGAGACTTTCGATTTGCTTTCTGCCAGAGTGTAGGTGCAGATGTTACTCTAAAAATAAGCCTATTATAGCAGTAAGGTCCTTTGTGAATGTTTATGGTGAGAACAATTTTGGACTCTTCTTCCATCTCCATCTGTAGATAGGCCTTTGCTGGAGTATTTTCCTCCAGAAAGGTTTGCAAAGATATCCTCTATCCTGGGCAGAGTTCTGGGTTGATGGTGTCTTAAAGTTACCATAGATCCTGACAGACCCATCCTTCTTGTCTTTTGGGACCACTGGAGTTGCCCATGGGCTGCACTAAACTTTGGAAAGAATTCTTCCAGCCTCCATGTGATCTAGCTCACTGGCTACTTCATCACAAATGGTACAAGGAACCAAACAGGCTTTTTAAAACTTGGTTGTGGCATTTTCTTTTACCACTATTTTACCCTTGATAGGGTTGAGTTCTCCAATGCTATCCTTGAACACTGCTGTGGCATCATCGAATAATTAGCTCAGAGTTGACTCTATTGCAGGAGGTGTGGCATGCAAAGGGTGGCTGGATCTCCAAACAAGTTATGGTTGTCTCAGCCAATCACAACCCCACAATGCTGGCCCTCCTGTTTTACCACATACAAGCCCAATGTGACTGATTGGTTGTTGAATCTGACTGTTATGAATGTCATTCCCCACAGGAGTTATACTTTTTCCTGTATAAATTCTCAGTTGGATATCTGCAGGCTTCAGTTCAAACTCATTTTGTGGACTGAGTGAAACAGCTGAGCTGATGTCCAATTCCATTTTAATTAATTTGCTGTTCACTTCTGGTGTAAGCCATATTGCTTGTCTATTATTAGCTTTCAACTTGTAAATCGCAAGGCTACTCAGTCCTATGTCACTCTCATCATTGTCATGATTTTCATCAACAGCATGCAGATTAATGCTCTGTTTACAACTGAAACTTGACATTACATCTTTTTCTCTTCCCTGTGGAATCCATTTATCATTGTCTGCCCAACATGCTTTTTATATGTATCCTACTTTGTTGCATTTTCTGCAAGTTTTACCTTTAAACGTGCATTGGTCTGGTGTATGTGAGCCCCTGCTACAATGGTAACATAATTTGTTCAGCCTGGCTGTTTTCTGTTTCAATATCGCAATTCTGTTCATGCTCATTTTCAATCCTGACTGCAACTCAATTGCATCTCTGTCTGCTGTTTCCATTGATACAGCTATTTCAAGTGTTCTTTTAAATGCAAGTTGTGCTTCAGTTTGAAGCTGTTTGTGAATGCTTTCTTGTAAGGTTCCACAAACTGAATGGTCTTTCTGTGCATCATTAAACCCATTACCGAACAGACAATGCTCAGACAATCTCTTCAATGCAGCCATGTACACTGACATGGACTCTCCTTCCTTTTGTTTCTGTTTATGAAATCTAAGGCGTTCTGCAATCAACAATGGTTTTAAGATCTCTTCTGGGGTAGGTATGACCTGTTCAAAAGTGACGGTTGCACCCGAACCTGAGGGGGACCAATATTCTCATGGGCAGGTTTGTTAGAGCTGTTGGGAAGGTTTAAACTAATTTGGCAGTGGGGTGGGAACTGGAGTGAAGGAACTCAGGATAGGATGGATGGTAAAAAAATAAAGATAGATTGCAGTCAGACTGTCAGGAAGGGCAGGCAGATGATGGGACATAGTTGCAGCCAACAGGGTAAGTATCAAAACATTAGGGACACTGATTCAGAAAGAATAGCAGATATGGTACTCAAGGTGTTGTATCTAAATGCGCATGGTATAACAAATAAGGTGGATGATCTGTTGCAATATTACAGATTGCCAATATTACTGATTACAGTATGATGTTGTGGCCATCACTGAATCGTGGCTGAAGGATGGTTGTAGTTAGGAGCTGAATGTCCAAGGTTACACATTGTATCAGAGGGATAGGAAGGTAGACAGAGGGGGTGGTGTGGCTCTACTGGTAAAGAATTCCATCAAATCAGTAGAAAGATGTGACATAAGATGGAAGGTGTTGAATCCTTGCGAGTTGAGTTAAGAAACTGCAAGGGTAAAAGGACGTTGATGGTAGTTATATACAGGCCTCCCAACAGTGGCTGGGAGGCGGACCACAGGTTACAACAGGAAATAGAAAAGGCGAGTCCAAAGGGCAATGTTATTGTAGTCATGGGAGATTTTAACATGCAGGTCAATTGGGAAAATCAGGTTGGTAATGGATCTCAAGAGAGTGAGTTTATTGAAAAACTACAAGATGGCTTTTTAGAGCAGTTGTCATTGAGCCTATTGGGGGAATCAGCTATACTGGATTGGGTGTTATGTAATGAACCGGAGGTGATTAGGGAGCTTAAGGTAAAAGAATCCTTAGGAACCAGTGATCACAATATAATTGAGTTCATCTTGAAATTTGATAGGGAGAAAGTAGTCTGACGTATCAGTATTTCAGGAAAGGGAAGTTACAGTGGTATGAGAGAAGAGTTGGCTGAAGTAAATGTTAAGGAGATCTGGCAGGGATATCAGCAGAGCAGCAATGGCATGTGTTTCTGGGGAAGATGAGGAAGGTGCAGGACATATGTATTGCAAAAATGAAGAAATACTCAAATGGCAAAATAGTCCAACCGTGGCTGATGAAGCTAATGTAAAAACAAAAGAGCGGGCATACAACAAGGCAAAAATTAGTGAGAAGACAGAGGATTGGGAAGCTTTTAAAACCCTACAGACAGCAACTAGAAGAATCATTAGAAGGGAAAAGATGAAATATGAAAGCAAGCTAGCAAATAATATCAAAGCGAACAGTAAAAGCATTTTGAAGAATGTAAAAAAAAGGAATACCTATATTGTCATTGTTGTGGAGCAATGAAACACAGTTTAGCAGCTCAACGTTTTGCAGCATGACAAAGAATATATACATAAAATAAACTCTGAAACCCCAGGAGTGCAGTCCAAAATTAATAATATATGGATTGAGGGGGGGGGGGGTAGGACTATTGCACACCTGCCATTCCTGGAAGTGTGATGCATTTAGCTGCCGCCGTCTTAGGAGGGGGGCAGGAGAAGGGAAGGGGGTGTTATACATTTCACTGAAATGAGAGATGGGAGTGGATATAGAAAATGAGGCAGAAGAATTGATAACAGGGAAAAGGAGATGGCTGTGGCTGCTTTAGAAATGATCTTTCAAAAATCATTGGACTCTGGCATGGTGCCGGAGGACTGGAAAATTGCAAATGTCACTCCACTCTTTAAGAAAGGAGGAAGGCAGCAGAAAGGAAATTATAGACCTGCTAGTCTGACCTTTGTGGTTGCGAAGATGTTAGAGTCAATTGTTAAGGATGAGGTGATGGAGTACTTGGTGACAACAGGATAAGATAGGACAAAGTCAGCGTGGTTTCCGTTCAGGGAAAATCCTGCCTGACAAACCTGTTGGAATTCTTTGGGGAGATTACAAGTAGGATAGATAAAGGGGATGCAGTGGATGTTGTATATTTGGACTTTCAGAAGGCCTTTGACAAGATGCTACACATCAGGCTGCTTACCAAGTTAAGAGCCATGGTATTATAGGAAAGTTACTAACATGATTAGAGCATTGGCTGATTAGAAGAAGGCAGTGAGTGGGAATAAAAGGATCCTTGCCTGGTTGGCTGCCAGTGACTGGTGGCGTTCCACAGGGTTTGGTTTTGTGGCCACTTCTTTTTATGTTGTATATATATGACTTAGTTGATGAAATAGATAGCATTGTTGCCATGTTTGCAGATGATATGAAGATTGGTGGAGGGGCAGGTAGTGTTGAGGATACAGGTAGGATGCAGAAGGACTTGGACAGATTAGGAGAATGGGCAAGAAAATGGCAAATGAAATACAATGTTGAAAAATGCATGGTTATGCACTTTGGTAGTAGAAATAAATGTGCGGACTATTTTCTAAACATGGAGAAAATCCAAAAATCTGAGATGCAAAGGGACTTTGCAGAACACCCTAAAGGTTAACTTGCAGGTTGAGTCAGTGGTGAGGAAGGCAAATGCAATGTTAGCATTCATTTCAAGAGGTCTATTACAAGAGCGGGGATGTGATGCTGAGGCTTTATAAGGCAGTGATGAGGCCTCACCTTGAGTATAGTGTACAGTTTTGGGCTCCTCATCTTAGAAGAGATGTGCTGGCATTGGAGAGGGTCCAGAGGAGGTTCACAAGGATAATTCCAGGAATGAAAGGGTTATCATCCAAGGAACCTTTGATGGCTCTGGGTCTGCACTCACTGGAACTTAGAAGGATGAGGGAAGATCTCATTGAAACCTTTTGAATGTTGAAAGGTCTAGACAGAGTAGATGTGGAAAGGATGTTTCCCACAGTGGGAGAGTCTAGGACAAGAGGGCCCAGCCTCAGGATAGAGGGGCGTCCATTCAAAACAGAGGCGTGGAGAAATTTCTTCAGCCGGGTGGTGAATTTGTGGAATCTATTGCCACCTGCAGCTGCGGAGACCAGGTCGTTGGGTGTATGCAAGGCAGAGATTGATAGGTTCTTGACTGGACATGGCATTAAAGGTTATGGAGAGAAGGCTGGGAAATAGAATTGAGGAAGATAAAAAAAAAGGATCTGCCATGATTGAATGGTGAAGCAGACTCGATGGGCCAAATGGCCTAATTCTGCTCTTATGTCTTATTGTCTTATGGTCTAAATGTTCCTACATTTCTTTCACAATATCAGCAAAGCTCATTTCAGCCGGTTTGGTTGGACCAGTGAAACTTCTAAGCAAATTGTACGTTTTTAGATCCAATGCACTCAGCAAAACTGCCATTCATTTCTCATTGGCTATTTCATGTGCTTCAAAATACAGCTTAATGCACTCAGTTTACATGAGCCAGTTATCCATTGTGCAATCAAACATGTCTATTTTTCCAATGCAGCCAGCCATTTCTACTTTTTAAAAATTTATGATTATTATAACCTGGTGTTCATTGCTCATAAACCTGTGAATTCTTCAATTTTCTGCCTTTTTAAAAAACTTAAATGTTTTGCTGCACTTTAACAGGTAGACAGTTGTCTCAGATTCATTTAAAACACTTTTGTTGCCACTGTTACGTATTGTAATTCTAAAATATAAAATGAATTGAAAGGAAACACAGAGTCATGAATGTATGTCTTAGTTTACTTTTTACTTTCAGCAAGACGTATATGTATGATGTGGTGGCGTTGTGACATATGCTATTTACGTACTTCTACATATAACCTGTAATGAATTATTTAAATGAACAATAATGCTTAATCAAACAATACATTTACAATATTACTGAAATATTAAATACACAACAAAGGGGATAACTTCACTCAACTTCAGTTGACACAACCTATGGACTAACTTTTAAGGACTCTTCATCTTATGTTCTCAATATTTATTGCTTATTTATTATTATTATTGTTATTATTCTTATTATTTCTTTTTTCTCTATTTATCTCTGCACAGTTTGTTGCCTCTTGCACACTGGTCATCCACTCCATTCATGTGGTCTTTCGTTGATCCCTTTATGGTTATTGGAATTACTAGGTATGCCTGCAAGAAAATGAATCTCTGAATTTTATATGCCGACATTCTGTATATATACTTTGATACTTTTGATTTAATTTAGAGCAAATAAAAGTACAGTACAGTATATGCCCTTTGGCCCACAATGTTTTGCTGACGTTTTAAACCAGTACAAGATTATCCCAACCCTTTGCTCCCACCTAAACCTCCACTTTTCCTTTCTCCAGGTGCCTATCTAAGTGGTTCTGAAATGACCGTAATACATTTGCCTCTACCACCACCCTTGTCAATGTGTTCTAGGAACTTACCAGTCTTTGTGTAAAAACCCCCTCCCTCAGGCATTCCTTCCTTATACTTACTTTCAATCACCTTGAAATAATGCCCTCTCAGAGTAACCATTTTCACCCTAGAAAAAGATGACGACTGCTCACTCCGTCTCTACGCATCTATCAAATTACCTTTTATCCTCTGTAGAGTCTGTAGGATACTCCCAATAGAATGATTGCTCCCCTCCTGCTACTTCCACCTGCTCTGACTCAGTAGATGACCCTGACATTCTCCCTTCCTGCAGTTGTGATTAGCAACGCTGTTCCCACACCTCCCCATGTCACCCTTGTTTCTGATACTTCTCACAGTAGAAGCATTTCAATCCATCCAACTGATTGCATTTATCATCTATCCACTGCCTATCCTTCCTCATAGTCTCTCTACATATTGCACCTACCTTTACACCAACTGTTCCGTCCTATGACCCATCACTCTAGTTCCCATCTCCTTGCCAGTTTGGTTTAAACCCTCCCCAACAGTTCTAGCAAACCCGTCTGCAAGGATATTGGTCTCCCTTGACTTCAGGTGTAACCTGTCCCTTTTGTACAGGTCAAAGGTTCAAAGGTTCATTTTATTATCGAAGTATGTATGCTGAATACAACTCTGAAACTTATCTTCTCCAGATAGCCATAGAATACAGAAAAAACATATGTAGTTAAAAAAAGGCATCAATACAAAAGGAAAAAGAAAAAAACTTGTAAACCCCAAACACCCCCAACCCTTCCCTCACAAAAAAACTAACAGCTCATTCAACCCCCAGCCTGCCAATCAGCAACAAGAAAGAGTGGGCGAGAACATGAAAAAAACAAAGAACTGAAAGGGGCCAATATTTATTTAGATTATGAGGACACTCAGTCCTCGTTTATTGTCATTTAGAAATGCATGCATTAAAAAATGATACAATGTTCCTCCAGAAAGATATTACAGAAACACAAGACAGACCAAAACTAAAACTGACAGAAACCACATAATTATAACATATGGTTACAAAAGTACAAAGCAATACCGTAATTTGACAAAGAGCAGACCACGGGCACAGTAAAAAAAAGTCTGAAGTTCCAATAGCCCCATCATCTCACGTAGACGGTAGAAGGGAGAAACTCTCCCTGCCATGAACCTCCTAGAGCCGCAAACTTGCCGATGCAGCACCATTGGAAGCAACCGACCGCAGCCGACTCTGAGTCCGTCCGAAAACTTCGAGCCTCCGATGAGCCCTTCACCACCAAGCACTGAGCACCATCTCTGCCGAGCGCTTCGACCCTGTCCCGGCCGCCGAGCAACAAGCAAAGCTGAGGACTTGGGGCCTTCCCCTCCGGAGATTCTGGATCACACAGGAGCAGCGGCAGCGAAGCAGGCATTTCAGAAGTTTCACCAGATGTTCCTTCGTTCTCTCACGTCTGTCTCCATCAAATCAGGATTGTGCACGGCACCCTACTTGACAGGTAACAGACATCACCACCGGAGTGGCCGCTGCAAGATGCTTCGCACCACCATCTTCTCCTCTCGCCTATGAACTACAATTAGTTTGAACTACAGTCCAACGCATAATCTCAGAATTTCAATAACATCTTTGAGAGCATCAGGACCCAATGGCAACAACGGCAGTGACTCAAACCAGTGGTCCTCCAATGGCAGCAACTTGAACCAACGGCCTCTCCAATGGCAACGACTTGAACCAGTGGTCTCTCGAACGTCAGTGACTCGAACCAACAGCCTTTCCAACGTCAGTGACTCAAACCAACGGCCCCTCCAATGGCAGCAACTTGAACTAACGGCCCGTCCAGTTCCAGTGACTCGAACCAACGGCCCCTCCAATGGCAGCAACTTGAACCAGCGGCCTCTGCAACATCAGTGACTCGAACCAGTAGCCATACGTTCACTTGAAGAGATACCAATCATCCACAAATCTTAAACCGTGTCCCCTGAACTAATTCCTCAGCCACACATTCAGCTGCCAAATTACCTTATTCTTACCCTCACTGGCGTGTGGCACAGGCAGCAATCCAGAGTTTACTACCAATGTAGTCCTGCTTTTTAGCCTCCTTCCTAGCTCTTCGCTTTACAGACCTCATCCCTTTTCCTAGCTACATTGTTAGTACCAATATGTACCACAACTTCTGACTACTCTCCCTCCCCCTTAAGAATGCTGTGGACCTGATCTGAGACGTCCCTGACCCTGACACCTGGGACACAACATCCCATCCTGGAGTCTCTTTCACATCTACTGTAACCACAGGTCTTTTCTTCTCCCCCTTCACTTCTGCGTCAGAATTCTGGTCACCATGGCCTGCTCCCTAGTAGGTCGTACACCCCAATAGTATCCAAAGCTTCCCTGTAGCTCCTATCAACCAATTCCTCAATCCCACAAAAAAGTGTAGGTCCACTTGCAGTTCCCTAACGTGGTCTGTAAGGAGCTGCAGGCAGATGCATTTCTCACAACTGTAGCCATCAGGGACACTGGAAGTCTCCCAGACTTGCCACATTGTGCAAGAGGAGGATTGCACTGTCCTTTTCATTCATATCCTCCTGGAGTAAATATTCAAACATCTCCTTAGTCCAAGAAGTATTGTAATTAAACTATCCATTCCCAGATCATCATTATTGAACCTGAATAATTGCTCTCCAGTCATTATACTTCTCTGGTCCCAGTGATGGAGAAACTATCACATTCCACACGGTAGTTAATTTCTGCATCTATATTTATTCCCATGATTTTTAAACACATACTTAAGCAGACATGTTTGATTTTGTGAATAAGGTATTCTTCTCCTTCTTTTTTCCTCATTGTTTATTTCTTTCTCCTGGTGTAACTGTAGATGGATATCCCCTGGTTTTTTCTTTCCCCCATCTCCACTGTTTGTGGATTTCTTTGTCTTTGTGTCTCGCTGCTGATATGTCAGATCTGTTTTCAACTTTTACTCATGGGGATGAACTGTTTTACCGTAATGGCTGGCTCTCTCTTTTCTTTACTTCTTGACACTCTTGTTGAGTCTGAGACAAATTCCTCCATATATTGTGCCCTCCTTTCTGAAGAATGCATCTACTGAATATTATTAACTGTCTTTCTGCTGATGAGGACAATATTGTAAGTATTGCCACCTGGTTATGATTGTAGCAACCAGACCAGAATTCTGACCATCACTGTCTAGGTTATTTCTACCCAACATTCTCGGAGAAGAAAAGCAAATTATTATTAACGCATTTTTGTTTTTATTTTTATTTCCGATTTGCAGGTTGTGACTGGAAATGTTAGGTCTTTCTCTCCCTCCGCATCTTCTGTTCCCCTTTCATTTTTTGAGCATCTACAGCATTTTATTTTGTATTATTCTTAAAGGATTAAATTTACGTTCACAGGTTTGGATCCTTCTTGCTGCAGCTGGCCTCTCTATTTTTAGGTATATATCTATATATACCTGAAAGCACATTACTTTTTAATATCTTTTAAAATATTTTCACTTGAACTTTGGATTCTTTTCTGAGCTGCCTCTTTAAACATTGAAGCTACTTAGATCAATTTTTCTTTCTTTTCTTTCTCATAGTGCCATGCTTCATGCATGTTTTTGAAATTTTGATTGACATTCAGGTTGGAAATATGAAACTGAGCCACATATCACACTGAGCCATGAGATCCAACTCTTTAAACCTGCATCAGCCCAGCAGATCTGAGCTCTGAGTTTGGAATGTCCTTATAAATCCCAAGTGCTTCATTTAAGACAAGAACAAATACAAAAGAAGCAAAACCTATCATTCACAGCCATTGAGTACAATTTATTTTCATGAATATATGTCAAACAAAGCACGGTTGTCAATTCTGCTTTCTACATTATTTATAATTGCTGTGCCATTTTCTTTCTCTTTAGATAAATATCCCCTCTTCATCCTGATCTTCAATGCAGCCTTTCCTCCCCAGGCGCTTGTTGTACTGTCAATGCTATTCTGAACAAATAACGCACGTGTTTGTGAAATGCTCCATCCATCGCATTCGACAGAATACTTCAAGTATGATGTAAGTTGATTGCTATGGATGCTCAGAGTCCAACCTAACCCCTCCTGGCTTGGACATCGGTTATATATATTGGTGATGCAGTCAAAAGAGCAGAGGTTTTTTGTATACTTTCAGATTAATTGGGTAAAATGCATTATAGATAATATTTAATTTAATAGTTTAGTTGCAAGAGATACTGTAATATAATGTACTTATGTAATGATTTAATTTTGGTTTTCAAAGGGGAACACAAAGTGACAGGAAATGGGAATCAAAAATTGGAGATGTTGTCAATCTTTAATAAAACACAATGCTACCGCTCATCGTGTGCTCCTAGTTTTGTTACCCTTCAAGTAGTGGGAATTTCCCTTGAGAATGAATTGTGATAAAGAGTCGTCAGTCTAAACATTAATTCTTTTTCCCTTCCAACGATGCTACCTGGTCTGCTGAGTCTTTGCAGCTTTCTGTGTTTTATTTTTGTGTCTGGCTGTGTGTTATCTCATTCCATCTGCTGGTGATTTCACATCACTACAATTGTTAGGGTGCTGCAAATAAGCAGTAAATGAGAGAGTAAAAAAACCTGGAGGTGCAGGAACGCTGGAAGTCTAAAATCAAACAATGAACTTCCAGAAATACTCAGCACATCAAGATGAATCTATGGAGACATAAACAGAATTTGTGATCTTTGATGCCTGAGAAGTCTTTTGTTGAAGTACCAAATGTGGTGAAGGGTATAGCAGAATCACAGGAGTGGGGGACAGTCTTGAGCGTTGCTACCGAGAGCTACGATGTGCTTCAGCTACAGTCTCAGGATGTACCAGGAGCAATGATTCAAGAAATGCTCAATGGTTTGAACAGTTGTGGATGGATTCAAAATATGAAAGAAATGTCGCTGTGAAGGGTTTTTGTTCAGTGCCATATCTAATATGAGAAGGAAAAGAGAAAGCATTGAAGGTGACCAAGGTTAAAGGAATGAACAGAAATTCTGTCACCGAAAGAAGCTTGGCTTTGACATTCCTGGAAGAGAAGTGACGGTGTTTAATTCAAAGATTCAAAGCACAATTATTATTACCAATATATATACAACTTGAAATTTCTTTGCTTATAGGCGGCCACAAAGCAAGATACCTGAATAAACCAATTTTAAAAAAAGACTGAAAACCATTGCACAGAGAAAGAGAGAGAAAAAAAACTCTTCATGCAACCAGTAGTGCAAGCCAACATCATTCCAAAGCAGACTGTGCCCCAGAGCAGCCACTGTAGGCCCAGGCCTCAGTCCCGCCAACTAGGCAAAACTGCAGAGCAGCTGGATTAGTTCACAGTCTCGGTGGTGCGGAGGAAGGAATAAACATTCGTGGGAGAGCAAGCAAAATCAGCCTGACCCTTACCTCCGTACCCGACACCCGGGTTTTCCAGCCTATCTGAGCGGACATTTAAATTGTCCAAGAACCAATCGGTGCCACGCTCCAGGACCCAGATCCAGGCACAGTGACACACCCAGGCCACCCAGCCGGAAGCCATTCTCGATCTCACCAAATCGGCTCAGTGCTTGGAGTGATCCAACCTTGCACCCGGGTTAGCTGGACAAGCATCGAAACCCTTCCGCATCGACTCCTCTCCAAATTAGACAGTAATCAAAGAGCAACTAACTACAAATACTGAAAATCATGAAATTGATGTGCTGTGTGTTCGGAGGGGACTTATAGGTAAAAGGGGCAAAATGGAATTTGGTTCATCAGATTTAACCTTAGGAAGCAAAGACTTCAAATATTTAATTGTATTTGTCAGTTTATTCCTATCTCAGCAAGCGTATAAATATGCAAACGTAATATAGTAACTTGCAGATAGTTATAATACCTTTGAGTAAACAGTAAGCAGGAACTAAATTGGAAAACATTAAAATAGATTTTGTTCTTTATTTATGACCCTCTAACTGCACTGGAAATAAAACGAGGATAGTAAGGAAGTGGCAGGCCACCAGGTTTATCCACAGCCAAAACTCCTTGGCAGCAATTCTTCAGAAAAAGCTTCAGCAAGCAATGTTTTTCATTGTTATGTCTTTTTTATAAGTTGATAAGGGGCATTGATAGAGCTGACAGTCAATGCCTTTTTCCCAGGTATGGGAATAGCTAATACAAGGGGGTATAATTTTCAGGTGATTGTGGATTGTATAGAGGGTAATTCAGAAGTAGGTGGGGTGTGTGGAATGTGCTGCCAGAGGTGGTGATTGAGACAGATACATTAGAGACATTTAAGCCACTCTTAGATAGGCACAAGAGTGAAAGGCAAAGGAAAATGGAGGGCTGTATGGGAGTAGGTTAAAAGGCCAGCATAACATCATGGGCCAAAGGGCCTGTACTATGCTGTACTCTTCAACAGTATGTCCTATCCTATCTCCCTCAGGTATTCAGAATCAGAATCAGGTTTATTATCACTGGCATGTGTCATGAAATGTGTTTACTTAGCAGCAGCAGTTCAATGCAGTACATAATATAGAGAAAATATAATAAAGGAGAAAAAGTTAATAAATAAGTAAATCAATTACAGTATATATATATATATATTGAATAGATTAAAAATTGTGCAAAAACAGAATATATATTAAAAAAGTGAGGTAGTGTTCATGGGATCAAAGTCCATTCAGGAATTGGATGGCAGAGGGGAAGAAGCTGTTCCTGAATCAATGAGTGTGTGCCTTCAGGCTTCTGTATCTCCTACCTGATGGTAACTGTGAGAAAAGGGCATGCCCTGGGTGCTGGAGATCCTTAATAATGGACGCTGCCTTTCGGAGACACCGCTCCCTGAAGATGCCCTGGGTACTTTGCAGGCTCATGCCCAAGATAGAGCTGACTAAATTTATAACCCTCTGCAGCTTCTTTCAGTCTTGTGAAGTAGCAACCCCCCCACCCCCCCCATACCAGACAGTGATGCAGCCTGTCAGAAAGCTATCCATGGTATGTTCAATAGAGTTTCATCTACTCAAAAGCCTAGTCCTGATGAAGGTCAATGATCTGAAACAGTATCTCTAATATTCTCTCTACAGATGCTGTCTGCCCTCCTGAGTACTTACAGCACTGTCTTCATTTATTTGAGTTAAACTTCAGCATCATTCTGCTTTTGTATTATTAGCAAATATCTCAATCTATTATTTATTGACCAGGATACTCTTTTATACATACACATCAGAAAAACCAACCAGAAACACTGACTTCAGGAGGAGGGGAGTTTGGTGTGCCACCAAATGAGTTATGAGATTGCAGTGATCATTAGTCCTTACTCTCATTGAGGTAATTCCGGCAAGAGAAATGTGCTGCTCAAAGAGAAGGCATGATAATGGTTCTGTTATTATAGCCCTTAGGTAAATTCAAAGTTCAAAGTACATATATGTCCCCTTGAGATTCACTTACTTGTGGGCATACTCAATAAATCTAATGACTGTAATAGAATCAATGAAAGACTGCACCAACAGAGTGATAACCAGTGTGCAAAAGACATGAAACTGTGCAAATACAAAATAAGTAAATAAATTACCAATAAGTACCTCGAGAACTTGAAGAGTCCTTGAAAGTGTGTCCATAGGTTGTGGGGGTGATGGGGAAAGTGAAGCTGAGCGAAGTTATCCCCTTTGGTTCAAGAGCCTGATGGTTGAGAGGTAATAATTGTTCCTGAACCTGCTGGTGTGAGTCCTGAGGCTCGTGTACGTACCACCTTCTGATGGTGGCAGCAAGAAGACAGCATGACCTGGGTGGTGGGGTTTCCTGATGATGGTTGCTGCTTTCCTGTGACAATGCTCCACTTACTAGACTGGGCTGTATCCACTGCTTTTTGTAGGATGTTCCATTCAAGGGCATTGGCGTTTCCATACCAGACTGTGATGCAGCCAGTCAATTGTTACATGCTCAAGGAGATTTTTTTTTGTCAGAATGCTGTAGTGGTCTTTTGGAGGTCACCTGATGTGATTTTCCCGCCAATGTGAGGTCACGTGATGACATGTGCCCTGTGACTACATAAGGGTCGACTCAGGTGACGCAGTGGGGATTTTGAGTTTGTAGATTTCCAGGTAGAACATGTTGTGCCTCCGTTTCTGTTGTGTGTTTGTTTTTGTGACGCAGTTTCATTTTTAAAACGGAAGGTGCGTTCTCTTACAAGATATTGTATTTGGACTGGAAATTTGCGGTTGGAAGTGCCAATTTACTCAATTCCGATAGTTTTGAAGGGAGAGTGAAGAATTCATCGAAGTGAAGGATCGAGAGAAGCCGGCATCAGTTGGCAGTTTAATAAAGGATCGACCTTATTGAGTCTTCGTTGAAGAGAACCTGCATTGAGATAATTCTTGCAATAGAGCAACAAGTTCATGCAAAGTCTCTCTCTCTCTCTAAAAGGAATTTAAGGTCAGTTGGTTTAAACTGTTTAATTTCGGCATCGGGAATCCTGTGGACAGAACTGGCAGTAAAGGTGCGTCGGTGAAGAAATCTTTCTCCAGAGAAGTCTCTCCCAATTGAATGTGTAAAACTGTTGGACTTTTGAAGTTACCGCTTTAAGAACTGTATCTGACTGTAACGCTTTAAGAACTGTTTCCGCATTTAACTCCTTAAGAGCCAGAGCCGAGTGGAGTTGATGAACGGCTGTGTACCTGTTTAACCTCCGGTCAAAGTTTTCCCTTGCTTTCTTTCCCTTATCGCTTATATGTGTTTAATAAATGTTCGGTTGTTTTTTATAAAAGCTGTCTCGATTAATATTCATTGTTGCCGGTTACGTAACACAATATACTCTCCACCACACAACAAAGTTTTGGATGCCATGCTGAATCTTCGCAAACTTGTAAGGAAGTAGAGGTGCTTGCCGTGCTTTCTTCATAATTGCACTTATGCGCTGGGTCCAGGACAGATCCTCTGAAATAATAACACCTTGGAACTTAAAGATGCTGACGCTCTGCCTCTCTGATCCTCCAGTAAGGACTGGTTCATGGATCTCTGGTTTCATCCACCTGAAGTCAATAATCAGCTCCTTGGTCTTTCTGACACTGAGTGAGAGTGTTGTTGTGGCACCATTCACCCAGGTGTTCAGTATCCCTCCTATATGCTGATTTGTCACAACTTTTGATTTGGCCCACAATAGTGATGTTGTCAGCAAACTTAAATATGGCATTGGAGCTGTGCTTAGCCACAGAGTCATAAGTGTACCGCCAGTAGAGCAGCGGGCTAAGCACGTAGTTTCGTGGAGCACCTGTGCCGATTGAGATGGTGGAGGAGATGTTCTTGTAATCCAAATTCACTGGGGGATGCAAGTGAGGAAGTCGAGGATCCAATTGCACAAGGGGGTATTGAGGCCAAGGTCTTGAAGCTTATTGATTAGTTTTGAGGGGAGGGCGGTATTGAATGCTGAGCTGTAGTTGATAAAGAGCATCTTTGCTGTCCAGATGCTCCAGGGTTGAGTGAAGAGCCAATGCTGTGGACTTGTGCTGGTAGGTGAGGAGGAGCAGATCAAGTTGTTTCTCAGGCAGGAGTTGATATGTATCATCACCAACGTCTCAAAACACTTCCTCTCTGAGGATGGAAGTGCTCCAGGACAATAGATAAGAGCGAGAAGGTAACAAGGAGAGCATTGAAGGTAAGCTGTCCTGAGTAGCTCAGTAGAGTGATGGCAGAATTTGTTGGGGAGCACTTTGCTGCTTTCAACACACGGGAGTGGACAAGACTGGCAGCAGTGTGGATCTTTACATGTGAATTGTGTGAAACATTCCTGTTCTTTCCAGCTCCATTTTCAACTGAGTGTGTTTTTATATAAGTGTTCATTGATCTGGTGACTGTTAGCATTCAACAGACCTCAGTTCCTAAGGGCGAACTAATTTTGCACTTGGAGGCCTGGATCTCTTGCAGAATCCCTGCTTGTATTCTCAGAGCTGCTCCTGCAGGCGTGGGTACTGGTAACCGGATCTGCATGGCCTCCTCTACATAGCAGTTAGCACGACATTATTATAGTTTGGGAAGTCAGAGCTCAGAGTTCAATTCCGGTGCCATCTGCAAGCAGTCTCTCTACATTCACCCTGTGGAATACATGGGTTTTCTTCAGGTGTTCCAGTTTCCCCCTGCAGTCCAAGGCCATACTGGCTAGGTTAATTGGTCATCGTAAATTGTCTCCTAATTAGTTTAGAGTTAATTGGCTTTTGCTGGGGCGGAGTGGCTCAAGGGGCCAGGAAGGTCTACTCCATGCTGCGTCATTAAATTATTTTTTTAAAGATCAGATTTCTTCTTCTCCAGTCCTTTGCCTTTTCCACCTATCACCTCCCAGGTTCTAACTTCATCCCCTCTCCTCCACCCACCTGGTTTCACCTATCATCCTTCCCCACTCCCCACCTTCTTATTCTGGCATCTTCCCCTTCCTTTCTAATCCTGAAGAAAGCTCTCAGCCCCCAACAACGACGGTTTACTCGTTTTCTGTAGATTTTGCCTGACCTGCTGAGTTCCTCCAGTGTTTTGCGTGTGTTGCTCTGGATTTCCAGCATCTGCAGAATCTGTTGTGTCTGCAGAATTGAAACTGTGCAGACAAGAGGTGCAACCAACTGAGAATGCACTGGCTATTCGTGTTTACTTTACGTAATCCATGGAATCATTTTACATCAATCTGGTTTAGGCTTGATTGCTGTGCATATTAGCATTTGATAAGCTCTTCACACCTTTCCAAATGCTTCAGAGTTCAGGAAAAGAGAAAATCTTTATAAAAATACTCCAATATATGGGCAATGCCTGGTTTAAAGACTTAAAACTCTCAAATCTGGGTATTTTTGAAGACCTATTGTCTAGAAATGCATTGCTAGTTTGAAGCTCTATGCATGCTATGTAGAATGAAGTACAAAGGTACTGTACAACAGTAGAGTAGAACTATTAGGACTTGATGTTTCAATCCCTATGGTAAGTCGGCACTCTCGATGTTGGCAGTGGGCTTGGAGTGGTGACAAGGAGGAAGGGCAAGTACGTCATCGGGGTCATCAGGTGGGCACCTTCCTTCTTTGACGTTTCATTGATAAGCCCATGACGTCTCCAGAGGGCTCAACGGTGCTACCTGGCATCCCAGGTACACCCTAGTTATTCGGAATGGAAAAGGGCCTTTAACATGTTAAGTTTGTGGCAATGATGAAACACCCATTTACTCCAATCCCATTTTAGTCTCCCCAAATTCCTAGCAATACCCTCAGATTCTATTACTCACTTACACACAAAGGTCAATACACAGTGTCAATCTGATCTACAAATTTGCACATCTTTGAGAATTGAGTTGAATTGAAATTATTTCTTACATCTTTCACATACATGAGGAGTAAAAATCTTTACGTTACATCTCCGTCTAAATGTGCAATATGCAATTTATAGTAATTTTTAAATAAATAGTATGTAAAATAAAAGAGTCAATATGACAGCTGACAGGTGGGAGGAAAGCCTCAGGATCAGAGAGAGAAGACACAAACTCCAAACATTCAGCAGACCAGAGTCAGGATTGGACTCAGCTTGATGGAGCTGTGAGTCAGTAACCCTGCTAGCAGTGTGGCTCTGGCTGTGGTACAGTACTGAGGAAACAAAAACAAAGCTAGTAGGTCAGGTAGTTTTCTGCAGAAAAAGGTGGTGTTAACATTTCAGTTTATGACCTTCATCAGAGCTCAAGTGTGCTGCCCGATCTGAATATTTCCTGCATGTTATTTTTATTTTGGACTAATGCAATTTTCTTTTAAGAATCATGCATCACGGATACAATCCCTTTGTGCTGACTTGTCCACACTGTTTCCATTTTCCTGCGCATTTTTCAATTCCTTCCTAATCCACTTGTCCAAATGCTGTTTAAACACTATGATTATACTTGCCTCTATCACCTCCACTGTCAGCTTGCTCCCTTTACACATCAGTCTCTAGTGTGAAAAATCTGTCCCCCAGATCTCCTCTAAGTAATTCCCCTCCCACTTTAAACCTATCTGCTCTCGTTTTAGACAAGCCTACCCTTTTAGGCAAAAACCGGTGACTAGATGCCCTTTCTGTGTTCCTCCTAATTTTATAAACCTTAATAAGATCACCTCCCAGCCCCCTGTGCTCTAGTGAGACCAATGGCAGCATATCCAATCTCTGTTTGTAACTGAAGTCCTCTCTTTGAAATATTGTGGAATATAATGGGCCTCCCTTAAAGCTAACCGGTCAGAATCTTCTACTGCTGAACTGTGCATAGTGTTCTGAACCAGCCAACCAGATTACAATGCTAATTAATATCCATTTGGGTCCTGGAGGAGTATATAAGCTGGCATTCTGAGGAGACAACATCCTCAACTGCGCACTGATGATGGCTTCTCAATTGGAGCAGAAACATATGTAAATAGTTCATCAAGCTCGGTGGTCAACCAATCTTGCTAAAACCCTTTATTCTAAGCAACATCCTGGTGAATCTTGTCTGCACTCTTTCTAGTGCTACCACAATTTTCCTACAGAGGGGTGACCAGAAATCCACACAGCATTTTCAGGTGTGGCCAAACCAGTGTACAGCTAACCACGATGATCTAACCTCTTATAGTCAGAAACCACTGCAAGCAAGCAAAATGCCGCCTTCACCACCCTGTCCACCTAAATTGCTATTTTCAGTGAGCTATAAACTTGTACTGCAAGGTGTCTCTGTATGTTATCACTTCCCTAGTCCCTGCTGTTTACTGATTATGCTTGATCAGTATTAGATGACCAAAATACAGTACTTCATACTTGTCTGGATTAAATTCCATTTGTCACTTCTCCACTCAACTTTGCAGCTGGTCTTTGCCCTTCTGTATCTTTGGACAACCATCTTCACTGTCAAATATATGTCATCAGCAAACGTACTTATCAAACTGCAGACCCACACAGGAGCCACTTTATTAGGTACATCTGTACACCTACTCAGAGTGCAAGTATCTAATCAGCCAATTATGTGGCTGCAACTCAGTGCATTAAAGCATACAGACATGGTCAAGAGCTTAGGTTTTTCAGACCAAACACCAGAATGGGGAAGAAATGTGACCCTAGTGACTTTGACCATGGAATGATTGCTGGTGTCAGACAGGGTGGTTTTAGTATCTCAAAAACTGCTGATCCCTTCGGATTTTCATGCACAACCGTCTCTAGACATGAGCGGCAGTTCTGTGGGCAAAAAGGCACTGTTAATGGAAGAGGTTAGAGGAGAATAACCATATAACCATATAACAATTACAGCACGGAAACAGGCCATCTCAGCCCTTCTAGTCCGTGCTGAACACTTACTCTCACCTAGTCCCACCGACCTACACTAAGCCCATAACCCTCCATTCCTTTCCTGTCCATATATCTATCCAATTTAACTTTAAATGACAACATTGAACCTGCTTCAACCACTTCTGCTGGAAGCTCGTTCCACACAGCTACCACTCTCTGAGTAAAGAAGTTCCCCCTCATGTTACCCCTAAACTTTTGCCCTTTAACTCTCAACTCATGTCCTCTTGCTTGAATCTCCCCCACTCTCAATGGAAAAAGCCTATCCACGTCAACTCTATCAATCCCCCTCATAATTTTAAACACCTCTGTCAAGTCCCACCTCAAACTTCAATGCTCCAAAGAATAAAGACCTAACTTGTTCAACCTTTCTCAGTAACTTAGGAGATAAAACCCTGGCAACATTTTAGTAAATCTCCTCTGTACTCTCTAAATTTTATTGACATCTTTCCTATAATTCAGTGACCAGAACTGTACACAATGCTCCAAATTTGGCCTCACCAATGTCTTGTACAATTTCAACATTACATCCCAACTCCTATACTCAATGCTCTGATTTATAAAGCTTTCTTCACCACCCTATCCACATGAGATTCCACCTTCAGGGAACTATGCACCATTCTTCCTATATCCCTCTGTTCTACAGCATTCTTCAATGCCCTACCATTTACCATGTATGTCCTATTTTAATTAGTCCTACCAAAATGTAGCACCTCACATTTATCAGCATTAAACTCCATCTGCCATCTTTCAGTCCACTCTTCTAACTGGCCTAAATCTCTCTGCAAGCTTTGAAAACCTACTTCATTATCCACAACTCCACCTATCTTAGTATGATCTGCATACTTACTAATCCAATTTACCACCCCATCATCCAGATCATTAATGTATATGACAAACAACATTGGACCCAGTATAGATCACTGAGGCACACCACTACACACCATCCTCCAATCTGACACACAGTTATCCACCACTACTCTCTGGCGTCTCCCATCCAGCCACTGCTGAATCCATTTTACTACTTCGATATTAATGCCTAATGATTGAACCTTCCTAACTAACCTTCCATGTGGAACCTTGTCAAAGGCCTTACTGAGGTCCATATAGACAACATGCACCACTTTACCTTCGTCAACTTTCCTAGTAACCTCACAAAAATTTCGATAAGATTTGTCAAACATGACCTTCCACGCACAAATCAATGTTGACTGTTCCTAATCAGACCCTGTCTATCCAGATAATTATATATACCATCTCTAAGAATACTTTCTATCAATTTACCCACCTCTGACGTCAAACTCACAGGCCGATAATTGCTAGGTTTACTCTTAGAACCCTTTTTAAACAATGGAACAACATGAGCAATATGCCAATCCTCCGGTACCATCCCTGTTTCTAATGACATTTGAAATATTTCTGTCAGAGTCCCTGTTATTTCCACACAACTTCCCTCAAGGTCCTAGGGAATATCCTGTCAGGACCCGGAGACTTATCCACCTTTATATTCCTTAAAAGCACCAATACTTCCTCTTCTTTAATCGTCATACTTTCCATAACTACCCTTCTTGATTCCTTTACCTTACACAATTCAATATCCTTCTCCTTAATGAATACTGAAGAAAAGAAATTGTTCAAAATCTCCCCCATCTCTTTTGGCTCCGCACATAGCTGTCCACTCTGATTCTTTAAGGGACCAATTTTATCCCTCACTATCCTTTTGCTATTAATATAACTGTAGAAACCCTTTGGATTTATTTTTACCTTACTTGCCAAAGCAGCCTTGTATCTTCTTTTAGCTTTTCTAATTTCTTTCTTAAGATTCTTTTTACATTCTTTATATCCGAGCATCTCATTAACTCCAAGTGGCCTATATTTATTGAAGATCCCTCTCTTTTTCCGAACCAAGTTTCCAATATCCCTTGAAAACCATGGCTCTCTCAAACTTTTAACCTTTCCTTTCAACCTAACAGGAACATAAAGATTCTGTACTCTCAAAATTTCACCTTTAAATGACCTCCATTTCTCTATTACATCCTTCCCATAAAACATATTGTCCCAATCCACTTCTTCTAAATCCTTACGCATCTCCTCAAAGTTAGCCTTTCTCCAATCAAAAATCTCAACCCTGGGTCCAGACCTATCCTTCTCCATAATTATATTGAAACTAATGGTATTGTGATCACTGGACCCACAGTGCTCCCCAACACATACCTTCGTCACTTGCCCTAACAGGAGATCCAACTCTGCCCCTTCTCTAGTTGGTACCTCTATGTATTGCTGCAAAAAACTATCTTGCACACATTTGACAAACTCCAAACCATCCAGCCCTTTTACAGAATGGGCTTCCCAGTCTATGTGTGGAAAATTAAAATCTCCCATAATCACAACCTTGTGCTTACTACAAATATCTGCTATCTCCTTACAAATTTGCTCCTCCAGTTCTCGGTCCCCATTAGGTGGTCTATAATACACCCCTATAAGTGTCACAACACCTTTCCTGTTCCTCAATTCCACCCAAATAGCCTCCCTAGACAAGTCCACTAATCTATCCTGCCAGAGCACCGCTGTTATATTTTCTCTGACAAGCAATGCAACACCTCCCCCTCTTGCCCCTCCTATTCTATCACACCTGAAGCATCGAAATCCTGGAATATTTAGTTGCCAATCACACCCCTCCTGCAACCACGTTTCACTAATAGCTACAACATCATATTTCCAGGTATCAATACATGCTCTAAGCTCATCCACCTTTCTTACAATGCTCCTAGCATTAAAATAGATGCATTTAAGAAACTCTGCACCTCTTACTCTCTGTTTATCCTTAATGGAGCAAACAACTTTGTTATCTTTTTCACCCTTCTCCCCTACATCTTTGGTCTGAGTGCTCCCGATCTCTGTCCCCTGCCTATCCTCCCTCACACATTGTCTACTAGCTTTCTCTATTTGTGAACTAACCTCCTCTCTCCTAGTCTCTTCAATTTGATTCCCACCCCCCAACCATTCTAGTTTAAAGTCACCTCAGTAGCCTTTGCAAATCTGCCCGCCAGGATATTGGTCCCCCTAAGATTCAAGTGTAACCTGTCCTTTTTGTACAGGTCATACCTGCGCCAAAAGAGGTCCCAATGATCCAAAAACTTGAATCCCTGCCCCCTGCTCCAATCCCTCAGCCACGCATTTATCCTCCACCTCATTGCATTCCTACTCTCACTGCTGTGTGGCACAGGCAGTAATCCCAAAATTACTACCTTTGCAGTCCTTTTTCTCAACTCCCTTCCTAACTCCCTATATTCTCCTTTTAGGACCTCTCCCCTATGTCGTTGGTACCTATATGTACCATGACCTCTGACTCCTCACCCTCCCACTTCAGGATATCTTGGACACGATCAGAAACATCCCGGACCCTGGCACCAGGGAGGCAAACTACCATCCGGGTCTCCGGACTGCGTCCACAGAATCGTCTATCTGACCCCCTAACTATAGAGTCCCCTATTACTACTGCCCTCCTCTTCCTTTCCCTACCATTCTGAGCTATAGGGCCGGACTCTGTGCCAGAGGCACGGCCACTGCCGCTTCTCCCAGGTAAGCTGTCCACCCCACCCCCCCGCAACAGTACTCAAACAGAAGTACTTATTGTCAAGGGGCACAACCACTGGGGTACTCTCTAGTACCTGACCCTTACCCTTCCCCTTCCTAACCATGACCCACTTGTCTGCCTCCCATGGCCCCATGTGACCACCTGCCTATAACTCCTCTCTATCAACTCCTCACTCTCCCTGACCAGACGAAGGTCATCGAGCTGCAGCTCCAGCTCCCTAACGCGGTCCCTTAGGAGATGCATCTCAGCGTACCTGGCGCAGATGTGGATGCCCGGCAGACTGAGAGACTCCATGACCTCCCACATCCGACACTGAGAACAACAAGCTGCCCTCACACTCATACTTCCCCTCTCCTCAAATAACAGGAAAAAATGAATGCCAAACCTTCCTCGCCTCGCCCGTTTCTGCCTAAGCCCATTGAGCCAAGGCCCTTAAGCCTTCACTCTGCTCCCGGCTCACTCCGCAGCCTGCAAACGATGCTGCTCGCTGTATAAGGCTGTGTTCCTTTTAAGTCTTCTGCTCTTCACTGCCCGACGTCACACGCCTGCGCAGTCCCGCCTCTCTGAATGCCAATTAAAAAAAAACAAAAAATTCAAAATGGTTTCCTCCGCACTCCCGCTCCAATTCTCAGACTTCCTTCTCGGAATAGCCACACTGGTTCAAGCTGACAGGCAGGTGACAGTAACTCAAACAACCTCACATTACTACTGTGGTGCACAGAAGAGCATCTCTGAATGCACAACACATCGAATTGTAAAGTGGATGGGTTACAGCAGCAGAAGGCCACAAACGTACACAATGGCCACTTTATTAAGTACAGGTGGTGTCTAATAAACTGGCCACTGAGTATGTGGCCTGACTTTCTGTTAATATTTAACAAAGTCAATGTACATCACATCTGCCTTTCTCATGCATAAAAACATCCTGACTCCTCCTAATCAGTCCTTGCATTTTCAAATCCTTAGCAACTTTATTTTCCCAGTACATTTTCTGCTATTGATTTAAGGTTCACAGTCTGTGGTTTTCTGGCTCCCCCCCCACCCCACTCACTGCAGAACATGTAAATTCTACTATAGAGCACATTTATTACCAGTAATTGGGAATGAATTTCTGCCCAGTCTATCTAATCATTGGTTTGACATAAATTTTCAAGCTATTAAGGAAGAATTGACAGGCTGCTGGGAAAGCTTGTGGCAAGTATCAGGGGCAGGCTTATCTGGAAAGAAGCTGAGAAATACCCTTACAGATTGCAGAAGATAATAGAAATTTAAATTTTATATATGAGAATTGATGCTGGATTAATTGATGATATTGGCTTTATAAAATTGAGTATTATGGAATATAAGGAATAGGTATATAGAGGGAGTAGGATCACAAGTTAATCATATCTTGTTCCATGGTGGAACAAGCTTGAACAAATTATTCTATTCCTTTGTTTGTTCTTGAGGATATGATTTGTACATTAGTGCACCTTTGTAGGAGTTGATTCGGGTTGGTTGTAACATTATGGTTACAATATCTCTACCAGCATGTAGCCTGTAACTTGACTCTTTTGTGGTAGCTACCCAACTGTATTTATTAATTGGTTGGAGTCATTACCCAATTTGAAAGCTTCTTACTAAGGGTACCACTTCAGAAAACCTGGTTAGCCAGTTTTGGATGTAGAGCACGGTGTACATCTGATCTCCTAAAAGTATTGTACCACAAATAAAATCAGATTACTAATCAGAAGAAACAGAACATGCTGAAACTACAGCAACTCTCCCCTATCAAAACGGGAGAATTCATTCAGAATACAATGGGTTGAAGGTAGTCATGTATAAATTATCCCCCTAACTATAGCACAATCATCAGGCTCGAATGACCTATTCGCCTTCACTTGGATTGCGAATTGTCTAAAAATATATGAATTTCAAACAGAAATATAAACCCCTGCCAGAATACGTGTGTAAAATATTAAGTTCCCAGCATTCTGCCTTTTATTTTCAGATTCTATTAAAACCATAAGGCAGATGACATAATATTTATTTCAGCTCACAAGAGGACACAGGGAACTGAGTCCCTATAGTGTCTGATGTGAAAAATGCAATGTTACTCAAAGGTACACCAGATGATGTGTTGTCATCAGGAGACTCTTCTGGACCTCATCATTATCTCCAGACATCCACCTGCAGCTTTGCATTGTTCATTATTGGGCAAAAGAGTGCTGGACTCCATCTTTAAGGGGCTCCTCAGCTCCATCCAAACTTTATTTTCTGACAGGCTAGAGCCCACAGAGCACATTGACTGGCAGATCACTTTGCTCACATTTGGATAGATGCACAAATTGCATTGTTTGTGACGGCTGGCAAGATTTACTGTTTTGTACTTTTACCAGTATCATCCCCTTCCCCACTAACCCACCAAAGATTGAATGACAGAGGCAGTGGAAGCTCGTGTCTTGTGCTGGGAGATGTTGACCTCACAGACTCCTGGCAATTGTGTATTCTTCATGCTGTCAGCCACTGCAGCAGTCATTGCTACTCCATCACTTTGCATCACTGCAGTGTCACAAGCCCTTTACTGCGTGAATCTAAATCAGAATTTAGAACTAGGGGAGGGCAAAGCTGGAGTTTTGATTGAACGTAAATTATTGAATAAAAATCCATAACAAGATGTGCAATGTATTTTATATAATTAGTTAACTGCTATTTACTTTTGCTTAAAATTAAGATGTGTTTCATTTATGTGTCCCTAGTTAGATTTATCCAGACTACGGAGCAAAAGTTGAGATATGATACTATCTTAATGAGACACAGCTGGTCAGACAATTAAAGTACGACAGGATCTCCGTCACATGGTGTAGTTATCCTCAATCGTAATTAAACAATATTGAGAACTGAGCCAATCACAATCTTGAATTTCTCACACTCAACAACTACTTATCTTCTCAGCAGATTATCTTGGCAGTCGTTCCTATGTTTGAGTTATGAATCCCTAAAGGAAAAGCAGGTTACGTTTAATTATTCAATAGGTTTCCACACTAAACTGTCGTCTTGTACAAAGGAAATACAACATGACTATCCTCTTCACATCATTCTCATCTAATGGGTCTTAAATGATACAATTGTCAGGCTGCTAAACTTATTAAGGCAATCACAATTAGTTTCCATTTAGTAAATTGCAAAGCCTGTTTTCTATATTGTACAAGATTTTCTCAGATCAGCCTGTCTTGCAGAATCTGTAATTATATTAACATGCAATCCAGGAATGCTGATATTTCTGAATTCTCTGAGGGACTCATTCCACTCTGAGAGAACTCAGACTAATTTCCTCAAAATACTGGAGATTTCACATTGCTCCAGTAGTCTGTGCATTGTATAATGGCAGATGAGCTTCCCGGGATTTTTAGTTGAGCTCATATGCTGTCTATATGTCATATGTTTTACATCTCCTATCCGTTAGCTTCCACCCCACTAACTGCATTATTAGCATATCTGATGGCATCTACAATGCAGCCCTGAAATTCTAAATTTGTGTATATTTACAAAATACAATTAAGTTGGTCAGTAAAGCTATTGAAAATCTTTTCTTTGTACTTTTGTCAGTTAAATAAAGGTTCACATGAATTAACATATCACAGATTTTTGTTTTTATTGCATTTTGGAAAATATCCCAACTTTTCTGGAAGTGGAGTTTGTATAAGAGCCACTGAAGCTGTTCTTCAGTTTCATTTGATGCCCTTTCCCCGAAAGCTTTAATTTAAAAAATATCAAATACCGTGGAGTCTGGTTAATTGGGACACATTGGGACCGGTACTTTTGGGCCCAATTAGGCGGCTTCCCCAATGAGCCAAAGTTTCATGGAAAAAGTTAAAAAAGTATAGAAAAGATAAACTGAGCAACAAATGATATATTTCAATGAAATACAGAACAAATTAAAACACTACCAATACTATTACAGTACTATGGAACTGTCTATTAGTTTCTAATAGTTATCGACAGTGGAATTTATCCAGTGTACAAAATCAGCGCTGTACACTGAACACCTAGTGCAGGTGATGGACTGCCGTTATACAATTCTATCGACAATTGCATCCTCCAAATCATCATTTTTATTGTAACATTCAAGATGATTGCTGATAGATACAATCAAATTCTCCATAGTTCTCAATTTGTTGAAGTAGTGAAATAGTTTCATTTTCACTCCCAGCTGCTTCTGGCATCTCAAGCCTTGAATGCTTGAAACTGCAGTGAGCAAAAATGTTTGGAATTGTTTTGCTGCTTATTTGTTGCCAAATATCAGTGACAAAAATCAGTAAACAAACACAATGCTATTTAAAAGCCATTTGCTTTAAGCACGGCCAGAAAAGTGCATGTGAGACCTCGGCAGGCCAGGTAAGACCCTTCATTAGGAATCCTGGTGAAGGGTTTCGGCCTGAAACGTCGACTGTACTCTTTTCCATTGATGCTGCCTGGCCTGTTGAGTTCCTCCAACATTTTGAGTGTGATACCAGTTAGAAGCTGTTTGGCAAGTCTCCTACCCCAATTGAGTGACATAGTGTCTCAAATAAACAAAGGGACCCCTGCAATTTTTTTGATTTGTTTCTGTTCTTTAAGAGTTTGTTCCAAATAAGTGAAAATCTTTTCTGATCTGGGAACATCAGGTTTAGTCTTACATATTTCTCTGTTCTTATTGTGTGTAGTATAACCCAAGTAGAGACATAGAAAACCTACAGCACCCACAAAGCTGTACCAAACATGTCCTTACCTTAGAAATTACCTAGGGTTACCCATAGCCCCCTATTTTTCTGAGCTCCATGTACCTGTCCAGGAGTCTCTTAAAAGACCTGATCGTATCCACCTCCACCACTGTCACTGGCAGCCCATTCCACACACTCACCACTCTCTGTGTAAAAAACTCACCCCTGACGTCTCCTCTGTACCTACTTCCAAGCACCTTTAAACTGTGCCCTCTCATGTTAGCCATTTCAGCCCTGGGAAAAAGCCCCTGACTATCCACGTGATCATTATCTTATACACTTCTATCAGGTTACCTCTCATCCTCTGTCACTCCAAGGAAAAAAGGCTGAGTTCACTCAACCTATTCTCATAAGACATGCTCCCCAAACCAGGCAACATCCTTGTAAATCTTCTCTGCACCCTTTCTATGGTTTCCACATCCTTCCTATAGTGAGGTGACCAGAACTGAACACAGTACTCCAAGTGGGGTCTGACCAGGGTCCTCTATAGCTGCAACATTACTTCTCGGCTCCTGAACTGGATCTCATGATTGATGAAGGCCAATGCACCGTATGCCTTCTTAACCACAGAGTCTACCTGCGCAACAACTTTGAGTGTCCTATGGACTCGGACCCCAAGATTCCTCTGATCCTCCACACTGCCAAGAGTCTTACCATTAATGCTATATTCTGTCATCATATTTGACCTACCAAAATGAACCACCTCACACTTATCTGGGTTGAACACCATCTGCTACTTCTCAGCCTAGTTTTGCATCCTATCAATGTCCCGCTGTAAACTCTGACAGCCTCCACACTATCTACAACACCTCCAACCTTTGTGCCATCAGCAAACTTACTAACCCATCCCTCCACTTCTTCATCCAGGTCATTTATAAAAATCACGAAGAGTAGGGAACCTAGAACAGATCCCTGAGGCACACCACTGGTGACCAACCTCCATGCAGAATATGACCTGTCTACAACCACTCTTTGACTTCTGTGGGCAAGCCAGTTCTGGATCCAGAAAGCAATGTCCCCTTGAATCCCATGCCTCCTTACTTTCTCAATAAGCCTTGCATGGGGTACCTTATCAAATGCCTTGCTGAAATCCATATACACATCATCTACTGTTCTACCTTCATGAATGTGTTTAGTCACATCCTCAAAAAATTCAATCAGACTCATAAGGCACAACCTATCTTTCACAAAGCTATGCTGATTATTCCTAATCATATTATGCCTCTCCAAATGTTCATAAATCCTGCCTCTCAGGATCTTCTCCATCAAATTACCAACCATTGAAGTAAGACTCACTGGTCTATAATTTCCTGGCCTATCTCTACTGCTTTCCTTGAATAATGAAACAACATCTACAACCCTCCAGTCTTCCGGAACCTCTCCCTTCCCTACTGATGATGTAAAGATCTCGGGTAATGATGAGTTTGAGTACAGAGAGGAATTTAAGAACCTGGTGGCATGGTGCAAAGACAATAACCTATCCTTCAACGTCAGCAAGACGAAGGAATTGGTTGTTGATTTCAGAAGGAGTAGCGGACTGCACAACCCAATTTACATCGGTGGTGCGCAAGTGGAACAGGTCAAAAGCTTTAAGTTCCTCAGGGTCAATATCACAAATGACCTGACTTGGTCCAACCAAGCAGAGTTCACTGCCAAGAAGGCCTGAGAACTTCCTGAGAAAACTAAAGAAATTTGGCCTGTCCCCTAAAACTCTCACTAATTTTTATAGATGCACCATAGAAAGCATTCTTCTAGGGTGCATCACAACCTGGTATGGAAGTTGTCCTGTCCAAGACCGAAAGAAGCTGCAGAAGATCGTGAACACGGCGCAGCACATCACACAAACCAATCTTCCGTCTGTGGACTCACTTTACACCACACGCCGTCGGAGCAGTGCTGCCAGGATAATCAAGGACACGACCCACCCAGCCAACACACTTTTCAACCCTCTTCCCTCCGGGAGAAGGTTCAGGAGCTTGAAGACTCGTACAGCCAGATTTGGGAACAGCTTCTTTCCAACTGTGATAAGACTGCTGAACGGATCCTGACCCAGATCTGGGCCATACCCTCCAAATATCCGGACCTGCCTCTCGGTTTTTTTTGCACTACCTTACTTCCCATTTTTCTATTTTCTATTTATGATTTATAATTTAAAATTTTAATATTTACTAATTTTAACTATTTTTAATATTTAATATTTGCAATCCAGGGAGTGTGAAGCGCAGAATCAAATATCGCTGTGATGATTGTACTTTCTAGTACCAATTGTTTGGCGACAATAAAGTATAAAGATCATCATCAGAGGCTCAGCAATCTCCTCCCTCACCTCCCACAGTAGCCTGGGGTACATCTCATCCAGTCCTGGTGACTAATCCAACTTGCATTCCAGAAGTTCCAGCACATCCTCTTGCTTAATATCTACATGCTCAAGCTTTTCAGTTCTCTGTAAGTGATTCCTACAGTCACCAAGATCGTTTTCTGTAGTGAATACTGAAGCAAAGTACTCATTAAGTATCTCTGCTATCTCCTCTGGTTCCATACACACTTTTCCACTGTCACACTTGGTCCTATTCTCTCACATACTTGTAGAATGCCTTAGGGTTTTCCTTAATCCTGCTCGCCAAGGCCTTCTCATAGCCCCTTCTGACTCTCCTAATTTCTTTCTTAAGCTCCTTCCTGCTAGCCTTATAATCTTCTAGATCTCTATTATTACTTAGTGTTTTGAACCTTTCATTAGCTCTTCTTTTCTTCTTGACTAGATTTACAACAGCCTTTGTACACCATGGTTCCTGTACCCTACCATCCTTTCCATTTCATTGGAATGTACCTATGCAGAACTCCACACAAATATCCCCTGAACATTTGCCACATTTCTTCTGTACTTTTCCCTGAGAACACTTGTTCCCAACTTATGCTTCCAAGTTCCTGCCTGATAGCCTCATATTTCCCCTTACTCCAATTAAACACTTTCCTAACTTGTCTGTTCCTATCCTTCTCCAATCCTATGGTAAAGGAGATAGAATTGTGATCACTATCTCCAAAATGCTCTCCCACTGAGATCTGACACCTGACTAGGTTCATTTCCCAATACTAGATCAAGTACAGCCTCTCCTCTTGTAGACTTATCTACATATTGGGTCAAGAAACCTTCTTGAACACACCTAACAAACTCCACACCATCTAAACCCCTCGCTCCAGGGACATGCTAATTGATATTTGGGGAATTAAAATCTCCCACCACGACAACCTTGTTATTATTACACCTTTCCAGAATCTGTCTCCCTATCTGCTCCTCGATGTCCCTGTTACTATTAAGTGGTCTATAAAAAAAACACCTAGTAGAGTTATTGACCCCTTCCTGTTCCTAACTTCCACCTACAGAGACTCCGTAGACAATCCCTCCATGCCTTCCTCCAGCCGTGACATTATCTCTGATTAACAGTGCCACACCCCCACCTCTTTTGTCTCCCTCCCTGTCCTTTCTGAAACATCTAAAGTCTGGCACTCAAAGTAACCAATCCTGCCCCTGAGCCATTCAAGTCTCTGTAATGGCCACAACATCATAAATCCAAGTGCTGATCCACACTCTAAGCTCATCTGCTTTGTTCATAATACTCCTTGCGTTAAAATAGGCACGTCTCAAACCATCAGTCTAAGCACGCCCCTTCTCTATCACCTGCCTATCCTCCCTCTTGCACTGTCTCCAAAGTACTAAAAATCCCAAAGATAATTTTAAATTAAAACTTTTATCCAGCAATATTTTCACATCAGTTTTATTACCAGTTCAGTAACCATTGGTATTCATTTCAAATAAGCGCAAGATTGATTTAAAACACTGGATTTGTTGAAAAAGAGAATGACAGCACTTGTATTTATTTTTAAAACTATGTCATCACATACTGATAAACCTGCTTGCACAAGTTATTTATTATTTCTTAAAGTTACTTTCATTTACCATTAATAGTCTACGGAGCAATATGTGTGTCACCTTAGTTTTTTTTTGTATTGATTGGTATTTCTGTATGAAATCATTAGCTCCATTTAGGAACAGAGAAAATAACATGAACAATGGGTGTGATGCAAATAAAACACTGCCCTGTTTATCAGTGCAAGTACAGGTGATACCAAATTTTACATAATCTGTGTACCAGTGCAGAAATACATTGTTACAGGTAATATTATAAAACTTTCAAATGTTACAGCTTGAAAATGTGCACACTGAAGACACTGCCACATAGGCACTTGAGAAAACACCACGCGGGATAAGGCACAAAGACTAAACTCACAAAGTCTCTGAAAAGGGACAAGATCAGCATCACTCTAGAATGTTCAAATATATTTTGCCACAGACACTGATACTCCAATTTGCACTATCCATCACTGTATTTCCATATCTGCTTTAGCACAATTACACTGAACTCACACATTGATGTTTAACATGTAACCATAACATTTTGGACTCATTATCACGTACATTTGGTTATAATGCAACTTCTTGGAAATTAACTGCTTCAAATAAATTGCTGTATTATAAATCTGGATCCAGAATTTTAACATAATTTATTATTATATCTCAATTTCCAATGATTAACTTTATTAGGTTGGCAAAGTAAAAGTTTTGCTTAACAAATGAATGTGCCAAAGGGGATGAATTTAGGACTTTGTCAGAACCCAAGTATTTAAGTGAATTTTTGTTGATAAATTTGGTATCAGTTTTATTTTCATTAATGTAAGGTACCCTAAATAAAGGTGAAACTTCTAAAATACGGATATTGAAAGTCCCAAGGTGATTTTTAAATTCACAAATACAAATCAGGAAATTAAAATTAAATCTTTCAACATTTCCCTTCTGATTTTCAAGTTTCAAAAGTGCAGGATGGTATTAGCATAAAGCTCTCAATTTCATAACAATTTGTACGAAGTCTGACTCTTGATTAACGATATGTGGAGCTAAGAAACTTGGTTGGTTGTTGAATATAAATAAAATCTGCATCATCCTTTTCTCCTGGTATAAAATGCCATTCTGTGTTATCTTAATCAATATAAATGCAAATCTATGTTATTAACACAAAATATGAACCATTATTTTTATGCAAATCCCTTAAACTTGTGAATAGAAGTGATGCCTGAGCTGCCCATTGACTGTGCTGATCAAATTTTCACAGACGAAGTAGAGAATTCCTCAAGTTGAAAGAACACAATTCCTGTGCAATATATCCCACTAAATTAATTTCTACTTTTAAGCTGCAAGTTAGATATCTGTCTACATATTTCAGAGGCATTAAATATAATTTAAGAATTTAAGAAGTCATCACTGTCTAATATAGTTGGATAATAAGAGAATTGTTGGTATCTTTAAGTCTCTGAATCAGTGAATACTGAAACCACTTCTCTAATAAGACCAAGTGACTGTAAACAGAATTGGAGGCAAAATTAAAACAATTAAAATATTAACTAAGCATGTAATTAAGGAATTACATTCCAGTAAAGATAGACTTCTTCTAAAATCTAAAATTTACTTTAAAATATTAAAGTAAAATTAAGTGTTATCAAAAGATAAATAGCATATGCATGATCTGTGATCTTCATTATCAATATTGTTCTGTTAACCCCTAATATGTCCCAGTACGCTAATGTAAAACTTGCGGAAAGTGCACAAACAATAAGGATTCATCTGCAGTTTTCTTAATGGAAAACTAAATCATTGTATTAGATCAGTACAACAGGGATATTTTAGAAGATTAGCACAGCTGATAGAATGTTGACAGTGAAAGTGAATCATAAGTGATCCGTCAATCTCCAAGTTAATTTCTTGTCAGGAGTCCCTTTTTATACACTAAAAGCCCTACAGCAGCTGCAGAAGTGAGGAATATCGACCATCCAAAAAGCCTGATGCATCCTGTAACCGAAGGCAAGTTCCTCTCCCAGAACGTTGACTTGATTGGCAATGCAGGAACATCCTGAAATAAATATTTAGACCTCCATTTAGTGAAAAGATGTTCATGACCCATACAAAGTCACAAATGAACAGCAGAATAACTCTACAAAAAGGATCAACACACAAGGACAAAATGAGAATTAAAATTTAATTTCAAGATTGAAAGCTGGAATGTTTTGAGTTTCCAACAATACATTTATTCCAGGATTTATCAGTCTTTAAGGAGGCCAACAGAAAGTGGAGACACAGTATGGGGATGAAAGGAAACGAGAGAAAACCGGGAAACCTATTCACCAAGCAGTTGCAATGCTTTGCTTCCAGAAGATTATTTTCACTGATTCTCATATTAAATATGGAGTGGGTTACAATTAACAAAAAGCCAAAGCTGTACAAAAATCAGGACTTATTGCAGGGAAATAGTTTCAAGTCTGACCTTATAAACTAAAAGGATCTGGACAACACAATCATCAGTTAGCAGAAGAATGATTCTCACAGCTGGAACATCCAAAAATCAAAAAGATATGAATAGCCGCAGGCCTCCTTTGCCACTAGGAACAATAAACTGCAGCAAGTATTTGTTCTATTAAGTGCATATCCCTTATCTGCTGCTCTACTATTGTCAAATAAAGCTGGGAAAAGAGACAGTGTGAAAAAGGACTGGTGGTAAAGATAGAAAGTATCCAAAAATCTTTTACCGGGAGATAACAAGTAATTAGGACCTAAGAGGAGAAGGGGATGGTGTGGGGCAGTCTGAGACCAACAAGATCTGTCTACAGAACCAGAAGGCATGGCTGACATTCATCTTTCCCCAAAAATGATGATGGTGCTGAAAGCTCAGCAGGGGAGTATGAAATTGAGATTCTGGATCAGTTAAAGAAACTGAGGAAGAAAAGGTACAGGAAAGAAAACTATTTGAAAAGGATAAATCACTGAATCCAGAGAGGATACACCTTTAGTTATTCTGATAGGACAGGGAAACAGCTGAGACCGAGTCACGATTATTCAGATACCTGAAGGTAATAATAATAAGGACTGGAAAACTGCAAATCCTTGTTCAAAAAGGATAGATTGCATAATCATAGGCCAATTAGTTTAGTTTCAGTGGCAAGGTAACTTTTGAAGATAATAATAGGGAACACAATTAGCAGTTACTTAGACAAGAATGCAATGATTTGGGAAAGTCATCACAGATTTGTTGAAGGCAATTAATGGTTAAGGAAATTGAGATTTTTTTTACAAGGTGACAGATATGATTGATGTGGAAATTACAACATACAAGGTTCTGGCGCAAGAAGTGTTAGGAAAAAGGCAAAAGAATAAAATCAACATGAGGAAGATTTTTTCTAATGCAACATGAGGTTAGAATCTGTAATGTACTGCTGAGAGTGGCAGGTTGTGGAGGGGGTGCTGTGTGTTAATGTTCAAAGGGCAAATGACCAGATAAAAGGGTAAAATAGTGGGCTATTAGGAAAGGCTGGGGTGTGGGCTTTGCTGGATTGCTCTTAAATAGAGCCAGCAATGACTCCTTCTATATTGTAATATTTCTGAGACTCCGTTGATAATGTAAGCTCATAGCAGCTGTGTCCCTGTTAATTGGGTCAGAACTTTAGATGAATCAGAGAGCTGACTGAAAACTCCTGAGCCCAGAAAACATAAAATGGTAAAAAACACCATTTAACCCAGGTTAAAAGATATATTCAATTAAACAGAGATAAAGGAAACTACTGATGAGCATAAGTCTTTAACTTTCTTTTAATTAAGTTTAAAATGCAAATCATGCTCTAACGCATAAAAGAGGTTTTGTTGATTGAATGCTGCTGATAGCATTTTTCAATTATATAGAGAAACTATGAAAAAACAAATAACAATGGTCAAGTGTTTTGATTTTAAAAGAATTGTGATCCTTCTGTATGGAGATGACGCAATGGTTTTAAAATCTCAATAGTAGACAAGCCATTTACACAACAAAAATAATTGCCTGAATCCTTTATATTAATGCTACTACAAGACTAATTATTTTAAGAATACATTTAAAGTAGCCCATGACCCCAATTGATGAATTAATTGGAAAAGATCAGATGCTGCTGCAATTAGGTGACCCAGTGGGATGTACATTAGATCATAGATAGAAATCAAGGAGATATGATAAAAATAGTCATAAACATACCAAAGAAGCAGGTTCGGGTTGCCAGATCTCATTTACTGAAATTTTTCCCATCTCATGCAAGATCTGAAGAAACACACAAAAAAACAGATGTAAGCTTTTAGAACTCTTCGCTTGATTACCCTTGGCTATCCCTTTGTTATACAGCCAGTAGCAAATACTAACAGAAAGGTCACTGATCTTCGTTTGGATTAGCATATCCTCTTAGTTGTATCATTTTAGTGATATTTCAACATTTCCCTGCATTCAGAATACCACGAGTATAGTACTTATGTTCAGACCAACTCTGAGCCACATCAAGATCACATGGGAATCAGTTTTAAATATTCAGCTAGCAGAGCACTTCTGAAAATAGTGAGCTGGCTTTACTAAAACACTGTGAGTGGACAATTGTACTATGAGAACAATTTGAACTCGAAGTCAACTTGGAGGCTGTAAATTTTAAACAAATGTAGTTAAGTGCTGTAATCACAATATCATTTGTTCAGAGTCTGGAAAATATACTAGCAAAGTCTGCTAGTTCAGTGGAGTGATGGCACTCTTCCCCCTCTCTGTCAAAAGCTCAACGCAGGGTTTAAGAATATAATCTAGGTCGATACTTCAGTGTGATTTGCAGGTTATGTTATTTAGGATCATTCTCTAAAACAAAAATCCTACCAAACTTCAAATACTAAACAAGAGAAAATCTGCAGATGCTGGAAATCCAAGCAACACACAGAGAATGCTGGAGGAACTCAGCAGGCCAGGCAGCATCTATGGAAAAGAGTACAGTCGACATTTTGGGCTGAGACCCTTCAGCAGGACTCAAATACTATTCAAGCAAGTGCAGAAGTATTCTTTAAGAACCTTGGCTTTGAGGAGTGATGTAGAATGGAGAGATGTAGGGATATGAGTACATACAGTAATTTGCAAAAAGTCTTAGGCACATACATATAGCTAGGGTGTCCAAGACTTTTGCATAGTACTGTATTTGTCAAAATGGAGTGGAGAGCGAGTTTGTAAATCTGGCAGGAGAAAAGGATGTTCAAAATGGTGAGAGTGGATCGCCACAGGAAGTATGTGGGGTAGATGACAGAGAAGGAGTGCCAGGATGGGGGGGGGGGAGGGTGGGCGGAGGGGATGGCAGAGGTGCAGATACACCCAGCCCTGAGACACCAGGCAAGGTCGTTTGAGTCCAGACAATTGGTTTATTTACCATTACAGAATGTCCTTCTCATGCTTCCCTCTCCCTTCTCTTTTTCCCAGCCATGATTCCCCTCTCCCTGCCCCCTTCCCACTCTCAGTCCACAAAAGGGACCCACATCAGAATCAGGCTTATCGTCACTCACATATGTCATGAGATTTGTTTTTTTTTGTGCCAGCAGTACAGTGCAATAAATAAATTACTACAGCTCTACGCAAAAGTATAGGGAGCCTTTTCTGATGGCTGCCGGTGAGTAGTGTTGCTCCACAGGGGTCAGTGTTAGGACTGTTTCTTCTTATGTTACATGTCAATGATTTGGATGATGGAATTGATGGCTTTGTTGCAAAATTTGCAGACGACATGCAGATAGGTGGAGAGGCAGATAGTTTTGAGGAAGAAGAGAGGCTACAGAAGGGCTTAGCCAGATTAGGAGAATTGGCAAAGAAATGGCAGATAGAACACAGTGTCAGGAAGTGAATGGTCATGCACTTTGATAGAAGGAACGAAAGGGTTAGTGTTGTTAGTTCAGGTAGATACCATGAACAGCAGGGAAGATTGGGTCACAGGGTCTGTTTCTGTGTTGTATCTCTATACCACTTCATAATCTTGTTCCTTTTCATAACCAACTATGGCACCTTATTCTTTACGAATGAGCTTTTTTTTGTTCCCTATAAATCATGTTATGGCTGTGAAATGGTTTGGGAAATCTGAGAATGTGAAAAGGGCTAATTAAATGGAAGCCACTACTCTCTGGAACACAGAGATACAAGCTACACACACTCCAATGAGACCATGTGGAACTTGTGATCATTGAGCAGCTGCTGCATCACACCTTACTACAAGTATAAGTGGTGCAGAGAGTATACAGGGCACAGTGACCCTAGTACTCAACTAGGTTTATATAATGACAGGGCATAAAAAAGGCAAGTTTGCATTTCTGGATTTTAGCGGGGAAGAGAGTGGTACAGGTTGACCCATCAAGACTGGAGTTGAGGTATAATTCAACTTGCAAGAGATGATTTATGTTTTGAGTTCTCTTCTGCAAACAGCTAGGTTAATTTTTAAACCTAATTTTTGAGTTTCTGAGTTTGATTTCTTAAAACAACTTTGTTTCAGGAATAAGAAGTTACAAGAATATAAGAGTGTGAGCAGGGGTAGGCCATTTGGCCCATCAAACCTGTTTCGCTGTGCAATATTATCATGGCTGATCTGGCCATCGACTCAGTTCCATCTACCTGCCTTTTCCCCATAACCCTTAATTCCTCTGCAATGCAACAATCTATGCCTTGAGTACATTTAATGGGGCAGCCTGGGAAGAAATACCACGGATTCACTACTCTCAGGGAAAAGCAGTTTCTCCTCTCCTCCACCCTAAACCTATTTTCCTGAATTTTGAGGCTGTATACTCTAGATCTAGACTCACCTACCAGTGGAAACAACTTCCCTGCCTCTTTCTTACCTACCCCTAAAGGATTTTATACATTTCTATAAAATCCCCTCTCATTCTTCTGAATTCCAGTGCATATAGTCCCAAGTGGCTCAATTCCTCCTCAGAGGCTATCTCCCGCTCCACTTCTCCAGAATTAGTTCAGTAACCTCACCTGCACAGTATCCAAAGCCAGTACATCTTTCCTCCAGTAAGAAGGCAGAACATCACAGCACAGTACAGTGCAGGCCCTTTCACCCATGAAGCCGACATTTTAACTGACTCTAAGGTCAATCTAGTCCTTCCTTCCCACACAGTCCTAATCATTTTTCATCTATGTACCTAAGAAATGCCCCTAACGTATCTGTCTCTACCACTGACCCCTAGCATGGTGTTTCTGCTTCTGCTTGGTACTGCGCAAGCACTGCCAGACGGCTGTTATAGCGCGCAGTTGGTGTGAACGGCGTGGGAGTTACATTGTAAAATAAGCTTTCTTGACAAGATCCCCTAAATCCATTTGATCAAGTCTATCTTAACTAGTAATTAATGTCAGAAATACTGGGCAGGTCTGGCGGCAGAAGATTCCACTCTCTTGTTGATCTTGGGTAGAGTGAGTACTGGTAGCAAATCTTATTGAATGAAGGAGTTTCCAATATGTGAGGTCCAGTTTGCTGTTGAGTTGAACAGACCCTGTGACGAATTTGGATGTTTCATGGAGTGATGTTGTGAACTTCCTTGAAAATGAAAATTAACTGTAGTTTAATACGTCGGTTTTCAAGTGGTTCCCATTGAAGGTTAGAGAGCATATTGGTGACACTGGATATCCTGCTGTAATCGTTTAACACAAAGTGAGCAGCACGGCGTTTGATTTTTTCAATGGACTTCTTATTGTTAGCTTAATGGGGGTCCCATATGGCCGCGCAATACTCAAGCTTTGGATGGATGAGTGTCTTATATGCCATGTCCTTGACGGATTTACTACATGAGTGGAGGTTTCTTCTCAGGATACCCAGCATTTTATTTGCTTTGGCTGTAATCTGATTGATGTGGGATGCCCAGTTCAGATCCTTGCTAATTTCAACACCAAGATACAGGTGGTGGGTGACTGTTTCAAGAATCTGTCCATTCATGTTATATGTCGTGTTGGTTGGTTTAACTTTGTGACTGACATGCACAGCATAACATATAGATGAGTTGAAGGACATTTGCCATTGAGACTCTCATTGACATAATGAATGAATATCGTTTTGCAGCAGCTGAGCATCTTGGTCATTTTTTTTATCTCAGGGTAAATTATGCAATCATCTGCAAAAAGTCTGACTTTGGACTTGACCATATTTGGCAAGTCGTTGATGTAAATGAGAAGAAGTAAGGGTCCCAACACGGTCCCCTGGGGCACTCCGGCTGTTACTGGAGATTCAGGGGTCTCTGCCCCCTCAAGAAGCACACGTTGCTGTCTGTTGGTAAGGAACATGTTTAACCAATGTAGAAGGCTGTTGTTAATGCCCACATGTTCAAGCTTACGTAGCAATCTCTGGTTGGGGACTGTGTCAAATGCCTTATTGAAGTCAAGACTGATCAATGTGTTCCACACATTGACCACGTGCTGTGTAAAAACTTATCTCTGGCATCCCTCCTCCACTTTCCTCCAATAACCTTAAAACTGTACCCCCTTGTGTTTGCTTTTTCCCACCCTGGAAAGCAGTCTCTGGTTGTCCACTCCACCTGTGCCCCTTAACATCTTGTACACCTCCATTAAGTCACCTTTCATCCCCCTCCGATCCAAAGAGAAAAGCCCCAGCTTGTTCAGTCTGCACACAGTACTCCAGGTGTAGCTTCACCAGTACCCTGTACAGTTGCAGTATTACCTCCCTGCTCTCAAATTCAATCTCTCTAATGTTGAAGCCCAACATTCCACTTGCCTTTTGATAACCTATGGCACCTGCAGACCAACCTTTTGTAATTCACGCACAAGCACTCCCAAGTTCCTCTGCACAACAGCATGCTGCAATCCTTCCCTATTTAAATATTATATCTGATAATAATTTGCTATTATGCACTATATTATAGAAACATAGAAACATAGAAAATAGGTGCAGCAGTAGGCCATTTGGCCCTTCGAGCCTGCATCGCCATTTATTATGATCATGGCTGATCATCCAACTCAGAACCCCGCCCCAGCCTTCCCTCCATACCCCCTGACCCCCGTAGCCACAAGGGCCATATCTAACTCCCTCTTAAATATAGCCAATGAACTGGCCTCAACTGCTTCCTGTGGCAGAGAATTCCACAGATTCACCACTCTCCGTGTGAAGAAGTTTTTCCTAATCTCGGTCCTAAAAGGCTTCCCCTCTATCCTCAAACTGTGGCCCCTCGTTCTGAACTTCCCCAACATCGGGAACAATCTTCCTGCATCTAGCCTGTCCAATCCCTTTAGGATCTTATACGTTTCAATCAGATCCCCCCTCAATCTTCTAAATTCCAACGAGTACAAGCCCAGTTCATCCAGTCTTTCTTCATATGAAAGTCCTGCCATCCCAGGAATCAATCTGGTGAACCTTCTTTGTACTCCCTCTATGGCAAGGATGTCTTTCCTCAGATTAGGGGACCAAAACTGCACACAATACTCCAGGTGTGGTCTCACCAAGGCCTTGTACAACTGCAGTAGTACCTCCCTGCTCCTGTACTCGAATCCTCTCGCTATAAATGCCAGCATACCATTCGCCTTTTTCACCGCCTGCTGTACCTGCATGCCCGCTTTCAATGACTGGTGTATAATGACACCCAGGTCTCGTTGCACCTCCCCTTTTCCTAATCGGCCACCATTCAGATAATAATCTGTTTTCCTATTTTTGCCACCAAAGTGGATAACTTCACATTTATCCACATTAAATTGCATCTGCCATGAATTTGCCCACTCACCCAACCTATCCAAGTCACCCTGCATCCTCTTAGCATCCACCTCACAGCTAACACTGCCCCCCAGCTTTGTGTCATCCGCAAACTTGGAGATGCTGCATTTAATTCCCTCATCCAAGTCATTAATATATATTGTAAACAACTGGGGTCCCAGCACTGAGCCTTGCGGTACCCCACTAGTCACCGCCTGCCATTCTGAAAAGGTCCCATTTATTCCCACTCTTTGCTTCCTGTCTGCTAACCAACTCTCCACCCACACCAATACCTTACCCCCAATACCGTGTGCTTTAAGTTTGCACACTAATCTCCTGTGTGGGACCTTGTCAAAAGCCTTCTGAAAATCCAAATATACCACATCCACAGGTTCTCCCCTATCCACTCTACTAGTTACATCCTCAAAAAATTCTGTGAGATTCGTCAGACATGATTTTCCTTTCACAAATCCATGCTGACTTTGTCCGATCATTTCACCGCTTTCCAAATGTGCTGTTATCACATCCTTGATAACTGACTCCAGCAGTTTCCCCACCACCGACGTTAGGCTAACCGGTCTATAATTCCCCGGTTTCTCTCTCCCTCCTTTTTTAAAAAGTGGAGTTACATTAGCCACCCTCCAATCCTCAGGAACTAGTCCAGAATCTAACGAGTTTTGAAAAATTATCACTAATGCATCCACTATTTCTTGGGCTACTTCCTTAAGCACTCTGGGATGCAGACCATCTGGCCCTGGGGATTTATCTGCCTTTAATCCCTTCAATTTACCTAACACCACTTCCCTACTAACATGTATTTCGCTCAGTTCCTCCATCTCACTGGGCCCTCTGTCCCCTACTATTTCTGGAAGATTATTTATGTCCTCCTTAGTGAAGACAGAACCAAAGTAATTATTCAATTGGTCTGCATGTCCTTGCTCCCCATAATCAATTCACCTGTTTCTGTCTGCAGGGGACCTACATTTGTCTTTACCAGTCTTTTCCTTTTTACATATCTATAAAAGCTTTTACAGTCTGTTTTTATGTTCCCTGCCAGTTTTCTCTCATAATCTTTTTTCCCCTTCCTAATTAAGCCCTTTGTCCTCCTCTGCTGAACTCTGAATTTCTCCCAGTCCTCAGGTGAGCCACTTTCTCTGACTAATTTGTATGCTTCTTCTTTGGAATTGATACTATCCCTAATTTCTCTTGTCAGCCACGGGTGCACTGCCTTCCTTGATTTATTCTTTAGCCAAACTGGGATGAACAATTGTTGTAGTTCATCCATGCAACCTTTAAATGCTTGCCATTGCATATCCACCGTCAATCCTTTAAGTGTCATTTGCCAGTCTATCTTAGCTAAATCACGTCTCATACCTTCAAAGGATTCCAGTAAGTTTGTCGAACAGGACCTACCCTTCATGAACCGATGTGGTGTCTGCCTGATGCAACCACTTCTACCCAGAGGTTTTGTTACATCTTCCTTAACGATAGTTTCAAACATTTTCCTGACTATAGCCTATAGTTACCGCCTTTTGGCTTGGGACCTTCCCAGAGTCCAGAGAATTTTAGTAAATTATCACAAACCATCTATTATAACTTTCACCATTTCTTTCATCCCATCAGGACCGGGCGACTCATCTATCTTTAGGCCCACTAGTTTGCTACCTCTTTAGTGACAGTGATTGTATCGATGTTCTTCACCTCTCATCACATCCAGAACATCTCCCTTTGACATACTGGACATGTTCTCCGCTGTGAAAACTGACACAAGATAGTTGTTCAAGGCCTCAGCCATTTCCACATAAGCAAATATTAATTCCCCTTCTCATCTTATAAGGGGCCTACAGCATGTTCCTTGGGCCACCCTGCCCTGCTTTATATAATAATAAGTTTTTACTACTGGGTTTTATATTTTGTGCTGGTTTATTTTCATAATCTATCTTCCCTTCCATTATTGTTTACTTGGTGGTTCTTTTCCTAATCTTCTAGTTTCCTATCACTTTTGCTGACTTTGTATGCATGAGCTTTTAGCTTGATGCCTTCTTTCATTTCTCCAGTTATCCAAGTCTGGCTCTCTCCACCCTTACTGCTCTTGCTTTTAAATGGAATACAATTCTGTTCAGCACTATGAAAAATCTCCTTGAAAGTCTTCTACTGTTCCTCAACTGTCCCATCGGATAGTCTGTGTTCCCAGTCTATGCTAGCCTGTTCCTCACTCATCCTGCAGTGGTCTTCCAGTTTAGGAACAATAAGAGAGTATAATAAAGATTTTAGATCAAACTTCTGCACTCTCCATTTGTTTGAGAAATTCAATCATACTAAGATCACCCTTTCCCTAACTACAAGGTAATTCATTTTACTGTCAGATTGCACAGGACCAGATCTATGGTGAGCATATATAACATAAAACATAGAACATGATAGCTCAGGAACAGGTCATTCACCCATAGTGTTGTGCTAAACCAGCTAAAAAAGCAAATCAAAAACACCCAAATACTAATCCCTCCTACCAAAACCATGTCCATATCCCTCCATTTTCCTGACATGCCCGTGCCTATCCAAAAAGCCTTTAATGTATTTGCCTCTACCACCATACCAGACGGTGCATTCCATTCACCCATCACTCTGAGTTTAAAAAAAACGTCCCCCTTGAACCTACCCCCTCTCATCTTCAAAGCATGCCCTCTGGTATTAGACATTTCTACTCTGGGAAACAGATAGTCTCTGCCCACTCTATCTATGCCTTTCATAATCTTGTAAACCTCAACAGATCTCCCCTCAACCTCTGATGCTCCAGAGAAAACAACCCGTTTATCCAGCCTTTTGTGATAGCACACACCCTCTCAACCAGGCAGCATCCTGGTAAACCTCTTCTGCACCCTCTCCAAAGCCTCAACATCCTTCCTATAGTGGGGCAGCAGAACTGTACACAATACTCCGGATGTGGCCTAGCCAGAGCTTTATAAAGTTGCAACATAGCCTCCTGACTTTAAACTCAAAGCCTCCATAAATAAAAGCAAGCATTCCATTAGCCTTCTTAATCACCTGATCAGCCTGTGTAGCCACCTTCAAGGAGATGTAAACTTGAATCCCAAGATCTCTCTGCTCAGCAACACTGTTAAGGATTTTGCCCTTAACAGTGTACTGTCTCCTTGCATTTGCTCTACCAAGGTGCAACACCTCACATTTATCTGCGTTAAACATCATATGCCTCTTCTCAGCCCATATCTGCAACTGATATATATCGCGCCATTTTCTTTGCCAGTCTTCTACACTATCCACAACCCCATCAATCTTGGTATCATCCGCAAATTTACTAACCCACCCATCTACATTTTCATCCAGGTCATTTAAATACATCGCAAACTGCAGAGGTCCTAGCACAGGTCCCTGTGGAACTCCACTAACTACAGACCTCCAGCTCAAATAAGTCCTTTCGATCACTACCCTCTGTCTTCTATGCGCAAGCCAGTCTGAATCCAAACAGCCAATTCACGTCCTAATCTTCTGGATTATCATCCCATGAGGGACTTAGTCAAACGCCTCACTAAAATCCATGTAGACAACGTACACTGCCCTACCCTCATCAATCTCTCTCGACACTTTGTCAAAAAACTCAGTTAAGTTGGTAAGGCACAAGCTGCCCTGCACATAGCCATGCTGCCCCCCCCTCCCCTAATTACGCCGTGGGTTTCCAAATGCTCATATACCGTTCCCAAAGAATTTTCTCCAGCATTTTCTCTACAACTGACGTGAGACTCACCGGTCTATAGTTTCTAGGATTTTCCCTTGTTCCCCTCTTACATATCATGGATGGTCACACTAAATGTCCTACTCTCACATTCCCACTGTAAAACAGGAAGAGGTGCAGTGCCTGACTAACCACCATAAGTAAATGACCAGCTGGCAATGAACGTGTCCGTGGACATCAATGAGAGTGGGGTGGAGAGAATGGGGAAAACATTCCTACATTTCAGTTGAAGCGCTGCTGTGTAAAATGTTTTGCCCATGGGCTGTTGCGGCTGCCATCCAAACTGATAACGAGAGGAAATTGTCAGAATGACAGCAGGATTCAAGATAGCAAATTCTCTAATAAAACCTTTCAGGTTGACACTAAAAATTTAAATGTTTTCCATTAATTTGAAAACCAAAAGATGATTGAAAATCAGATTAATGGTGCGGTTCAGTGAAAGGTTATGAAGGAAACTTAACAAATGTTTGCAATATTCTATGGTGTTTTACTACACAATGATATCGCTCTCTTCAGCAAATTCTTTCTCTTTTGAATTTCATTCACCCAATTAATCAATTTTTGTACCTTACAGAAATATACCAGTATATTTAAAGCCAAGTCAGTTTGAAAATCTTTCCCACAGGGACTGGGTGTGGTTCTTGATCTCAAGATAACAGATAACGTCATTTGTTTCATCTTAGTTGATCAGTCCAAAAAACACCTACTGCAAAAATATTTTCATGCCCACTATTATCCATGTATTTTACTACTCATTTGCTACCCAGACTAAACTTGAATCAATGAAGGATGCTTGACTGTTGTGACAGAGCATGAATACTATCACCTCCTATAAAGGTCAATCAGTGACATAGGCAACAACAGGGCTTCGCTTCCAGATGAGCTCAAAGCCTTCTGTACTCGCTTTGTTCATCAAAACATGGAGGAACCATCTGAGCTCTCACAGATCCACTCCAATTTGCCTACTGGAGCAACAGGTTCACAGCAGGTACCAGCTTATTGACTTCTCACTCAACCCTGGAACAACTGAACAGCAAAGATGCATACATCAAGATGCTCTTTATCAACTACAGCTCAACATTCAATACCATCACCCCCTCAAAACTAAACAGTAAGCAATAAAAGGTATTGAGGCTAAGGTCTTGACCTTTTTGTGCAACTGGATCCACAATTTCCTCACTTGCAGATCCCAGTCATTTTGGATTAGCAACAACATCTCCTCCACAATTGCCATCAGCACAGGTGCACCACACGATTGAGTGCTTAGCTCTCTGCTCTACTCGTGTTACAGTTATGACTGTGTGGCTAAGCATAGTTCCAATGTCATATTCATGTTTGCTGACGACACCATTGTTGTAGATCAAATCAAAGGAGGTGAAAAATCAGCATATAGGAGGGAGATTGAAAATCTGGCTGAATGATGCCATAATATCAACCTTTTTCTCAATGTCAGAAAGATTAAGGAGCTGATTATTGACTTCACGAGAAGAAAACCAGAGGTCTATGAGCCAGTCCTTACTGGAGGGTCAGAGGTGGAGAGGGTTAGCACCTTTAAATTCCTTGGCGTTATTATTTTGGAGGACCTGTCCGGCCACACACAAGAGGAATTATGGAGAAAGTACAGCAGTGCCTCTACTTCATTTGGAGTTTACTGAGATTCAGCATGACATCTAAGCCTTTGAAAAACTTCTACAGATGTGTGGTGGAGAGTATATTGACTGGCTGCATCACAGCCTGGTATGAAAACACTAATGCCCTTAAATGGAAAATCCTACAAAAGTAGTGGATATGGCCCAGTCCATCACAAGTAAAGTCCTTCCCACTACTGAGTACATCTACATGAAATAGTGTTGCAGGAAAGCAGCATCCATCATCAGGGAACTCCGCCATCCAGGACATGCTCTCTTCTCGCTGCTGCCTTCAGGAAGGAAGTACAGGAGCCTCAGGACTCTCATTGTCAGGTTCAAGAACAGTTACTACCACTCAATGATCAGGCTCTTGAACCAAAGGAGATATCTTCACACATCTTCACTTACCTCATCTTTGAGATGTTCTCACAATCACCAGACTCACTTTCAAGGACTCTTCATCTCACCTTCTCTATACTTATGCTTATTTATTATTATTCTTTATTTTTGTATTTGTACAGTTTGTTGTCTTCTGCACTCTGTTTGACCACCCAAGTTGGGCAGTCTTTCATGGATTCTGTTATGGTTATTATACAAAGTTTCAAAGGTTTATTTATTATCAAAGCACGTATCCATATACAACTGAAATTCATCTTCTCCAGAGAGCCATGAAACCAAGAAAGGACACGAAAGTCATTCAGAGAGAAACATCAAACCAACCACACCACACACACACACACACAAAAAGAACAGATCCTGATCATCAATCCCCAAAGCTCCCCTTCACCTGCACAAAACGGAACAGGAACATCAACTCCCCCAAAAACCCTCCCCCGCACACAAAAACAGAATACAACAGAACATCAACACCCATACCCCTTCCTCTCACACAACAGAAAAGGAACAGGTGATAAAAAAACACAGATTTACTGAGTATGCCAACAAGAAAATAAATATCAGGGTTGTTAATGTACTTTGATAATAAGTTTGCTGAGAACTTCTTAAAAAATCATGAAAGGAATATGAAAAATGCTCGGGTTTTCATTCTTGCTGTATCCCTGAAACAGCCTTAACCACAAAGCATAATTTTGAATTCTCAGCCTTGGCACATAGCCTCTTCTTCTCCCGGGTCTACAACAGCCGACACAGGTAAGCACTCTGTCCCTTCTAATGCTGCTGCTCTTCTTGGATCTGACCTTGCACATCACATCACAGCCAAAGTATCTTCAGTGACAGCATTTCTTCCTGCCATCCCGTAATTAACTTCAATGCTTCCTAGACTCTCCCCTTGATCATTTCTTTCATCTTCCCACTGTTCCTGAAGGAAGTTGATAGCATATTTAAATATCTTGGTACATGTTAACTTGGGAGCAGATTCATGGATAAAGCCAGGGAAGCTGACAACACATGAGGAAACCAACTAGGACATACTATCTTTAAGAATTAACCACATCACACGAAGCTTCAACTACTGCACAGAGTCTTGTCATCTTTGGAAGTTTTCTGATGACTCTGCCATAGTTGGATGCATCAGCAAGGGAGATGAGGCTGAGTACAGGGCTACGGTAGGAAACTTTGTCACATGGTGTGAGCAGAATTATCTGCAGCTTAATGTGAAAAAGACTAAGGAGCTGGTGGTAGACCTGAGGAGAGCTAAGGTACCGGTGACCCCTATTTCCAGCCAGGGGGTCAGTGTGGACATGGTGGGGGATTACAAATACCTGGGGATACAAATTGACAATAAACTGGACTGGTCAAAGAACACTGAGGCTGTCTACAAGAAGGGCCAGAGCCGTCTCTATTTCCTGAGGAGACTTAAGTCCTTTAACATCTGCCGGACGATGCTGAGGATGTTCTACGAGTCTGTGGTGGCCAGTGCGATCATGTTTGCTGTTGTGTGCTGGGGCAGCAGGCTGAGGGTAGCAGACACCAACAGAATCAACAAAGTCATTCGTAAGGCCAGTGATGTTGTGGGGATGGAACTGGACTCTCTCACGGTGGTGTCTGAAAAGAGGATGCTGTCCAAGTTGCATGCCATCTTGGGCAATGTCTCCCATCCACTACATAATGTACTGGTTGGGCACAGGAGTACATTCAGCCAGAGACTCATTCCACCGAGATGCAACACAGAGCGTCATAGGAAGTCATTCCTGCCTGTGGCCATCAAACTTTACAACTCCTCCCTTGGAGGGTCAGACACCCTGAGTCAATAGGCTGGTCCTGGACTTATTTCCTGGCATAATTTACATATTACTATTTAAGTATTTATGGTTTTATTACTATTTAATTATTTATGGTGCAACTGTAACGAAAACCAATTTCCCCTGGGATCAATAAAGTATAACTATGACTGTAACTATGACTATTTACATAAATGCCAAGGTGGAGCAGAATTCATACCAGGAAACAGGGAAATGGGGGATCCATGAAAATATTTTCTTTGGCATTGGTTTTCACTGTGGAGGAGAATACAAATATCCTGATAGTAACAGTCTCACGTAGCATGAAAGAACCTGTAGAAATCCTAATGACCAAGGACGAGATATTGGAAAAATTTTGGGACTGAAGGGAGACAAGTCATAGTCATGAAATGAGAGTGGGGATCATGATAAGGGGCCGATCAAATCCTTGTCACTGTATTAATCTGGAAAGAACATCAACACCATTGATTAAGGCCTTAAAATATTGATTAAGATTTGTGCTTCCTCCTTTTTTCAAACTTCCTAATAGACATTATAGAGATTGGTTGTCAAAGATTTTTTTAAAAATAAGAGCACAATTTTAATTTATATCACAAAAATACCAAGTAGATAAAGCTGTGTTTTTACATAAATTATTCATAAATGTTAAACCTAGGTTAAGGCACTTGGTTAGGATTTATTTATTGAGAAACTTGAAGGTAAATATCTATGACCAAAAGCCTGGCCTAAGTCAAGTTTTGAGCAGGAATTGGAGAAGGGTGTTAAAAGAAGGACAGAATGGTATTTAGGCCCCAGATGGGCACAAGCAATGGCACCAATGATGAAGTGAAGAGTGCAGGATTGGAGGAGCATATATGGCTGGATTGTGGCAAGACCACAGAATGATTTAAACACTAGAATGAGAATTTTAAAACCTGTTGTGTTAGTGGACCACACTGGTGTAGCATGAATGAGGCTCTGTGCAAAGGTAAACACAGACAGTAGAATTTCAGATGACCTCAAGCTTTATGGGCCAAAACTCTACAGCTACATAAAATCTGAGATAAAAACAGGAAATGAAATATTTGGCTCCACATTATGGAAAGAGAAAAATGTCTCAAGCCCATGACTTAATTAGAGGGGTTGATTGAATGGTCATCCACCTGAAGTGAGCTCTATTTCTTTGCCATTTTGGGAAAAATTGAGACAATCAGAATTTTAATGTTTAAGGCCCCTCCCCAAGCCATTCCCACTTAGTAGGATTAGGTAAATGGATTCTCAAACAAGGGAAAATTACAGTGAATGAACCAATAAAACCATCATCCCAATGTGACACATGGAAGATCGTGGACTATTATGAATAAGAGGGAAGTATTAATTTTATTAACGTGTTCATTACCGCTAGCGGTCTCAGCTGTGTATCATAAAATGCACGCATCAGACGATTAAGAAATAGTTCCCTGAAATGTCAATTCTCTCGTTGCTGCCGCTGTCTCATTACATTGTGAGGAAAATCTGTTAACACTGTGTAATTGGAATAACTGGACATGTGGTATTGCCATGGTTACCTTAGCACTTTCAAAGGCTCTGCAGAATGGCATCAAGGATTATTTCTGATTGACAACAGTATTACAGAATGTGAATTATTTCTCCTCAGAACAAACAGAAGATCAAGGGAAACCACAACTTAAAACAATTAGAGTGTCGAACCTTTTGAGTACCAAAAGATCTATCAACACACAGGATATTGATTAGGGAAAAATAAACTTAAAATGAGGAAAACGCAGCTAACATGTGAACAGATACCGTTCTGAGTACATTACCATTATAGTTCTATGGAGAAAATGATCTTCCACTGCAGAAGAAATTACTCCAGCAGTCACACCAAAAGGTTAAAAACATATACTGCGGAGGCTTTACAGATCATGATGGACATGATACAATAAAACATTGAATCCAGAGAGATAGTTCTTGAAGTATGTTGGTTAATCATGTGACCAACAATCAGGATCGAAAAAGAATCAATCATACTGTGCTCTGCACAATTTGATAAATGCTTCCATTTTCATAAAGCCTATTTGTTATTGAGAAGTATCATGAAATTCATTGCTTGTTGTTTTAGGTTACACTCTGACTGTGTATGTACACGCCGGTACATAAGGAGGAGGGATGTAATGTGTTCATGCAATGCACAATTAGAGAAAATTGAGAAAAGCGAAGGTTAACAATTTCACTCTATGGTGACTTCTATTTTGCCCTGGTTTGTTCAGAATGCCTGTCATCTCAGAACAGGGCAATAGAAAATACATTAATAGCATTAATGTGTTAATACCCAACAAATATAATCTGAGTTACATTTTCCAATTAGTTTAAGGGTCTTGAAAACAGTATTTTGAGATTACTTTCATATAAATAATTAATTTTGGCACTCTAATGCACGTTTAAATTAATGGAAAATGACAAATTAATTCTGACATGCATTATACCCCAACATAAAACAATTTTATTTATCACTGCAGTAATTAAAAGTGAAGAGCACTATCAGAGGCATTTTAAACAAGTTTAACATCATGATTTGTACTTGCCATGCAAAACAAAAATTGCTGTTAAGTTACAAGCAATAGTTAATAATTTTTTTTTGGATCTTTAATTTAATTTTCTGTTGAAAATAACTGCTTCTCCCTACTATTCTTCCTTGCAGGGATTCACTATATGATTTCTTCAGAGCATCTAGGTGCCTAAACCTTGGGAAGAGAACTTGCAGCAAACTCACAGCGCATATTGCTCCAGGATTTTTTTTTATACTTCCTGGAATGGTTTCTGTTCTGGCTCAGTGGGTTTCACGATTAGCTGACCAATCTTTCCCATTCAGCTCACACTAAATGTAGAAGGAACTCAGCAAGACAGGCAGCAACTATGGAAGGGAATAAACAGTCAACATTTTGGACTGAATCAGTACTGCAGCTTATTAGGTCTTGCCATTGTTGAGGGTGGAAGTATTCTTGGAATGTTTTCCTTCCTTTAGCTACTTAATTGTCCACCACATTTACATGTGGTGGCACTACAAAGCTTTGATCTGATCTGTTGCTCGTGCGATTACTTGGCTCACTCTCCTGCATGCTGTTTAGCACACACCTAGTCCTGTATTGCGACTACGCTGGCACTTCATTTCTGGAAATGCCTGCTGCTGCTCCTGGCTTGCCTTTCCACTCTGCTCGTTGAACCAGAGTTGATCTCCAATCTTGACAATAATAGTAAAGTGAGGGATATGCCGGGCCACGAGATTACAGGTTGTGGTGGCGTACATTCCCTCTGTTGCTGTGGTCCACAGTGCAACTTGTATGCCTAGTTTTGAGATGCCAGCGGAGTTCTGAATCTAAAATGTTTAGCATGTTTGTAGTATGGAAATTGTAAAGGGAAGGATATGATGTGAAGATGGGACTGTGAATAAGTTGCTTCGACTAATGTATCATAAATGATGACAGATTTATTGGCCAGAAGTAAACTGCTGAGGATAAGACCAAATAAGTTTCTTTCTTGTGTTGGTTCATTCAGTGACTATTGCACAACCAATCTGGCAACCATGTTCTTCAAGACGTAGCACTAAGTATTCTGACATAACTGCAAGATAGTGCTAAAAGGCAATCTGGGTGATGGACACTGAAGTTCCCCATCCAGAATACACTTTTTACTTCTTACTTTCAATGTTTCTTCTAACTGCTAGCTTTTTGCCTAAATAAATGATGGCATCAATGACAGTGGACCAAAAGAGATCTACCCAGCCTAAAGCCTCTTTCCAGCACTTAGTCCATAGTCCTGCAGGTCACTTATCAAAGATGGGAATACATCCTAGTATTCTTCAAATACAATGAGACCTTTTGACTTTGCTATCTTTTCCAGACCTCGGCCAACCTCCTGCTGAAATCCTTTCCCCTCATTTCTGTGAAAGTAACCCTTCCGTTAAGGAAACGGATCTTTCCTATTTGCTTCATCTGGGTTCTTCATCATTTTGTACATCTCACTGAAGACACCCTTCAGCCTCTTGTGTTCAAAATAAACAACCCCATCCTCTCTCACTTTTGCTCAACATTTTTTTTATTCCAGGCAACATCTTCATAAGTCCCGGGCAATCAAATTGTATCCAGTACACAAACTGGACTCTAATTAATGTAGTATAAATTTCTACCATATAGAGGCTGCTCCCTTATTCCACACCATTGTTAATAAAAATGAACATGCCATTTGCCTATTTAAATACATTATTAACCAATTTTGTTACCTTTAAGGATTGGTGGACATACACCAAGGTCATACTGTTTGTCCATAACTCTCAATATCTTCCTAGTGTTTATTCCTATGTGTTATTGTTCCTCCTGCATGCATTACTCCAGTCTTCTCAGAACTGACTTCCAACTTGCTTCCCAACTTACAGCTCAATTTACTTACTGTCTGTTAAGCCACCAGCATCTAGGGCAGCTACGAAGGTCGTCCATCACCGGCCGTGTTCAGGGCTTCCTTCATCATGTCAATAACTTCCTCTCGGCTTTTACTACTGTCCGTCTTGCAAGTCCCGGGTGGAAGCTCAGGAATACTATCGCACTCAGATGCAGAAGGATTCTTTGTGGCTGTTTTACCAGTCAGGGTTGTTTATCCCTGAGCTGAAACCCTGAATCTGGAGGAATGGTGGACCACTCTTAGTCTGTCCTCTACCCTTTGGCTTTTGGCAGTGTCACCCGTGCCAGACAAGCCAGAGCATAAAGCCCTGACTCCAGCCAACATAGCTCTCCAGGTCACCAAAGCACACAAGTCTCCAAACTGCGACAAGGTGGTCCTCCTGGAGATTCAGCCCAACTAATCGAGTAACTATTTTTCAATATTTAAAACATTTCCCTTCCTTATCAACCACATAAATTGTCTGCATCATCTGCACATTACTTTATAATGTCCTTTATATCGAGGTCTAAGTCAATGATACATATTGGAAAAGCATGTAACTAAGTATTGAAGCTAAGGACCCTCACTGATAACAGCCTTCCAGTCTATAAAATACCCATTCAAAAAGCTTCCTGCCACTGAGCCAGATTTGGATTCAACCCCTGTCACTTCCTTGGATTCCATGGGCTACTAAGGTTTTCTTTAATCAGTATGCTGAATGGGACCTTAACAAAAGCTTTACCAAAGATTCATCTCGACTGCAGCAAATGCATTGTATAATTGCCTCCTCAATCAAGTTAGTCAGACTCAGCCTACCCTTAACAGGTCCGTGTTGACTCTCCTCGCTTACTCTGTGCTTTTCTAAACAGGTTTATTTTGTCTCTTGATATTCATCCCAATAAACCAGTGGTCCCCAACCACTGGGCCGCAGACCGGTACCGGCCACAAAGCATGTGCTACCAGGCCATTAGGAAATGATATGATTTGGCGATCTGAAACAATATGAGTCAGCGGCACCTTTCCTCATTCCCTGTCACGTACTGTTGAACTTGAACACCCCCCCTCCCCTGTCAGCTGGTCCGCAAGAACATTGTCAATACTAAACCAGTCCGCGGTGTCAAAGAGGTTGGGGACCCCTGCAATAAATCATCCACCAGTTAAGCTAAGTATCCTGTAATTGTTTGGTTTATGTTCCACCCTCGCAAGTACACTTCATATTCCTTATGTGAACAGCTATAGACTGCTATTAGTCCTTCATATGCTTCATTACCTTCCTACAATCCTTTGCTACTTCCTTTCCAGTGCCTCAGCGCTCTTTCTGCAGAATTATATTATTTTTAATCATTCCCCTCATTACTCCAATCTCCAGATTTGGGGAACTCAACCTTTAGCTTTTTTTGTTTGCCCCAGATGGAATAGAGGGTTCAGGCTGAACTAGAATATAAGCGAAGATAACAATTTAATGATTCTAGAAAATGCTGTTAAATGACATTCAGGGGGAACAGAATGGAATAAAGGCAGAAAGAGCCCCTCATACTTGATTCTACTGATATTTTCAAATTGTTTAAAGTCTTTTGAAAAGGTTGCCTTTGCACTGACTGTGACTACAAGGTTTGGACACACAGAAAGCCCCATAAAACCACAATCAGATAAAATGCCAGAGAAACCGTTTTTTTTTAATGTTGGTTGAAGGATGGATGTCGTGTAGATAATATGAGATTTCTTCAGAAATGTGATTTCTTTTTACTTCGGAGAGGACTGACAGTAACTCAGTTTAATGTACTTTGGCATTTCGGTTCATCACTGTTCTGAGTGCCAGGCTAGATTGAGTGCTTTTGTCTGAAATTTGGCCCAAATATACACCCTTAATACTAGCAGATAGCATCACCACTGAAACTTCTATTTGTAGATCATAAATTTCCCTTCACACACCATCTTCCAAAGTTACAGAACAAGTGAAACCAGTGGTAAGGGCCCATTTAAGCCACATGCAAAAGTCTCAGTTTTGCGGTACCAGAAATGTTTCTACTCCTGCAAAAGCTTAAGTGGGAAATCTACAACATCACCACATGGTTGAATTCCCTCAACCAATTGCAGTATAATGTAAAAATAAGATTTTAATACAGTATTTGTTTTATTTGCCCCTACCTCTCTGGCCGCTCTCTCCCCTGCCTGCACTGCACCTTCCATGTACCCACTCCATTCAGTGGCCGTCTCCGTGCCAGCAAAGTAGATCTTCTGAAATGGCTCTCTCAGGATCCTTCAAAGACAAGATTATTCATTAATAACGTGGGTTAGAAATCAAAACAGTAGATAGTTAATCAATTGAAATGTACATGAATAAAAGCATGTCAATGCAAACAAGTATTTGTAACTGGTCATACATATTGGTGCAAACTTTTCAAAGTGCTTCCCCATTCCTATGCTCCACAGGAGAAAAACAAAGAACCTTGTAATTTCTTGCCACTCAACAGCAATGTCACTCAGATAAGAAAGCCCATTGGCAACTTTAATTTATCTATTCAGTTTCTTCTCTTTTGGTTCATAAACAATTCAAGGAACGTTGTTTGAACCATCCTGTGTTCAGATGGAGTAACTCCTTTCCAAGTTTGATCACACTGTATAAAGAACTGCCTCACATCAGCTCCAAGGTTATTTTGAAAGAAAGTTCACATACTACTAAGCATCTTAAAAGAGTAACCAGATGAATCTTTTCCATCTCATTCACCATCATCTCTCTGTACAAGATCTCCTCTGAAACGTATTCACTGTAAACTAAACCAAATCAAGTGCAATCTTAACCTAATCCTTCCTCAATTCAGACTGTAAGAGATCTAGTAGCACTGCCTCCACTGTTTGAATGCCCCACTTGTTTCATTGCAAAGGGTTGGAGTTTAAAAATAGGGAGATTTTCTTGCAATTGTACAGGGCATTGGGGAGACCTGACCTGGAATTCTGTGTGTTGTATTGGCCCATTTACCTAAATAAAACAAAATATTGGATGCAGTACAAAGGAGATTCATCAAGCTAATTTCTGGGATGACAGGGTTATCCTATTGAGAGAGACTAGATGGATTGGGCAGGTATTCCTTGGAATTTAGAAGAATAAGTGGTGATCTTATTCAAAAATATTAGATCTTAACTGAACATATCAGGGTGGATGCTGAGGTAAGTTATTTAGTTGGGGAGGTTTGAATATAGGAACAAAACGACGAGAAAAGGGCTGGTCATTTAAAACTGACATGCATAAAATTTCTTCTTGCGGAGGGTGGTAAATCTTTGCAACTCTCTCAGTGCTGGAGGAACTCAGCAGGTCAGACAGCATCTCTGGAAAGGAATTAGCAGTTGATGTTTTGGGCACAGACCGTTCATCAGGACTGGAAAAAAAGATGAGAAGTCAGAGTAAGGTGGGGGGAGGGGAGAAAGAAGTACAAGAAAGAAAGAAAGAAAGAAGTAGGTGACGGGGAAAACCAGGAGAAGGGGAGGGGGCAAAGTAAAGAGCTGGGAAGTTGACTCGTAAAAGAGATAAAAACAAAGCTGGAGGAGGAGGAATCTGATAGGAAAGGGTAGAAGACCAAGGAAGACAGGAAGGAGGAGGAGAACCAGAGGGGTGTGATGGACAGTTAAGGAAAAAGGTGAGATAGGGAAAAAGCAATGGGGCAGGATGAAGGGGGTCCGTTACCAGAAATTACTGGATAAAGTAGATGACCCCAACAGACTCAAAGGTGGTGTTGCCTCACCTGGAAGGACTGTTTGGGGCCCCGAATGGTAGGAAGGGAGGAGGGAGGAGGGACGAGGGAGGAGGCATAGGGGCAGGTGTGGCACTTGTTCCACTTACAGGGATAAGCAGACATCCCACCTCTCCCGGAAGTTCTGTGAGTCTCTTGCATATTGATAGTGGCTCCCTGACGCCCGGAAATTATATACAATATCCCGGAAATCGATTTTTTTGAGAGGTAGAGGGAGAGTAAGCATCCTGATTGGTTGCTCTTCGTGCTGAGAGTGGTGTCCAACCACTGGGCCGCGAGTCATCCATGTCAGCGCGGGAAGATCAACTCCTCGAGCTTGCAAATGACGATGTGCTGTAAAGTATGTTTGACATAACATCTTTGCCGGCATTCTGGATCAAAGACAAGGCTGAATATCCTGAGATAGCCACGGAAGCACTGAAAACGTTGCTTCCATTTCCAACATATCTCTGCGAAGTGAGGTTTTCCGCAATGAATGCAATGAAAACTAAATTGCGGAATAGACTGGACATAAGGAACCCCCTTCGAGTATCGCTGTCTCCCATCACCCCTCGATAGGATCGTGTTGTTGCAGGAAAACAAGCCCAGGGCTCCCACTGATTCAGCGATATTGGTGTGTTGCAATGATTTAGTATGTTCATACAAGGAAAATATGCGCTGTGTGTTTAATATCCAAATGTTACTTAAAACACTATGCTGCTATTGACTTATAATTGACTTATCACTATATTCATGCGAGGAAAATATATGCTGTGTGTTTAGTATTAAGTTCATTAGATAAACCCTTTTAGAAATGAAATTGAGTGTATTAGCCACTTATAAGTGACTTATAGTTGACTTATCACCTATATTCCGGTAGTGATTAACACCCCCGCCCCCGGTCAGCCGGTCCGCCTGCAAGAATATTGTCAATATTAAACCAGTCCGCAGTGCAAAAAAGGTTGGGGACCCCTGCTAAGTAGACTTATCAGTTTTCTCTGTGGGCGGGCTTTACAGTCGACCTCAAAAATAATGAGTGTTGCTCGCTGCACTGTTTGCAACAGTGACTTTTCTATTGCCCATGGTGGGTTAAAATGTAAAAGACATGTTGAGGTGAGTCTAAAAACGCAGACACGAGGAATTCTGCAGATGCTGAAAATTCAAGCAACACACATCAAAGTTGCTGGTGAATGCAGCAGGCCAGGCAGCATCTCTGGGAAGAGGTACAGTCGACGTTTCAGGCCGAGACCCTTCGTCAGGACTAACTGAAGGAAGAGCTAGTGAGAGATTTGAAAGTGGGAGGAGGAGGGGGAGATCCAAAATGATAGGAGAAGACAGGAGGGGGAGGGATGGAGCCAGGAGCTGGACAGTTGATTGGCAAAAGGGATATGAGAGGATCATGGGACAGGAGGCCCAGGGAGAAGGGAAGGGGGGGGAACCCAGAGGATGGGCAAGGGGTATAATCAGAGGGACAGAGGGAGAAAAAGGAGAGTGAGAGAAAGAATGTGTGTATATAAATAAATAATGGATGGGGTACGATGGGGAGGTGGGGCATTAGCAGAAGTTTGAGAAGTCAATGTTCATGCCATCAGGTTGGAGGCTACCCAGACGGAATATAAGGTGTTGTTCCTCCAACCTGAGTGTTACGCAGACGGAATATAAGGTGTTGTTCCTCCAACCTGAGTGTGGCTTCATCTTTACAGTAGAGGAGGCCGTGGATAGACATATTAGAATGGGAATGGGATGTGGAATTAAAATGTGTGGCCACTGGGAGATCCTGCTTTCTCTGGCAGACGGAGCGTAGGTGTGCAGCGAAACGGTCTCCCAGCCTGTGTCGGGTCTCGCCAATATATAGAAGGCCACATAGGGAGCACCAGACGCAGTATATCACCCCAGCCGACTCACAGGTGAAGTGTTGCCTCACCAGGAAGGGCTGCCTGGGGCCCTGAATGACGGTAAGGGAGGAAGTGTAAGGGTATGTGTAGCACTTGTTCTGCTTACAAGGATAAGTGCCAGGAGGGAGATCAGTGGGGAGGGATGGGGGGGACGAATGGACAAGGGAGTCACGTAGGGAGAGATCCCTGTGGAAAGCAGAGGTGGGGGAAGGGAAAGATGTGCTTAGTGGCGGGATCCTGTTGGAGGTGGTGGAAGTTATGGAGAATAATATGGCAGAAGTTATGGAGGGCGACTCCCTTGTCCATGATAATATAAGTACATATTTTAATGTCACATTTTCTGCATATACCCAACTTGGTTTACAAATTAGACAAAATCACTGAACAAAGTATTACATACACCCTTGGAGGTCGACGGGGTGTGGGGGATATGGGGTTGCGGGGGGCGGGGTTGCTACCTCCCTGAAGTGAGTTTCTGTAGGGTGGGATGTCTGGATAAGTACCAGGAGGGAGATCAGTGGGGAGGAATGAGTGGACAAGGGAGTGATCCCTGAATAAAGTGGAAAGTTGCAGGGGGGGTAAAATGTGCTTGGTGGTGGGATCCCATTGGAGATGGCAGAAGTTACAGAGAATTATGTGCTGAATGCGTAGGTTAATGTGGTGGTAGGTGAGGACAAAAGGAACCCTATCCCTGGTATTGCAGCCAGACGGCAGGGCAAGGGTAGGTATACATGAAATGGAAGGGGTGCAGCTGAAGGCAGCATTGATGGTGGAGGAAGGACAGCACCTTTATTTGAAGGAGGAGGACATCTCATTAGTTCTGGAATGAAAAGGTTCATCCTGAGAGTAGATGCAGTGGAGACAGAGGAATTGAGAGAAGGGGATGGCATTTTCACAGGTAACAAGATCGGAAAAGGTATAGTCCAAGTAGCTGTGAGAATCAGTAGATTTATAAAAGATGTCAGTAGATAAGCTGTCTCCAGAGATAGAGACTGAGAGATCGAGAAAGGGGAGGGAAGTGTCAGAAATGGACTAGGTAAATTTGAAGACAGGGTGGAAGTTGGAGGCAAAGTTGATGAATTTGATGAGCTCGGCATGGGTGCAGGAAGCAGCACCAATGCAGTCGTCGATGTAGCAAAGTCCACCCTGCCCTGGTGGTGCTCCTCCTTGACTTTCTTCCATGGTTTTCTACCCTCTCCTATCAGATATCCTGTCCTCCCTCCTTTTATCTCTTTCACCAGTCAACTTCCCAGCTTGTTACTTCATCCCCATCCCCTGGTTTCACCTATCACCTACCACCCTGTATTTCTTCCTCCCCCTCCCCAACCCTCTTATTCTGACCTCATCTTTTTTTCCCCCAGTCCTGATGAAGGGTCTCTGCCTGAATTATTGACTCTTTATTGCTTTTCATAGATGCTGCCTGACCTCCTGGGTTCCTCCAGCATTGGGTGTGTCTTGCCTTGGATTTGCATCTGCAGATTTTCTTGTGTTTGTGTCCCTTGTCTTTGCAACTTTCAGCCCTGTCAGGTGATGGAACCTGGATCATGAGAAGAATTCAAAATGGAAGTGTTTAGATCATTGGAAGGATTGAAGAATAGAGGGGTATGGGAAATGGCACAGAAGCTGAGGCTACAGATAGACCATGATCATATTAAATGACAGGGCAGGCCTGAGGGGCTATTTTCCTGTGTGCTTGGAACCACAGCAAGATATGCTACAACTGGTGAACTGCATAGTCTAAAAATAACCTCTTTCTTAAATATACAAGTTTGCTTTCACTGGATAAAGTCAAAAACTTGAATCCTTAGACATTTAATTCTGCTTTAAAGTAAGCGTAGGAAAAATAGAAGGAGCAGAGGAACAAAGGGATCCTTGCACCTGCTCCCTCTTTCATAGAGATCGTGGACAGAACTACTAAATATATTCCCTTGATTTCCCTAAGAGTCCAAGCATTCATTGGTCCCATCTTTGAAAACATCGAATGACTGATCTACCACAGCACTCCAAATTACAGAATGTGATCTGAATTCATTCACTTGTCAGCAAGTGTTCAACAGCTGACAGAGGTGATAACTTTATTGCACTTACTTGCCGTACTGCGTCATAATTCCTGGAGGGAAGTATGCAGTGTAACATCCACCTGAATACTGCTCTTCACACCAGTTCTTCTCTTCATAATGGACAGGCTAGATAAAAGACAAAGACAGAATATGTGCAGTTCTGTGACACATTACAACTTGTTGACATTGAGCCAGTTATATGGAAAATAATATGTGGACCTTAAAAGAGGCGCTGTGGGGGGAACTGTAGACCAGAGATCTGTGGGAATTGTGGGCTTGTTCCGAATCCGTCCCCTCAGATGAAGATAAACAATCCAGAAAAGAAGTCAATGATGGAGCACATGAACATGAGAGTGGAGAACGGAAGCAGAGCTAATGAGGAAGGGGTTATGAGTATGACTGAAAACCAATAGAATGCTTCAAATATTCCACTAAAAGACAGCTGTAGTATGGACCCATTCAAGTTCCTACAGCTATGTCTTTTCTCGAGGCCACATTTAATCATTTTTCTACTCTTTGGTTCATTCTCCCTCCTTCCAGCCAGAGCCTGGTCTTCACCAGATGCACCGTCCCTTCCCCCTCTGGATGGTACTCTGAAGGGACCATTCCCTTGGTGACTTCCTACCCACTTGACCATCTCTACCAACCATTGGCACTTGCGATATTCGTTGCTCATAATGTTTCTTCAACAGCAGAGAAACCATGTGCAATTTGGGTGACTTCTTTGCAAACCATCTTTGTTTCTAACTGCTTATCACTTTAATTCTCTATCTCACTCCCAATCTGACTTATCTCCATCTCACTCCCAATCTGACTCATCTCCATCTCACTGCCATTCTGACCAGTACAGGCCAACAAAATCTCCCAATGAGGCCAACAGACCTGAAGAGAAATATCTAATTTTTAAAGCAGTACTTCGCAGCCAGAACCATGATCAAATTCAACACTTTCAGTTCTGCTGTAAGGTGATCCTGTAATATCAACTCTATTTTCCCCTCTCCACAGACATTGCCTGTAAGTCATTTCCAATATTCTCCTACAACAACAAACAATCTGCTACTGGTATTCAGCTGGTTAGTCATCATCTCTGGGTGGGGGTGTGGGGAGAGTAGGAGATTGTCAGCATTTAGGGTCCCGATGCAGGATTTTCCCCAAACTATCGACAGTTTATCCTCTCCCTACAGATGTTGCTTGACCTGCTGAGATTCTCCAGTGGGTAATTTATTGCTCCAGATTCCAGATTCTGGAGTCTCTCGCATCCTTGATGTTCTTCTGTCCTTTTCAGACCCTTGCATTAGTATGTCCCTTTAGTTGTTCATATTCAGCTGTGTTATTAATCCATCAACTAAGCAATGCCATTGCTTTGTCCTGAATATCATTTACCATACTGCAAATTAAACCCAACTTGCTTTTCCAGCTTTCCCAGTGCTGATGAAGGATCTTCAAAACAAAAAATTAATTGTTTCTCTTTCCATAGATGTACTTGACTTTCTGTTTTTAGTGTTGAGATTGTTATTCATCCAGGTGTGCAAAGAGTTGCACAGCAGGCCCAGGATGTACTTGCTCATCTTGGCTTGTGCTTGAATTCCAAAAGGAGATCTATTTGAGTAGGAATATTCATGCCTGAATAATGGTCATGCAAGTACAATGGATGGGGCTAGAGGATCGCTTTAAACTCCCAGACTGGACGTTTTTTCTGCTCAGACTCAGAACCTGTTCAGTAGCTGATATAAAAGAAAAAGACAATATACCAGCTGTGATCCAACAACATCCTGTCCTTCTCCTGGTTTGATTCCAGTAATCTTTGGGTGATTGAGCCTTTGTTGTCCCATCAGTCACCTTCTTATCTGCTTTGTGCCAAGCAGATTAATTTGAATATCTCATATTGGCCGGCAGCAGTGAGTTGCTGCTTTTTTCACTTTCTATGTAATTGGATGATACAAGACTGAAAATGATAATGTACAGCTGCTATTGGAAAGAGTTGAGGCAGGCGGAAGTGAAGAACTTGTGGGCCTGATCAGTGCCCAGAGCTCCAGCTGGATTTCTGCAACTGAAAGTAATATTTTTTTTAAAGCACCGCTTTTAACATTCTGTGGCCTACATACAAATTGTCCAGGGTCAAGAGGAGGGCAATTGATTTAACGCTCCCTGGCAGATCCAAGGACATAAACTAAAAACCACATCAGCTACATGGGGGAAGGAATGGGGGGGGGGGGGGGGCTGGAAAATTTGGACCCCACATCAAAAGTAACCCCCAACTTTCTCAATATAGGTGGCACAGTAGTATAATGCTTTACAGTACCAGCAGCGTGTGTTCATTTCCACTGCAGTCTGTGTAAGGAGTTTGTACGTTCTTGCCTTATCCATGTGGGTTTCCTTTGGGTGCTCTGCTTTCCTCTCACATTCCAAAGATGTACGGTTAGTGTTAGCGAGTTGTAGGCGTGCTATGTCAGTGCCAGAAGTGTGGTAACACCTGAGGGTTGTACAGCGCAATCCTTGCAGATTTGATTTGATGCGGGCTTCACATTTCACTCTATGTTCCAGTGTTTCAATGTTCATATGACAATTAACGATAATCTCTTAAATCTCTCAATGATCTCCATTGTAAGTGCCCCACTCTTAAAAATAATTTTTTTTTGGTAATATTCAGCAGTTGAGGCGACTTTCTGATATGTAGCTTGGGTGGCTCCATCTGTCAGGTCTTAGGAGACTTACTGCTGTCAACGCAACTCTGATGACTACCTGCCCACCCTGGATCTGCCCTTTTCTGACCGACAGACATACTGAGACCCATTGAAGTATAATTGTTGCCCCTGGGAGCTCTTGCTGAGTTTGATGTTGCTAAATAGGGCTTCAGCTGCAACCTTACCAGGTGGGCAGAATCAATCTAATCTAATCTTCTCTCTCTCTCTCTCTCTCTCTCTCTCTCTCTCTCTCTCTCTCTCTCTCTCTCTATATATATATATATATATATATATATATATATATATATATATATATCTTTGCCATAAATCTGAGGACAGTGATGACCTTGTGGAGATACTACTTCCAGGAGCTTAGTTCAAATACTTTGTAATTTATCACCAGTATGGAGGTCATCTCTCAGAGGACATTAATAAAGTATTAATTATGATATGTTGTACATCATGGTATAGGTATCCCTTTATCAACCAACATAATCAACTAATTTGGATAACTTTGCTTGATTACAAGACTTTTATCCCTATATTGCGAGATGTTTGGTGTTAGTAATAAATAACTAAAAGCCCTTCCCAGTACAGAGTGAACTTGGTTGAAACAGCTGATGAGTTGATGACAAAGATGGCAATTCACTTGACTAGCAACTGTTTAAAGAGTGGAGGAGTAGAGGAAGGGCGGAAGAGAGGGAAAAGAGATTGGGAGAATAGGGGAGTGGACAAAAGAGAATGGCATTGTAGGATTTGGACAAAAGAGGGGTTAAGTGGGAAACAAGATAAAGAGAATGGGGGTAGGAAGAATGGAGGAGCAGGGAAGAAGGTGTTGGGAGAGCCTGGGCATGAAGATACAGGGATGGGAATAATAGAGATTGTGGAGAAGAGAGACTTGGGTGGGAAGAAGGGTTTGTAGGACTGGCAAAAGAAAGATGATCAGAGATGGGGAGGGACTGGAGGCTGGGACACACTGCAAGTTAGAGCAATGAAAGCTGGGAGGGATAGAGGGGGAAAGAGACAGATACATCTACTGTCCTTTACTTTTTAAGCACCAAACATCAATGTAATTTTATTATTTCAGATACTTGTACTAATCTATTTTTAAGTGTTTAGATGTTTTTGATCAAATATCATGAGTTTTGGGATACTAGAGTTTTCACATTGAAACAAAATGCCGCATTATCCCAGGATGTAGGACTGTTATAAAGTCAGGGATATCTAAATCGGTGATTCAATACCCTCCCAGTTGTGACTCCCCCACCCCCCCAGAACTGGTCTTTTACAGGATCTTAGCAAATAAAAGCCTATCTTCAAAATTTACTCATACTTGGAGCTGTGATTGCAACCACAGCACTGACCAAAACAGTGGTAAAACAGAAGACCTGGAACATTTATTTTTCTTGAACAAAGACTGTGAAAGTCCCTCTCTTTAAAGTAAAATGTATCTTTGGGAGGTTTTAATTTTGACTGTCTTAAAATAAAACCCATCTTAAAATAAAACCTATTAAACCAACATGAATGCAAGAAGAAACAACTTACATGTAATGCCTCCTTAGAATCAAGAACCTTGGCATAAATCTCACAGATCTTTTTCAGCCTGCATGACAAAAAAATTAAAAATAAAAATAAAATCCAGGTTAAATGCCACTAAATGACCTGTAAAAGCAGAGGTCTGGGTGTCATGTAGCTTTCAGGGAGCAGACAGCTGAATACTTGAATCATACTAAATCACATATTTATATATATATATATATATATATATATATATATATATATAGACACACATACACACACACACACATTATGAGACTATAAGGCTAGAACTTGTGGGTGTGAATTGCGATGATGTTTTTTGCAGGGAAATGTACTATGGACATGTGGTCAATGTTTAGGGATCTCTTGCAGGATATTCGGGATAAATTTGTCCCAGTGAGGAAGATAAAGAATGATAGGGTGAAGGAACCATGGGTGACAAGTGAGGTGGAGAATTTAATCAGGTGGAAGAAGGCAGCATACACAAGGTTTAGGAAGCAAGGATCAGATGAGTCTATTGAGAAATATAGGGTAGTAAGAAAGCTTAAGAAGGGGCTGAGGAGAGCAAGAAGGGGGCATGAGAAGGCTTTGGCGAGTAGGGTAAAGGAAAACCCCAAGGCATTCTTCAATTATGTGAAGAACAAAAGGATAACAGGAGTGAAGATAGGACCGATTAGAGATAAAGATGGGAAGATGTGCCTGGAGTCTATGGAAGTGAGCGAGGTCCTCAATGAATACTTCTCTTTGGTATTCACCAATGAGAAGGAACTTGATGATGGTGCGGACAATATGAGTGAGGTTGATGTTCTGGAGCATGTTGATATTAAGGGAGAGGAGGTGTTGGAGTTGTTCAAATACATTAGGACAGATAAGTCCCCGGGGCCTGATGGAATATTCCCCAGGCTGTTCCACGAGGTGAGGGAAGAGATTGCTGAGCCTCTGGCTAGGATCTTTATGTCCTCATTGTCTATGGGAATGGTACTGGAGGATTGGAGGGAGGCGAATGTTGTCCCTTTGTTCAAAAAAGGTAGCAGGGATAGTCCGGGTAATTTTAGACCAGTGAACCTTACGTCTGTGGTGGGAAAGCTGTTGGAAAAGATTCTTAGAGATAGGATCTATTGGCATTTAGAGAATCATGGTTTGATCAGGGACACCCAGCATGGCTTTGTGAAGGGCAGATCGTGTCTAACAAGCCTGATAGAGTTCTTTGAGGAGGTGACCAGGCATATAAATGGGGATAGTGCAATGGATGTGATCTACACGGATTTTAGTAAAACATTTGACAAGGTTCCATACGGTAGGCTTATTCAGAAAGTCAGAAGGCATGGGATCTAGGGAAGTTTAGCCAGGTGGATTCAGAATTGGCTTGCCTGCAGAAAGCAGAGGGTCGTGGTGGAGGGAGTACATTCGGATTGGAGGGTTGTGACTAGTGGTGTCTCACAAGGATTGGATCTGGGACCTCTACTTTTCATGATTTTTATTAACGACCTGGACGTGGGGGTAGAAGGGTGGTTTGGCAAGTTTGCAGACGACACAAAGGTTGGTGGTGTTGTGGATAGTGTAGAGGATTGTCGAAGATTGCAGAGAGACATTGATAAGATGCAGAAGTGGGCTGAGAAGTGGCAGATGGAGTTCAACCTGGAGAAGTGTGAGGTGGTACACTTTGGAAGGACAAACTCCAAGGCACAGTACAAAGTAAACGGCAGGATACTTGGGAATGTGGAGGAGCAGAGGTACATGTCCACAGATCCCTGAAAGTTGCCTCACAGGTGGATAGGGTAGTTAAGAAAGCTTATGGAGTATTAGCTTTCATAAGTTGAGGGATAGAGTTTCAGAGTCGCGATGTAATGATGCACCTCTATAAAACTCTGGTTAGGCCACACTTGGAGTACTGTGTCCAGTTCTGGTCACCTCACTGTAGGAAGGATGTGGAAGCATTGGAAAAGGTACAGGGGAGATTTACCAGGATGCTGCCTGGTTTAGAGAGTATGCATTATGATCAGAGATTAAGATTTACTCTCTGGAGAGGAGGAGGATGAAAGGAGACATGATAGAGGTATACAAGATATTAAGAAGAATAGATAGAGTAGATAGCCAGCGCCTCTTCCCCAGGGCACCACTGCTAAATACAAGAGGACATGGCTTTAAGGTAAGGGGTGGGAAGTTCAAGGGGGATATTAGAGGAAGGCTTTTTACTCAGAGAGTGGTTGGTGCGTGGAATGCACTGCCTGAGTCAGTGTGGTGGAGGCAGATACACCAGTGAAATTTAAGAGATTATGGAACAGGTATATGGAGAACTTAAGGTGGGGGGTTGTATGGGAGGCGGGGTTTAAGGGTCAGCACAACATTGTGGGCTGAAGGACCTGTACTGTGCTGTACTGTTCTATGTTCCACCGGTCATACAAAACTCTAATGACCAAGCAGACTGAAAAATATATAATTTAATGCATTGGTTAATGATGACTTAAAACACCAATATATGTGAACACCAATGAACCAACAAAGCTGTCAAAGATTTTCATGAGTTGCAGGCCTCACTAACTGATGTGCTTTGATTCAATGATAAATTAAATTAAATTGAGAAGAGTTTTTTTTCACAAAAATAGGTTTTATGATTTCTGGTATATACATAGTGCATTTAACTATCATGCAGGAAGAGTTCACAGCATGCTTCATCAGAAAGGAATGAGATGAAAACTGACAGTAAACCAAAGGCAGACACATTAGTATGGGTGACTTCACGCAGACTTTGCATAGGATCATATGGAAGGAAATGCTGAGATGTTAGGAGGAAATTTTAGTGGTTAGAGCCTAGACATTTCACACTGTAATCTCATTATCAAACATTGTATTAAAGTTTAAATTTTAATAAAAAACATAAAAATTAGCAGTGGGTAAATAGCCCTTATGGCCTTCTGTGCCCATTTTGCTATTTCAAAGGATTCTGTCTGATGCTTTATTTCAGTATCACTTTCCTGCATTAACTCCACATCACCACCCTCCCACCATTGTCTTAATATTTAAATATTTATTTCTACCTTAAATATAGCCAGCACAAAGTCACTATGGTCCTTTCACATGGAGAATTCCAAAGACTTCAAAAAAATTCACTTACCTCTCTTCCTTTGTGAGATTTAACAGATGCCGGGCTTTATGAGCGAGGATGAACCTGAAAGAGTAGAATTAGTGATGTTCTTTGCATCTGAATTGATGTAGGCTGTTATAAGCTCTTTCAAAATCACACACGAATATTTTCAATGTAATTTTTCACAAGGTAGTGAATTGGGAAAGCACTGAAATCAATGTACTGAAGAATTAATGAGAGAATTTTCAAGGTTAGAAAGGCTATCTTGCTGAACTTGTTTAGTGTCAATTGTCCAGAATAGAGATTACATCGGCTTAGCTCCTGATTTAGCACCATGTTCAGAAAATGGGCTAGCCTGTACACAAACAACAGAAAGTCTGCAGATGCTGAAAATCCAAGCACATACACAATATGCTGGAAGAACTCAACAAACCAGACAGCGTCTATGGAAAAGAGTGAACAGTCAACGTTTTGAGCTAAGACCTTCATCAAGACATGATGGAAGTCTTGGCCCGAAACGTCAACAGTTCACTCCCTTCCATAGATGCTGCCTAGCCTGCTGAGTTCCTCCGGCATTTTGTGGCTTGTACACATCTGACCAGCAAGATAATTGAAGGTTATCTGTGGTCTCAGCTCCAAATCTTTCTCCAGGTAGATACAGCTAATCTATTATCAAATTGATTATAATGGTAGTTGTATGCTTTAGAATTAACAGAAAACAGCTTCCCCCCAACTTCTGAGCTTACCATGGTTGACTGTTCAATGATAAAAGAAAACTGAAACTGGCTGATTCAGGGATAT